>NC_083569.1:99721146-100321146 GCF_027579695.1 Neoarius graeffei
GGGGTGTGCTTTGCCCCACCCTTTCTTCCCTGTATTAAATCTCATCTCATCTCATTATCTCTAGCCGCTTTATCCTTCTACAGGGTCGCAGGCAAGCTGGAGCCTATCCCAGCTGACTACGGGCGAAAGGCGGGGTACACCCTGGACAAGTCGCCAGGTCATCACAGGGCTGACACATAGACAACCATTCACACTCACATTCACACCTACGGTCAATTTAGAGTCACCAGTTAACCTAACCTGCATGTCTTTGGACTGTGGGGGAAACCGGAGCACCCGGAGGAAACCCACACGGACACGGGGAGAACATGCAAACTCCACACAGAAAGGCCCTCGTCGGCCCCGGGGCTCGAACCCAGGACCTTCTTGCTACACCACCGTGCCGCCCCTGTATTAAATCATCTTATTTATTGGATTACTGTCTGTGTTCTGTTTTTGGATCCTAACTTCACCATACCGGCACTGTATATAAATTATCGTGTTAATTGCGATTAATTAATTAATTACAGTCATATTTAGCGCGTTATGTTTTTTTAATCGCATTAATCTAATTTTTAATCTCTAACTGTACTGTTTCTGTATGCGAGTTGCCTTTTTATAAAATCCGTTTTGATGTGTTGGGCTGCTTGTGCTTGAGTTGTTGGGGTGGAAAACAATGGTCAGTCACACCTGAAGTGGACACTGACTGGCTGTCACTGTGTTTGGGCTTGTTGAGCAGAAACTGAGAGGCTCCCATTGGGTGAAGAGACGTGAAGCTGGAGGTGCGTGGGAGAGCTGTCGGTCTAATGAACGGGAAATTTACATTTCAGAAACTAAAGGTTGCAGGCAGCACTCGAGACGAGTCTCAAATACAGCAGAATGGAAATGGCTCCGACTGCATCTGTTCAAGTCTGTTAAAAACAATAAATGACTTTATAAAGCAACTTTTTTGTTATATATCAATCTTTTGATCTGCCACAGTAATGTAATGAATTTAAATGAAAATACCTCAAGTTGAGGGCTTTTCTCAGTCATTTTTAGGTGAGATTAAAAGAGATTAATTAGATCAATTAATTACAGATCATAATTAATTAATCTCAATTTTTTTAATCTCTTGACAGCACTAATAGATAGATAGATAACAAAATTAAGAAAAACAATATATATAAATATAGATAAAAATACACTCTAAAATCAAACAATGTACAAAACAGCAGTAGCGCAAATCCAGTACAATAAGGAGAAGGTGCTAGAAGAGCCGCTTATAGGTGAATATGACCGCATGCAAACAAGCACAGCAGCGCATACAGTACAGGTTCGGATCAGAGCCAGGCCCGGCGCCATGGGCGGGCCTTAGGGGGCCGTGCCCGCCCTGAGACTCATGTGGGCCCGCCCTGCTGGAACCCAGAGCAGAGACTTTTTTTCATAGGAGACAGGTCACTGAAGAAATCGTCCATAGAAATGAATGGGGACGGTTCGTAACGGCAGCAAACATTCTAATCAACCGTCTCTGACGGCAGTACGGGTCTGCAAATATCCCGCCTGTTCCGCTGCCAACAACCAATATGTCGATCGAACCAACAGCTTTCCAATCATCTTGCAGCTTCGTGCTCCGCTGTCCCTCTCCTGCCGTTATAGAAGTACTGCGCCTGCGCAGTGTCAAAATAATCCACCAGAAAAGTGGATTTTAAAGCTTTTTCTGAGTCATGAGAACCAACCTAACACTCAAGTATAATCAACTTTTCATGGCGATTTCAATCATATGCTCTTCGCGACCGTTAGTTTTCACAGAGTCCAGTATTGATATCTTCCCATTCATGTTCAGAGGGTCTGGTCTCACTAATCCGAAAAAGATGCCTGAAAGTGGCCGGCGAGTGACCGCACTTGGCCTGATAGGAGCCCGTCACAGCTTCTTCTTCTTATCTGATCAGAGCCCGGCGCCAGACACAGACTGACGGACGGGCCTTGAATTCCTTTGGAGGGGGGGGCACACATTTTATACGCCAAGCCAGGGCAACACAACTGTTTCTAGCAACCCAGGACAGCAGCACAGACGTGACGAGTTAAATATTCTAAGAAACCTATAAAGCAACCAAAACAACTTTCCAAACTGTATCAAACATTGCTCAGCATATTAAAAGGTTTTTTTTGCTCCGCTGGCCTCACAACGCACACAGCTGATTTCGGGTATCTACCGGAAGATGTCGTGATATGATCCCGTCCAGCAATAAAATGTGATTGGCTGAGACAGCTGCTCATTTACCCAGATACCATCTGAAGAAAAAATGTGATCGGTCGGTTGGTTCATTCCATGACATTAACCCATTGGTTCCCAAGAAATATTAGTCCACGTTTATAGCAATGATCCAGAAATTATTACTAGTGTTTCAGTACTCACGGATAATAATGAATGAACCGATCAGCCGATTTCGAATAGTTTCAATACATTTTAAATTGAGCACATTTTTCTTTATTATTGTTATACTGAAAAACTTTGACTTGTAGTTTACGTTTTTTTTTTTTGAGGGGGAAAAAAAACAAAGAAGAAGAAGCTGTGACGGGCTCCTATCAGGCCAAGTGCGGTCACTCGCCGGCCACTTTCAGGCATCTTTTTCGGATTAGTGAGACCAGACCCTCTGAACATGAATGGGGAGATATCAATACTGGACTCTGTGAAAACTAACGGTCGCGAAGAGCATATGATTGAAATCGCCATGAAAAGTTGATTATACTTGAGTGTTAGGTTGGTTCTCATGACTCAGAAAAAGCTTTAAAATCCACTTTTCTGGTGGATTATTTTGACACTGCGCAGGCGCAGTACTTCTATAACGGCAGGAGAGGGACAGCGGAGCACGAAGCTGCAAGATGATTGGAAAGCTGTTGGTTTGATCGACATATTGGTTGTTGGCAGCGGAACAGGCGGGATATTTGCAGACCCGTACTGCCGTCAGAGACGGTTGATTAGAATGTTTGCTGCCGTTACGAATGTCCCCATTCATTTCTATGGACGATTTCTTCAGTGACCTGTCTCCTATGAAAAAAAGTCTCTGCTCTGGGTTCCAGCAGGGCGGGCCCACATGAGTCTCAGGGCGGGCACGGCCCCCTAAGGCCCGCCCATGGCGCCGGGCCGGGCCACTCTTCTCCTGGTGAGTCATCCAGCAAAACTCAGGCTTAGTGAACTCACTACAAACATGCAAATTCTGCCAGAACGCAGTTCGTTCTCAAACTGTGCATGCGTCACACGAGAGGTCACACGAGTACAGACAGGATGGTGGAGTAGTAGCTTAAGCCTGACCAAAAGCAGTACTTGGGCAATGTGCAATACCTCCTAGCTGGACTTTTTTCCCCCATATCTTATTCTTTTTTTTTATATTTGTATATGTAAATACTTAATTTAATTTATCTAGAAGTTTTCTCTATTTTCTATTCTCCTGTAATGCTGCTGAAATTTTAATTTCCCTAAGGGAACCCTCCCAAAGGGATCAATAAAGTTCTATCGAATCTAATATATATATATATATATATATATATATATATATATATATATATATATATATCACCCTCCAGAATTATTGGCACCCCTGGTTAAGATGTGCTAAAAGCTTTAAAATAAATTCATTTTTTATTGCAGAAGCATAATCTCACACTGAACATTGTAGAAAAATGTAACCTTTAACTCAAGTGAATTAAAAAAAATCCCTGACTAAGAAATCATTATTTTTCAGAAAATCACCTGTTCTACAATTATCGGCATCCATAACAATTCCTAGAAAATAAATGTAATTGAAGCATTTCTGTCATTTCTACTGTAGTTTATAAAGTTATTCAGGGTACCTAGGAACCTTTTAATTAGTAATTCATCACATCCTGTTTCCCTGGGGTATAAATATGATGTGACACAGAGGCCTATTTCTCTTATCCACTCTTCAACATGGGAAAGACAAGAGAACACACCATTCAAGTCAGGCAGATGTGTGTCGACCTTCATAAGTCAGGCAATGGCTACAAGAAAACAGCCACTCGCCTACACCTGCCCATATCTACAGTCAGAGGAATCATCAAGAAGTTTAAAACAACTGGAACAGTGACAAACAAGCCTGGACGAGGATGCAAGTTTATCTTGCCACCACGCACAGTGAGGAGGATGGAAAGAGAAGTAAAAAGTTCTCCAAAGCTCACTGTTAGAGAATTGCATCAAAGAGTAGCATCTTGGGGTCACAAAGTCTCCATAACAACCATCAGGCGCTATCTACATGCCAACAAGCTGTTTGGGAGGCATGCACGGAAAAAGCCTTTTCTCACTTACAAGCATAAACCTAAACGTCTGGAGTTCGTCAAGCGGTACTGGGACTTCAACTGGGACCGTGTGCTTTGGTCAGATGAGACCAAGATAGAGCTTTTTGGCAACAAACACTCTAATACATCACAAAAGATGAGTATGTGGAAAAGCACCTCATGCCCACTGTGAAGTATGGGGGAGGATCGGTGATGCTGTGGGCCTGTTTCTCATCCAAAGGCCCGGGAACCTTGTTAGGGTGCATGGCATCATGAACTCTTTGAAATACCAGGACATTTTAAATCAAAATCTGGTGGCCTCTGCCCGAAAGCTGAAGATGGGTCATCACTGGGTCTTTTCAGCAAGATAATGACCCTAAACATGTGGCCAAATCTACACAAAAATGGTTCACCAGACACAAAATCAAGCTCCTCCCATGGCCATCTCAGTCCCCAGACCTCAACCCAGTTGAAAACCTGTGGGGTGAGCTGAAGAGGAGAGTGCATAGGAGAGGACCCAGGACTCTGGACGATTAAGAGAGATTGTGCAAAGACGAATGGTCGACTATCCCTCTCTCTGTATTCTCCCATTTTGTGAAATGTTATAGGAGAAGATTAAGTGCTGTCTTGTTGGCAAAAGGGAGTTGTACAAAGTATTAACATCGGGGTGCCAATAATTGTGGCACACATGATTTCATGTAAAATAATTATTTCTTAATGTGGGATTTTTTTTCCCACTGAATAAATGCACTTGAATTAAAGGTTGGATTTTTCTCTTTTTTTGCGTTGTCATAGATTATTAAAAAAAAATTAATTTATTAGAAGCCTAAGAACTTATCTTAAAGAGGGGTGCCAATAATTGTGGATGGCACTGTGTATATATGTGTATGTGTGTTTAAATTTCTTTTAAACCAAATTTCACCCTAAATCAAATAATTCCCTGTGAAACCCCACTTCAGTTTAAAGAAAATGATCTCTGGTCCAGTAATATTAAACACAAATAATGTGACTGAGATCTCCTTTAACTCCTGCTCACAGCACATTCAACTGTTATTGACTTAACACGACACCAAGAAACACAAACATGCTGTCACAAACAGGACAGAAATAAAATGTAACAGATATAAAACAGTTCACTATTTAAGTCAAAGTGTAGAAAAAGTCCTATGCCGGCATGAGAACCACACTAAACTTAAACGTCACCCTCGATGCAGGCCTGTTGCGTTGCTTGGGTTTGGCGTGACCAGAAACAAAATGGCCGCTTCGCTCAGTAGAGCAAGAAATTAAAAGGTGACGCACCAGTACCTGAAGTTTGGACAGAAGCAAAGTTGTGTCGTCGCCTGCATGCAGAGGTGAACAGTAACGAAGTACATTTACTTGAGTACTGTACTGAAGTACACTTTGAGTATCTGTACTTGAGTATTATTTTTTTGGAAACTTATGACTTTAACTTCACTACATTTGAAAGGCAAATATCGTACTTTTTACGCCACTACATTTCTGTCAAGGTACTCGTTACTGTGAAGCGGCTTTGAAAGTGGACGTTTTTTCTTTTCTTTCCTAAAACGTGATTGGTTTCTTCGCAGGTGACACTGAGACAGCCGATCAGTAATCAGTCGGGTCACGTCACGTCCATAGACTGGATAAAACCAAGTTCAATGATTTCTCCGCAGTGTTATTTGAACATGATCAGTTGATGGCCGAATGAAAGGAGGCGGTTCTTCTGGAGAATGTACGCACTCATGACCATACCTAGAACCCATGTTTCAGTTTTCTGAAAGGATTAAAGGTTTGTTTCATTTTAAATGTTTGCTTTGTTTGCCGAAAATGAACTACATCACGGCCTACAAAAACTCACCATCCAACCTGTGAAAGCATATTGAGGTATATAAACGTTTTATTCCAAGAGAAAGCTTGCAGTGAAGTTGTCTGTGCTTTTAGAGCTAGTGATAACGTTGCAATAGCTATGCAGTCTGGTTAGTCACATGACTTTCTATGGATTTGCCCGCCAAGTTGCCATAGCCTTGTCCCAAGGCCGGATTAACTATATGGGCCTGCGGCACAGTGCCCAGGGGCACTAACCACTCACAGCCAGTGGGGGGGCACCACATGGCAGAAACTTTAAAAATATTTTTCGTGAATGTTTGTACAATTAAAATGGTTATACACTTGACATTGTTAAATAGTCATATATAATTCATTATGAACACTAATTTCATAAAACAACAACAATAATCATAATTCTGAGCAAGAGTGGCCTATGTGACCATTAACCCCCCTTTCCTCAACCTGTCAGTTGAGCCAGTCCAGTGAAATGTATCAATTTTTTAAAAACCGCGGTAGAAATGAAAAATGGACAGACATCAATTGAGTGGTTGTGCGAAGAGAAAATAAAAAAAAGAGAAAGACTCCAGGCGTGTACCTGCAATTAAAAATGTTCCAGTGTTAGATCGTTTTTTTAAAATAAAAACATTGACAACTGCTGTCACTACCAGCGCTGAAGCCGAAGCTAGTGAAATCAGCGATGCTAGTGAGGGAGATGGCCCTGCTAGCACTAGCCGGGGAGATGCTACAATAGGGTGACCAGATTTCCCTAGTCTGAAACCGGGACACTTTTGCGCGCGACCATGCTCGTGCACGCACACCTTTTTTTTACGTAAACGTGACACTCAGAGGTGCTCTTATCATTTTGTTGAAGCTCACATTTATCAACATCTCACATGAAATAAAACAAACAGGCATTTTGTGATCTAGTAGCATAGTGGTATACACAGTGCCGTATTAAGCCAATGCGGTGCCCCTGGGCACTAAACCTCAAGTGCCCCCCACCACCACCCTGCGCGCACACGTTCAGTAACCTCCTGCACACACTCACAAACCTCGCCCTTTGCTGTCAAAAATAGCAGCATATACATAAACAATAGTACACATAAACAAGGTCATTCTTCCTCATTGGAAATGTATTAAGTAGGCTACATCAGCCCATCAAATTCACTGAACACAACCAACGATATGCATGCAGGCATACTGAAATGTCTTATTCAAAAATGAGCAGCATATATTTGCAGTGGCGGATTTAGCAAATTGGGGGCCCCAGGCGAAGGTATGTATGGGACCCCCCTCATCCAATCCGAAACAAAAAAAAAATTACCGACTGCATGGTGGATAGGCAGGTAAAGCTAATCTATAGGGAAGTAAAGGTTGGAGAGGAGAAAAAAAACATTCCCCTTTAAACCCTGCATACACTTCTTTACTCCAAAATGAAGATGGAAAGCAGAGAACACACAAAGTGTAGCACTACACAAACTAATAGTCATGATGGAACCCAACAGAGAATAAGATTTCAGATAACATCTGTCTTTGCCAAAATGCCAGGAAAACCAGCACTGTTTATTTTTTTTTAAAGATCAGAACATTTCAAACATTCTATAAATAAAACTATGTACATGGTTGTGTGTGTGTGAGAGAGAGTGAGTGTGTGTGAGAGTGAGTTAGTGTGTGTGTGTGTGTGTGTGTGTGTGTGTGTGTGAGAGAGAGAGAGAGAGAGAGAGAGTGTGTGTGTGAGAGTGAGTTAGTGTTTGTGAGTGTATGTGTGAGAGTGAGTGTGTGTGAGAGAGAGTGAGTGTTTGTGTGAGTGAGTTAGTGTTTGTGAGTGTGTGTGAGAGAGAGAGTGTGTGTGAATGAGGGGAGGTAAGAAGTGTGGACTGAGGAGAGATGAGGTGGCATTTGGCTCTAAGCAACTCCATATCCATGTGAATGTATGTGTCAGTGAGTGAGAGAGAGAGAATGAGACAGTGTGAGACAGAGAGAGAGTGTTCTGTGTGTGTGAGACAGAGAGTGAGTGTTCTGTGTGTGTGAGACAGAGAGAGAGTGTTCTGTGTGTGTGAGACAGAGAGAGACTGTTCTGTGTGTGTGTGTGAGAGAGAGAGTGTTCTGTGTGTGTGAGACAGAGAGAGAGTGTTCTGTGTGTGAGAGACAGAGAGAGAGTGTTCTGTGTGTGTGTGAGAGAGAGAGTGTTCTGTGTGTGTGAGACAGAGAGAGAGTGTTCTGTGTGTGAGAGACAGAGAGAGAGTGTTCTGTGTGTGTGTGAGAGAGAGAGAGTGTTCTGTGTGTGAGACAGAGAGAGAGTGTTCTGTGTGTCTGAGACAGAGAGAGAGTGTTCTGTGTGTGTGAGACAGAGAGAGAGTGTTCTGTGTGTGAGACAGAGAGAGAGAGTTCTGTGTGTGTGAGACAGAGAGAGAGAGTGTTCTGTGTGTGTGAGACAGAGAGAGAGAGTGTTCTGTGTGTGTGAGAGAGAGAGTGTTCTGTGTGTGTGTGAGAGAGTGAGTGTTCTGTGTGTGTGAGACAGAGAGAGAGTGTTCTGTGTGTGAGAGACAGAGAGAGAGTGTTCTGTGTGTGTGTGAGAGAGAGAGTGTTCTGTGTGTGTGAGACAGAGAGAGAGAGTGTTCTGTGTGTGAGACAGAGAGAGAGTGTTCTGTGTGTGTGAGACAGAGAGAGAGTGTTCTGTGTGTGTGAGACAGAGCGAGAGTGTTCTGTGTGTGAGACAGAGAGAGAGTGTTCTGTGTGTGTGAGACAGAGAGAGAGTGTTCTGTGTGTGTGAGACAGAGCGAGAGTGTTCTGTGTGTGAGACAGAGAGAGAGTGTTCTGTGTGTGTGAGACAGAGAGAGAGAGTTCTGTGTGTGTGAGACAGAGAGAGAGTGTTCTGTGTGTGTGAGACAGAGAGAGAGTGTTCTGTGTGTGTGAGACAGAGCGAGAGTGTTCTGTGTGTGAGACAGAGAGAGAGTGTTCTGTGTGTGTGAGACAGAGCGAGAGTGTTCTGTGTGTGAGACAGAGAGAGAGTGTTCTGTGTGTGTGAGACAGAGAGAGAGTGTTCTGTGTGTGTGAGAGAGAGAGTGTTCTGTGTGTGTGAGACAGAGCGAGAGTGTTCTGTGTGTGTGAGACAGAGCGAGAGTGTTCTGTGTGTGAGACAGAGAGAGAGTGTTCTGTGTGTGTGAGACAGAGCGAGAGTGTTCTGTGTGTGAGACAGAGAGAGAGTGTTCTGTGTGTGTGAGACAGAGCGAGAGTGTTCTGTGTGTGTGAGAGAGAGAGTGTTCTGTGTGTGTGAGACAGAGAGAGAGAGTGTTCTGTGTGTGAGACAGAGAGAGAGTGTTCTGTGTGTGTGAGACAGAGAGAGAGTGTTCTGTGTGTGTGAGACAGAGCGAGAGTGTTCTGTGTGTGAGACAGAGAGAGAGTGTTCTGTGTGTGTGAGACAGAGCGAGAGTGTTCTGTGTGTGAGACAGAGAGAGAGTGTTCTGTGTGTGAGACAGAGAGAGAGTGTTCTGTGTGTGTGAGACAGAGAGAGAGTGTTCTGTGTGTGTGAGACAGAGAGAGAGTGTTCTGTGTGTGTGAGACAGAGAGAGAGTGTTCTGTGTGTGTGAGACAGAGCGAGAGTGTTCTGTGTGTGAGACAGAGAGAGAGTGTTCTGTGTGTGTGAGACAGAGAGAGAGTGTTCTGTGTGTGTGAGACAGAGCGAGAGTGTTCTGTGTGTGAGACAGAGAGAGAGTGTTCTGTGTGTGTGAGACAGAGAGAGAGAGTTCTGTGTGTGTGAGACAGAGAGAGAGTGTTCTGTGTGTGAGACAGAGAGAGAGTGTTCTGTGTGTGTGAGACAGAGAGAGAGTGTTCTGTGTGTGTGAGAGAGAGAGTGTTCTGTGTGTGTGAGACAGAGCGAGAGTGTTCTGTGTGTGTGAGACAGAGAGAGAGAGTTCTGTGTGTGTGAGACAGAGAGAGAGTGTTCTGTGTGTGTGAGACAGAGAGAGAGTGTTCTGTGTGTGTGAGACAGAGAGAGAGTGTTCTGTGTGTGTGAGACAGAGAGAGAGTGTTCTGTGTGTGTGAGACAGAGAGAGAGTGTTCTGTGTGTGTGAGAGAGAGAGTGTTCTGTGTGTGTGAGACAGAGCGAGAGTGTTCTGTGTGTGTGAGACAGAGAGAGAGAGTTCTGTGTGTGAGACAGAGAGAGAGTGTTCTGTGTGTGTGAGACAGAGAGAGAGTGTTCTGTGTGTGTGAGACAGAGCGAGAGTGTTCTGTGTGTGTGAGACAGAGCGAGAGTGTTCTGTGTGTGAGACAGAGAGAGAGTGTTCTGTGTGTGTGAGACAGAGAGAGAGTGTTCTGTGTGTGAGACAGAGAGAGAGTGTTCTGTGTGTGTGAGACAGAGAGAGAGTGTTCTGTGTGTGTGAGACAGAGAGAGAGTGTTCTGTGTGTGTGAGACAGAGAGAGAGTGTTCTGTGTGTGTGAGACAGAGCGAGAGTGTTCTGTGTGTGAGACAGAGAGAGAGTGTTCTGTGTGTGTGAGACAGAGAGAGAGTGTTCTGTGTGTGTGAGACAGAGCGAGAGTGTTCTGTGTGTGAGACAGAGAGAGAGTGTTCTGTGTGTGTGAGACAGAGCGAGAGTGTTCTGTGTGTGAGACAGAGAGAGAGTGTTCTGTGTGTGTGAGACAGAGAGAGAGTGTTCTGTGTGTGTGAGACAGAGCGAGAGTGTTCTGTGTGTGAGACAGAGAGAGAGTGTTCTGTGTGTGTGAGACAGAGAGAGAGTGTTCTGTGTGTGTGAGACAGAGCGAGAGTGTTCTGTGTGTGAGACAGAGAGAGAGTGTTCTGTGTGTGTGAGACAGAGCGAGAGTGTTCTGTGTGTGAGACAGAGAGAGAGTGTTCTGTGTGTGTGAGACAGAGCGAGAGTGTTCTGTGTGTGAGACAGAGAGAGAGTGTTCTGTGTGTGTGAGACAGAGCGAGAGTGTTCTGTGTGTGAGACAGAGAGAGAGTGTTCTGTGTGTGTGAGACAGAGAGAGAGTGTTCTGTGTGTGTGAGACAGAGCGAGAGTGTTCTGTGTGTGAGACAGAGAGAGAGTGTTCTGTGTGTGTGAGACAGAGAGAGAGTGTTCTGTGTGTGTGAGACAGAGCGAGAGTGTTCTGTGTGTGAGACAGAGAGAGAGTGTTCTGTGTGTGTGAGACAGAGAGAGAGTGTTCTGTGTGTGTGAGACAGAGAGAGAGTGTTCTGTGTGTGAGACAGAGAGAGAGTGTTCTGTGTGTGTGAGACAGAGAGAGAGTGTTCTGTGTGTGTGAGACAGAGCGAGAGTGTTCTGTGTGTGAGACAGAGAGAGAGTGTTCTGTGTGTGTGAGACAGAGAGAGAGAGTTCTGTGTGTGTGAGACAGAGAGAGAGTGTTCTGTGTGTGTGAGAGAGAGAGTGTTCTGTGTGTGTGAGACAGAGAGAGTGTTCTGTGTGTGTGTGAGAGAGAGAGAGTGTTCTGTGTGTGTGAGACAGAGAGAGAGTGTTCTGTGTGTGAGACAGAGAGAGAGTGTTCTGTGTGTGAGACAGAGAGAGAGTGTTCTGTGTGTGTGAGACAGAGAGAGAGAGTTCTGTGTGTGTGAGACAGAGAGAGAGTGTTCTGTGTGTGTGAGAGAGAGAGAGAGTGTTCTGTGTGTGTGAGACAGAGAGAGTGTTCTGTGTGTGTGAGACAGAGAGTGAGTGTTCTGTGTGTGTGAGACAGAGAGAGAGTGTTCTGTGTGTGTGAGACAGAGAGAGAGTGTTCTGTGTGTGAGACAGAGAGAGAGTGTTCTGTGTGTGTGAGACAGAGAGAGAGAGTTCTGTGTGTGTGAGACAGAGAGAGAGAGTGTTCTGTGTGTGTGAGAGAGAGAGAGAGTGTTCTGTGTGTGTGTGAGAGAGAGAGAGTTCTGTGTGTGTGTGAGAGAGAGAGTGTTCTGTGTGTGTGAGACAGAGAGAGAGAGTTCTGTGTGTGTGAGACAGAGAGAGAGAGTGTTCTGTGTGTGTGAGAGAGAGAGAGAGTGTTCTGTGTGTGTGTGAGAGAGAGAGAGTGTTCTGTGTGTGTGAGACAGAGAGAGTGTTCTGTGTGTGTGAGAGAGAGAGAGAGAGTGTTCTGTGTGTGTGTGAGAGAGAGAGTGTTCTGTGTGTGTGAGACAGAGAGAGAGTGTTCTGTGTGTGTGAGACAGAGAGAGAGTGTTCTGTGTGTGTGAGACAGAGAGAGAGAGTGTTCTGTGTGTGTGAGACAGAGAGAGAGAGTTCTGTGTGTGTGAGACAGAGAGAGAGTGTTCTGTGTGTGTGAGACAGAGAGAGAGAGTGTTCTGTGTGTGTGAGACAGAGAGAGAGTGTTCTGTGTGTGTGAGACAGAGAGAGAGAGTGTTCTGTGTGTGTGAGACAGAGAGAGAGAGTTCTGTGTGTGTGAGACAGAGAGAGAGTGTTCTGTGTGTGTGAGAGAGAGAGAGAGTGTTCTGTGTGTGTGAGAGAGAGAGTGTTCTGTGTGTGTGTGAGAGAGAGAGAGTTCTGTGTGTGTGAGACAGAGAGAGAGTGTTCTGTGTGTGTGAGACAGAGAGAGTGTTCTGTGTGTGTGAGACAGAGAGAGAGTGTTCTGTGTGTGAGACAGAGAGAGAGTGTTCTGTGTGTGTGAGACAGAGAGAGAGAGTTCTGTGTGTGTGAGACAGAGAGAGAGTGTTCTGTGTGTGTGAGACAGAGAGAGTGTTCTGTGTGTGTGAGACAGAGAGAGAGTGTTCTGTGTGTGTGAGACAGAGAGAGAGTGTTCTGTGTGTGTGAGACAGAGAGAGAGAGTGTTCTGTGTGTGTGAGACAGAGAGAGAGTGTTCTGTGTGTGTGTGTGAGAGAGAGAGAGTGTTCTGTGTGTGTGAGACAGAGAGAGTGTTCTGTGTGTGTGTGAGAGAGAGAGTGTTCTGTGTGTGTGAGAGAGAGAGAGTGTTCTGTGTGTGTGAGACAGAGAGAGAGTGTTCTGTGTGTGAGACAGAGAGAGAGTGTTCTGTGTGTGTGTGAGAGAGAGAGAGAGTGTTCTGTGTGTGTGAGACAGAGAGAGAGTGTTCTGTGTGTGAGACAGAGAGAGAGTGTTCTGTGTGTGTGTGAGAGAGAGAGAGTGTTCTGTGTGTGTGAGACAGAGAGAGAGTGTTCTGTGTGTGTGAGACAGAGAGAGAGTGTTCTGTGTGTGTGAGACAGAGAGAGAGTGTTCTGTGTGTGTGAGACAGAGAGAGAGAGTTCTGTGTGTGTGAGACAGAGAGAGAGTGTTCTGTGTGTGTGTGAGACAGAGAGAGAGTGTTCTGTGTGTGTGAGAGACAGAGAGAGAGTGTTCTGTGTGTGTGTGAGAGAGAGTGTTCTGTGTGTGTGAGAGAGAGAGTGTTCTGTGTGTGTGAGAGAGAGAGTGTTCTGTGTGTGTGAGACAGAGAGTGTTCTGTGTGTGTGAGACAGAGAGTGTTCTGTGTGTGTGAGACAGAGAGAGTGTTCTGTGTGTGTGAGACAGAGCGAGAGTGTTCTGTGTGTGAGACAGAGAGAGAGTGTTCTGTGTGTGTGAGACAGAGAGAGAGTGTTCTGTGTGTGAGACAGAGAGAGAGTGTTCTGTGTGTGTGAGACAGAGAGAGAGTGTTCTGTGTGTGTGAGACAGAGAGAGAGTGTTCTGTGTGTGTGAGACAGAGAGTGTTCTGTGTGTGTGAGACAGAGCGAGAGTGTTCTGTGTGTGAGACAGAGAGAGAGTGTTCTGTGTGTGTGAGACAGAGAGAGAGTGTTCTGTGTGTGTGAGACAGAGCGAGAGTGTTCTGTGTGTGAGACAGAGAGAGAGTGTTCTGTGTGTGTGAGACAGAGCGAGAGTGTTCTGTGTGTGAGACAGAGAGAGAGTGTTCTGTGTGTGTGAGACAGAGAGAGAGTGTTCTGTGTGTGTGAGACAGAGCGAGAGTGTTCTGTGTGTGAGACAGAGAGAGAGTGTTCTGTGTGTGTGAGACAGAGAGAGAGTGTTCTGTGTGTGTGAGACAGAGCGAGAGTGTTCTGTGTGTGAGACAGAGAGAGAGTGTTCTGTGTGTGTGAGACAGAGCGAGAGTGTTCTGTGTGTGAGACAGAGAGAGAGTGTTCTGTGTGTGTGAGACAGAGCGAGAGTGTTCTGTGTGTGAGACAGAGAGAGAGTGTTCTGTGTGTGTGAGACAGAGCGAGAGTGTTCTGTGTGTGAGACAGAGAGAGAGTGTTCTGTGTGTGTGAGACAGAGAGAGAGTGTTCTGTGTGTGTGAGACAGAGCGAGAGTGTTCTGTGTGTGAGACAGAGAGAGAGTGTTCTGTGTGTGTGAGACAGAGAGAGAGTGTTCTGTGTGTGTGAGACAGAGCGAGAGTGTTCTGTGTGTGAGACAGAGAGAGAGTGTTCTGTGTGTGTGAGACAGAGAGAGAGTGTTCTGTGTGTGTGAGACAGAGAGAGAGTGTTCTGTGTGTGAGACAGAGAGAGAGTGTTCTGTGTGTGTGAGACAGAGAGAGAGTGTTCTGTGTGTGTGAGACAGAGCGAGAGTGTTCTGTGTGTGAGACAGAGAGAGAGTGTTCTGTGTGTGTGAGACAGAGAGAGAGAGTTCTGTGTGTGTGAGACAGAGAGAGAGTGTTCTGTGTGTGTGAGAGAGAGAGTGTTCTGTGTGTGTGAGACAGAGAGAGTGTTCTGTGTGTGTGTGAGAGAGAGAGAGTGTTCTGTGTGTGTGAGACAGAGAGAGAGTGTTCTGTGTGTGAGACAGAGAGAGAGTGTTCTGTGTGTGAGACAGAGAGAGAGTGTTCTGTGTGTGTGAGACAGAGAGAGAGAGTTCTGTGTGTGTGAGACAGAGAGAGAGTGTTCTGTGTGTGTGAGAGAGAGAGAGAGTGTTCTGTGTGTGTGAGACAGAGAGAGTGTTCTGTGTGTGTGAGACAGAGAGTGAGTGTTCTGTGTGTGTGAGACAGAGAGAGAGTGTTCTGTGTGTGTGAGACAGAGAGAGAGTGTTCTGTGTGTGAGACAGAGAGAGAGTGTTCTGTGTGTGTGAGACAGAGAGAGAGAGTTCTGTGTGTGTGAGACAGAGAGAGAGAGTGTTCTGTGTGTGTGAGAGAGAGAGAGAGTGTTCTGTGTGTGTGTGAGAGAGAGAGAGTTCTGTGTGTGTGTGAGAGAGAGAGTGTTCTGTGTGTGTGAGACAGAGAGAGAGAGTTCTGTGTGTGTGAGACAGAGAGAGAGAGTGTTCTGTGTGTGTGAGAGAGAGAGAGAGTGTTCTGTGTGTGTGTGAGAGAGAGAGAGTGTTCTGTGTGTGTGAGACAGAGAGAGTGTTCTGTGTGTGTGAGAGAGAGAGAGAGAGTGTTCTGTGTGTGTGTGAGAGAGAGAGTGTTCTGTGTGTGTGAGACAGAGAGAGAGTGTTCTGTGTGTGTGAGACAGAGAGAGAGTGTTCTGTGTGTGTGAGACAGAGAGAGAGAGTGTTCTGTGTGTGTGAGACAGAGAGAGAGAGTTCTGTGTGTGTGAGACAGAGAGAGAGTGTTCTGTGTGTGTGAGACAGAGAGAGAGAGTGTTCTGTGTGTGTGAGACAGAGAGAGAGTGTTCTGTGTGTGTGAGACAGAGAGAGAGAGTGTTCTGTGTGTGTGAGACAGAGAGAGAGAGTTCTGTGTGTGTGAGACAGAGAGAGAGTGTTCTGTGTGTGTGAGAGAGAGAGAGAGTGTTCTGTGTGTGTGAGAGAGAGAGTGTTCTGTGTGTGTGTGAGAGAGAGAGAGTTCTGTGTGTGTGAGACAGAGAGAGAGTGTTCTGTGTGTGTGAGACAGAGAGAGTGTTCTGTGTGTGTGAGACAGAGAGAGAGTGTTCTGTGTGTGAGACAGAGAGAGAGTGTTCTGTGTGTGTGAGACAGAGAGAGAGAGTTCTGTGTGTGTGAGACAGAGAGAGAGTGTTCTGTGTGTGTGAGACAGAGAGAGTGTTCTGTGTGTGTGAGACAGAGAGAGAGTGTTCTGTGTGTGTGAGACAGAGAGAGAGTGTTCTGTGTGTGTGAGACAGAGAGAGAGAGTGTTCTGTGTGTGTGAGACAGAGAGAGAGTGTTCTGTGTGTGTGTGTGAGAGAGAGAGAGTGTTCTGTGTGTGTGAGACAGAGAGAGTGTTCTGTGTGTGTGTGAGAGAGAGAGTGTTCTGTGTGTGTGAGAGAGAGAGAGTGTTCTGTGTGTGTGAGACAGAGAGAGAGTGTTCTGTGTGTGAGACAGAGAGAGAGTGTTCTGTGTGTGTGTGAGAGAGAGAGAGAGTGTTCTGTGTGTGTGAGACAGAGAGAGAGTGTTCTGTGTGTGAGACAGAGAGAGAGTGTTCTGTGTGTGTGTGAGAGAGAGAGAGAGAGTGTTCTGTGTGTGTGAGACAGAGAGAGAGTGTTCTGTGTGTGTGAGACAGAGAGAGAGTGTTCTGTGTGTGTGAGACAGAGAGAGAGTGTTCTGTGTGTGTGAGACAGAGAGAGAGAGTTCTGTGTGTGTGAGACAGAGAGAGAGTGTTCTGTGTGTGTGTGAGACAGAGAGAGAGTGTTCTGTGTGTGTGAGAGACAGAGAGAGAGTGTTCTGTGTGTGTGTGAGAGAGAGTGTTCTGTGTGTGTGAGAGAGAGAGTGTTCTGTGTGTGTGAGAGAGAGAGTGTTCTGTGTGTGTGAGACAGAGAGTGTTCTGTGTGTGTGAGACAGAGAGTGTTCTGTGTGTGTGAGACAGAGAGAGTGTTCTGTGTGTGTGAGACAGAGAGAGAGTGTTCTGTGTGTGTGAGACAGAGAGAGTGTTCTGTGTGTGTGAGACAGAGAGAGAGTGTTCTGTGTGTGTGAGACAGAGAGAGAGAGTGTTCTGTGTGTGTGAGACAGAGAGAGAGAGTTCTGTGTGTGTGAGACAGAGAGAGAGTGTTCTGTGTGTGTGAGAGAGAGAGAGTGTTCTGTGTGTGTGAGACAGAGAGTGTTCTGTGTGTGTGTGAGAGAGAGAGAGAGTGTTCTGTGTGTGTGTGAGAGAGAGAGTGTTCTGTGTGTGTGAGACAGAGAGAGAGTGTTCTGTGTGTGTGAGAGAGAGAGTGTTCTGTGTGTGTGAGACAGAGAGAGAGTGTTCTGTGTGTGAGACAGAGAGAGAGTGTTCTGTGTGTGTGAGACAGAGAGAGAGTGTTCTGTGTGTGAGACAGAGAGAGAGTGTTCTGTGTGTGTGAGACAGAGAGAGAGTGTTCTGTGTGTGTGAGACAGAGAGAGAGTGTTCTGTGTGTGTGAGACAGAGAGTGTTCTGTGTGTGTGAGACAGAGAGAGAGAGTGTTCTGTGTGTGTGAGACAGAGAGAGTGTTCTGTGTGTGAGACAGAGAGAGAGTGTTCTGTGTGTGTGAGACAGAGAGAGAGTGTTCTGTGTGTGTGAGACAGAGAGTGTTCTGTGTGTGTGAGACAGAGAGAGAGAGTGTTCTGTGTGTGTGAGACAGAGAGAGAGTGTTCTGTGTGTGAGACAGAGAGAGAGTGTTCTGTGTGTGTGAGACAGAGAGAGAGTGTTCTGTGTGTGTGAGACAGAGAGAGAGTGTTCTGTGTGTGTGAGACAGAGAGTGTTCTGTGTGTGTGTGAGAGAGAGAGTGTTCTGTGTGTGTGAGACAGAGAGAGTGTTCTGTGTGTGTGAGAGAGAGAGAGAGTGTTCTGTGTGTGTGTGTGAGAGAGTGTTCTGTGTGTGTGAGACAGAGAGAGAGTGTTCTGTGTGTGTAAGACAGAGAGAGAGTGTTCTGTGTGTGAGACAGAGAGAGAGTGTTCTGTGTGTGTGTGAGAGAGAGAGAGAGTGTTCTGTGTGTGTGAGACAGAGAGAGAGTGTTCTGTGTGTGTGAGACAGAGAGAGAGTGTTCTGTGTGTGTGAGACAGAGAGAGAGTGTTCTGTGTGTGTGAGACAGAGAGAGAGAGTTCTGTGTGTGTGAGACAGAGAGAGAGTGTTCTGTGTGTGTGAGACAGAGAGAGAGTGTTCTGTGTGTGTGAGAGACAGAGTGTTCTGTGTGTGTGAGAGAGAGAGTGTTCTGTGTGTGTGTGAGAGAGAGTGTTCTGTGTGTGTGAGAGAGAGTGTTCTGTGTGTGTGAGACAGAGAGTGTTCTGTGTGTGTGAGACAGAGAGAGAGTGTTCTGTGTGTGTGAGACAGAGAGAGAGTGTTCTGTGTGTGTGAGACAGAGAGTGTTCTGTGTGTGTGAGACAGAGAGAGAGAGTGTTCTGTGTGTGTGAGACAGAGAGAGTGTTCTGTGTGTGAGACAGAGAGAGAGTGTTCTGTGTGTGTGAGACAGAGAGAGAGTGTTCTGTGTGTGTGAGACAGAGAGTGTTCTGTGTGTGTGAGACAGAGAGAGAGAGTGTTCTGTGTGTGTGAGACAGAGAGAGAGTGTTCTGTGTGTGAGACAGAGAGAGAGTGTTCTGTGTGTGTGAGACAGAGAGAGAGTGTTCTGTGTGTGTGAGACAGAGAGAGAGTGTTCTGTGTGTGTGAGACAGAGAGAGAGTGTTCTGTGTGTGTGAGACAGAGAGAGAGTGTTCTGTGTGTGTGAGACAGAGAGAGAGTGTTCTGTGTGTGTGAGACAGAGAGGGTGAGTGAATGAATGAGAGAGTCATTTTCTTCGTGGTGGTCAACAGAAACGGGACACGCACTCACCACCTCCGCTATGTTTTTTTCAGAATTATTAGTCTGCTGCTCGTCTGCTCTGTTGGAGCTTGATGCCGCTCGCTCCCCTCCTGAATCAACAGCAGCTCCTCCTGCTCCGCTACAACATCCGAGTCAACCGACGGCGTTGACACATTAAAGAAAGTTGTAAGCTTGGGAAGTGCATCATTCTTTGATTTCGCCTCATCCCGCTTCCTCCTTTTCGTAGCACCACTTGGAACGTGGCGCTTCATTTCGCTGATCACAAGTTCAAAACAATTCAGCACAGTCGCTATTAGAAGTTCTCTGAATTCACTCACTCAGGTTCAGCTCACGTTCGTCGCGCAATGTTCTCGGACTCGCGCGATCATTGCATTATCCATTTCAACACAAACGGGGGGGTGGGGGGGTGGGGGGTGTACAAATACTTAATTCCTTTGTATTTTAGTTTTTTGTCTTTGTTTCCGATTTAAACATACAAAATTACAATTTACAAACACAATGGCTTAGGAATGGATCGCTGTCCAAAGGCCCCCAAATCCCCAGCTGATTGGGGAAGGGGCAGCTGGTCTGGGGCCCCTGCCGAATGGGAAAGTTGGAGGGGCCCAAGGCAATTGCCTACTTCGCCTCCATTGTAAGACCGCCTCTGTATATTTGTATGTCTCAAGGGGATCCTCGTCGTCGCCGACCCTTCGGCTAACACTGGCTGTGGTTAAATATTATTGTAGAAAGGGACTTTATGAAGTTCAGTCCATTTACTTGCATTGGTTTACCGGGAAGATTTGCCGCGAGTTCTAAATGACGTCATGACTTATTCTACTTCTGATTCTATTCTCATACTAATTCTGATTCTATTCTCATACTACTTATTCTGATTCTATTCTCATACTACTGCACGAGAAGGACGCTGTGTTCACGAGCTTCTAGTGGCAAGGTATTATCTCTATATTATGTATTTATTACATGGGTTTACACTTGAAAGTGACTTTTAACACTGATAACCTAAAGGTGTTCTTTCTCTATTCTCCACTAATGCCTACTGTAGCCTGGATAGATGGATGACACATATAAGGAGAGCAGATTCCTCTCTTTACTTTTTTACCAAGCTGTTCGGGACCATAAACCTGTATGGATGTTGGAGGACATGCGCAACAGGGAGATATTTCACTGGGAAGAAGACACCCGGCACCAGACATACACTCCTTCTGAAGCACTTCTGTATGCTATCGTGCATGACCACCGAGCTTACGCACAATATTTGCTGAATCAGTTCTCAGACGGGGCTCTTGCAATGCCAGGCGACTCTTTCTGCTGCTGTCCATCATCTGCGCCACACTTGACCATGGCTGTCCACTATGACAGGAAGGCCATTATGGCTCTCATCCTTCAGGTGGCACATACAATGCCCACTCTGTGTTCATACATGAACCGAGGTGGTTGCAAACATCTGGAGAATGGCAAAACTCCACTCCATCTGGCATGTGAACTGTCGCATGCAGCAACCATCGTAATGTTATTGGGACATGGTGCTTCACCACAAGCTGAGGACCACGATGGTATGACACCACTGGATCTCGTCCTCAAGCAGCTCTGGACCACCAAAGTGAACACAGGTGCCAGAATGTTGTGCCTTGAGAGCTTGCTCATGTTCATGCCTGAGTTGCGGTTCAACATGAAGAGCTCACTGGAAAAAGATCCACAGCGCTGGTCCAAAGTACTGGGAGAGGAGATGTTTAACTATCTAATCACAAAAATTCCAGGAACAATCTTTCTTATGGCTATGCAAAAAGTCCTGTCTCAATTGCCTCCGAAAGAATTTCCAAAAAGTCTGGACAAACTGCCCATTCCAACTTTTCTGAAACCCATCACATAGACCTGAACACAGACCTGGCCTGCATCCTACTGAAATAGACTTTGAAAATGCTTTTTTATTGTTGTTAGTTAGTTAGTTAGTTAGTTAGTTAGTTAGTTAGTTAGTTAGTTAGTTAGTTAGTTAGTTTTTCCATTTGTTTGCTTGTGACTGGCATGAATTTGACGTGTGTGTGTGTGTGTGTAATGAAATGAATGATTACCTAAGTTATAGTTTTAATCAAAAATGTCTTCCTGTTTTCAGATTAAATAATGGAAACATTTTCTTTAATAAAAGGAAAAATATTTTTTACGTGATGAAAACTAACAAAAAAATGTATGTATGTATTTTCTAATTTAATGGTTATGCAAACTAATTACAATTTAATGTAAGTTTACTTTTATTCTATCAGGGTTTTACTTTTGAGAATGTGCTTGTACTGCATGTGTCACTGGAAAACTGAATGATCCAGTTGATTGTTTCCCTCCTTTTTATCTGCATGGCTTTAAATGCAAAAAAAACCCAGTCTAAAATCAAAAGGCTGATCTTGATTTGAAAACCACTGTAACATTATAATGGTTTTTGTGCATGATTTGATTGTGTGAAAGGCAGTAAAAGGACAGCTGTCTTCTGAGAGACTTTTCTCAGATAATTCTGTTCACTGGACAGTGCTATACTTTATATAATTTTTAACGTACAATTTTAAGGCATGTTTTGCACTATATTATCATGATACCACTGTGATAATGCAAATATCAAAAGAAACAATTATTATATGAAAATCTGGGTTAGCAGTCCTAACGGTATAATATGCATATCTGAAAGTGTTTTTTTTTCTTTGTGTACTGTTCAGCTGTGATTTAACTGTAACTATGATTATTTCAAGTTGTTTACCTCATTGTGGACAAAAGAACAAGGGTTATTAATAATAATAATAATAATAATAATAAATCTTACCTTTTCTGAAATTATTCTGGTGTGTGTGTGTGTGTGTCTACATGTCTGAGTACTAAGTTGTCACAAGTTTCTTAATCCCTCCACTATTGATTATTCATTAATTCATTTTCACCAACCACTTGAGTCTCACCAGGGTTGCAGTTTATCCAGAGCCTGTGCTGGAAACACTGGGCATTTGGTGGGTATTTTCCCTAAATGGGACACCATTGCAAATTTACATGCTCACTTTCTCAGCAAAGCTAAATATCATTAGTCCTATCTTATATTGTGAGAAATTGTGAAAATGCCTCAAGTATCATGATATATTTTGACCCCAATTCCACCCTAGTGCATCGTTTTTTAACAATTTAAATGGTTTGTGATAGGACAAACTTTTGCCATG
The DNA here is from genome assembly GCF_027579695.1 of Neoarius graeffei. Classification (NCBI taxonomy): domain Eukaryota; kingdom Metazoa; phylum Chordata; class Actinopteri; order Siluriformes; family Ariidae; genus Neoarius; species Neoarius graeffei. The sequence continues at coordinate 99,742,947 of NC_083569.1, forward strand.
TTTGTAACAAAGGCTGTGAAATTCATAGCAGTGAGTAAAATTGTATTAGTGTGTTTGCATTTGCATTGCCAAGGTTTAAATTAAAACACTGCAAACAATTAGTCTGAGTTTAAAAAACAAAAACTTTTCTGGTATGGCAAAATTATCTCAGAACAATGGAACAGACCTGACAAATGCTTATCTTGGTAATAGTAATAATAATAATAATAATCATCATCATCATCATCCCAATAATCTCATACGTCAAACTAAGTGTATGTGTCCTCTCACTATTCTGAGCTCACTAAAATATATATTTTTTAGATTAGATTAGATAGAACTTTATTGAGCCCTTTGGGAGGGTTCCCTCAGGGAAATTAACATTCCAGTAGCATCATTATAGGATAAACAGAGAATAGAATATAAAAAAGAGAACTTCGAGATAAATTAAGTCTTTAGAAAACTTCTAGATAAATAAATTATTTACATAAACAAATATATTAAAAAGATATGAAAAAAGTCCAGCAGGAGGGGTATTGCACATTTATATTGCACATTGTCCAGTATTGCTTTTTGTCAGACTAGGCTACTGCTGCTTCCCGTCCTCTGTCCTCCTGTTACCCCTCCTCCCCCCAGAGAGGAGTTGTACAGTCTGATGGCGTGAGGGACAAAGGAGTTTTTAAGTCTGTTTGTCCTGCACTTGGGAAGGAGCATTCTGTCACTGAACAGGCTCCTCTGGTTGCTGATGACGGTGTGCAAGGATGTTAAAGGACCGCAGCCTCTTAAGGAAGTATAGCTTACTCTGTCCCTTCCTGTACATGTGGTTGGTGTTGCAAGTCCAGTCCAGCTTGCTGTCCAGCCACAGCCCGAGGTACCTTTAGGAATCCACAGCCACAGAAAGTTTAATGCGCAGGTGTATTTTTTTCATGTTCCTTCAGTTAATTTGTTTGCAGTAATTTGGTTGTATATATCAGATTGCGGGGCGGCACGGTGGTGTAGTGGTTAGCGCTGTCGCCTCACAGCAAGAAGGTCCTGGGTTCGAGCCCCGGGGCCGGCGAGGGCCTTTCTGTGTGGAGTTTGCATGTTCTCCCCGTGTCCGCGTGGGTTTCCTCCGGGTGCTCCGGTTTCCCCCACAGTCCAAAGACATGCAGGTTAGGTTAACTGGTGACTCTAAATTGACCGTAGGTGTGAATGTGAGTGTGAATGGTTGTCTGTGTCTATGTGTCAGCCCTGTGATGACCTGGCGACTTGTCCAGGGTGTACCCCGCCTTTCGCCCGTAGTCAGCTGGGATAGGCTCCAGCTTGCCTGCGACCCTGTAGAAGGATAAAGCGGCTAGAGATAATGAGATGAGATGAGATATCAGATTGCCTTTTATCATTATTCAATTCATGATTGGCTAAAAAACTAGTAATTTATACTGGAATTTTTTTTTTAATAAAATAATATGTTAAGAATACAATAAGAAAACAGAACAGAAAATAATACATAATGAATTGTGATTAAAATTTGTTTTGTTAATCACTGAATAATTACATTTTATAAATGTATTAATAATTATTCATTTTTGGGAGCTCTGTAGTGGTTTGGCCTGGTCTTCATCAAGTAAATGACTCTTGTATTGCCTGATTGGACCCAAATTGTATAACTTTGGTTTAAAACACTGTGATTAGCAGCACTGGAGCACCCCAGGGCACGGTGCTGGCCCCTCTTCTCTTCACCCTGTACACCATGTACTTCTGCTACAACTCGGAGCTGTGTCACATTCAGAAGTTCGCCGATGACACAGCCATCGTGGGGTGTATCAGGGACGACAGAGAGGAGCATAGGAGCCTGGTTAGGGACTTTGCCGTGTGATGCAACAGGAACCATCTGCAGCTCAACACCTCAAAGACCAAGGAGCTGGTCATTGACTTTGGGAGGTCCAGACCAAGGTCACGACCAGTTCTGATCGAGGGAGTCGAGCTGGAGAGGCTGCGGTCCTTTAACATCTGCAGGAAACTCCTGTGGATGTTCTATCAGTCCGTGGTCACCAGTGTCCTGTTTTACACTGTGGTGTGCTGGGGGGGGCAGCACATCCAAGAAGGACACATCCAGGCTGGACAAACTGATCAGACGGGCCAGCTCTGTGGTCGGCATGAAGCTGGACTCTCTGGTGATGGTGGCAGAGAAGAGGACTATGGACAAACTACTGAACATCATGGACGATGCCAGTCACCCTCTGCACACCGTCATCAGCAACCAGAGGAGCCTGTTCAGTGACAGAATGCTCCTTCCCAAGTGCAGGACAAACAGACTTAAAAACTCCTGTCCCTCACGCCATCAGACTGTACAACTCCTCTCTGGGGGGAGGAGGGGTAACAGGAGGACAGAGGACGGGAAGGAGCCGTAGCCCAGCCTGACAATAAGCGATACTGGACAATGTGCAATATAAATGTGCAATACCCCTCCTGCTGGACTTTTTTCATATCTTTTTAATATATTTGTTTATGTAAATAATGTATTTATCTAGAAGTTTTCTAAAGACTTAATTTATCTCGAAGTTCTCTTTTTTATATTCTATTCTCTGTTTATCCTATAATGATGCTACTGGAATGTTAATTTCCCTGAGGGAACCCTCCCAAAGGGCTCAATAAAGTTCTATCTAATCTAATCTAAAAAATATATATTTTAGTGAGCTCAGAATAGTGAGAGGACACATACATTTAGTTTGACGTATGAGATTATTGGGATGATGATGATGATGATTATTATTATTATTATTATTATTATTACTATTACCTAGATAAGCATTTGTCAGGTCTGTTCCATTGTTCTGAGATAATTTTGCCAGACCAGAAAAGTTTTTGTTTTTTAAACTCAGACTAATTGTTTGCAGTGTTTTAATTTAAACCTTGGCAATGCAAATGCAAACGCACTAATAAAATTTTACTCACTGCTATGAATTTCACAGCCTTTGTTACAAACATGGCAAAAGTTTGTCCTATCACAAACCATTTAAATTGTTAAAAAACGATGCACTAGGGTGGAATTTGGGTCAAAATATATCATGATACTTGAGGCATTTTCACAATTTCTCACAATATAAGATAGGATTAATGATATTTAGCTTTGCTGAGAAAGTGAGCATGTAAATTTGCAATGGTGTCCTATTTAGGGAAAATACCCACCAAATGCCCAGTGTTTCCAGCACAGGCTCTGGATAAACTGCAACCCTGGTGAGACTCAAGTGGTTGGTGAAAATGAATTAATGAATAATCAATAGTGGAGGGATTAAGAAACTTGTGACAACTTAGTACTCAGACATGTAGACACACACACACACACACACCAGAATAATTTCAGAAAAGGTAAGTGTAAGAGACCCTACGTGTGGGTGGAGCACAGAGGACGGCAGGACAGAGATCAGGTTTTATAAATTGGCTTTATTGCCACACTTTTCAGTCTAACAATAATGTTCACAGACACACACAACCAGCGTCTGGTTCAGGGTTGAGCTCCTTCTGCTCTTGCTCTCCCTCCTGATATAGGGCGCAGTCACTGGGAAGACACACAAACAGGTTAATTGCTCTCAGATGACGTGATTCTGCCACTTACCTTCCCTGACTCCGCCCTCCTGTCACAGACCGGCGCTTGACCACGCCCCCGCTGCCACATACCCCCACCGCCCGACTCAGGCCGGGCGGCCGTCCGGCCTGCAGCCGACTCCCCCCCCCCTTGACGGGAGAGGAAGTCCGCCACGACCATCTGCGCCCCCGGCCTGTGGACCACCTTGAAATTAAAGGGTTGGAGCGCCAGATACCAACGGGTGATCCGCGCGTTGGCATCTTTCATGCGGTGGAGCCACTGGAGGGGCGCGTGGTCCGAACAGAGGGTGAAAGGGCGCCCCAGCAGGTAGTACCGGAGGGCGAGAACCGCCCACTTGATGGCCAGACACTCTTTCTCTATGGTGCTGTAGCGCCCCTCACGCACTGACAGCTTCCTGCTGATATACAGGACAGGGCGGTCCTCCCCCTCCACCTCCTGGGACAAAACCGCCCCCAGCCCTCTGTTCGACGCATCGGTCTGCAACATAAAAGGGAGAGAAAAGTCAGGGGAGTGTAGAAGTGGCCCCCCACACAATGCAGCCTTTACCTCTGAGAAAGCCCGCTGGCACTGCTCCGTCCACTGGACCGGATCTGGTGCCCCCTTTTTAGTGAGATCAGTCAGCGGGCTGGTGACGTCCGAATAATTAGGTATAAACCTGCGATAATAGCCAGCCAGCCCCAGGAACTGTCTCACCCCCTTTTTGGTCTTGGGCCTCGGGCAGGCCGCAATTGCTGCCGTCTTATTAATTTGGGGACGCACCTGCCCGTTGCCCAAGTGGAAGCCCAGATACCGTACTTCCACCCGCCCAATCGCACACTTCTTTGGGTTGGCTGTGAGCCCCGCTCGCCTCAGCGACCTAAGGACGGCCCTCAGATGTTCGAGGTGCCGCTGCCAGTCATTGCTATAGATGATTATGTCATCTAAATATGCTGCCGCATATGTGGCGTGAGGGCGGAGGACTCTGTCCATCAGCCGCTGAAACGTTGCGGGGGCCCCAAACAGCCCAAACGGAAGGGTGACGAATTGGTGTAAACCAAACGGTGTGGAAAAGGCCGTTTTTTCTCGGGATAGTGGAGTCAAGGGGATCTGCCAATATCCCTTCGTCAAATCCTGTGTCGAATAAAAGCGAGCAGTGCCGAGTCGATCGAGCAACTCATCAATACGAGGCATTGGGTACACATCGAATTTAGACATCGCGTTGACTTTTCTATAGTCCACACAGAACCGGACCGACCCGTCGGCCTTGGGTACCAAGACCACCGGGCTGCTCCAGTCACTGTAGGACTCCTCGACGATGCCCATTTCGAGCATGGTCTGAAGTTCTTCCCGAACCACCTTTTTTTTGTGTTCGGGTAGCCTGTAAGGGCGGCTACGCACTACCACCCCCGGGGGCGTCTCTATGTGGTGCTCTATGAGGTTAGTGCGACCGGGCAGGGGCGAGAACACATCCGAAAACTCGGTCTGCAACTGGGCGACCTCCGTGAGTTGGGTCGGGGAGAGGTGGTCTCCACAGGGGACCGGAGAGGTACGTGATGCCAATGTCCCTTTTTGAACCTCCGGCCCCAGCTCCGCCTTCTCTGGAACTACCGACACCAACGCCACGGGGACCTCCTCGTTCCAGAGTTTAAGCAGGTTGAGGTGGTAAATCTGTAGCGCCCCACCCCTGTCCGTTCGCCTCACCTCATAGTCGACGTCCCCGACTCGCCGTGTGACCTCAAGGGGTCCTTGCCACTTGGCGATCAATTTGGAGCTCGACGTGGGCAACAGTACGAGTACCTTATCTCCCGGAGTGAACTCTCTAAGGCGCGTACCCTTGTTGTACAGGCGGGCTTGCCGTTCCTGGGCCTGCCGCAAATTCTCCTGAGTTAGGTGGGTGAGCGTGTGGAGTTTTGCGCGCAGGTCCATAACGTACTGAATTTCATTCTTACTTTGTGAAGGTCCCTCCTCCCAATTTTCCCGCAGCACGTCCAGAATGCCGTGCGGCTTACGCCCATATAATAATTAAAACGGGGAGAACCCCGTGGAGGCTTGGGGGACCTCTCGCACTGAGAACAGCAAGGGTTCGAGCCACTTATCCCAGTTACGTGCGTCCTCACTTACGAATTTTTTAATAATATTTTTGAGGGTGCGGTTGAATCGTTCCACTAAACCGTCCGTTTGTGGGTGATACACGCTGGTGCGGATCGGCTTAATCCCCAATAACCCATACAGTTCGCGCAGTGTTCGTGACATAAACGTAGTGCCTTGATCAGTCAGAATCTCTTTCGGGATTCCAACTCGGGAGATGACGCGGAAGAGTGCCTCTGCAATACTGCGTGCTGAGATATTGCGCAGAGGCACTGCTTCCGGGTATCGCGTTGCATAGTCCACCAGAACTAATATAAAGCGGTACCCTCGTGCTGACCGATCTAATGGCCCGATGAGATCCATCCCAATTCTCTCAAACGGGGTCTCGATTAACGGTAGAGGGCGCAAAGGCGCTTTTGGAATGGCCGCTGGGTTTACTAACTGGCATTCGCGGCATGCCGTACACCACCTACGGACATCGCCGCGAATCCCCGGCCAATAGAAACGGGCCATTATTCGGGCTAGTGTTTTATCCTGCCCAAAGTGTCCGGCCATGGGATTAAAGTGAGCCGCCTGGAATACCAATTCCCGGCGGCTCTTCGGAATTAAAAGCTGTGTGACGTGCTCTTTAGTTTGAGTGTCCTGCGTCACTCGGTATAATCTATCCTTCATAATCGCGAAGTAGGGGAAGGACGGGGTGGCGTTCGGCTGGAGCGTTTGACCATCGATTACTCTCACTTGGTCAAACGCATGCCGCAGAGTCTCGTCTCGCGACTGCTCTAATGGGAAATCCGCGAGGGATTCCCCAATAGAGAGAGGAGGAGCCGGCGGCTCCTCACTCTGACGCGGAGATGACGTAGACGGCTCTGTGACAGCTGCTCCCGCCAAAGCGACACCGGGACCTCCCCCTGTCAAATGGCAGGAGCCACTCTCGACTAGGCGTGTCATTAAACCCCGAAATCCCGGCCAATCAGTCCCCAAAATTAGAGAGTGGGTAAGGCGAGGATTAACCGCCGCCTTTACTATAAATTTTTCCCCTTTGAAAATAATGTGGACCGACACCAAAGGGTAGCTGTGAACATCCCCGTGCACACATAACACCTTCACCCCTTGTGCTCCCCCCAATGCCTCGTTTTGAACCAGGCTTTGGCGAATTGAGGTCTGATTACAACCAGAATCCACCAACGCCTGATATGTAGCCCCTTGGATACTCACCGGTATGCGATACGCTCCGGCCCGATCGAGGGCGGCCTCTGGCGCGTCGGGGATCCGAACCACCGCGCCCACTTCCATTGCCGTGCACTGCTGTTGAAGGTGGCCCGGCTCCCCGCAGCGCCAGCAAACCGGCCCGGGCTTTCCCTCTGCACCGGTGATCTGGGGCTCACTCACCTGAGGTGGGGGAGAGACAGACACAGAAGGGAGAAACGGGAGGGCACCGCGGGTGCGGCGGGCCGGCTGGGGGGGTGCCGGCCCCCGCCTCCGCGGAGGGGGAATGGGGCGAGGACAGGACACAGGAGGAGGGGGAGAGAGAGAGAGAGAGAGAAGAGGAGAGAAGAGAAGATGCCATCTGCTGTCCTGCCGCCGGGACAGCCGCCAGATGATCCTCCGCCAGCTCGACTGCCTGATCCAGCGACGCCGGGCGGTGGCACTGGACCCACTCCGCGGTTCCGGCTGGTAAGCGGGCGATGAACTGTTCCAGTACCACCTGGTCGACGATTCCCTCGGCGTCGCGATCGTTGGCCCTCAGCCACCGCCAGCAGGCGTCCCGGAGCTGCTGGCCGAACGCGAACGGCCGGCCGACTTCCTCCAGTCGCAGCGCGCGGAAGCGCTGGCGCTGTTGCTCCGGTGTGCGCCCCACGCGCTGGAGGACGGCCCGGCGGAGGTCCGCGTAGGCCAGCTGGCGGTCGGCGGGGAGCTGTAGCGCGGCCAGCTGTGCCTCTCCCGTGAGCAGGGGGAGGAGGCGCGCCGCGCGCTGCTCCATCGGCCACCCCGAGGCTTCGGCGACCTGTTCAAACAACGTGATGAACGCCTCGGGGTCGTCCTGCGGGCCCATCTTGGTGACAATGAGGGGAGACGGGCCCGCGGCCGGAGCGCTGGTGGACCCCGCTGACGTGAGGAGATGCCGGAACGCCTCACGATCTTCCTGCTGGGCCAGCACCAGGGCTTCGAAGCGCTGCTCCTGCTCCTTTCGGAGCGTGACGAGTGCCTGGTGCTGGCTTTGCTGAGCCGTGGCGAGGGCGTGGACCAGATCGGCGAACGGGGAGGATTCCATGGGGCTGCTGGTTTGGTGCTCCACTTTCCCGGGTTTCGGCACCACTGTAAGAGACCCTACGTGTGGGTGGAGCACAGAGGACGGCAGGACAGAGATCAGGTTTTATAAATTGGCTTTATTGCCACACTTTTCAGTCTAACAATAATGTTCACAGACACACACAACCAGCGTCTGGTTCAGGGTTGAGCTCCTTCTGCTCTCGCTCTCCCTCCTGATATAGGGCGCAGTCACTGGGAAGACACACAAACAGGTTAATTGCTCTCAGGTGACGTGATTCTGCCACTTACCTTCCCTGACTCCGCCCTCCTGTCACAGACCGGCGCTTGACCACGCCCCCGCTGCCACAGTAAGATTTATTATTATTATCTCGTCTCGTCTCGTCTTCTTCCGCTTATCCGGGGCCGGGTCGCGGAGGCAGCAGTCTAAGCATGGAAGCCCAAACTTCCCTTTCCCCAGACACCTCGGCCAGCTCCTCGGGAAGAACACCGAGGCGTTCCCAGGCCAGCCAAGAGACATAGTCCCTCCAGTGTGTCCTAGGTCTTCCCCGGGGCCTCCTCCCAGGGGGACATGCCTGGAACACCTCCCCAGGGAGGCGTCCAGGAGGCATCCGAAAAAGATGCCCGAGCCACCTCAGCTGGTTCCTCTCGATGTGGAGGAGCAGCGGCTCTACTCCGAGCTCCTCCCGAGTGACTGTGCTTCTCACCCTATCTCTAAGAGAGTGCCCAGCCACCCTGCGAAGGAAACTCATTTCAGCCGCTTGTATCCGCGATCTTGTTCTTTCTGTCATTACCCAAAGCTCATGACCATAGGTGAGAGTCGGAACATAGATCGACCGGTAAATTGAGAGCTTCGCCTTTTGGCTCAGCTCCTTCTTCACCACGACGGACTGTTAAAGCGACCACATCACTGCGGAGGCTGCACCGATCCGCCTGTCGATCTCACGCTCCATCCTTCCCTCACTCGTGAACAAGATCCCGAGATACTTAAACTTAAACTCCTCCACTTGAGGCAGGACTTCTCCACCAACCTGGAGAGGGCAAGCCACCCTTTTCCGGTCGAGAACCATGGCCTCGGACTTGGAGGTGCTGATTCTCATCCCAGCCGCTTCACACTCGACTGCAAACCGCCCCAGTGCATGCTGAAGGTCCTGGTTTGAAGAAGCCAACAGGACAACATCATCCGCAAAAAGCAGAGATGAAATCCTGTGGTTCCCAAACAGGATTCCTTCCGGCCCCTGGCTGCGCCTAGAAATTCTGTCCATAAAAATTATGAACAGAACCGGTGACAAAGGGCAGCCCTGCCGGAGTCCAACATGCACTGGGAACAGGTCTGACTTACTGCCGGCAATGCGAACCAGACTCCTGCTCCGTTCGTACAGGGACCGGACAGCCCTTAGCAAAGAGCCCCGAACCCCATACTCCCGAAGCACCCCCCACAGAATACCACGGGGGACACGGTCGAACGCCTTTTCCAGATCCACAAAGCACATGTGGACAGGTTGGGCAAACTCCCATGAACCCTCGAGCACCCTATGAAGGGTATAGAGCTGGTCCAGTGTTCCGCGACCAGGACGAAAACCGCATTGTTCCTCCTGGATCCGAGGTTCGACTATTGGTCGAATTCTCCTCTCCAGTACCCTGGAGTAAACTTTCCCTGGGAGGCTGAGAAGTGTGATTCCCCTATAATTGGAGCACACTCTCCGGTCCCCTTTCTTAAAAAGAGGGCCCACCACCCCAGTCTGCCACTCCAGAGGCACTGTCCCCGACCGCCACGCGATGTTGCAGAGGCATGTCAACCAAGACAGCCCAATAACATCCAGAGACTTGAGATACTCAGGGCAGATCTCATCCACCCCCGGTGCCTTGCCACCGAGGAGCTTGCAAACCACCTCAGTGACTTCGGCTTGGGTAATGGACGAGTCCACCTCTGAGTCATCAGCCTCAGTCTCCTCAGTGGAAGACATGACGGTGGGATTGAGGAGATCCTCAAAGTATTCCTTCCACCGCCCGACAATGTCCCCAGTCGAGGTCAACAGCTCCCCACCCGCACTGTAAACAGTGTTGGCAGAGTACTGCTTCCCCCTCCTGAGGCGCCGGACGGTGTGCCAGAATTTCTTCGAGGCCGACCGATAGTCCTTCTCCATGGCCTCCCCGAACTCCTCCCAGTTCCGAGTTTTTGCCTCCGCAACAGCCCGAGCTGCAGCATGCTTGGCCTGCCAATACCCGTCAGCTGCCTCAGGAGTCCTGGAGGTCAACATGGCCCGATCGGACTCCTTCTTCAGCTTGACGGCATCCCTTACTTCCGGTGTCCACCACCGGGTTCGGGGATTGCCGCCACGACAGGCACCGGAGACCTTGTGGCCACAGCTCCGAACAGCTGCGTCCACAATGGAGGTAGAGAACATGGTCCACTCAGACTCAATGTCCCCCGCCTCCCTTGGAAGCTGGGAAAAGCTCTCTTGGAGGTGGGAGTTAAAGACCTCCCCAACAGAGTGCTCGGCCAGACGTTCCCAGCAGACCCTCACCATACGTTTAGGCCTGCCAGGTCTGTCCAGCTTCCTCCTCCGCCAGCGGATCCAACTCACCACCAGGTGGTGATCAGTTGACAGCTCAGCCCCTCTCTTCACCCGAGTGTCCAAGACATAGGGCCGGAGATCAGATGAAACGACTACAAAGTCGATCATCGACCTCCGACCTAAGGTGTCCTGGTGCCACGTGCGCTTATGGACACCCCTATGCTCGAACATGGTGTTCGTTATGGACAAACCGTGACTAGCACAGAAGTCCAATAACAAAACACCACTCGGGTTCAGATCGGGGAGGCCATTCCTCCCAACCACGCCCCTCCAGGTGTCACTGTCATCGCCCACGTGAGCACTGAAGTCCCCCAGTAGCACAATGGAGTCCCCAGTCTGAGCACCCCTCAGTACCTCTCCCAGGGACTCCAAGAAGGTCGGATACTCTATACTGCTATTTGGCCCGTAGGCACAAACAACAGCAAGAGCCCTCTCCCCAATCCGAAGGCGCAGAGAGGCGACCCTCTCGTTCACTGGGGTAAACTCCAACACATGGCGGCTGAGCTGGGGAGCTATAAGCAAGCCCACACCAGCCCGCCGCCGCTCACCACGGGCGACTCCAGAGAAGTGGAAAGTCCAGCCCCTCCCGAGGAGCTGGGTTCCAGAGCCCAAGCTGTGCGTGGAGGTGAGCCCGACTATCTCTAGCCTGTACCTCTCAACCTCCCGCACAAGCTCAGGCTCCTTCCCCCCAGCGAAGTGACATTCCATGTCCCAACAGCCAGCCGCTGTGTCCGGGGATCAGGTCGTCGAGACCCCTGCCTTCGACTGCCACCCAATCCACACTGCACCAAACCCCTACTGCTACCTCTGTGGGTGGTGAACCCACAGGAGGTCGGGCCCACGTCACCTCTTTGGGCTGAGCCCGGCTGGGCCCCATGGGCAAAGGCCCGGCCACCAAGCGCTTGCATACGAGCCCCAACCCCGGGCCTGGCTCCAGGGTGGGGCCCCGGCTGCGTCCTACCGGGCGACGTCACGGTCCTGGATTTTTTCTCCATAGGGGGTTTTTGGTGAACTGCTCTTGGTCTGGCCTGTCACCTAGGACCTGTCTGCCTTGGGAAACCCTAACAGGGGCATAATGCCCCCGACAACATAGCTCCTAGGATCATTCAAGCACACAAACCCCTCCACCACAATAAGGTGGCAGTTCTAGGAGTTCTATTATTATTATTATTATTATTATTATTATTATTATTAACCCTTGGTCTTTTGTCCACAATGAGGTAAATAACTTGAAATAATCATAGTTACAGTTAAATCACAGCTGAACAGCACACAAAGAAAAAAAACACTTTCAGATTTGCATTTTATACCGTTAGGACTGCTAACCAATTTTGTGTTTGTGTTGGCAGGCACATACCCAGATTTTCATATAATTGTCTCTTTTGATATTTGCATTATCACAATGGTATCATGATAATATAGTGCAAAACATGCCTTAAAACTGTATATTAAAAATTATATAAAGTATAGCACTGTCCAGTGAACAGAATTATCTGAGAAAAGTCTCTCAGAAGACAGCTGTCCTTTTACTGCCTTTCACACAATCAAATCATGCACAAAAACCATTATAATGTTACAGTGGTTTTCAAATCAAGATCAGCCTTTTGATTTTTGACTGATTTTTTTTGCATTTAAAGCCATGCAGATAAAAAGGAGGGAAACAATCAACTGGGTCATTCAGTTTTCCAGTGACACATGCAGTACGAGCACATTCTCAAAAGTAAAACCTTGATAGAATAAAAGTAAACTTACATTAAATTGTAATTAGTTTGCATAACCATTAAATTAGAAAATACATACATACATTTTTTTGTTAGTTTTCATCACGTAAAAAATATTTTCCTTTTATTAAAGAAAATGTTTCCATTATTTAATCTGAAAACAGGAAGACATTTTTGATTAAAACTATAACTTAGGTAATCATTCATTTCATTACACACACACACACACACACACACACACACACACACACACACACACACACACGTCAAATTCATGCCAGTCACAAGCAAACAAATGGAAAAACTAACTAACTAACTAACTAACTAACTAACTAACTAACTAACTAACTAACTAACTAACTAACTAACTAACTAACTAACTAACTAACTAACTAACTAACAACAACAATAAAAAAGCATTTTCAAAGTCTATTTCAGTAGGATGCAGGCCAGGTCTGTGTTCAGGTCTATGTGATGGGTTTCAGAAAAGTTGGAATGGGCAGTTTGTCCAGACTTTTTGGAAATTCTTTCGGAGGTAATTGAGACAGGACTTTTTGCATAGCCATAAGAAAGAGTGTTCCTGGAATTTTTGCGATTAGATAGTTAAACATCTCCTCTCCCAGTACTTTGGACCAGCGCTGTGGATCCTTTTCCAGTGAGCTCTTCATGTTGAATCGCAACTCAGGCATGAACATGAACAAGCTCTCAAGGCACAACATTCTGGCACCTGTGTTCGCTTTGGTGGTCCGGAGCTGCTTGAGGACGAGATCCAGTGGTGTCATACCATCGTGGTCCTCAGCTTGTGGTGAAGCACCATGTCCCAATAACATTACGATGGCTGCTGCATGCGACAGTTCACATGCCAGATGGAGTGGAGTTTTGCCATTCTCCAGATGTTTGCAACCACCTCGGTTCATGTATGAGCGCAGAGTGGGCATTGTATGTGCCACCTGAAGGATGAGAGCCATGATGTCCTTCTTGTCGTAGCGGACAGCCATGGTCAAGTGTGGAGCAGATGATGGACAGCAGCAGAAAGAGTCGCCTGGCATTGCAAGAGCCCCGTCTGAGAACTGATTCAGCAAATATTGTGCGTAAGCTCGGTGGTCATGCACGATGGCATACAGAAGTGCTTCAGAAGGAGTGTATGTCTGGTGCCGGGTGTCTTCTTCCCAGTGAAATATCTCCCTGTTGCGCATGTCCTCCAACATCCATACAGGTTTATGGTCCCGAACAACTTGGTAAAAAAGTAAAGAGAGGAATCTGCTCTCCTTATATGTGTCATCCATCTATCCAGGCTACAGTAGGCATTAGTGGAGAATAGAGAAAGAACACCTTTAGGTTATCAGTGTTAAAAGTCACTTTCAAGTGTAAACCCATGTAATAAATACATAATATAGAGATAATACCTTGCTACTAGAAGCTCGTGAACGCAGCGTCCTTCTCATGCAGTAGTATGAGAATAGAATCAGAATTAGAATAAGGCATGACGTCATTTAGAACTCGTGGCAAATCTTCCCCGTCGGCGACGACGAGGATCCCCTTGAGACATACAAATATATGCATACATGTCAACCTTTGGTCAATCAAACCTGTATAACCAACCTCCAAAATCCGTATTTCCCTTATAAAATCTGTATAAGATGCAAATTAAAATAACTTACCTAAAATTTGAATGATTAACAATGATATATCCCAGTTACTTTTTATTCAATATTAATAACAATAAACCTTCAGAATGAATACAAAGCTCCAATGTTTGACAAAAACACAGTGTCACTCTAATGTTCTGAATTGTACTCCACGACAGCTTTTTTAGTAGTCTGCACCAATACCTCACAAGGCTGCATATCACAGCAAGTGTCTGTGTTGATCTTGCCGGAGTGCCCATTCAGAATCTTTTCAGTCACTAGTGAAAGTCGCTCAGGTGGAAATACGCATTTCAAACAAAATGTTACTTCACGGTTGGCGGGATTCTCGCAATGTGGTGTGCGCATGATCAAAAGTGGAACGAAGTCTCGCTACCACAACACGCGATTTCATAAGACTCTTTACTGGCTGTCTGTAGTGTACAGTACACTTGTAAATGTTATGCGCTCTTATCATCGTGGGAATTGATTATAGCTCTAAATAAATATTGAAGTTTTTTTTAAAGAATCCGTATAACTTTATTTGTACGCCCGTATACTACGTTTATTGAATCAAATCCGTATAAAATACGGACATTCCATATAGGTTGACATGTATGCATGTGGAAACACGTTTTTCCGAGCTGCCTCTAAATGCATCATGAGCAGGCGGAGCTCAGGCGGCAAACAAACCCCGCTGTGCTGTGTGATCAGAGATGCTTTAGAAAATATTGTATGAGTATCTTTGGTGTGATTCAGATCTGGGCAGTGCTTCTGTATGTTCAGCAAACCAGCCAAGAGGCTAAAGACTTTAGACTTTTTTTTTTTCCAAGCAAACGTCTAAGTTGAGTAATGCTGCTGAATGTAGATAATGTTGAGCTAAAAGATGACAAATGTCAGTTTAGTTAGTTAAGCTAGCTAGCTAACTTGGAGGCGGTAGTAACTAGTTACATTTACTTGAGCAACTTTTTGGATAAATTGTACTCTTAAGAATTGTTTTTGTTGCAAAATACGTTTGACTTGAGTAATATTATTCTAAAGTAACAATACTCTTACTTGAGTAACGTTACTATTTTGGCTACTCTAAGATTACTCACTTCTGGGTAGAAAATAAGAATATAAATGTATTTGTGTTCCTTTGATTGTTGTTTTTGTAAAGATTTAATTTTTTGTGGTAGTTACAGTTTAAAGTACATGAATTTGCTGATTATTATTACTGTATTCCTAATTCTATTTCAAAATGTTGCTTTCCACATTTTTTAATCTTTTTAGTTTTTTTTCTTTATCAGACATCTAGTTTTTAAGTTTGTTTACCTGACATGTTTCGACGTACGACTGTTGTCTTCCTCAGAGTGTCACCAGATGTTATTGGTGACGCATCTTTTATCAGCTGATGTTTCCGAAGGCGTGGCCTTCCTGTCTGGTTTGACAGGTTGGTCACGCCTTTTACTGTCAGTTCGTCCCCTGCAAGATGGCACTCCAGGTATGGGAGAGCATGTATGCTCCCTCATCTCGGTTGATGGTCCTCGGGCTCCGCTTACGGATCTCTATGGCCTCCCTGATCCAGCGCTGATGTTTATTATCTTCTGTGTGGATGACTCTGGCATTCCCCCAGTCCATAATGTGATTTTTTTTTCCCTTTTGCAGTGATCTGTTATGGCTGACTTATAATTTTCCTGTTGTGCCTTTTCTTTTATTGTTCGGGTTTGTCTTGTAGCTGTCTCCTTTTCGCACTCTTGTGTTCATTTTTTTTCTTGTGTTGAAACTCCTTCCTGTCTCCCCGATGCAAGTTTTATTGCATAATTGGCGTGGAATCCCATATATGGTGTTGCATTTGTTTTCTGGATGTATTCTGTCTTTGGGAACTCCATTACAGAACTATGTGTCCTGCTCTGTCTCGCTGATGCAGTAGCAAGGACAAAAAAGCTCCATTTTTGTTCTGTCGGAAGATAGATAGATAGATAGATAGATAGATAGATAGATAGATAGATAGATAGATAGATAGATAGATAGATAGATACTGATGACGATATGCAGTCAGCGACCAGAGGAAACTGTTACCAATGCTCATTTTTTTTAAAATAAAAATAAATTTGTTATTCAAAAAATGGTTTGTTTCATACCATTCATACATCAAATGCAGATTAAAGTGCTTCACAAGAAAATATAATAAAAGTGATCATAAGAACCAAACATGGACATTATTTGTCACAAAAACAGCAATAATAATAATATGGAGATTAAGAAGCTTTTCCGTAAATTACTCTTAATAACAGTCTCAAAGTAAGTGCCATAAAGTTAAATATAAAAACCAAAAAAAAAAAAAAATCACAAATATACATAACAGAATAAACCATATAAAATGTTTTGCAAAGGAAAGTGTGTAAATAGTAACAAAATAAATTTTAAATGTTTGAAAGTTAAGATTTAAATAAATATAGTGCATAAAAATGTATTTAGCTGCTTGTAAAGTGATGTACACGAGTTGTCTGTCTGATCTCGAGTACAGTTTTTGGGTGCATAAAAACGGAAAGCTAAAGGCGTGAAAGAGAGTGAATTAAACCTGTGCAGTAAATCTATTAAAATGTTCTGTTTCATTACTCACTTTTATAGCAGACAAAACGGCTAGTCCACTCGCGCAGTTGTATAACAGGATAAAGAGATGAGTCACACGTGCGATTCGTTCCAAATATGGTGTCGCGCTTCTTGTTTTATTCCCACGATTGAACAGTCGTCTTGCTGCAGCCCGTTATTAGTATAAAAAGGACAGAAACAGTCAAGCTCAAGTCACAGCCCGTTAGTATCAAAAGCAGAACACAGGAATAATCCACACACAGCAGAAGAGGTCAAGTTCAGGTAAGAAATAACTTTACAATCTCGGCAGTTTTTATGATTTCTTTTTATATTTCAGTTTAGAAATTCAATTCTTCAAAAAATGTTTTTGAAGAAAAAAAATATGTCACATGTATGATTGTGTGTTATTAAAAGCCACTTTATCCTGAATGGAACAGCGATTCATAACATTTCCCTCTTGGGACTAGTTTATCCATTTTTAAAGGTCCCATGGCATGGTGGTTTGTTGATGCTTTAAAGGGGATCGTGGAGGTTTCCGGATGTTATATCCGCAGCCTTTCTCGAAATGAACCCTCGGCACGTAGATATAGCCTCCTGAGAGAAAGCCCCATTTCAGCCCTTTTCCCAGTGCGTCGTTTTGCTAATGAGAAGCAGGAGGCGGGGAAGGGTAGAGGGTGGGGGTGTGCCATGGGGGAAGGGGCTGCCGTCTGCCTCCCAAGCCGGCCGAGAGCGCTCCTTGTCGGGCACGGCCAGGCGGGCGAATGCCCTGGTCTGTCCGCCCTGTCTAAAAAAAATGGTACAACTCGAGCCCATGGTAAAACTGGGACTTTGTCGGGTTTTTTTTCAGCCTGAGGCCCATGGTAAAACTGAGCAGTTTTACCTTGGAGGAGTGGGGACTTTGCCGTTTCCTCCCCCCAACTCGCCCCTGGGAGAACCGCTGCCTCCACGGGCGGCCGGTGCCGCTAGAGGGCCGCCCGCGCGACCTCGGCTCCCGACAAAAGATTGGATCTAGGGCTGACTTTCAATGGATCGCAGCGATGGAGCTGCTCTGCCACTCATGACACCCCGGCCCAGAATCAGGGAAAAATACCGCGCGCTGACGTCATTAAGGTGCGATGCGAGGAAATAAAATAAATTCAACAAATGTTTGGGTTTTTACTGAACAAACAAACAAATAAAATGAACGAGTGACTTAAAAAAAAAGAATGTGGGTGTCTTTGTAAAAACTGTTTTGATTGGCTATTATAACAGAGGTAGCACAGAGTACCTGGCTAACTGCAGGAAGCGGTTAGCTGCACAGCTAATGTAGCCATTGCAAACGCACCAATTTTAAAACACGGCAAAACGACTTAACAGTTCTACACTTACTTGTTCGGTGTTTGTGGCTGATGCGGCAGGGATGCTTGGTACGGACCCAGGCTTCAGTGACAGTTGATGTGCAAAACCTGCCCTGTACTGTCCCAAGTTGTGGAAACATTCCTCAGGAAAATGCTTCCGACAAACATACACCGTCTTAGGTAGACTCGACGGCGTATTATTGGAGTAAATAAAATTAAGCCACTGCGTCTTCAGGGGCTCTCCCGTCTGTAGTAAAAACAGACTCTTTTCTGTGTTGTCACATCCATGTACAGCGCAATTTCCATGTTTTGCTCGCTTAGGTGATGCCATGTTGTTGTGTCCTCTATGGTCTCCTCACTACAACTGGGTGGGGCAATCCATACAGTGGGTGGGAATCCAGAGGGGGGGGGGGGGGGGGGGCGTGGGGATCATCTCCCTTGCTGACGTAGTAAAGGGAAGAGCTTATCAACTCGCCGTTTTGACGCACCATTCTCAAATATTGGGCATAGTCTGGTTTACACATTATGAAATTTCTAGCCACTGGGGTGACTTAAGAAGGTCAGAGGAACTCATTTTAATGTTAAAAAACCTCAGAAAGTGAACATTTCATGCCATGGGACCTTTAAGGGGGGGATTATTGAGGGCAAATTATCCATCAGTCCTGTGCACTTTGACTGTCGAGTGAGCTCGGGCTAAAAATGTCAGATTTTATTTGATTTAAATATTATTTGATTTAAATTTTATTTTATTTTCATTTTATTTAAATTTCAGTTTAGTAATAAAATTAACATTATACATCAGTCCTGTGCACTTTGAATAAGGGGCCCTGGAATTCCAATCTCGCGTGCCAGAGACCGGGTTACGTCATATCAGCTTTGGGTACGGAAGCTTATTGGGTGTTGCTGCTGGCTGATTACCCAATAAGCTTCCATCACCAAAGCGGATATGACGTGGATATGGAAAGCGAATATGACGTTAAGGTCAAGTCAAATCAAGTGCTTTTATTTGTCACATACATTTTACATGTAGTGAAATGTTAAAGGGGTCATCAGCTCAGCATATAAATAAATTAATTAATTAATAAATAAGAATAAAAACAACATATGCAAATAAGTAACCGCACTAGAAAAGTAAAAGATGACTCCTGAAGCATGACATGTAAAAAATAAGTCTAAAATACTAATGAGTAAGTTAAAATAGCCTGGGGATAACAACAAGATAAAAATGAAATGTGCACAGTTAAAAAGAGGAAAATGAGTCCTCTAACACTGATATAAAAACTGTAGTAAAAGGGATTATTTAAAATGTACTGAGTTTAGCAGTCTAACTGCCTGTGGATAAAAACTCTTCCTCAGTCTCTCTGTTCGTGCATGGAGACTTCGTAGTCGTCTGCCCGAATTCAGCAGGGTAAAGAGGTTAGAGTTTGGGTGTGAGGCATCCTGCATGATTTTCCTGGCCCTAGCTCCCACCCTCTTTGTGTATATGTCCATCAGACTCGGTAGGGGGGCTCTGATTGTCCGTTCCGCAGAGCGCACCACTCTCTGCAGTGCTTTCTGGTCACATGCTGTACAGTTCCCAAACCAGGCCGTAATACAGCCTGTTAGGACACTCTCCACCGCTGAGGAGTAAAATGTGGTCAAGATGGAAGGGGAGACCTTAAACTTCCTCAGTCGACGGAGAAAGTACAGCCGCTGCCTGGATTTCGCTGTGAGGTGTTGTGTTTGTAGTGACCAGGAGAGGTTCTCAGTCAGATGTACCCCCAGGTACTTGAAGCTGGGGACCCTCTCCACAGGCTCCCCGCTAATGGTGAGTGGTGTATATGTCCTGCTCTGCACCTTCCTGAAGTCCACCACCATTTCCTTTGTCTTGCTGACATTCAGGGCCAAGTTGTTGGACTGGCACCACAGTGCTAGGTCAGCCACCTCCTTCAGGTAAGCCTGCTCGTTTTTTTGTGAGATGAGACCCAGCACCACGGTGTCGTCAGCAAATTTGATGATGGAAGTGGAACTGCTGGTGGTTGTGCAGTCGTGTGTGTAGATGTTATAGAGCAATGGACTTAACCCTTACATACTGTTCATATTCCATGCCTTCATGGTATGGTCTGGGTCAATTTTGACCCAGGCAAAGAATACCCTACTAATAAGAGTCCACACCCAATTTTGAGCTCCATATCTTTTTAAAACATATAAATGACCAATCTGACATTAATAAATGGTTGATTAATCCTTAATCAATGTTTCAGAAAGCAGAGAAAGTGTATTTTTTATATATTTACACTACCCGATTTTGGATAGAAACATCTTTCACACATTCTTTTTTACCTAAGACATGAAAACATCTCATCTCATTATCTCTAGCCGCTTTATCCTTCTACAGGGTCGCAGGCAAGCTGGAGCCTATCCCAGCTGACTACGGGCAAAAGGCGGGGTACACCCTGGACAAGTCGCCAGGTCATCACAGGGCTGACGCATAGACACAGACAACCATTCACACTCACATTCACACCTACGGTCAATTTAGAGTCACCAGTTAACCTAACCTGCATGTCTTTGGACTGTGGGGGAAACCGGAGCACCCGGAGGAAACCCACGCGGACACGGGGAGAACATGCAAACTCCACACAGAAAGGCCCTCGCCGGCCCCGGGGCTCGAACCCGGACCTTCTTGCTGTGAGGCGACAGCGCTAACCACTACACCACCGTGCCGTCCCGACATGAAAACATAATAGTCATAATGATGTTAATATATTTTATTGAAAGTACAGTTTGCAAAAACATTTAAGAACATTTAAGAAGAAGAGGATTTAGTTTATAATAACCCAGTACAACCACTGGAACGTTGAACACTGTCCCCATTGTCTTAACACCAAAAAACTCTCCATAATTACCAATGCAATAACACATTCATTAATTATATAAATTCAGTATGAATTCAACATCAGCAGTTAGAACATAAATCACATCATCCACAACAATATTACTGTGTGCATTCAAAGCAGTAGTGTGACACCTTGTGTGTGTGGGCCTTGCATATGTGTTTCCTACATTTGCAGCAGGTTGTCCCGGTCTTGCAGTGTTTTTTTGGTGGGCAGAAGTTGCACCTATTTCTTTTCTGTCCCCTTCTGTTGTCTTCATGTGGGACATCAGTGCCAGTGCCAGGCTGAGGTGGCTGTACTGCTCTTACCAGTGCGGCAGAAGCTGCTGTGCGAGGAAGGTGTTGCCACTTTTGCATGCATGGAGTCACGAGAGCCTTTCCAAGTTCCTCCAAAAAGTGCCTCCTCCAGTTCCTCACGCTTGCCCTCCAGGTAGGGTTTAGCTCTCTCCAGATCACAAACGAGTTGTAGGTGGATATGTCAATGATATTGTGAAATATAGCAAGAGGCCAGCAGGCGGTCCTCCTCTTGCAGCTGTATGTGCCTGTCACTTTATCAAGATTGTCCACTCCACCTTTGTTGGCATTATATTCAAGTATCATGGTGGGTTTTCTGTCCTCCCGAGTACTGATCTCTGCGGCCTTGTGCAATGTGCTCATTAGGATGACATTCTTGTTCTTCTTTGGCATGTATGAAACAACTGTGGTGTCATGGGTGAAAGCAAACTTCGATGAAAATACCTCTCTCCCTCTTGTTGTCACCAGAGTGGGGGGTAGCTCAGGTTTGTTCCGTCTCACTGTGCCAACCATTGTCATCTTCTTCTTTAGGAGCTCCTGACCAAGCTCATAAGAGGTGAAAAAGTTGTCACATGTCACATTGTGTCCTCTTAGCCCTTCTGTCATCTCTAGCACAACACGCTTGCCCTGTTTTCTCTCTGGGGTTCCCCCAGCTGGCTTCCCAGTATATACTTGCATATTCCAAGCATAACTGGAACGTGCATCACAAGCTGCCCATAGCTTTATGCCATATTTCCCTGGCTTGCTAGGCATGTACTGCCGAAAAGGACAGCGACCTGGAAAAACATGAAAAGGAGGGAAACAATTTACTTTCAAAATGTCATGTTTATGAATGGAATTGTATGTATGTGTGACTCTAGCCATTTCATTTCACAACCAACGGCATGTATATACAGAAACTATAATTTATTTAGCCTATAGTAAAATGCAAATCCTACCTCTGAATGGAGCCAATCTTTCATCCACTGTCACCTCAGGACCAGGGTTGTACATTAGAGGTAGCCGTTCTACCCACTTGTCCCAGACATCCCTGATTGCTGCCAGTTTGTCAGTGACACGTCGCACAGGTCTTGTCTCTCGATTATCAAATCTGATGACTGCTGATATGGTACGGAACATCTCTAGGGACATGGTGGCACGAAATATTGGTCTTCCTGTGTCAGCATTCCAGAGACTGGAAGCAGCCTCACCCTTTGACCTGTAAACGCCAGCCAGTATTAGAAGCCCTATGTAGGCATGCAGCTGAGTCACATCTATGGTCTTCCACGCTTGACCATACCGTTTGATCCCTTCCCTGTTTGTCATTTCAATGACAATTCTTTCAATGGCTACAGGAAGGAAGAGCTGGAACGTTGACAGAATGCCAAATGCTTGGGAAATAGCCAGTCTTGTGGGTCCTGGAGTCATTCGAATGACATTTTCCCCTGCCATCCTCCCTGCAACTGTATGAGGAAGTGAGGACCAAATGATGGCATTGTTTTTCGACATGACTGTCTCCCCCACTGCCTGCTCATTTTCTTCATCATTGGCATCATCATCATCATCATCATCATCATCATCATCATCATCATCATCATCATCATCATCGTCATCATCATCATCATCAGAGTGACTGTAATCAGAGTTTTCCTCTAATTGGTCTTCTTGCTCTGACACATCCTCGTCCAAATCACTGTCTTCATCTTGGAAGATTAGATCAAGTACTTCTTGTACAGTATGTCTCTCCACCATATTCTCTGTAAATATCAGTGCTGTATGATCTGATGACCACTCAACTCCTCTTTATATAGGTCTATAGATTTTGTTACATTTCTGGTGCAGGTGCAGAGTTTCAAGGCACCCTCTGACCTCATATGACCTCTGTTCCTTATGTTTACTATGTATGATCACTGTGCAACTGTTTTTTTCACTGTTTCGAGATTCCCCATGACTCTTCAAAAACTAACAGGTACATGTTCCTATGGAAACCATATTTTCTGTGAGAAAATATGGTGGGAACATGTAAAGTTCCCGAGACAGGTTCAAGTCCCCCCTTGAACACTGTCATAACTGTCCCATAAGTGATATACAAGAACATGGCATGTACTGTCCCTCCCCTCCCACCCTTTACCATGATTTAACACACTCTGGGAAGTTTAAAAGACATTCAAATGAATATGGGTCAAATTTGCCCCAGAACAGCCTAAGTGTACAAAAAATTGTAACCCCCCTGTAAAATTATACCAGTTTAAAATATTTTCAGTTTTGTGTATTTTGGATCACTTTAGGAAAAGTCATACGATATCAGGCCAAAAAAAAGACATTTAGGGTATTTTTATTGCTGTCAAATGTTAAAATGGGTCAAATTTGACCCAAACAGTATGTAAGGGTTAAAACACAACCCTGGGGCGAGCCAATGTTGAGGGTCAACTTCCCTGAAGTGACACCCCCCCCATTCTGACCACTTGGGGGCGATCCGTGAGGAAGCTGAGCACCCAATTGCACAACTGGGTGTTAAATCCCAGCGCCCTCATCTTATCAGCCAGGCGAAGGGGGATTATGGTGTTAAATGCTGAACTATAATCTATGAACAGTATTCTCACATAATTTCCCCTCCCCTCATCCAGATGGACCAATGTAGTGTGCAGTAGGCTTGAGATGGCATCGTCCCTACTTCTGTTTACTCTGTAGGCAAATTGGTGAGGATCGAAAGAACTGGGCAGGGTGTGGCATATGTGTTTTTTCACAAGCCTCTCAAAGCACTTCATTACCGCTGATGTAAGGGCCACTGGGCGGTAGTCATTCAGGCCTGCTGGCTTGCTGTTCTTAGGCACAGGAACAATGATTGATTTTTTAAAGCAAGATGGAACCACGGCTTCAGCCAGTGACATATTGAAGATCTCAGCATAAACAGGGGCTAGCTGATCAGCGCAGGATCTCAGAATCCTGCCAGGGATCTGATCGGGGCCTGTTGCTTTCCTCCCATTTACGCCTCTGAACACTCCCCTCACATCACTCTCACTGATAATGAAAGGAGGCGTCCCGTTACCACTAGACTTTTCAGTCACAGCTACCATGGGGTTAGCAAGGTCAAAGTGAGCATAGAATGTATTTAGCTCATCAGCAAGTGAGGGGTCAGAGCTATGCATGGAGCTGGGCTTGTTTTTAAAATCTGTCATGACCCGAAGGCCCTTCCACACACTGGCAGGATCACCAGCCTGGAAGTCAGCTTCCACTCTGTCCTTGTAGCAGAGCTTTGCAGCCCTCACAGTCCTCCTTAGGCCATAAACTGCTTCTTTATAGCCTGTCATGTCCCCTGATAGAATGCCAGCCTTGTATGAAGCAGTTCGAGCTGAAAGTGCTTTCCTCACAGTTTTATCTACCCAGGGTTTCTGATTTGGGTAAACTTTTATTTTGACAGTTTGTATGATGTCATTGATAAGGAAGTAAATGTAGCTCCCAACCGCATCCGCATATTCACTGATGTCATTTGAAGATACCCGGAAAATCTCCCAATCCGTGTTCTCTAGCGCATCTTGAAGCAACATTTCTGATTGCTCAGTCCAACGTTGTACTGCTTTCGTCATTGGCGCTTCCTGCAAGATCTTGTGTTTATATTTTGGTACTAGGAAAACCGCAACATGGTCGGACTTGTCAAAAGCGGGCATTGGAAGGGCTTTATAACAGTCTAAAAATGGAGTATAGCAGTGATCAAGGATGTTATCACCCCTCTTTGGAAAGTGGATGTGTTGCTTGAATTCTGGCAGACCGCGGGAAAGTTTAGCCTTATTGAAGTCACCGAGGACGATGAAGGCAGCCCCAGGGTGACGATGCTGTTGTTTATTTATAACCTCCTGTAGCTCAGATATGGCGATATCAGTGCTTGCACTTGGGGGGATATAAACTGCAGTCATAATAACTGCTGTGAAATCACGGGGCAGGAAGTGTGGTCTGCATAAGATAGACAAGTGTTCCTGATTAGGAGTACAGGCATTGGAGAGAACAGTGATGTTCCTCGGCTCACACCACCTGCTATTGGTCATAAAACAAACTCCCCCGCCCTTGGATTTCCCGGACTCCTCGGTTCTGTCCATGCGAAGGATGGAAAAGTGGTCGGCAGGCATGATTGGGTGATCCGGTATTGAAGATGACAGCCAGGATTCAGTAAAACACAGAACATTGCAGTCCCTGATGTCCCGCTGGAAGGCGAACCTTGCTCTCAAGTCGTCCAGCTTGTTCACTAACGACTGGACATTAGCTAGCAGGATACTGGGCAGAGGTGGACGGTTTGCCTTACTTCTCAGTCGATTTCGGATGCCTGCTCGTCTGCCCCTGTGTTTCTTGGTCCGACGCTTGGGCCTACTTGCGTCTTGAGTCCCATCACTGTGCCGGAGTATCTCAGGTGGAAATGCCGTGTTGTTGTCAAAGGGCATGTCGCCAGGTAAGCACTGGTTTCTAATTTCTAGAAGTGTCCCGCGATCATATGTAATCATACTTAAAACTGGTCAGTGAAAACTTAAAAAGGGTAAAACCAAAAAAGATAAGGTTAGATAAAGTTAAAATCTACAGAGCGACCCCGACAGCGTCTGGACGCAGCCGCGCCATCTCCTCCATCTATGCATTGATCAATAGATCAATAGACCCAGGATTTTGCGGGCCTTTTTTGTGATTGTTGCGGGCTAAAATGTCTGATGTTGCGGGGGTTTATCCAAAAAATTGCGATGAAAGTTGCGGTGTTTTTTAGGTTTTTGTTGCGATTACATTGCGGGAGGAAGTGAAAGTTGGGAGAAATTGTTGCGATTTTCTCTTTTTGTGATTAAAATTGAGTGACATGTGTGGCAGCGGGGGCGTGGTCAAGCGCCGGTCTGTGACAGGAGGGCGGAGTCGGGGAAGGTAAGTGGCAGAATCGCTACACCTGGGGGTAATTAACCTGTGTTTTGTGTGTGTTTTCCCCAGTAAACTGCGCCCTACTTAAGGAGGGAGAGGGAGAGCGGAAGGGAGCTTTTTTCCCAGCGGAGACGACAGTGTGTGTGCGTGCGTGTTTCTGACTGTTGGTTAACATTGTTAGACTGAAAAGTATGGCAATAAAGCCTTCTGTTGATCTTGATCTCTGTCCTGCCGTCCTCTGTGCTCCACCCACACGCTATTCACGCTACAGTGGTGCTGAAACCCGGGAAGGTGGAGCATCAGTCCTGCAGCCCCATGGAATCCTCCCCGTTCGCGGACTTGGTCCACGCCCTTGCCACGGCTCAGCAGAGCCAGCACCAGGCACTCGTCACGCTCCGGAAGGAGCAGGAGCGCCGCTTCGAAGCCCTGGTGCTGGCTCAGCAGGAAGATCGAGAGGCGTTCCGGCGTTTCCTCGCGTCGGCGGGGTCCACCAGCGCCCCGGCCGCGGGCACGTCTCCCCTCACCTTAACCAAGATGGGCCTGCAGGACGACCCCGAGGCTTTCATCACGTTGTTCGAGCAGGTCGCCGAAGCCTCGGGGTGGCCGATGGAGCAGCACGCGGCGCGCCTCCTCCCCCTCCTGAAGGGAGAGGCACAGCTGGCCGCACTACAGCTTCCCGCCGATCGCTGGCTGGCCTACGCCGACCTTCGCCGGGCTGTCCTCCAGCGCGTGGGGCGCACGCCGGAGCAGCAGCGCCAGCGCTTCCGCGCGCTGCGGATGGAGGAAGTCGGCAGCCCGTTCGCGTTCGGCCAGCAGCTCCGGGACGCCTGTTGGCGGTGGCTGAGGGCCGAAGATCGTGACGCCGAGGGAATCATCGACCAGGTGGAGCTGGAACAGTTCATCGCCCGCTTACCAGCCGGAACCGCGGAGTGGGTCCAGTGCCACCGCCTGGCGTCGCTGGATCAGAATGTAGGACTGGCGGAGGATCATCTGGCGGCTGTTCCGGCGGCAGGACAACCAACGACATCGTCTTCTCTCTCCTCTTCTCTCTCTCTTTCTCCCCCCCTCCTCCCGTGTCCCGTCCTCCCCCCATTCCTCCACCACGGAGGCGGGGGCCGGCTCCACCCCAGCCGGCCCGCCGCACCCGTGGTGCCCTCCCGTTTCTCCCTTCTGTGTCTGTCTCTCCCCCCCCCTCAGGTGAGTGAGCCTCAGAACACAGCTGCAGAGGGAAGGCCCGGGCCGGTTTGCTGGCGCTGCGGGGAACCGGGCCACCTGCAGCAACAGTGTGCAGCGATGGAGGTGGGGGCGGTGGTGCGGATCCCCAACATGCCAGAGGCTGCCCTCGATCGGGCCGGAGCGTATCACATACCGGTAAGTGTACAAGGGGCTACATATCAGGTGTTGGTGGATTCAGGCTGCAATCAGACCTCGATCCGCCAAAGCCTGGTGCAAGACGAGGCATTGGGTGGAGCACAAGGGGTGAAGGTGTTGTGTGTGCACGGGGATATTCACAGCTACCTGTTGGTGTCGGTCCACATACATTTCAGAGGGGAAAAATCAATAGTGAAGGTGGTGGTTAATCCTCGCCTTACCCACTCTTTGATCTTGGGGACTGATTGGCCGGGATTTTGGGGTTTGATGGCACGCCTAGTAAAGAGTGGGTCCTGCCGGTTGATAGGGGAGGGTCCCGGTGTCGCTTTGGCTGGAGCTGCGGTCGCAGAGCCGTCTACGTCATCTCCGCGACAGAGTGAGGAGCCCCCGGCCCCTCCTCTTTCTATTGGGGAATCCCTCGCGGATTTCCCACTGGAACAATTGCGAGACGAGACTCTGCGACACGCGTTTGACCAAGTGAGAGTAATCGATGGTCAAATACTCCAGCCGAACGCCACCCCGTCCTTCCCCTATTTTTCCATTTTGAAGGATAGGTTATACCGAGTGACGCAGGACACTCAGACGAAAGAGCGAGTCACCCAGTTGTTAATTCCAAAGAGCCACCGGGAATTGGTATTCCAGGCGGCTCACTTTAATCCCATGGCTGGACACCTTAGGCAGGATAAAACACTCGCCTGGATAATGGCCTGATTCTATTGGCCGGGGATTCGCGGCGACGTCCGTAAGTGGTGCACGGCGTGCCGCGAATGCCAGTTAGTAAATCCAGCGGCCATTCCAAAAGCGCCCTTGCGCCCTCTACCATTAATCGAGACCCCATTCGAAAGAATTGGGATGGATCTCGTCGGGCCATTAGATCGGTCAACACGAGGGTACCGCTTTATATTGGTTCTGGTGGACTATGCAACGCGATACCCGGAAGCGGTGCCTCTTCGCAATATCTCAGCACGCAGTATTGCAGAGGCCCTCTTCCATGTCATCTCCCGGGTTGGAATCCCGAAAGAGATTCTGACTGACCAGGGCACCTCGTTTATGTCACGAACACTGAGCGAACTGTATGGGCTATTGGGTATTAAGCTGATCCGCACCAGCATTTATCACCCACAGACGGACGGTTTAGTTGAACGGTTCAATCGCACCCTCAAGAATATTATCAAAAAATTCGTAAGTGAGGACGCACGTAACTGGGATAAGTGGCTCGAACCCTTGCTGTTTGCAGTGCGAGAGGTCCCCCAAGCCTCCACGGGGTTCTCCCCGTTTGAATTATTATATGAGCGTAAGCCGCGCAGCATCTTAGATGTACTGCGGGAAAATTGGGAGGAGGGACCTTCACAGAGCAAAAACGAGATTCAGTACGTTATGGATCTGCGCGCAAAACTCCACACGCTCACCCACCTAACTCAGGAGAATTTGCGGCAGGCCCAGGAACGGCAAACCCGTCTGTACAACAAGGGCACGCGCCTTAGAGAGTTCACTCCGGGAGATAAGGTACTTGTCCTGTAGCCCACGTTGAGATCCAAATTAATCGCCAAGTGGCAAGGACCCTTTGAGGTCACACGGCGAGTCGGGGACGTTGACTATGAGGTTAGGCGAACGGACAGGGAGGGGGCGCTACAGATCTACCACCTCAATCTGCTAAAACTCTGGAATGAGGAGGTCCCCGTGGCGTTGGTGTCGGTAGTTCCGGAGAAGGCGGAGCTGGGGCCGGAGGTCCAAAAAGGGACATTGGCATCTCGTACCTCTCCGGTCCCCTGTGGAGACCACCTCTCCCCGACCCAACTCACGGAGGTCGCCCAGTTGCAGGCCGAGTTTTCGGATGTGTTCTCGCCCCTGCCCGGTCGCACTAACCTCATAGAACACCACATAGAGACGCTCCCGGGGGTGGTAGTGCGTAGCCGTCCTTACAGATTACCCGAACACAAAAAAAAGGTGGTTCGGGAAGAACTTCAGGCCATGCTCGAAATGGGCATCGTCGAGGAGTCCCACAGTGACTGGAGCAGCCTGGTGGTCTTGGTTCCTAAGGCCGACGGCTCGGTCCGGTTCTGTGTGGACTATAGAAAAGTCAACGCGGTGTCTAAATTCGACGCGTACCCAATGCCTCGTATTGATGAGCTGCTCGATCGACTAGGCACGGCTCGCTTTTACTCGACACTGGATTTGACGAAGGGATATTGGCAGATCCCCTTGACTCCATTATCCCGGGAAAAAACGGCCTTTTCCACACCGTTCGGCTTACACCAGTTCGTCACACTTCCATTTGGGCTGTTTGGGGCGCCCGCTACGTTTCAGCGGCTGATGGACCGGGTCCTCCGGCCCCACGCCACCTACGCGGCCGCTTACCTAGACGACATCATTATTTATAGTAATGACTGGCAGCGGCACCTGCAACACCTGAGGGCTGTCCTTAGGTCGCTGAGGCGGGCGGGGCTCACTGCCAACCCGAAGAAGTGTGCGATTGGGCGGGTGGAAGTACGGTATCTGGGCTTCCACTTGGGTAACGGGCAGGTGCGTCCCCAAATTAATAAGACAGCAGTGATTGCGGCCTGCCCGAGGCCCAAGACCAAAAAGGGGGTGAGACAGTTCCTGGGGCTGGCTGGCTATTATCGTAGGTTTATACCTAATTATTCGGATGTCACCAGCCCGCTGACTGACCTCACTAAAAAGGGGGTGCCAGATCCAGTCCAGTGGACGGAGCAGTGCCAGCGGGCTTTCTCTGAGGTAAAGGCTGCACTGTGTGGGGGGCCACTTTTGCACTCCCCTGACTTCTCTCTCCCTTTTTTGTTGCAGACGGATGCGTCGGACAGAGGGCTGGGAGCCGTTTTGTCCCAGCGGGTGGAGGGAGAGGATCGCCCCGTCCTATACATCAGCCAAAAGCTGTCAGTGCATGAGGGGCGCTACAGCACAATCGAGAAAGAGTGCCTGGCGATCAAGTGGGTGGTCCTCGCCCTCCGTTACTACCTGCTGGGGCGCTCTTTCACCCTCTGTTCGGACCATGCGCCCCTCCAGTGGCTCCACCGCATGAAGGATGCCAACGTGTGGATCACCCGTTGGTATCTGGCACTCCAACCCTTCAACTTCAAAGTGGTCCACAGGCCGGGGGCGCAGATGGTCGTGGCGGACTTCCTCTCCCGTCAAGGGGGGGGTGGGGTTGGCTGCGGGCCGGACGGGCGCCTGGCCTGAGTCGGGCGGTGGGGGTATGTGGCAGCGGGGGCGTGGTCAAGCGCCGGTCTGTGACAGGAGGGTGGAGTCGGGGAAGGTAAGTGGCAGAATCGCTACACCTGGGGGTAATTAACCTGTGTTTTGTGTGTGTTTTCCCCAGTAAACCGCGCCCTACTTAAGGAGGGAGAGGGAGAGCGGAAGGGAGCTTTTTTCCCAGCAGAGACGACAGTGTGTGTGCGTGCGTGTTTCTGACTGTTGGTTAACATTGTTAGACTGAAAAGTACGGCAATAAAGCCTTCTGTTGATCTTGATCTCTGTCCTGCCGTCCTCTGTGCTCCACCCACATGCTATTCACGCTACAATATGTTAAATATTAAGTTATTACTGAAAAACTATTGATTAAAAAAACAGACACTGAGAAATGGTCCTATAAACAACTTTATCAATATAAAAGATTACCAGGACTACAAAAATGCAGAAAAATAGGCTTTACTTATCCAAATGCACCTGTTGGTTCCAAAGTTAAAGTGCGCAGAACCTCACAGCACAACATGAAGTTACCTTAAAATATAAAATAAATGCCTCAGCTTTCATGTAAGAAAAAAAAAACTATTAATACTAGTACTGTGTGCAGGCAGTCTCTCCTGAAGACTAAATTAAACAATTATAAACTAATAAAATAAATGGCTCAGGCTTCATAGAAGAAGAAAAACAATTTGAACAGAATCTCACAGTATGATGCTGAAGCTGCCTAAACAATGGAAAATAAAATACCATTTTGGCAAAAATGTTGGCATCCATTAATTTCTTGTATTAAGTAAAAAAATAATGTAAAGTGCACAGTCCTTCACTGTAAACATAACACACTTTCAGTAACAGAATTTAAGCCTATATAAACACTGACTTGCACACAGTGTTGCCAGATACTGCTGAAGTTTTCCCGCCCAAAATATGTTCAAAACCCGCCAAAGTGCACTTAAAACCACCCAATCTGGCAACACTGCTCACTAGTTTGTCGACGTCACCTCAAGACGACGCCAACGATTGGTCAAATTTGCGGGAAAGTTGCGGTGATTGGATATAATTGCAACACCGCCCTGTATTTGCGGGGATTGGTTGAATTTGCGTTGAAGTTGCAAATCGCAACATTGCGAAATCCTGGAGGGTCTGAATAATGTATAACACTGGCTGCATGTTGCATACCAAAGTCAAAGTGAACTTTATTGTCAATCAGACCATGTAACAGAATTACACAGATTGAAATTGCGTTTCCCCAAACTCCAAACGTGCAGTATTAAAAGATTGACACACAACTAAACATAAAAGTGCACACAGACATCAACAGATAACACAGACAGTGAGCATACAGTTAGGCCAAAAAAAAAAAAAAAAAGAGTGTTTCCGGTTACCCGACCGACCCTAATCCGTACCGCCCGACCCTAAACTTTTTTTTCGTTTTTTTCCCAGTCGCGACTTTTACATATAACCCAACCGCGTGAACCAGAAGTTTTTGTCACTCGCTGGGAAAATCAGGGCTTTCCACAAGCGCCGGCTGCCGGCCTTACAGCTGACTACACAATTAAGTCCAGCTGGCTACTTTAATGACTTATTTTTGTAGCCCACAGGCTCTAAATATTAATTTTCGATTTTAATAAAATTAAATGTTTATCTAACGGACTGACAATAATGTCAAACTGAACCGCACTCATTTAAGTTGTGATTCGCGCTGTTTGTACCGATAATAACCACAAATTCCCCGCCGACTTCATTGATCAGGGGAGAGTAACTCATCCGCGGCCCCGACATGCGGTGTGCGCGCGCGCTCGGCGGAGGCAGTAGTGTGTCAGAGGGAACAGAAGCAGAGATAACACTTATTTTGTCTTTCACCTAGAGACATGATTCAAACTTTAAAACGGAGACAAAATTCTCCTGTGTGGATCTGGCATTCAACTTTTTTGCTAGGTTCTGTACTTTTTGATCAGTCACAGATCAAACACCATGAGCAACTCTGGAGAAATTCAGGCTTTATAATGGGGGTCTATTGCGTTACACACCAGTGGAGCTCAGGAGTTTAGAGTGTAGGCAGCTTGAAAAAAAAAGCTCTAACTTTCTCATTTAAACTGTTTTCTCAGCCACAATTTTCACTCTACACACACAATTTTCTCAAAAGTTGTAGTCACACATTGTGTGAATCAAGACAAGTGTCTCCCTGAGTGATAGGATTTACAGCTTTTGAATGAGAAGCCTGAAAGTAAGGAGAGGACAGCCGCGCTGCCCCATAGACTCACATTATAAACGTGGCAGCGCTTTTACTGCAAAATCAGAAAAGTCACTTGTTTTTAACTCGCTCTAGTGTCCACATTTTTTACACTAGGGACAAAAAAAATTACATTAATGTGTTCATGGGAACCTTGTAGCACTCAATGTGCAAGAATTTTGTTAATAGCTCCTTTCGTTTCCGTGTAAATCAGCGTTGTTCGAGGAGAGGGAACTCAGAGAAAAAGCGCTCTTTGCTTGTTATATTGTGTCTCTTCCCTGCACCGTTACCAAGGCGACGAGCTCCACTCAGGGAGCAGAGAGGGGAGGGGCTGCTCTCTCTCTCTCATGGTGTATTCAGCTGTTATATTTACAGAAAAATTCATGTTAAAAGGTGTCTCATGCTGCATCAGATTCATCAGAAGGTGGTAACTCAGGTGACCTGCAAAGAAATTCATTATATTTTGTGAAATTATTCCTGTCTAAATATAGATTATGGCAGCCATCTTGAAAAAAAATTCAAAAAAAAAAAAACCTGCCTACCGACCCTAGTTTTGAAATCTACGTAACCGGAAACACACATTTTTTTTTTTGGCCTTACCAGAATATACACCGTGATCCAGAAATGTAGACAAGTTTGAGGTAATGTAGTCCAGAATTGTAGTTCCAGAACTGTAGTCCAGAAATGTAGACAAGTTTGAGGTAACGTACAGAATAGTAGTTCCAGAAATGTAGTCAGTTTGAGGTAATGTAGTCCAGAAATGTAGTCCAGAAATGTAGACAAGTTTGAGGTAATGTAGTCCAGAATAGTAGTTCCAGAACTGTAGTCAAGTTTGAGGTAATGTAGTCCAGAATAGTAGTTCCAGAAATGTAGTCAGTTTGAGGTAATGTAGTCCAGAAATGTAGACAAGTTTGAGGTAATGTAGTCCAGAATAGTAGTTCCAGAAATGTAGTCAGTTTGAGGTAATGTAGTCCAGAAATGTAGTCCAGAAATGTAGACAAGTTTGAGGTAATGTAGTCCAGAATAGTAGTTCCAGAAATGTAGTCAAGTTTGAGGTAATGTAGTCCAGAAATGTAGTCCAGAAATGTAGACAAGTTTGAGGTAATGTAGTCCAGAATAGTAGTTCCAGAAATGTAGACAAGTTTGAGGTAATGTAGTCCAGAATAGTAGTTCCAGAAATGTAGACAAGTTTGAGGTAATGTAGTCCAGATTCGTAGTTCCAGAAATGTAGTCAGTTTGAGGTATGTTACTGGGGTGCAATAGTACAAGGGTACAATAATACAAGGTGCAGTATGGTAAAGTGCAAAGTGCAGAACTTTGCACTTTACCGCTCCTTATGCCGCTCACTGTTCGCTGCTGGTAGCTCTCGTAGCGTCGCTTTCTCTGCTCCACGCTGTGTTGTCCTGGACTGCCTGACCATGTAAAGGTAGTCTAGTAGCGGCGGAAAGCCGGCAACCCTGCGAGAAACCATTGCTGCTTTGCGTTGCTTGGCTTTTGGTTGCTTTGCCCGACGCTGATTGTTCAGCTGGCCAGTTGCTTCCATGGCTTGCCGATGCTTCCCAGGCGAAGCTGTGGCTCAGTAACGCTGTTTTTTTTTTTAATTGTTAAGCCATGTCTTATCTGTGTGTGTGCAGTGGCAATCCTAGAGTGATTTACTCCCCGGGCGAAACCCCCTGCTGGCGCCCCCCCTGCCCGTCTTTTTTTTTTCGGGGTTTTTTTTGGGGGGACCTTTTTTTGGGGGGGACCTTTTTTTTTCGCGCCCGCGCTCGTGCCGCCGCGCCCCCCCGCGTGTTGGGCTCTGTATTAGCCAACAGAATGTTAACAGCTTTACATGGTCGTTTAAACATTTCTCGTCGTGTGTTGTACGTCGCGGACACGGCCCGTTATAAATTTGCTGTTACCAGAATGGCAATGATCAAGTCGTAATGTATTACTTAAGACTCTGTGTAATGTCATAGTAGTGTAGTACTATGGTAGTAAAGTCTTTTTGATGACTAGTACAACGTTCCGCTGGCGGGATTGTGCATATTATGGGGCTATGACAAGTTAGGCACACACACACACTGATGACGTCACCTGCGCAACTTTGGTATAGAGGGCTACCGCATGACGTCACCGCGCCGCGAGATTTTGTTAAGCGCCATATTGGAAGACCAAGTACACATCTATGCAAGTACATACATTCATAAAACAAACTACACCTGAAATGTAGCCAGGGCCGGTTCTGCCCTAATCTGGACCCGGGTGCAACATCGCGCAACCCCCCCCCGCCCAAAAAAAAACCAAAACAAAACACCAGTCTAAATCAGGACAACCATCACATAACTATAACTATAAACATTTTATATCAACTATTTTAACTAAATGGGTTATAATAAATAAGCCTGCAGGCAGCCACGGCGGGCTACCTCAGAAAAGTAACCATTCAATGACACAACTGAAAGCCTGCAGCCACGGCGGGCTGCCTCAGAAAAGTAACCATTTGTCCTACCTTAACTCGTTTTGCTTCCCCATCCAAAATGTTCACACACACACACACACACACACGCCCGTCTTGTTTTTTTTTTCCGGGGTTTTTTTTTGGGGGGGACCTTTTTTTTGTGGGGGGGGGGGGGGGGGGGGACCGTTTTTTGGTTTTTTTTTCGCGCCCGCGCTCGTGCCGCCCCCCCCCCCCCCCCCCGCGATGCCGCCCCGGGTGGCTGCCCGGTCGGCCCGCCCCCAGGACCGCCCCTGTGTGTGTGTGTGTGTGTGTGAGAGAGAGAACAGTGTGGTTGTTCACTTATTCCGTTCTTTTGTTATTTGTGTTTAGTGGTACATTCCTTATTTTTTTTTGGTAATAATTGGTTTTGTTGTAACTTGGAATTGTGGTTTTTGTTTTTAGCAGAGCTCCGAGCGGAGCACCATACCTAAGAAAAAATGGTAAACCCATCGAGTCGATTTTTTTTGTGGTTTGTCCGTCTACCACCGATCATACACACCGCCTAGTGGCCAGTGTTAGTAATTACCAGTCATACACACCGCCTAGTGGCCAGTGTTAGTAATTACCAGTCATACACACCGCCTAGTGGCCAGTGTTAGTAATTACCAGTCATACACACCGCCTAGTGGCCAGTGTTAGTAATTACCAGTCATACACACCGCCTAGTGGCCAGTGCTAGTAATTACCAGTCATACACACCGCCTAGTGGCCAGTGCTAGTAATTACCAGTCATACACACCGCCTAGTGGCCAGTGTTAGTAATTACCAGTCATACACACCGCCTAGTGGCCAGTGCTAGTAATTACCAGTCATACACACCGCCTAGTGGCCAGTGTTAGTAATTACCAGTCATACACACCGCCTAGTGGCCAGTGTTAGTAATTACCAGTCATACACACCGCCTAGTGGCCAGTGTTAGTAATTACCAGTCATACACACCGCCTAGTGGCCAGTGCTTTCCCAGTCTTCGTTCTTTTCATGGCTGCCCTCACCTCATCCTTACTAACCAACTCTGCTTCCTGATTTGCTGTCTCCAATGAATCTGAACTTTTCTCTCTTGGATTCTCCTCATTTAATAAATCCTCAAAGTACTCTTTCCACCTTCTTAAATCAGTGGTGTAGTGGAGATTTTTAAAGTGGGGGTACGCGATTCGTGACGTCATCGATTTGATATCATGTCAGAAGTGGTAGCCTTTGTTTGGTATGAATGATTTGTATAAATGTCTGTGAATATTCTCAGTCATCCAGGTCATAGTAACTATGGGTGGTAAAAGAGAGCAACTGGACTTGCTTGAAGATTCTTGAAGACGTTTCACCTCTCATCCGAAAGGCTTCTTCAGTTCTGTCTGACTGGTAGGGACTGTGGCGGTTCTAGACCAAAATTACTAGGGGGGCCAAGGTGGGGCCAGTGTTTTTTCAGGGGGGCACATATAAGGAAAAAACATGGCAATATTTAAGCGTTCAAAATGTTTTGTTTAGTTTATTTAAAACCAAAACAAAATACACTGAGCATAAATACAATGAGATAAACATTCTGTCTCAAGAGCCTAAACATAAAATAAATTGTGCTCAATAAATCTTAAAACCATGTTTCTCTTTTTTGTAAAATAAGATTTCTATTTTTGCATACAATGAACCTTTTATCTGTCCAATGACACTTTTTAAATTCACAGCATGAATTAATTTTCTTTTTCACAGCATGAGACTTGAATGTACAATCACTATCTTTATCTAAATCACACTGTCATCTCACTCTTTATGTACAGCAGGGGGGAAAAATAGAAAGAAAAAATAAATTCACATACAGTGGTCTCAGAATCACCCTATAGCATTCACAGCAAGCTGAAACACTACAACAACAAGATTCTGCGATTGTGACTCCTTGAGAAACGGTCTACAAATGCATCAAGGTTCAAAGCCTTGGACCTTCTGGATTCAATGCTGAGCACACCAAGATTGCTTAGACGCTCCTCACTAATGGTGGATCGGAGGTAGGTCTTCACCAGTTTCAAAGTGGAGAAACTCCGCTCACAAGAGGCAGATCTCACTGGGAGTGCCACAGCTATTTTGCATAGTCTAAAGAGCTCAAAAAATACTTCTTTATATGGCTCAGTGAAACGTGTCAACGCTACTATATCTGATGGCTTTTCAATCAAAAAACTTCGGACGTGACAGCTGTTATCACTCGTGTCCGAAGTTTACAATTCGCGCTGCTGCTGGTCTTTCTGCTGCAGGTAACAGTGTGCGTGTAGCGCTTTAAGGAGTCCGTGTAGAACACTCCGTCATGTCAGTTCCGATCTTCGAGCCAGCGCAAGTCGAAATTAATAAATCTTATTATCTGTTCAGCACAGGGGCCACAACAGGGGCCAGGAGCAATTTTACAGGGGCACTGGCCCCCTCTGGCCCCTGTTTAAAACCGCCTATGGGTAGGGAGTATCAGGTATTTATCCTCTCATGGATGAAAAGCTCATCTAAGGTGTCGTTGAGTCATCCTGTTGGTGTGGGTCACTGGGGGCTGAATGTGAATGGCCTCGAGAGTCGTTAGGGTGATCAATGGATTGCCCGTTAAGGTGATCAATGGAATGCTGATTCTCTCTGTCCTCCTGTGAGCCACTGAAAACAGCTGGGTTTTGGTGTGCATTCAGTTGTCTGGGAAGTGTGCCAAGGACTGCATTGTAGGTGGCTGATAGTGGAACATAAAGCTTTGAC
Organism: Neoarius graeffei; assembly: GCF_027579695.1. NCBI lineage: Eukaryota > Metazoa > Chordata > Actinopteri > Siluriformes > Ariidae > Neoarius > Neoarius graeffei. The sequence goes on from NC_083569.1 coordinate 99,780,711, forward strand.
CACTTTTTCAGGAGTTGCTCCCAGCCACTGGTTCAGATATGTGGATGACACCTGGGTTAAAATCAAAGCCCATGAAGTGGAAGCCTTCTCTAAACACATCAATGCAGTGGATATCAACATCAATTTCACTTCGGAGGACGTAAGTGGGAATAATCTAGCCTTCTTGGATTGTGATGTACACATTAGACAAGACAGAAGCCTTAGCATCGAGGTCTACCGGAAACCCACACACACGGATCAGTACCTACTCTTCGATTCTCACCACCCACTGGAACACAAATTGGGGGTCATTAGGACCTTGCAACACAGGGCTCAGAACATCCCTACAACGGTAGAGGGAAAAGAGAAGGAGGAGAATCACATCAGGAAAGCACTTCAGAACTGTGGGTATCCCAACTGGTCTTTCTTCAAGAGCAGGAAAAGGAACATAACGGACAAGGAGGATAACAGGAACAAACACAAGAACATTGTCATTCCCTACATTTCTGGTCTATCTGAGAAACTCAGGAGGATCTTCTACAAACACAACATTCCGGTATGTTTCAGACCCAGTAACACCCTGAAGCAGAAATTGGTCCACCCTAAGGACAGAATACCCAGACACAAACAGGACAATGTGGTGTATGCAATTCAGTGCAGTGAGCAATGCACGGACTCGTATATTGGTGAAACCAAGCAACCGCTTCACAGGCGTATGGCTCAACACAGGAGAGCCAGTTCCTCAGGCCAGGACTCTGCTGTCTACCTTCATCTTAACAACAAAGGACACTCATTTCAGGATTCCAACGTACGCATTTTAGCCAGAGAGGATCGTTGGTATGAGCGAGGAGTTAAAGAAGCCATTTTTGTCAACCTGGAACGGCCATCACTGAACAGAGGTGGGGGTCTAAGACATAATTTATCAGCCACCTACAATGCAGTCCTTGGCACACTTCCCAGACAACTGAATGCACACCAAAACCCAGCTGTTTTCAGTGGCTCACAGGAGGACAGAGAGAATCAGCATTCCATTGATCACCTTAACGGGCAATCCATTGATCACCCTAACGACTCTCGAGGCAATTCACATTCAGCCCCCAGTGATTTGTATAATGGGCGTGTATAATGGGCGTGTGGGCGACGTCTACGAAGAATATCCCCATGGTGTGGTACTGCCTGTTGTAAGAGGCGACTAAAAGGCCACCTGCCTCCTGCCCTCTTTGTCCTCTTGAGGTCTGAGGGCAGAGGTTCCTGGAGAAGGATCAACCTAGGGCTACCCACTCCAGTATCTTAACGTGTTTGGCCTCTGGCTTGGAGCCCAACCGTTTAGAAGCCCTGTCAACCATCATCAAATAAGCCACCCCCCTCTACGAAATGTCAGTATACCAGAAACGAAAGAATCCTAACAGTGTGAACGGGACCTGCCACCCTCTACGTGGAGGTCCCGCGGCCGGTAGCGGTGCCGCTTTCGGCGGCAACTTGTTGGAGCTACAGGAGAACCGCGACCGTCATCAAGCTACTGTAGCACCACTGTCAAATGCAATTAACGCTAAGAAGTTCAGAACCAAAATATCAAAGATCGCTATGTGGAACGTCAAAACGCTGTACCAAGCTGGAAAGCTGGACAACCTCCTGCTAGAGATGGACAGGATGAACATCAAGTGCTTAGGTCTATGTGAAGTCAGATGGCCTAAGGCAGGTGATTTCTACAAGGAAGACAAAAGAATCCTCTTCTCTGGAGGGGACTTCCATCACCACGGAGTGGCGCTTGTCCTTGGAAAATACTTCGCGAGATCCATGCTCTCCTTCTGGCCCAAAAACGATCGAATGTTTCTAGTCAAATTGAAATCTAGTCCCTTCAACGTAAACATCATTGTCGTGTACGCACCAACCTCAGAGGCGGATACCCAAGAAATAGAGTCCTTCTACGCATCGTTACAAGAGCTCCGCGCATCCTGCAAGTCGAATGAGATCACGATTGTCATGGGCGACCTTAATGCGAAGGTCGGCGCCGGAAGAGATGGTGATATCGTTGGACCCTACGGGCTTGGCGACCGAAATGAAAGAGGAGACCTTCTCGTCGACTGGTGCAAAGAGAACAGCATGGTCATTATTAACACATGGTTTTACCACCATCCTCGCCGACTCTACACCTGGATTAGTCCTGGTGATAGAGCACGTAATCAAATCGACTACATAATGATAAACTCTCGTTTCAGGAATGCTATCAAGAACGCCCGCACGTATCCAGGTGCAGATATTGACTCTGATCACAATCCTGTGGTGGTCAAGTTCCAGCTTTCTCTCAAGTGGGTTGTGAAACCAAAGCTGGTATCAAAGTTCAACTTTGACATCCTACTGTCCAACCAAGAAATTAAGACGAAGTTTAACGACTATGTGGTAGCCAAACTGCCTGATCCTCCACCAGCCGATGTCTCTGAACATTGGAATGCAGTCACAAGTGCCATCATCGAGGTGGCCGAAAGCAACACCCCCAAAGAAGAGAAAAGAAAGAAACCATCAAGTAAGTGGTTCACATCTGAAATCAAAGATCTCATGGAAAAACGTAGAGCTTCAAAGTCTAATCCAGTGCTATATCGTCAAGTCAATGTGGAAGTGAAGAGGAAATGCAAACAAGCCAAAGAGAAGTGGTTAGAAGAGAAGTGCCAAGAAGTCGAGAATTTGAGCCTCAACGCGAAACGCATGTTCAAGAAGATCAACGAGATTGTTGGAAAACGAGCCACGCCCTCCTCTGGGCTCATCAAGGCAGCTGATGGCCGAGTGCTACAAGAAACATCTGAGGTGACAACTCGGTGGGAAGAGTACATCCAGGACCTCTTCGACGACAACCAACCAGGCGATGAGGTCATCCTGGAGTCCGCAGTGACAGGCCCGCCCATTCTGAAGTCTGAAGTAAGATGGGCTCTCCATCAGTTGAAGCCTGGGAAAGCAAGTGGACCCGATGGCATATACACTGAGATGCTCAAAGCGTTGGATGAGGAAGGCATCAACCTTGTGTGGAAACTTCTCACGCAGATTTATGAAACGGGAAATTTTCCACAGGACATGCTCAAGTCAATTTTTGTGACCCTGCCGAAAATCTCTGGTACACTTGACTGCGACAAGCATCGTACAATCAGCCTCATGTCGCACATGCTGAAGCTATTGCTGAAAATTGTCCTACAGCGCATTAGACGAAAGCTTCTTCCAGAAATACCAGAGGCCCAGTTCGGATTTATGAAAGACAGAGGAACAAGGAACGCGATTTTTGTCTTGAGAATGCTGTCTGAGAGAGCCATCCAGCACCAGAAGGACATCCATCTCTGCTTTATTGACTATCAAAAGGCTTTCGACAAGGTGCGCCACTCTGAACTGTTCAAGATGCTCATCAGTATCCAAGTAGATGACAAGGACTTCCGCATTGTACAGTCGGTATATCGTGACCAACTAGCGGCCGTCCGTCTCCCTTGCAGCACAACGAACTGGTTCAAAATCAAACGAGGAGTACGACAAGGCTGTGTCATGTCCGCGGACCTCTTTAATCTTTATTCAGAAATGATCCTACGCGAGCTTGAAGAAAGACCTGAAGGCATTATTATCAACGGCGTCAAGATAAACAATCTCAGATACGCTGATGATATCGTCCTGCTGGCTTGGTCCGAGGAAGAGCTCCAGTCCCTCTTCGATGTTACGGTTAATGCCAGCCAGCGCCTTGGTCTTAATGTCAACACAAAGAAGACAAAAACCATGGTCATTTCGAAATCAGAGATCCCACCAACGTGCCAGCTACGCCATGGAAACAACTCTATTGACCAAGTATCCTCGTTCAATTATCTCGGCGCCATTGTCACCTCGGACGCGCGATGTAAGAAAGAAATCTGTAGACGAATTGGAATAGGGAAGGACGCTTTTAGCAACATGCACTCGATCTTCACTGATTGCAAGCTCTCGATGAAGATCAAAATCCAGCTGCTCAAGTCCTATGTATGGTCAATTCTTCTGTACGGCTGTGAATCATGGACGTTCACCACTGAGACTCGTAGAAATATTGAGGCAGCAGAGATGTGGTTTTACCGCAGGATGCTTCGCATTTCATACGTGGACCACGTTACAAACGAAGAGGTCTTCCGACGGGTTGGTATGGAGCGCGAGCTACTCCGTACGATTGATCAATGGCAGCTCAAGTTTCTTGGCCACTGTGTGAGAAAACAAGCACTTGAAGATCTCAGCCTCAGTGGAAGGATCGTGGGAAAGAAAGCCCGGGGAGGTCAGAGGAAAGCATTCCTCAAGAACTTTGATCTCACCCCTGCAGACATCTGGGTCTTGGCAAGACAGAGGGAAACGTGGCATGATATGGTTCGCCAAGCGCCGATTCGGCGATGACACTCTCGACGATGATTTGTATAAATGTTACGTTCTTTTAACAACACAAGAGGGCACAAGAAGACACTTTTTTTCAGACATTTTTAGGTGTGCAATTTTCATTCGTGTTTGTCAGTACACCCCAACTGTTATGGCGAAAAGCCGCGGTTTATTTTGTCTCCAATAAATATGCCGAAATGGCTAAAGAGGAACAAATTCGCCTTCTCCTTCCGAATGCATCGTCGTAGACAGCACCAATCTGCTGCTGGAACTCAACATAAACCTTGCATAGGTTTAACATGGACTATCAGGCGTGAAGCCAAAATATTGGAAATTATGATACACAAACACCTTTGTTCATGTTCGATTCATGTTCATTTGAGCCGAGCTGCTTTCGGAATTCGATATTTTTACTAGCCTACTTACTGCCGTGGCAACAGCTACAGCATGTGTCCAGAAGTTCAAAAAAAGTCACGTCACTCACTCACATCGCATACAAACCAGCAATGGGCTGAAATTTATTATAAAAGGCACCAATCGAATAAATCAAGCATTTAGTCTGGCGCGATTGAGGCACCTGTGTATACAAAATACATGACATGCAGCCATTGGGTTAAGCCCTACCATGTACTCCTTCTTAAAGACTTGAGTATTTCTTTAAATTTATTGTCATTTCACATTTTTGGATGTACAACAAAACACTAAACAGGAAGGCCACAAAGATTATGAATTTCAAATCATATATATAATGTGTGGGCGGCACGGTGGTGTAGTGGTTAGCGCTGTCGCCTCACAGCAAGAAGGTCCGGGTTCGAGCCCCATGGCCGGCGAGGGCCTTTCTGTGCGGAGTTTGCATGTTCTCCCCGTGTCCGCGTGGGTTTCCTCCGGGTGCTCCGGTTTCCCCCACAGTCCAAAGACATGCAGGTTAGGTTAACTGGTGACTCTAAATTGACCGTAGGTGTGAATGTGAGTGTGAATGGTTGTCTGTGTCTATGTGTCAGCCCTGTGATGACCTGGCGACTTGTCCAGGGTGTACCCCGCCTTTCGCCCGTAGTCAGCTGGGATAGGCTCCAGCTTGCCTGCGACCCTGTAGAAGGATAAAGCAGCTAGAGATAATGAGATGAGATATATAATGTGGTGAAATTATCCGCGTAAGGATGACCAGGCAGGCGATTATATCAGTTCTGTTGCCCTCTCGGTACTGCTACCATGAACGCCCGGAAATCACACACACACACACACACACAGAGAGTGTGTGACTGGTTATGATTGGTGATGGTGGCTCACTCAAGGTCGCTGGATTTGGTGTCGCCGGTGTCGGAATGCTTTTTCTGAAATAAAAATCAATGTTTTTCTGCCGAGTCTTTCCTGTCGAGTCATTTTCCCCTTGATCTGCCATTCTGTCGAAGCTCTCTAGTTGGTCGAAGCAACATTAAAATGGCGGAGTCAACCATTTACATAATTCTAATATCTCGGCTGCGTTCAGAATGCATTCTACTTTGCGTCGCTACGTTTTACATAACGTTCGATTGGGGGGGGCATTGATGATGAGCACAAAGGCACGTGTCACTTAGGCAGCTGGGCCATAGAAGGTTCACGCTGCACGCTACACGTTCACGTGAAGAACCGGACCCTGGGCCATTAAACTTCATGCTTGGATGTTCACGTGTTGCGTCTGTTCTACTTTGACCGAGTAACCAACAATACGGACTCTTCGGATGACGACGATTGCCTCATTCTGCTTTTACTGAGACAGAGGAAGAGAAAAAGGAACAGAATTTGGAGCCGAGAACACTTCCTTCTGAGAGAAACCCGTGGTGAATTTCACCGAACATTCTATAATCTGCTTGACAATCCCGATGAAGAACTATTTTTCAATTATACCATTCAATTATATTTTTTCTGAAGTTTTCCCCTGAAAGCATAGAGTTATCTCCCTAGACCCGTTCTGATTGGCTGGCGCGGCGGTGACCGCATGCATTGACTGGAATTTCCATCTTCACGCCTAGAAAAAAAGTGTGCATGTTCATTTCTCGCTTCACGCGTGAAGTGTGCAGCGTGCAACGTGAACGCCGTTCTATGGCCCAGAGCAAGTCATGCTACGTTTGTCCACTTTTCTTTACACGCGTGTAGTGTGTAGCGTGCAGCATGCAGCGTGCAGCGTGAACCTTCTATGGCCCAGCTGCCTAAGACAGCTGGGCCATAGAAGGTTCACGCTGCACGCTACACGCGTGTAAAGAAAAGTGGACAAATGTAGCATGACTTGCTCTGGGCCATAGAACGGCATTCACGTTGCACGCTGCACACTTCACGCGTGAAGCGAGAAATGAACATGCACACTTTTTTTCTAGGCGTGAAGATGGAAATTCCAGTCAATGCATGCGGTCACCGCCGCGCCAGCCAATCAGAACGGGTCTAGGGAGATAACTCTATGCTTTCAGGGGAAAACTTCAGAAAAAATATAATTGAATGGTATAATTGAAAAATAGTTCTTCATCGGGATTGTCAAGCAGATTATAGAATGTTCGGTGAAATTCACCACGGGTTTCTCTCAGAAGGAAGTGTTCTCGGCTCCAAATTCTGTTCCTTTTTCTCTTCCTCTGTCTCAGTAAAAGCAGAATGAGGCAATCGTCGTCATCCGAAGAGTCCATATTGTTGGTTACTCGGTCAAAGTAGAACAGACGCAACACGTGAACATCCAAGCATGAAGTTTAATGGCCCAGGGTCCGATTCTTCACGTGAACGTGTAGCGTGCAGCGTGAACCTTCTATGGCCCAGCAGCCTTACTGTAGAGCGGATAAACTCAGGCCATTGAATGACTTTTTTTTTTTTTTTTGAATCTCACCTTGGGAGAAGTGGGTGGACGGCGTACCCCCGCGTACCACGCCCACTACACCCCTGTTCTTAATACACTCTCATTGTTTGTCAGCACAGTTACATCTTTCATCACTCTTACCTGCTGTGCATCCCTGTTTCTCTGCCTAGCTAGGCTGTACAAGTCTTTCTCTCCTTCTTTGGTCTCCAGGCTTTCGTACAATACGCTCTAGCCACCTGACCTCTGGCTGCACCGCTGCACTCAAGTCAGAGACGCGAAGGAGGAAGGGGAGGGGTGAAGAGGGCGGAGCCACATGCTCTGGAAGAGGGACTGGGCAAAGCGTTCCATTCTGGCTTTGAGTTTTCTCACAGATCAGCGGCATCAACTTCAGCGAGAACTTGACTGAAATGCGAGTTCGGACGATATGCGTACTTTTTAATGTGAAAACGTACAGTCGTACAATGAGGTAAAAATTCGTAGCGGCTACGCAAGATGCGTACAGGTTGGCAGGTATGAACAAGTGCGCGACGGGAATTCAAACCAAAGCAGAGGGAACTGCAAACAAGATGAAGCGCAGTTATGAGAGTGTTTGCGCTAAACGGAAAAAAAAGGGCACAAAGCAAAAAGAATGCAGCTGCACTTCTGAAACTAACTGCATTTTTCAAATCGCCTGTCTGCTACAGCCTCAACCTCCGCTGTTGAGGAATGTGTTCGTGTGGAGGAGGTAGAAGTGTCACAGTAGTGAAAGATAAGAGACAAGACGGATGGACAACACCAGCTTCTGCCAGTGAGCCCTTGCTGAACAAGGTATGTGATTTGACAAAGGATTACTTGTGTTCATAGATCATATCAAAGAAAAAAGTGTATCGAGTTGTTTTGTTATAATGCTGTGGTGTTTATTGTAGTTTGGGTTCCATACCTCTGCACACCACCTTTCTATGAAGACTTTGGAGAAGTCAGCAACAAGCAGGACTTTCTTTCTCATATGATTATGATGAACAATGGGCATTTGGAGATTAAGGACTTTTCAGTGCAACCTTTAAAACAGGGCTGTGAAATTTCCGCGGATTCTGTCGCGAAAAATATCATCTTCACAAAACGTCTATTTTTGCATTAAAAATCATTGGGGGGGTCTAGATGGTTTTAATCGCCTTGCACGAGACCGGCGGCTCAATCCAGCTGGACTCGCGGAGTTTGATGCCAGCTGAGCGTGGAACACGTCTTGACTGCGACTCAGGAATGCATGACAGAGCTAAAAAATAGCGTGACCTGGCACCGCGTAGAGTAGAGTGGGGGGAAAAGCCCCCCTTAAGGAAAATTAAGTTTTTCTCCAAGTTGAAATGAACCATGTGTTTAGTTTTAATCATAGTTTTTGACAACAGTGACATGAACAATAATGTCACCTAAAGTTTGCCTAAAGTTAATACTTATTTTTTTTTTAACAAAAACAAACATTGTGCCAAGGGGGCCTTTTACCCCCCCAGTGGGGTAAAAGGCCCCCTGAGGTGGGCCAATAGGCCCCCTCACTCAAAAAAAGCTGTTTGGATAGCAAAAGTGTTTACTTAAGCCTATAATGTGAAAGAAACAAGAAAATATCCCTGAATTAATGAATAGATGCATTATTTTATTAGCCTAGTAAACTAGACCCACCCGCCTAGCGGCCAAAAATATTTTTGCCTAGCGAATGGGTCTAGCCTCGCACCATATAAACAAAAACACCCCGGGCATCAAATCGTGCCCGCCAATCACAACGCAAGGTTTTTGTTTGGATTCTTTGGGCGGGCTTTTGCAGGAGTGACGACAAAGCTGCGTGACGCTGGAGAAAGCGCAACAGGAAAGATGGCTACGGCTAGTGAACAGCGCGCATTTGACTCCGCTTTGGAATCAGTTTTAGAAGAATTAGACTTGGAGTTTTCGTTGAAACATGAGCAGGAAGAGGCTCTCCGCTCATTCCTTTTCAAGAAGGACGTTTTCGCTGTTTTGCCGACCGGCTATGGCAAAAGTCTGATCTACCAGCTGGCTCCGCTCGTAGCCACAAGGATGGGGCTAGTTTGTGCAGTACGAAGAATTAATAAACAGCTTTGAAACATTACTTTTTGATTGTTTCTTATTTTCCCGTTATTTTAAATTTAAGGGAAATTATTTCACCAAACACCACTAAATAAAAACTCTCAAAAACAGTTTAAGCAAACCCTTGAAAAACACTTGGGGGAAAAAAAAAAAAAAAGAGTGTATGTGGTACAGACTCCAAACTTGTGGTCATTATCTCCAAACTTCTTAATATCTAGAACCTGTTTATTAATTAATACGCATTTTGAAAAATTATTTATTTCAAGGCCTCCCCCACTGCTTTCTGTCGCTCTGACTACGTCACAGTCACTGTTGCGCTGATTGGTCAGAGCGTTGGCCTATACGCACAGAGACAGTTTGAAAGACAGCGGGTTGTTCCTCCTACCCCCGTCGGAAATGTCTACGGATCGAGGCCAGACTAAATATTCACATTCAGTCTGGCTTGCCAGGCTATTATTTTATTATATTTCACATTTTAATTTCAATATAATTTTATGTGGATTGAACATGAATTAACAAAGAACAAGCTATTCATTAATTCAGGGATATTTTCTTGTTTTTTTGAGTGAGGGGGCCTATTGCCCCACCTCAGGGGGCCTTTTACCCCACTGGGGGGGTAAAAGGCCCCCTTGGCACAATGTTTGTTTTTGTTAAAAAAAAAAAAAATTAAGTATTAACTTTAGGCAAACTTTAGGTGGCATTATTGTTCATGTCACTGTTGTCAAAAACTATGATTAAAACTAAACACATGGTTCATTTCAACTTGGAGAAAAACTGAATTTTCCTTAAGGGGGGATTTTTCCCCCACTCTACTCTAATTATGATAAAAGGAAACAATGCCCCCTGGGGGCCATTTACCCCGCCATTAAGGGGGCGTTTTACCCCACAGACTACACTTTTACAAAAAAGGGTCTTACTTTCAAAATGTGATTCAACTTTTTATACCTAATGTATTTTTTTTTAACGTACTGACTTCTCATCTCATCTCATTATCTCTAGCCGCTTTATCCTTCTACAGGGTCGTAGGCAAGCTGGAGCCTATCCCAGCTGACTACGGGCGAAAGGCGGGGTACACCCTGGACAAGTCGCCAGGTCATCACAGGGCTGACACATAGACACAGACAACCATTCACACTCACGGTCAATTTAGAGTCACCAGTTAACCTAACCTGCATGTCTTTGGACTGTGGGGGGAAACCGGAGCACCCGGAGGAAACCCACACGGACACGGGGAGAACATGCAAACTCCGCACAGAAAGGCCCTTGCCGGCCCCGGGGCTCGAACCCAGGACCTTCTTGCTGTGAGGCGACAGCGCTAACCACTACACCACCGTGCCGCCCCTGAAAGAGATGGTGTTAAAGAAAATTAAAAGACTTTCATTAGATGCTGTTTGACAGACTATGAACATTTTGTAAATAGCTTTAATAGAGGAATGCAGATACTATAGAACTAATAACTAATAGCCTTACTGAAAGATGAATTGAAAGAAATAGCTGGGAGTGATGTAAAGAGGAATAGAAGGAGCCAGAAGTAAAAGAAAAGATGTAAATAATATATTAGATAAGAAACATTAGTTTTTTTAAACTTTTGCTCTGTAGACAAGAGACATTGTGACAGATTCTTGGAAAAAGCCAGGACATAATACAAGAATTAAGTGTAATTTGGAAGACAACAGGTATCTCTCACTTAAATATTCAGCATGATTTTTCACAAAGTCATTTTGAAAGGCCTATCAAAGTTCTCTTTTATTAACATTTCTTTAAATTGTTATTTACACATTTTTTTAAACTTTTATTTTGATTAAGAGATAAAATACATAGGCATTTATTAGATATTTCAAGGTATTTTACATGGATCTTTCATTTTAAAAGAGAAAACTGTTGATGGGTATTTTATATGGCAAAATGAAGACCAAGACTAGTCAAATATTTACTTGTTGAGATCAATTTTTTACTTGCAGGAAATGCTCAGAATACACCATATAACACCTAAAATGGCTTGGTGTCTGGGGCCCTGCGGGCCCCGGACCCCTGGCTTATGCTGGGGGGCTGTGTCCCCCAGACCCCCCCTTTTCATCGGATTTCTTATTTACAATTTCACAGCCCTGTTAAAAACTCATACCTCTCTTTTTCTCTACCCCCCTGTCTCTCTCTCTCGCGCACACACACACCCCCCCCCACCTACACTCCATTATGAAATGGTGATGGAATACATGAACAATGGAATTTTGAAGATTAAGGACATTTCAATAATGTACTGGCTGCATCCTTTACAAACTCACAATCCCTCTGTATCTGTCTCTCGACCACTGTATTGCCTGTCACTGAATCCCTCTCTCTCTCTCTCTCTCTCTCTCTCTCACACACACACACACACACACACACACACACACACAAACTCTCTCGCTTGTACATTTATCTTGGCATCAGTCTTATCCCATTGAAATGTAGAGGTTTCGATAGAGTAATATCCATTTGTGTTGTAGTTCTGATAACAGTAAGATCATTTTGTATCTCTGGTAATGTGTATCTGGTAATATGTATCTGTAGCGCGTATCGAGTGTGGGTGGAGCACAAAGGACGGCAGGACAATGCTTGGAGGCAGATAAGGCGATTTATTTTCACAACTTTTCAGTCTAAGTAATCTCATTCATACACACACACACTCGTCTGGTCCCGGGTTGCGCTCCCTCTCCTCTCTCTCTGCCTCCTTAAATAGGGAGCGGTTACTGGGAAAACACACAAACGCAGGTTAATTACAGTCAGGTGTAGCGATTCTTCCACTCACCTTCCCTGGCTCCACCCTCCTGTCACAGACCGGCGCTTGACCACGCCCCTGCTGCCATATACCCCCACTGCCCGACTCAGGCCGGGCGCCTGTCCGGCCCGCAGCCGACTCCCCCCCCCCCCCCCCCCCTTGACGGGAGAGGAAGTCCGCCACGACCATCTGCGCCCCCGGCCTGTGGACCACCTTGAAGTTGAAGGGTTGGAGTGCCAGATACCAACGGGTGATCCACGCGTTGGCATCCTTCATGCGGTGGAGCCACTGGAGGGGCGCGTGGTCCGAACAGAGGGTGAAAGAGCGCCCCAGCAGGTAGTAACGGAGGGCGAGGACCGCCCACTTGATCGCCAGGCACTCCTTCTCAATTGTGCTGTAGCGCTCCTCACGCACTGACAGCTTCCGGCTGATGTATAGGACTGGGCGGTCCTCCCCCTCCACCTGCTGGGACAAAACGGCCCCCAGCCCTCTGTCCGACGCATCGGTCTGCAACAAAAAAGGGAGAGAGAAGTCAGGGGAGTGTAAAAGTGGCCCCCCACACAGTGCAGCCTTTACCTCAGAGAAAGCCCGCTGGCACTGCTCCGTCCACTGGACCGGATCTGGCGCCCCCTTTTTAGTGAGGTCAGTCAGCGGGCTGGTGACATCCGAATAATTAGGTATAAACCTACGATAGTAGCCAGCCAGCCAGCCCCAGGAACTGTCTCACCCCCTTTTTGGTCTTGGGCCTCGGGCAGGCCGCAATCGCTGCTGTCTTATTAATTTGGGGACGCACCTGCCCGTTGCCCAAGTGGAAGCCCAGATACCGTACTTCCACCCGCCCAATCGCACACTTCTTCGGGTTGGCAGTGAGTCCCGCCCGCCTCAGCGACCTAAGGACGGCCCTCAGGTGTTGTAGGTGCCGCTGCCAATCATTACTATAAATGATGATATCGTCTAGGTAAGCGGCCGCATAGGTGGCGTGGGGCCGGAGGACCCGGTCCATCAGCCGCTGAAACGTAGCGGGCGCCCCAAACAGCCCAAACGGAAGTGTGACGAACTGGTGTAAGCCGAACGGTGTGGAAAAGGCCGTTTTTTCCCGGGATAATGGAGTCAAGGGGATCTGCCAATATCCCTTCGTCAAATCCAGTGTCGAGTAAAAGCGAGCCGTGCCTAGTCGATCAAGCAGCTCATCAATACGAGGCATTGGGTACGCGTCGAATTTAGACACCACGTTGACTTTTCTATAGTCCACACAGAACCGGACTGAGCCGTCGGCCTTAGGAACCAAGACCACCGGGCTGCTCCAGTCACTGTGGGACTCCTCGATGATGCCCATTTCGAGCATGGCCTGAAGTTCTTCCCGAACCACCTTTTTTTTTTGTGTTCGGGTAATCTATAAGGACGGCTCCGCACTACCCCCCCCCCCCAGGGGTGTCTCTATGTGGTGTTCTATGAGGTTAGTGCGACCGGGCAGGGGCGAGATGACATCCGAAAACTCGGCCTGCAACTGGGCGACCTCCATGAGTTGGGTCGGGGAGAGGTGGTCTCCACAGGGGACCAGAGAGGTACGTGATGCCAATGACCCTTTTTGGACCTCCGGCCCCAGCTCCGCCTTCTCCGGAACTACCGACACCAACGCCACGGGGACCTCCTCGTTCTAGAGTTTCAGCAGATTGAGGTGGTAGATCTGTAGTGCCCCCTCCCTGTCCGTTCGCCTAACCTCATAGTCGATGTCCCCGACTCGCCGTGTGACCTCAAAGGGTCCTTGCCACTTGGCGATTAATTTGGAGCTCGACGTGGGCAACAGGACGAGTACCTTATCTCCCGGAGTGAACTCTCTAAGGCGCGTGCCCTTGTTGTACAGGTGGGCTTGCCGTTCCTGGGCCTGTCGCAAATTCTCCTGAGTTAGGTGGGTGAGCGTGTGGAGTTTTGCGCGCAGATCCATAACGTACTGAATTTCGTTTTTGCTCTGTGAAGGTCCCTCCTCCCAATTTTCCCGCAGTACATCTAAGATGCCACGCGGCTTACGCCCATATAATAATTCAAACGGGGAGAACCCCGTGGAGGCTTGGGGGACCTCTCGCACTGCAAACAACAAGGGTTCGAGCCACTTATCCCAGTTACGTGCATCTTCACTTATGAATTTTTTGATAATATTCTTGAGGGTGCGATTGAACCGTTCAACTAAACCGTCCGTCTGTGGGTGATAAACGCTGGTGCGGATCGGCTTAATACCCAGTAGCCCATACAGTTCGCTCAGTGTTCGTGACATAAACGAGGTGCCTTGGTCCGTCAGAATCTCTTTCGGGATTCCAACCCGGGAGATGACGTGGAAGAGGGCCTCCGCAATACTGCGTGCTGAGATATTGCGAAGAGGCACCGCTTCCGGGTATCGCGTTGCATAGTCCACCAGAACCAATATAAAGCGGTACCCTCGTGTTGACCGATCTAATGGCCCGACGAGATCCATCCCAATTCTTTCGAACGGGGTCTCGATTAATGGTAGGCAAGCTGTAGGCAAGGGAGCTTTTGGAATGGCCACTGGATTTACTAACTGGCATTCGCGGCACGCCGTACACCACTTACGGACGTCGCCGCGAATCCCCGGCCAATAGAATCGGGCCATTATCCGGGCAAGTGTCTTATCCTGCCCGAGGTGTCCAGCCATGGGATTAAAGTGAGCCGCCTGAAATACCAATTCCCGGCGGCTCATTGGAATTAACAATTGGGTGACTCGCTCTTTCGTCTGAGTGTCCTGCGTCACTCAGTATAACCTATCCTTCAAAATGGAAAAATAGGGGAAGGACGGGGTGGCGCCCGGCTGGAGCGTCTGACCATCGATTACTCTCACTTGGTCAAACGCGTGTCGCAGAGTCTCGTCTCGCGATTGTTCCAGTGGGAAATCCGCGAGGGATTCCCCAATAGAAAGAGGAGGGGCCGGTGGCTCCTCACTCTGTCGCGGAGATGATGTAGACGGCTCTGCGACCGCAGCTCCAGCCAAAGCGACACCGGGACCTTCCCCTGTTAACCGGCAGGACCCACTCTTTACAAGGCGTGCCGTTAAACCCCGAAATCCCGGCCAATCAGTCCCCAAGATCAAAGAGTGGGTAAGGCGAGGATTAACCGCCGCCTTCACTATCGATTTTTTTTTCCCCTCTGAAATGTATGTGGACCGACACCAACGGGTAGCTGTGAATATCCCCGTGCACACACAACACCTTCACCCCTTGTGCTCCCCCCAATGCCTCGTCTTGCACCAGGCTTTGGTGGATCGAGGTCCGATTGCAACCTGAATCCACCAACACCTGATATGTAGCCCCTTGTACACTTACCGGTATGCGATACGCTCCGGCCCGATCGAGGGCAGCCTCTGGCGCGTCGGGGATCCGCACCACCGCTCCCACTTCCATCGCTGCACACTGTTGCTGCAGGTGGCCCGGTTCCCCGCAGTGCCAGCAAACCGGCCCGGGCCTTCCCTCTACAGATGTGTTCTGGGGCTCACTCACCTGAGTGGGGGGAGAGACAGACACAGAAGGGAGAAACGGGAGGGCACCACGGGTGCGGCGGGCCGGCTGGGGTGGAGCCGGCCCCCGCCTCCGCGGTGGGGGAATGGGGCGAGGATGGGACACGGGAGGAGGGGGGGAGAAAGAGAGAGAGAGAAGATGATGTTGTCCGCTGTCCTGCCGCCAGAACAGTCGCCAGATGATCCTCCGCCAGTCCCACGGCCTGATCCAGCGACGCCGGGCGGTGGCACTGGACCCACTCCGCGGTTCCAGCTGGTAAGCGGGTGATGAACTGTTCCAGCGCCACCTGGTCGATGATTCCCTTGGCGTCGCGATCTTCGGCCCTCAGCCACCGCCAGCAGGCGTCCCGGAGCTGCTGGCCAAACGCGAACGGGCTGCCGACTTCCTCCATCTGCAGCGCGCGGAAGCGCTGGCTCTGCTGCTCCGGCGTGCGCCCCACACACAGCCCGGCGAAGGTCAGCGTAGGCCAGCCTGCAGTCGGCGGGGAGCTGTAGTGCGGCCAGCTGCGCCTCTCCCGTCAGGAGGGGGAGGAGGCGCGCCGTGCGCTGCTCCATCGGCCACCCCGAGGCTTCAGCGACCTGCTCGAACAATGTGATGAAAGCCTTGGGGTCGTCCTGCGGGCCCATTTTGGTCAAGGTGAGGGGAGACAGGCCTGCGGCCGGGGCGCTGGTGGACCCCGCCGACGCGAGGAGACGCCGGAACGCCTCTCGATCTTCCTGCTGGGCCAGCACCAGGGCTTCGAAGCGGCGCTCCTGCTCCTTTCGGAGCGTGACAAGTGCCTGGTGCTGGCTCTGCTGAGCCGTGGCGAGGGCGTGGACCAAGTCCGCGAACGGGGAGGATTCCATGGGGCTGCTGTGTCGGTGCTCCACCTTAATCCCGGGTTTCAGCACCACTGTAGCGCGTATCAAGTGTGGGTGGAGCACAAAGGACGGCAGGACAATGCTTGGAGGCAGATAAGGCGATTTATTTTCACAACTTTTCAGTCTAAGTAATCTCATTCATATACACACACACACACACTCGTCTGGTCCCGGGTTGCGCTCCCTCTCCTCTCTCTCTGCCTCCTTAAATAGGGAGCGGTTACTGGGAAAACACACAAACACAGGTTAATTACAGTCAGGTGTAGCGATTCTGCCACTCACCTTCCCTGGCTCCACCCTCCTGTCACAGACCAGCGCTTGACCACGCCCCCGCTGCCACAGTATCCATTTGTGTTCTACTTCTGATAAGAATAAGATCATTTTATATCTGGTAATTAGGGGTGTCAAATTATCGCGTTAATTGCGATTAATTAATTAGTCATTTAGCGCATTATGTTTTTTAATCGCGTTAATCTAATTTTTAATCTCTAACTTTACTGTTTCTGTATGCGAGTTGCCTTTTTATAAAATCCGTTTTGATGTGTTGGGCTGCTTGTGCTTGAGTTGTTGGGGTGGAAACAATGGTCAGTCACACCTGAAGTGGACATTGACTGGCTGTCACTGTGTTTGGGCTTGTTGAGCAGAAACTGAGAGGCTCCCATTGGGTGAAGAGACGTGAAGCTGGAGGAGCGTGTGAGAGCTGTCGGTCTAATGAACGGGAAATTTACATTTCAAAAACTAAAGGTTGCAGGCAGCACTTGAGACGAGTCTCAAATACAGCAGAATGGAAATGGCTCCGACTGCATCTGTTCAAGTCTGTTAAAAACAATAAATGACTTTATAAAGCCACTTTTTTGTTATATATCAATCTTTTGATCTGCCACAGTAATGTAATGAATTTAAATGAAAATACCTCAAGTTGAGGGCTTATCTCAGTAATTTTTAGGTGAGATTAAAAAAGAGATTAATTAGATCAATTAATTACAGATCATAATTAATTAATCTCTCAATTTTTTTAATCTCTTGACAGCACTACTTAGCCTAGTAAACTAGACCCACCCGCCTAGCGGCCAAAAATATTTTTGCCTACGAGTGGGTCTAGCCTCGGACCATATAAACAACACACCCCGGGCATCAAATCGTGCCTGCCAATCACAATGCAAGGTTTTTGTTTGGATTTTTTGGGCGGGCTTTTGCAGGAGTGACGACAAAGCTGCGCGACGCTGGAGAAAGCGCAACAGGAAAGATGGCTACGGCTATAGATAGTTTTCACTGACGTCACGGCATTCCGGGGAACTCCCCCCCCAGCCGCCATCTTGGTGGGCAAACAAAACGGACCATCACCACTACTGGCTACGTTATCTTGGATGAATTTATGAAGTTATATAGTCAGTTTTCTAAAATAAAGATCAATGTCGGCAAAATCAAGCAAACAGAAGTATATAGATACATTAGACGACATTTCACGACAACGGTATGGAGCCAAACTGGCCTTGATTGGGGGAATTGACCCCTACGAAGTGGACAAAGATGCATTTTCAAGTGACTATGCAGGGCTGCCAAAGCCTGAAACTGCCAAAGCCTGCTCCAAAGCCTGAAACTGACTTCATCAAACTTTAAAGGCTGTCTGATATATACAACTTTATATATTCACAGCGCGCCTTTTGTTGGATGCCGCCTGAATCGCGCAGATCCGTTTTTTTTTAGGGGGGGCGTTGGAGTGTCTGATTATAATTTCAAAGTAAATTCTGTATTAAAATTACTAAATAAGCAAATCTGTTAGTCCGTGAAACAGGAAGTATAAGGATGAGAAAAAAACAGTTTAAATCCGGAAGCTGCGCACATTTGCGCAGTCCTGCACACCGCTCAGGCTGCACAAATGTGCGCAGCTTCCCGATTTAAACTGTTTCTCATCCTTATACTTCCTGTTTCATGGACTGTAACGGATTTGCTTATTTTTTAGTAATTTTAATACAGAATTTACTTTGAAATTATAATCAGACACTCCAACGCCCCCCCTAAAAAAAACAAAACGGATCTGCGCGATTCAGGCGGCATCCGCCAAAAGGCGTGCTGTTTGCATCCCAAACACAAATCAAATCATACAGAATAGACCTAAAATGTTTTTCAAAAATGACCCTTGCGTGAGTGAAGTGACAAGTTTCAAATAGAAACGTGACAAACAAGCGATATTAAGTGTACATTACAATGCAAATGTACACTCAGCGGTTCCAGTTAGGCATCCTCCAGAGATTGTTCACATGATGTTTTGGTTTCCAAAAACAAACTTGAACACAATTGATTGTTTATTTAAACAACTTACCACTTATAAAATGATCGGAGCAGACTTTGCTGTGTTTGGAAGGCTGATAATCCTTGCGGTTGATTCTTGCAAGCCATAGATTTCTCCTTTGTATGCTGAGTTTGTTTGCTCGCCTTCGTGCTCCCGTACAGTGGGAATTCCATAAAAGCTCCGCTTGACTTCATCATCTGACCTATTACGACAGCCGTGAATACAAGTGTGCACCATTGCTAGCTTTAAATAGTAGTAATGTAACTATAAATGTAAATAATCTCATCTCATCTCATTATCTCTAGCCGCTTTGTCCTTCTACAGGGTCGCAGGCAAGCTGGAGCCTATCCCAGCTGACTACGGGCGAGAGGTGGGGTACACCCTGGACAAGTCGCCAGGTCATCACAGGAATGTAAATAATATATAAATGAATGTAACTCGCGCGCTACAATGTGTGCTCAGTGACCCGTATGGTAAGCTTGGCCCCAAAGATGGCCGCCACCAGGGAATCCCCGACTCTGTGACGTCATGTGAAAACTATCTAGTGAACAGTGCTCGTTTGACTCCGCTTTGGAATCAGTTTTAGAAGAATTAGACTTGGAGTTTTCCTTGAAACATGAGCAGGAAGAGGCTCGCCGCTCATTCCTTTTCAAGAAGGACGTTTTCGCTGTTTTGCCGACCGGCTATGGCAAAAGTCTGATCTACCAGCTGGCTCCGCTGGTAGCCAAAAGGATGGGGCTAAGTGAAAACCCTATGGTGGTAATTGTCTCGCCCTTGGTAGCCCTAATGGAGGACCAGGTGAAGGAGGCAAACAATTTCAGACTCACGGCCACTGTTTTCTGTCGCTCTGACTACATCACAGTCACTGTTGCGCTGATTGGTCGGAGCGTTGGCCTATACGCACAGAGACAGTTTGAAAGACAACGGGTTGTTCCTACCCACACCCTTCGGAAATGTCTACGACCAAAACCAGACTAAATATTCACATTTAGTCTGGCTTGCCAGGCTAAGCACTACTGGTAATATGTATCTGTGGAGTAAAAATAATAATTGGATTTCAGATATCCTTGTTTTATTAAAATATGGAGATTGACTCTTAAAATTCTCTCTCTCCCTACTGTCTCTTCTGTTGTTTGCCTTGTCGCTCTCTCTCTGGTTTGATCTGAGCAATAAACACTGTCAGAATTTTGGCAAATGCTGGAGTAATCTCAAACCTGTTTCACTGTGGAGCTTATTTGGGGCACATTGTTAGTGGCAGTTTGCTATCTTTTTTTTCTGAATTTACAGCAAGGAGATATGGCATGTGCCAAGTAGGGATGACCATTATTCTGTATGTGTGTTTCAAGACTGAGTTTTGAGGGCCCCATGTCTGTATTTTGCCTAGGGCCCCAAAATGGCTAGAACCGCCCCTGGTCGAGAGACAGATACAGAGGGATTGTGAGTTTGTAAAGGATGCAGCCAGTACATTATTGAAATGTCCTTAATCTTCAAAATTCCATTGTTCATGTATTCCATCACCATTCCATAATGGGGTGTGTGTGTGTGTGTGTGTGCGCGCGAGAGAGAGAGAGAGAGAGAGAGAGACAGGGGGGTAGAGAAAGAGAGAGGTATGAGTTTTTAAAGGTTGCAGCCAGTACATTACTAAAAAGTCCTTAATCTCCAAATGTCCATTGTTCATCATAATCATATGAGAAAGAAAGTCCTGCTTGTTGCTGACTTCTCCAAAGTCTTCATAGAAAGGTGGTGTGCAGAGGTATGGAACCCAAACTACAATAAACACCACAGCATTATAACAAAACAACTCGATACACTTTTTTCTTTGATATGATCTATGAACACAAGTAATCCTTTGTCAAATCACATACCTTGTTCAGCAAGGGCTCACTGGCAGAAGCTGGTGTTGTCCATCCGTCTTGTCTCTTATTATCTTTCACTACTGTGACACTTCTACCTCCTCCACACGAACACATTCCTCAACAGCGGAGGTTGAGGCTGTAGCAGACAGGCGATTTGAAAAATGCAGTTAGTTTCAGAAGTGCAGCTGCATTCTTTTTGCTTTGTGCCCTTTTTTTTCCGTTTAGCGCAACCACTCTCATAACTGTGCTTCATCTTGTTTACAGTTCCCTCTACTTTGGTTTGAATTCCCGTCGCGCACTTGTCTACATCGTCAGATCATGGACTAGTCCAGTGTAAAACAACCAGGGTGTGCGTGTGTGTGTGTGCTAGGACAAATACTATATACACATGAATTCGATATTCTGATGCTATTTTGGTGTGTTTTTTCATTTATATCGTTGACTAATATCAGAGACAAATTAAGATTACAGATATATTGTTTGGTGTTTACCATGACGGGGCTGACTGTTAGGGGCCCCCAAATTTTGGGGGCCCTAGGCAACCGCCTTGGTCTGCCTAATGGTAAGTCCGCCCCTGATTGGATTACTGTCTGTGTTCTGTTTTTGGATCCTAACTTCACCATACCGGCACCTCCACCAGCCCTAGCACAGGACATAGGAGAATCGAAATGCCATTTCTCTCTCACCTTGTAAAAAAAACAGATAAAGAGCTCTCTCTCTCTCTCTCACACACACACAATATTTTTTATTTTATATATATATATATATATATATATATATATATATATATATATATATAAATAAAAGGGGTGTCAAATTATCGCGTTAATTGCGATTAATTCATTACAGTCATTTAGCGCGTTATTTTTTTTAATCGCGTTAATCTAATTTTTAATCTCTAACTTTACTGTTTCTGTATGCGAGTTGCCTTTTTATAAAATCCGTTTTGATGTGTTGGGCTGCTTGTGCTTGAGTTGTTGGGGTGGAAAACAATGGTCAGTCACACCTGAAGTGGACATTGACTGGCTGTCACTGTGTTTGGGCTTGTTGAGCAGAAACTGAGGCCCTGTCCACACGGCAACGGATTCAGGTGACTCCGATACAATTGCTTATCGTTTAGGCCTGGCGTCCACACGGCACCGGCGTTTTGGATGCCCAAAACGCAATCTTTTTGAGAACGGGTTCCAGAGTGGAAAGATCTGGCAACGTTGCCGTTGTGAAGTCGTCTGGATGAGTAGAACGGATTTGTTTACGATGACGTCACAACCACATGACTGTGAGTGCTTCACGCCGGGTAGAAGTGTAATGAACTCGATGCGAGTTGTCAACAAATCCTATAACTTGGTTCATGAAACGCGCTTACAAAATATTTTCACTGTGAATATTTATTGTGTAATGGTGCAAAGTGAGAGAGAGAGAGAGAGAGAGAGAGACTCTGCCCTTAGGGCAGAGTCAATCCCGCCAGCAAAAATAGGGAAAAAAGGAGCGATCTCACCTCTTCAGATGATGGTTTAAGTCCTACAATACATTCCTCAAAAAGGGCGTAGAAGAGCAAATTAATCCATCAACGTGTAGCATTCAATTTATTCCGGACCATTAAAGACGCCGCCTTCCGCGTAGAATCATACGTCATCCTCGCCGCCATATTGGATAGGTCAAAGCGGAGAATAAAGATTCATGTGCTGCGTTTAACTGTACCAACAGGTTTACCGTCCAAACGAGATCACATGGGATTACCTTTCACAGGTGAGAAACAACAAATTAATCCATCAACGTGTAGCATTCAATTTATTCCGGACCATTAAAGACGCCGCCTTCCACGTAGAATCATACGTCATCCTCGCCGCCATATTGAATAGGTCAAAGCGGAGAATAAAGATTAGCTGCGTTTAACTGTACCAACAGGTTTGCCGTCCAAACGAGATCACATGGGATTACCTTTCACAGGTGAGACTGGAAAAATACTTTTCATTGTATTTGGTCATTATAATGTAATTTTACGAACAGATTTTCCTGACTTTGTGGCGAATATGAAGTCTCGCGCATAATAGTTTATGCGCATGCGTCCTTACTTCTTCTATTGTTCTGGTGTCTCCGAAGGGACCGTCTTACAGCGCCCCTAGAGGTGTGGCATGTGTATTGTATCGTTTTCAGCAAGCGTTGCGTTGCCATATGGACCTGATATTTTACTGATCGTTGCCCATTTGGACGCGGTATATTTTTAAATAACATCTCACTGCCGTTGTCGTGTGGATGTAGCCTGAGAGGCTCCCATTGGGTGAAGAGACGTGAAGCTGGAGGAGCGTGTGAGAGCTGTCGGTCTAATGAACGGGAAATTTACATTTCAAAAACTAAAGGTTGCAGGCAGCACTCGAGATGAGTCTCAAATACAGCAGAATGGAAATGGCTCCGACTGCATCTGTTCAAGTCTGTTAAAAACAATAAATCACTTTATAAAGCCACTTTTTTGTTATATATCAATCTTCTGATCTGCCACAGTAATGTTGTTGTTATTAGGACGCAGTCGCGAAAAAATCGTCGAAAAAAACCCCATTCATTTCTATGGAATTAATTGAAAAAAAAAACACTTTTTCAACGTTTTTCAATCGTCCGCTGCTCTGGCATGCTGTAACCTAGAGACATGATTCAACTCTAAAACGTAGGAAAACTTCTCCTCTGTGGATCTGGCATTCAACTTTTCTGCTAGGTTCTACACTTTCGGATCAGTCCCGGCTCAACCGCCATGTGGGTTCTGGGAGAAAATCCGGCTTTTGAATGGGTGTCTATTGCGTTACACACCAGTGAAGCTCGTTAACTTAGAGTGGAGAGAGGTTGAAAATAAAGCTCAAACTTTCTCGCTTAAACTGTGTTTTCAGCCACAAATTTCACTCTACAGACATGATTTTCTGAAAAGTAGTAGGAAAACTTGTCCTGATTCACACAATGTGTCTACCTAAACGATAGGATTTACAGTTTTTGAATGACAAGCGTCAAACAGGACAGGGCAGCTGACAGGCTTCATTGACACCCATTATAAACGTGAGAGAAAAGTCACTCATTTTTAAATCGCTCTAGTGTCGTTATTTTTAAGACTACAGACAAAAAAATACATCATTTTATTCAGGAGACCCTTCTAGCGCTCACTGTGAAAGAATTTTGTGAATAGCTGCTTCCGTTGTCGAGTTATTTGTCATTGTTCGAGGCCTGGTCCTTCATATAAAACAGTAGAAAACTCCAGCCCTTGTGTGTCTTAGCTCATTGACACCCATTATAAACGTGACAGAAAAGTCAGTCATTTTTAAGTCGGTCTACTGTCCTCATTTTTAAGACTACAGACAAAAAATTACATCAGTTTATTCAGGAGACCCTTCTAGCGCTCACTGTGAAAGAATTCTGTGAATAGCTGCTTCTGTTGTCGAGTTATTTGTCATTGTTCGAGGTCTGGTCCTTCGTAAAACACAGCACAAAATTCAAGACCTTGTGTGTCTTAGCTCATTGACACCCATTATAAACATGACAGAAAAGTCAATCATTTTTAAATCGCTCTAGTGTCATTATTTTTAACACTACAGACAAAAAAATACATCATTTTATTCAGGAGACCCTTCTAGCGCTCACTGTGAAAGAATTTTGTGAATAGCTGCTTCCGTTGTCGAGTTATTTGTCATTGTTCGAGGCCTGGTCCTGAGCAAAATACAGCAGGCACCTGACAAAATCTTGTGTGTGTGTCTTAACCTGCTCAGGCCCGTCACCATGCCGACTGGCTTTAGTAAGGGAGCACAGAGGGGAGGGGGCGGCTGTCTCAAGCACACACATAAATCATGGCATTGTAGCTTCATAGCAGGTCACACAACCATACGTCGCACACAGACAATATATCAAAACGTGCGGCTCGATCGGACTCGCTATGCTATTACTTTTCTCTACAGAATACGATTTTTTCGCGACTACGTCGCGAAAAAATCGCCCCAAAAAACCCCATTCATTTCTATGGAATTAATTGAAAAAAAAAAAGCTCTTTTTCAACGTTTTTCAAACGTCCGCTGCTCTGGCATGCTTTCACCTAGAGACATGATTCAAACTCTAAAATGTAGCCACCCACTTTATTAGGAACACTTCTGTTCGTACATACAAACACTCTTCTTAGAGTTTAGAGTATATTTTATTTTTAAAAGGGACAGTGCACAAATTAAACATTATCCTTGTGGTAAGGACAGATGTCTGTCCCAGGTTATAGCAGTACATGCTAATTTCCGCCTGTAGTCACTTTGGTTATACTCTTGAATAGCTCTTCTTCATGATGGCTGCTGTCTAGAGCACACACACAATCATTGCATTGAAACATCATTGCAGGTCACACATTCACGGCCAGCGAACATGCGTGACCGAATTGCTTCGCGCACTGCATCCTCTCACAATTTCCCCCGGGGAATTGTCCGGTCTAGTTATTATTAGGATGCAGTGCAAAGCACTGCAACTATTGTTCTTCTACGTATTTCTTCTTCTTCTTCTTCTTCTTCTTCTTCTTCTTCTTAATCTTATTCCTACGCAAATTTTGATTTCGATTAACTCAATAACCGTACGTCGCACACAGACAAACAATATATCAAAACGTGCGGCTCGATCGGACTCGCTATGCTATTACTTTTCTCTACAGAATACGATTTTTTCGCGACGTAGTCGCGAAAAAATCGTCCAAAAAACCCCCATTCATTTCTATGGAATTAATTGAAAAAAAAGCACTTTTTCAACGTTTTTCAAACATCCGCTGCTCTGGCATGCTTTCACCTAGAGACGTGATTCAAACTCTAAAACGTAGGAAAACTTCTCCTCTGTGGATCTGGCATTCAACTTTTCTGCTAGGTTCTACACTTTCGGATCAGTCCCAGCTCAAACGCCATGTGGGTTCTGGGAGAAAATCCGGCTTTTGAATGGGTGTCTATTGCGTTACACACCAGTGGACCTCGTTAAGCTCAGAGTGGAGAGAGGTTAAAAAAAAAGGTCAAACTTTCTCGCTTAAACTGTGTTTTCAGCTACAAATTTCACTCTACAGACATGATTTTCTCAAAAGTAGTAGGAAAACTTGTCCTGATTCACACAATGTGTCTACCTAAACGATAGGATTTACACTTTTTGAATGACAAGCGTCCAAGTGAGGAGAGCACAGGTGAGCGGCCTCATTGACTCTCATTATAAATGTGGCTGAAAAGTCACTCGTTTTTAACTCCCCGTAGCGTCCTCAGTTTTAACAATACAGACAAAAAAATTACATCAGTCTATTCAGAAGACCCTTCTAGCACTCACTGTGAAAGAATTTTGTGAATAGAAGCTTTCGTTGTCGAGTTATTTGTGATTGTTCGAGGCCTACTTCTTAGCAAAACACAGCAGAAACCTGACATAATCTTGTGTGTGTGTCTTAACTCTCCTGTTCAGGCCCGTCACCATGCCGATTGGGGCCAGTGACGGGGCAGAGGGGGGCTGCTGTCTCAAGCACACACACAAATCATGCTCAAAATTTCAAACTTAAACTGTTTTCAGCCACAAATTTCACACTACAGACATAATTTTCTCAAAAGTAGTAGTCACACTTGTCCCAAAAAAAACCCATTCATTTCTATGGAATTAATTGGAAAAAAAAGCACTTTTTCAAACATCCGCTGCTCTGAGAAACTGAGAAGAGGGCAGCCGACAGGCCTCACCTTAGCCGCCCACTTTATTAGGAACACTTCTGTTCGTACATACAAACTACAAACACTCTTCTTAGAGTTTATTTTATTTTTAAAAGGGACAGTGCACAAATTAAACATTATCCTTGTGGTAAGGACAGATGTCTGTCCCAGGTTATAGCAGTACATGCTAATTTCCACCTGTAGTCACTTTGTTCATGCTCTTGAATAGCTCTTCTTCATGACGGCTGCTGTCTCAAGCACACACATAATCATTGCATTGAAACATCATTGCAGGTCACACATTCACGGCCAGCGAACATGCGTGACCGAATTGCTTCGCGCACTGCATCCTCTCACAATTTCCCCCGGGGAATTGTCCGGTCTAGTTATTATTATTATAGACCGTTTATTTCTAAAACACTTTGCAGTCGAAAGACTGAATTACGTGAATATTTACACAAATATATATGCATTAAATATAAAATTTAAATATTATAATATGACAAAAGTTGATAATAATAATAATAATAATAATATAAAGCCACTTTTTTGTTATATATCAATCTTTTGATCTGCCACAGTAATGTAATGAATTTAAATGAAAATACCTCAAGTTGAGGGCTTTTCTCAGTAATTTTTAGGTGAGATTAAAAAGATTAATTACATCAATTAATTACAGATCATAATTAATCTCTCAATTTTTTTAATCTCTTGACAGCACTAGATAGACAGATAGATAACAAAATTAAGAAAAACATTATATATATGATAAAAATACACTCTAAAATCAAACAATGTACAAAACAGCAGTAGTGCAAATCCATAAGGAGAAGGTGCTAGAAGAGCCGCTTATGAGGTGAATATGAGCACAGTGCAAATAAGCATTTGCAATTTTCAGAAACGCAATTTGTTCTCAAACTGTGCATGCATCACACGAGAGGAGAGATCACACGAGAGGACAGACAGGATGGTGGAGCAGTGGAATGCTCGCAGAGCTTTGAAGTTGCGTTAGCCAGACTAGAGCAGTGGCACAAGCCTGCAGGAATGTATTATTTTTAGAAGAGGTTTGTTTGCTTCTGGTATTATCTGTTTGAATAGATGCGTCAGTAAGGGATCTAGTACACAAGCTAAAGATTTTGATGTGGAAATTAATGAAAGGAGTTGGATTTCTCTAAGGGGACTAAAACATTCTAATTACTGATCTGATAGTTATATTGTTAACTACAGGCTTACTTAAATTGTCTGATCCTAAATTAGTTGTTTGAAACTTTTGTTGGATATTTTCAATTTTGTTATTGAAGAAAATTCATGAAGTTGTTGCTACTACATACTGCAGGTGTGTGTGTGTGTGTGTGTGTGTGTGTGTGTGTGTGTGTGTGTGTCCATGGTGGTCTTTTTCCTGGTTAATTTTGCTACAGTATTAAATAAGAATCTAGGATTATTTTTGTTATCCACTATCAAGTTGGAGAGATATGTTGATCTAGCAGCACTAAGAGCTTTTCTATACTTCAGGAAGCTCTCTTTCCATGCTCATTTGAATGCTTCCAATTTTGTTTGACACCACTGATGTTCTAATTTTTGAGTGGTCAGTTTTAAAGTGAGTGTAATTGTTATACCCGGGTGCTACTTTTTTCTTTCTTATCATCTTTTTTTTTTAAGTGGAGCTACGTTAGTGTGTATGTATTAGTGTGCATGTGTATATAGTGTGTATGCTGTTATTTCTTGTTTTAGAAATTGTACTAATATTGAATTCTAGATATGTTTTTTTTTCTCCACAGTTATGGGTTCAGCAGTGCGCTTCATTCTGCTTTTCTCTGGTCAGTTTAAGCTTTCCTTAACATCTGTAACACTCGTTCCTGTTTCCTTATCACACTACTCAGCTCATGATTGATTCTTCTCCCAGCAGGACTGTGGGCTCAGGCTTTCTGTGCCTCTCGTCAGTTTTATATGGTAGATGAAAAAATGACCTGGACCAATGCTCAGAAATATTGCAGAGAGGTTTATACTGACCTCGCCACTATCGAGAACAAAGAAGAAATGGATGCTGTAAAGGCCGTTCTTAATGGGCGTGAAGAAAACTTCTGGATTGGACTGAGGCAGAACAATGACCCTGTAAGTATTTTAATTGTAATTATTTAAACACGATGGATATTGCTGTTTTTTCTCTTAAGAAACTTTACAAAATTTTGACTAATCAGCCAGCACTATACTCCATAAAAGCACCAGCAGACGTGTATCTGTAAGACAGCTGATTAATTTATCAACGGTGTTGAATTATTGTACAGATCCATATATTTCTATTTTAGGTTTATGCTTTAGTAAACAACTCTACTGAACATTTCAACCTAGAAGTAGGCCTTATATTAAACATGTACATACAGTTGAAACAGTATATTTACATACACTTTAGGAAAAGACACAATCTTTTTTTTTTTCTCATAGTCAGACATGAAATCAGACATTCACTTTAACTTTTTCATGTCTGTCTGAATATTTAAAATTATTTCAATGTACTTAATGCCAAATTAATCAGAGAAGGAGTTTTTTATTCAATATTTTAATTGCTTTTATCAAATCAGAAGTTTACATACACTGCAGTTTGTGTGCCTTTAAACAATGTAGGAACGCCCAGATGATGATGTCATGTCTTTGGAAGCTTCTGATAGGTTAATTGGCAACATTTGAATTAATTGGAGACACACCTGAGACACACACCTGTGATTGTATTTTAAGGAACACTTCACACACAGTGCTTCCTTGTACACAACATGGGTAAGTCTAAAGAAATTGATCAAGATCTCAGACTAAGAATGGTTAACTTGCACAAGTCTGGCTCATCTTTGGGGGAATTTCAAGAAGCCTGAAGGTGTCACGGTCTTCAGTTCAAACCATTATACGAAAGTATAAACAATGTGGGAACGTCGAGCCATCATACCGCACAGGAAGGAGACGGATTCTGAGTCCCAGAGATAAGCGGGTTCTGGTCAGTGCTGTGCGTAAGAACCCAAGAATGAATGCAAAGGACCTCGTGAAGATGATGGCTGAAGCTGGTAAGAGTGTGTCACTGTCCACGGTGAAACGAGTTCTGCACCAACATGGGCTGAAAGGCCACTCTGCCAGGAGAAAGCCATTACTCCAACACAAACATAAACAGGCCAGATTACAGTTTGCAAATGAACACAGGGGAAAGGATCTCAATTTTTGGAGACATGTCTTGTGGTCGGATGAAACTAAAATTGAGCTGTTTGGCCATAATCAACAACAATATGTTTGGAGAAAAAAAGGAGACGCTTACAATCCTAACAACACCATACCAACAGTGAAACATGGCGGAGGCAGCATCATGTTGTGGGGTTGTTTTGCTGCAGGAGGTACTGGTGCACTTCACAAAATCAATGGAGTAATGAAGAAGGAACAGTATGTGGAGATACTGAACCAACACCTGAAAGCATCTGCCAGGAAGTTAAAGCTTGGCCGCAAATGGGTCTTTCAAATGGACAATGACCCGAAGCACACCGCCAAACTGGTCAAAAAATGGCTTGATGACAACAAAGTCAATGTTTTGGAGTGGCCATCACAAAGCCCCGACCTCAACCCTATTGAGCATTTGTGGGCAGAGCTGAAACGACATGTGCATGCAAAGCAGCCAAAAAATATGGCCCAGTTATACCAGTTCTGTCAAGAGGAATGGGCCAAAATTCCTGTCAAGTATTGTGCAAAGCTTGTTGAAGGTTATCCAAAACGTTTGACCCAAGTCAGACAGTTTAAGGGCAATTGTACCAAGTACTGATGAAGTGTATGTAAACTTCTGATTTGATAAAAGCAATTAAAATATTGAATAAAAAACTCCTTCTCTGATTAATTTGGCATTAAGTACATTGAAATAATTTTAAATATTCAGACAGACATGAAAAAGTTAAAGTGAATGTCTGACTATGAGAAAAAAAAAAAGATTGTGTCTTTTCCTAAAGTGTATGTAAATATACGGTTTCAACTGGACATACTGAATTACAGACGGTTTTGCTTATTTGATATGTAGTACTACTTTATTCTTTCAAGAACTTTATACGTTTTCAGATTAAGAGTTTCTGGTAGGCGTATCAGATGCTCACTGGCCGTGCTGTGAAAATTGTCCATGCAGATGCTCATCTACGTTTCCAAATCTGTCATTGCTTAACTCTTGAATATTTTCTATCATGAATACTGTCATTAAAAAGCTTATAATCTCTGCTTTCCAAATAAATTTACCTTGTTAAGATCTGTTCAGTATTTTGGGAGTAACAGCAAGTTGAAGTCGGTACAACAGAGTAAAAGCTCTGCTCGCGTGACGTCGGGAAACTGCTGGTGCTTTTCTTTCCGAGTCATGGGAAAGCTCTCCATCTATCTCTCTTCTGATTGGCTTCCGACTGGATTACTCGTGAATATCAATCAGAACTTTTATAGGGATGTTCTCTCGCTCTCACTGTTTCTGATGAAGGATTCAGCAAAATTTTCCGTCTGCTAGTTTTGATGTTATGATAGGGTGACCAGACGTCCTGGTTTTACCGGGACAGTCCCGATTTGGGGTTGTGTCCCCCAAGTCCCGACAAAAGTTTGTCGGGACACGGATATGTCCTGGTTTTCGCCACTCGCGACATTTGCGACTGAGCAGCGTGGGAATCCTTAGCAGAGAAACGTCTGCATTTACTATTTTGATGAATTGACAGGAATCGCAAACTTTCCTGGTTACTGCCCCCTGGCCCTGTGGCATGGGTGTTTGTTTAGCCACATTATTCCAGACAACAGAACGTGTTGCCATGCAACAATAAAATAAGCATTAACTGGCGCGAATGTTCTTTATCTAGCAGCTAGCAGCAGTAATGCCGCAGCAATTATGCCGAAAAGAAAATGTACCTTTTCCAAAGATTTACAGGGCACCTACCCCTTCCTCCGAGAGGTGCAGAACAATGCGCACGAAGCCTACTGCACACACTGTAAGTGTTCCTTCTCCGTAGCCCACGGTGGTAACGCCAATCTACAGGATCACATTAAAACGGATCACTCTTCTTGTAAATATACGTAGGCTAATGCATTTTGTTTAGGGTGGGTGGATTGACAGTCGCCTTAGCTTTGTTCCTGTGCTTTGTTCTGAGTTGGGTAGCCTATGTTGCAAATGCTGTGCGCTCCTGTGGGGGCTTTCCTCGGGCTGTCGCCCCTCTCCTCCTTTATTGCTGTTTTGTTTGAGTGTATATTCTCAAATCACTTGTCTCTTTTTTGTTTCTGTTTAACATACCATTCTGACAGTTTGGCCATATTGCTGTGTTGAACCGCTTGTTGCACCTTCCATTAAAGTGCTCACTTTTGTACACATCTTCTTGCTTTATTCATTCAGTTGTGGGGAATGGTTAGTAAGGTTGATTCTGACCTAGGCTATGTTGAGGTCACATATCTACTTTTTAAGTTCATGCTATAGTGCATACAATTTTAGAGATATAGCCTACATGTGCACATGCATTCTTCTTGGTGTTCTCACAAACAGGTGAAATAAATCAGTTTAAATTTGGCCTATGGACATAGCCTGGCCTATTCTCAGCCATTACAACATCTGCTGTCTGACCATAATTTAACTGATCTGTATACCACTATGCTACTAGATAACAAAATGCCTGTTTGTTTTATTTCATGTGAGATGTTGATAAATGTGAGCTTCAACAAAATGATAAGAGCACCTCTCTGAGTGTCACGTTTACGTAAAAGAAAGGTGTGCGTGCACGAGCATGGTCGCGCTCAAAAGTGTCCCGGTTTCAGACTAGGGAAATCTGGTCACCCTGTGTTATGATTTCATGGGAGACTTTGAAGTGAGTTTTCGTAGCTTTACCTACTTATTTTTTCAAATCAAACTGATTCATGTAAATAAATAACTACTTTAGAATATAACTGTAGTTGTGATGAAAAATATTGAGATCTTGGTGGTCGGATTGAGATTTAAAAAAAAAACAGAAGTCTGAAACGTGAGTGTCGAGTTCAGTTAATGTCAAGTCAAGTTTATTTGTATAGCGCTTTTAACAATAAACATTGTCGCAAAGCAGCTTTACAGAATTTGAACAACTTAAAATATGAGCTAATTTTATCCCTAATCTATCCCCAATGAGCAAGCCTGTGGCGACGGTGGCAAGGAAAAACGCCCTCAGACGACACGAGGAAGAAACCTCGAGAGGAACCAGACTCAAAAGGGAACCCATCCTCATTTGGGCAACAACAGACAACATGACTATAACATTAACAGTCCTAACATAAAGTCAGCTTCGTTGATGCTATAAACCCCCCACCGACAGAAACCCGAGCACAAAACCGTTCACGACAACCGCAGTCCCAAAGTCAGCAAGTCAACTGCAGTCCCCAGCCACTAAAGCACCACTGCAAGAGTCCAGAGCGTCCTCCAGGTGCGACCCCCAACTGTCCACATGGGGCCACCCTCCACAGGAGCGATGCAATGGAGACTCCAACCAGACACAGGGCACCAGGATGGATCAGGCAGGTCTGAGGAGCAGAAGAGGTCAGAATCTCGATCCCAGGACTGACATGTAACTCAGAGGGACAGATTTGGGGGGGGGGGAGAGAAAACACGGGTTATTAGTTATACCCAATGTCACCTGAATAAGTAGGAACAGTATACATACAGTTAGGTCCATAAATATTTGGACAGAGACAACATTTTTCTAATTTTGGTTCTGTACATTACCACAGTGAATTTTGAACAAAATTCAGATGCAGTTGAAGTTCAGACTTTCAGCTTTAATTCAGTGGGTTGAACAAAATGATTGCATAAAAATGTGAGGAACTAAAGCATTTTTTTAAACAATCCCTTCATTTCAGGGGCTCAAAAGTAACTGGACAAATTAAATAATTGTAAATAAAATGTTCATTTCTAATACTTGGTTGAAAACCCTTTGTTGCCAATGACTGCCTGAAGTCTTGAACTCATGGACATCACCAGACGCTGTGTTTCCTCCTTTTTAATGCTCTGCCAGGCCTTTACTGCAGCGGTTTTCAGTTGCTGTTTGTTTGTGGGCCTTTCTCTCTGAAGTTTAGTCTTTAACAAGTGAAATGCATGCTCAATTGGGTTGAGATCAGGTGACTGGCTTGGCCATTCAAGAATATTCCACTTCTTTGCTTTAATAAACTCCTGGGTTGCTTTGGCTTTGTTTTGGGTCATTGTCCATCTGCGTTATGAAACGCTGACCAATCAGTTTGGCTGCATTTGGCTGGCTTTGAGCACACAGTATGTCTCTGAATACCTCAGAATTCATCCGGCTGCTTCTGTCCTGTGTCACATCATCAATAAACACTAGTGACTCAGTGCCACTGGCAGTCATGCATGCCCAAGCCATTACACTGCCTTTGCCGTGTTTTACAGATGATGTGGTATGCTTTGGATCATGAGCTGTACCACGCCTTCGCCATACTTTTTTCTTTCCATCATTCTGGTAGAGGTTGATCTTGGTTTCATCTGTCCAAAGAATGTTCTTCCAGAACTGTGCTGGCTTTTTTAGATGTTTTTTAGCAAAGTTCAATCTAGCCTTTTTATTCTTGAGGCTTATAAGTGGCTTGCACCATGCAGTGAACCCTCTGTATTTACTTTCATGCAGTCTTCTCTTTTTTTTTTTAACTTATTTTTTATTAATCAAAAACAGAAATTACAGACAGTCAGCAACCATACAAATACTAAAGAGACAGTAGACAAACACGTAGACCATAAAACCAAAACAAAAACCAAATCCAAACAACAAAATGGGGGGGGGGGGGGGCTTTGCTCTTCTCAAAACATCATAAGCGATACAGGAGACCATCTCCTCAGGAACTTCTCTTTCTGAAGCCTTAGGTTGTGAGTTATCTCCTCCATCCTATATATTTCCCATACTCTATCTTTCCATGATTGAAATGTTGGAACAGCAGGTTTCAGCCAATTTACAGTGACCCCTTTAACAGCTGCTACTAGGAGGATTTGTAAGAGGTATATATCATCTCTACATTCAAAGCCCTGAGGGACCGCTCCCAACAACCCATACAGGGGCTCTTTAGGGATATCTGTACAAAAAATATCAACCAATGCAGAAAATATATCATCCCAGTATTTCCTCAGCTTTACACATGACCAAAAGGTATGAAGAAAGTTCGAATCACTCTCACCACAATCCCTCCAACAAGAACTAGAGGATGAAGATCCATACTTCCCTGTTATGTATGGGGTCCTAAAAAATCTAACAACCATTTTCCATCTGAATTCCCGCCAACTATTAGAATATGTCACCTTGTGTGCCTCTGTACAAATTTCAGCCCATGTGTCTGGAGAAATATCTAGCTGAAGCTCTGTCTCCCATTTTAGTTTAATATACAGTGTATCACAAGTTTCCATACTCTGGAGGCAATTGTATAGACATGAAATAGTCTTCTTACAAAAGACACCAAGTTGAACCCCAATAAAATATTGTTCTATTGCAGATGGTGAGAGGATTCTTTCAGGATTCTCAAGTTTATTAAGAAACTGCCTAATTTGTAAAAATCTAAAGAAGTCAGTATTAGGAAGATCAAATTCTTCCTTAATTTGGGAAAAGGGCTTAACCCTATTTGACTCAATTAGCTGATGAATATAAGTAAGGCCATATCTAGCCCAGTGTTTGAATCCTACATCTAATTGCAACGGCTTAAAGTTGGGAGTAGATTTAATTAAAGTTAGACTTGAAATTGAGTTTGCTAATTTGTATTTTTTCTGTACTTCCCTCCATATCTGAATGGTGTGTTTAGACCATATGCTTACCCTACAGGATTTCAGAGAAATACTTGAGAAAGCTAATTGTTGTAGAGTATATTCACACTGTGATACCTCTATGTCCAGCCATCTGGTGGAGATATCATTTGTAATCCAAGCCACGAAGGGCTTCAGCTGTGCAGCCCAGAAATATAATTTCAGACAAGGTAGGGCAAGACCCCCTTCAGATTTAGGGAGCTGTAGCGTTTTTAGTCGTACTCTTGGCCGCCTACCTTGCCATATAAAACGGGAAATCAACCTATCCAAAATATCAAAAATGGACTTCGGTACAGGAATAGGAAGCATTTGAAATGGGTATAACAACCTTGGAAGAACATTCATACGGATGGATTCTATTCGGCCTAGCAAGGACAGGGGGAGAGATGACCAACGGGCTAGATCCTGTTTGATTTGTCTAATTATTTTATCATAATTTGCATTGTATAACTTGTCTTGTGAAGGAGTAATTATAATGCCAAGATATTTAATACCTTCAGCGGGCCAACGAAAACCACTATTATCCTTAATTTGTTTTGAAATACATATATTTATATCTAACGCCTCTGTTTTGTTAACATTAATCTTATAGCCAGAGTAGTGTCCGAACAGTTTAACAGTATCCATCAACGCAGAAATGGAGCAAGGCAAATTCGATAGATACAAAAGAACATCATCGGCGTATAATGAGATTTTATGTTCTTCGTCTCCTGCCATTATTCCAACTATATTTGAACTATCTCTAATCATTTGAGCAAATGGCTCAATACAAAGGGCAAAGAGCACAGGAGAGAGAGGACCTCTTTTTCCTGTGGCGTGTACCTCTTTCAAGATTGAAGGGCTCTGATAACTGCCCATTGACCCTAACTGCAGCCCTAGGTTCAGAATAAAGGATGCAGATCCATGACACAAACTTCTTACCAAATCCAAACCGCACCAAAGTTTGAAATAAATATTTCCATGACACACGGTCAAATGCTTTTTCTGCATCTAAGGATAAGACCATGGCTTCAGAAGTCTGGGTGGATGCACAGGACATGACATTTAGCAGTCTGCGCACATTGTTCCCTGAATAGCGCCCAGGAATAAATCCAGTTTGATCTGGATGTATAATTTCAGTGATATATTTATTCAGTCTACGGGCCAACATAGATGAAAGTAGGCGCAGATCTCCATTGAGGAGAGAGATGGGTCTATACGCGCCACATTCAGAAGGATCTTTGCCTTCTTTATGTAAAACTACTATAATGGCATCTCTCCATGATGGGGCCAGCTTCTTTTCTTCTAATATGCAGTTATACGCCTTTAGTAACAAAGGAGACAATATATTCTTGAAAGTTTTATAAAACTCGTTTACATACCCATCAGGGCCTGGGGTTTTATTATTCTTAAGATCTTTAATAACCTCCTCCAGTTCATTAAGGGCAATAGGCCGATCCAACTCCTCTTTTGCACCATCAGGCAGTTGTGTAATATTAATTTGGTCTAGAAAGTTTTGGATCTCACTTTCACAAGTGGAGACCCCTGAATTGGTGTATAGAGACTTATAAAAGTTAGCAAATGCTTCAGAAATTTGTACTGGATCTGTCAACATTGTGGGAGGGGTTGTTTATTTTAATTTTTGTCACGACCCTGGAGGATTGTTGTTTTCTTAATTGAAATGCAAGTAAACGACTCGCCCTTGCCCCATGTTCATAGTATCTCTGTCTAGTAAACCGTAAACACCGCTCTGCTTTGTCAGTAAATAAAGAGTCTAGTAATCTGCGTGTATTCATCAGTGATTCCAATATATCTGTGGATTGTGTAATTTTATGTTGTTGCTCAAGATTCTTAATTTTACTTTCTAACCTTTTACGTTCAGAATCTTTTTCCTTCTTTTTGGCGCTGCAAAAAGCTATAATACGACCCCTTAAATATGCCTTTGCACAGTCCCATAATATTAATGGGGAGGTCTCCTGAAGAGAATTTAACTCCAAATAATAGTTTAGTTCTGTTTTGACAAACTGCACAAAATCTGGGTTATTAAGGACGGATGTATTGAGTCTCCAGGTTTTTGATATGTTTCTCTCCCCCAGATGCCAATCCACCAGTACTGGGGAATGGTCTGAGAGAGTGACTGGAAGTATTTTACACTCTGTAATTCTATGTATCTCCCCCCTAGGTGTAAACAGTAAGTCAATACGTGAATAGGAAGAGTGTCTATTGGAATAAAATGTAAAATCTTTGCCTTTTGGATGTTTGTATCGCCAAATATCTAACAAGCCCATTTCTTGACAATGATAATTAAGAGCTCTGCTCATATTGGCCCCTGACTTGGATGATGATAATGGGGTTTTATCTTTAAGCTGAGACATTACACAATTCATATCGCCACCTGCAATGAGAACCCCAGAGCTTTTGTCTAAGATGAAACCAAATACCTGTCTTATGAATAATGGGTCATCTTCATTAGGGGCATAAATGTTACACAAAGAGATATGCATACCAGGGGCGATTCTAGCATCTGATCTTTGGGGGTGCTTAGCCCCCAGAGCTGACAGAGGCGCCTGGCTTGAACGACAGTGTTTCCATGTTTATTCCGCATTTAGACTAGACTTAACTAGACTAGACAAGACTAGACTTATGCAATGTTTTAACAGAAGCTGACCCAATAAACTATGATATCTACACATTTACAGCCACTGACACAAATATTTACATTATATTTTTAACTAAACAAGACCTACTACTGCATTTGTAATGTTGGAGCTATTCATTTTGAACAGTGGTAATTGTTAATTAATGTGTTATTGTGTATTGTGTAATAATAGTGTGTATTATTATGATTTTACATTAGTTTATATTTTTTGTTATATAGACAATGACCAGGGTTTGGATTTGTGAATGATAAGCAAACGTAAACGCTATGTTACATTAAATAAAATTGACTAACACATGGTGGTCTAGCACCGTAGCACTTGTACAGCTCTGCACAAAAGTATCTTGATATGGATGATAAATGTCGTTTTTATCATTCTGTTCATAGACCAGGGAACATCAATATTGCATTATGCATATTATTGTGTTGTGTTTAACAATTGTAACTCCAGTCCGTACCTTCACATCTCGCTATGCCAGTAATACTCAGGTGCTGAGTTCCTCATCGGCGTGGAATCCAGTTAAAAAAACACCATGTCGTAGCAAGCACTCGCGCGGACAGGCAACCCAATCAGAGGGGACGCAAGGAGGAGAGGGATTTTACTGCTCATAGAACTATCATGTAACAGGTGAATTCAAGAACACACACACGCCCGCGCACACACTCATTGCGCAGTGCGCAAGGGCACTTATTTCTGAAAATTACGTCCAAAAGCAGTGTTTTTGAGGGTGCTGAGCTAGGGGGTGCTGAGCTCGTTTTTGGGGGTGCTTGAGCACCCCCAAAAATAGGCTAAACACGCCCCTGATGCATACCATCAATTATTCCATTTAATAATATATATCTACCCTCAGAGTCTGCAAAGTGGGAGACATAAGTGAAATTCAGGCTCCTATTTAACAGTATTGCTACCCCTCGTTTTCTCCCTGATGCATGAGATGAGAAATAGACTTTGTTAGCCCATGTTCTACCAAGTTTGCCATGCTCAGCATCTGAAAGGTGTGTCTCCTGCAGAAATGCTATTCCACAGCTACTTTGTTTCAGTTGATAGAGAATCTTTTTCTTCACAGGACTATGAAGACCATTCACATTATAACTAATTAATTTAACTCCCATCGCAGTGTACCAAAACCACAGAGACACAGCACTTCAACTGGCACCTTGAGAAATAATTGTAGAGCAAATAAAGGGGGGGGGGAGGGGAATGCATCATAATAAAAAAACAAACAACAACAAAAAAGTAATGATTTGCTGATTGTACATAAGTGCCAAAATTGTTTGAGCATAATAACAAAACAAACAAATACCCCAAAGAACCATGAGGTAGTAACAAAAACAACAAGAAGTAACATTTCTTCATGACAACAAATGAAAAGGAATTTCCAGGTAGCCTAAGCACCACCTGGGCCTTCAGCGTTAGATGTTCACCGCTGGGTGGGAGGCTAAATCCCACACTTACCACTATCAAGAGGTGCAAAAACCCTGTCCCATGACCATACCCACAATAAAACTGGAGGCTATATTGTGTAAAGTATGAAAAGTACAAAAGTGTTAGGCTATTAACTCTAATTAAAAAAAAAAAAATTAGGCCTAGGTTATAAGAAGAATGGACAGCTCGGACTCGGAATAAAAAAAAGTGTGTGAAAGAATGGGACTTGGCCATTAAGAGAAAATAATAAAATACAGTAAAGAATAGGCATAGCCAAATAATAATAGCCAATAAACAGAAGATGCTCTAATAAGATCGGACTGAAATCGTCTATATCAATTAACAAAAACAACAGCCCATTGGCCATACATAGCCTGTAGTAAGGTAGCCTGTATAACAACAATCCTAAATGCTGGAATGATAAAATAAGTCCCCTTAGTTCGCCATAACAAGT
The DNA here is from genome assembly GCF_027579695.1 of Neoarius graeffei. Taxonomy (NCBI): domain Eukaryota; kingdom Metazoa; phylum Chordata; class Actinopteri; order Siluriformes; family Ariidae; genus Neoarius; species Neoarius graeffei. The sequence goes on from NC_083569.1 coordinate 99,820,200, forward strand.
GCATTACAGAAAAGGAGAGTAAACAAGTTATAGTAACATTAAAGACACTACTGTACTTGTCCCTATTCTAGACTATTTGAAATGGTCTCACCAAGTCCGCCAAGAAATCCTTCCATCACATGAAGTAGTTTACGATCCACACGCACACGATTACTCCTCACGCCAGACACATTCCATCCCAAGCGGTGCAGGTCTTTCTCCAGACGTTCCTCTTCGGATAGCGCTGTGTTGATTCCCAGATGGCGTAGGCCGTCAGACGCTTCCCATGCAGCATTGAACGTTAGAGTTTCTCCGTTCGCGAAGACCTTCAGCATTGCGGGGTAAGGACTCTGGAATTTGATCTGCTTAGCTTTCAACTGTTTTTTGATGTCTGCGTACTCTCTTCTTTTCCTCTGTAGTGAGGGTGAGTAGTCGTGATTCATCGAGATACGCTCTCCTTTGTATGTCAAATTCTTCTCCTGCCATGCCTTCTGAAGTATGAACTGCTTGGTCTTGAAACTATTAAATTTTAGCACAAACGACCTGGGACTTGCAGTTGGATCAGTGGGTTTTCGCTGTAGGGACCCATGTGCTCGTTCTAGTTTTAACTCAAACTCGGCTGGCAATTTCAGGAGTTTGTGGAGAAATCCTTCAATCCACTGAACTGTATCGCCTTCTTCAGATCCTTCTTTAATCCCGTAAATTCTCAGATTGTCCCGTCGTTGCGCATTTTCCAAGGCCTCGCACCTATCTCGATGCAAGAGAAAAGAGACCAGCTGTGCATGCCAGTTGTGCCCATCTTCCAGAGTACTCGCGCGCTCTTCTGCCTCTGATACTCGGCCCCCTAGACCTCGAACAGTCTGGTCTAAACTCGTCATTTGTTCAGAAAGCATGTCAAGTGTTTCGTTAACCTCGTGACGAAATTTTCGAAGTTCAGTGATAATGGTGACACTAATATCACTATTGGGAGTCTGTTCGCTAAGCGGAGCATTGCTAGCATCAGACGAGGCTAATTCCCCCAGAGGAGCTCCACTGTTGTCTTCGAAATACTTGGACTTTTCTTCCTCCTGTGTTCTTGCCTGTCTTGCTCTGCGTTGAGTATGTGCCATGGCGATATTAGAAACTTATTTAGCGAACCAAAGGGGACAATTACTTAGTTTAAGTATATAAAAACGGTCATAAGGCAGGGAGCCACTCTCTCAAGCAGCCATCTGGTTCGTGACGTCACCGGAACTCCAGTCTTCTCTTTATGGTAGATTTGGATATTGATACGCCTACCTCCTGGAGAGTGTTGTTCTCTTGGTTGGCTGTTGTGAAGGGGTTTCTCTTCACCATGGAAATTATTCTGCGATCATCCACCACTGTTGTCTTCTGTGAGTGTCCAGGTCTTTTTGCATTGATGAGTCCACCAGTGCTTTCTTTCTTTCTCAGGATGTACCAAACTGTAGATTTTGCCACTCCTAATATTGTAGCAATTTCTCGGATGGTTTTTTTCTGTTTTTGCAGCTTAAGGATGGCTTGTTTCACCTGCATGGAGAGCTCCTTTGACCGCATGTTTTCTTCACAGCAAAATCTTCCAAATGCAAGCACCACACCTCAGATCAACTCCAGGCCTTTTATCTGCTTAATTGAGAATGACATAACGAAGGAATTTCCCACACCTGCCCATGAGATAGCCTTTGAGTCAATTGTCCAATTACTTTTGGCCCCTTTAAAAACAGGGTGGCACATGTTAAGGAGCTGAAACTCCTAAACCCTCCATCCAATTTTAATGTGGATACCCTCAAATGAAAGCTGAAAGTCGGGACTTTATGCCCATGTCCATTATATAACTATAACTTGAATATGTTTCAGTAAACAGGTAAAAAACCAAAATTTGTGTCAGTGTCCAAATATATATGGACCTATGAGCCTGGGAGATCATAATGGTGTTGGAGGTCTTGGAATGTGCGCAGGGTGCCATTATTGTAAATGTCATCAACTATGTGGATGCCTTTGGATGACCATATAGGGGATGTAAAAGGTTGTTTGCCTGATATTAAACAAGGGTTGTTCCATAAAGGAGAGGACAAAGTCAGTTTAAATGGCCCACCCAGTGTCTTTTCAGCATCACGCCAGGCTTTCAGAGTAGAGGAGATAATAATACCATATCTTAATGTACTTTTCCGTCCTGTCTGTATGAAAGGTATATCTGTGAGATGGTTGGGACAGGTCAACCTAGCTTCTATTGGTCGCCATGGAATCTTTGATTCTGGATCCATCCAAACATGTATAGATCGGATCTGAAAGGCCAGAAAGTAAAGTTTTAAATCAGGGACAGCTAGTCCACCCTCTTCTTTAGGCCGTTGTAATGTTGAGAGACGAATCCTGGCCCGTTTGCCCGCCCAAATAAACTTAGAAAATTGTGAGTGCGTAATTTTAAAAAAAGTTGGAGGTGGTTGCATAGGCAACATAAAAAATAGGAAATTAAAACGTGGTAAAATGTTCATTTTGAGAATAGTGACTCTTGCTTGCATTGAGATTTTTAAAGAGCTCCATCTTAGGAGATCTGCAGTTATTTTTTGTGTGAGATCAGAGTAGTTCTCTCGCAGGATGGTTGACAAGGAACCACTTATTTTAACGCCTAGGTACACAAAAGAAGTCACATTTGAAATAAATGAAGGTAAAGAAAGCTTGTCTTTTGAAGGACCAATTGGCATTAATGCAGATTTTGCCCAGTTTATCTTATAGCCAGACAAATCATGAAATTTATCAAATAATTGTAATACATGAGGGACTGTTTTATTCACATCTGAGAGATAAAGAAGGATGTCGTCAGCAAATAATGAGATGTGGTGAGATGTGCCTAACAATGAGATTGGGGAGATGGACTGGCTTTGCCTGACAGCCTGTGCGAGGGGTTCTAAAGAGAGCGCAAACAGTGAGGGAGAGAGCGGGCACCCCTGCCTCGTACCTCGCTGAAGCTCAAAAGGCTGAGATTTGCAAAAACCTGTCAACACAGAGGCAGTTGGCGAGCAATAGAGAGCTTTAACCATCCCAATGAATGATGCTCCAAAGCCATAGTGCTCCAAAAGTAGCCATAAGTAGTCCCAGCCGAGTCGATCAAATGCCTTGAACGCATCTAGTGAAAACACCGCAGTGGGCTCCTGGGAAGAATCAGCTAGATCAATTACATGCAGTAACCTTCTTAAGTTATCTGATGCCATTCTCCCTTTAATAAAGCCCGTTTGGTCATGATGAACAAGTTTGTTTACTAGGGGTTCAATTCTCGTGACCAATACCTTTGCAAAAATTTTAACATCAGCGTAAATTAGTGAGATGGGCCTGTAGCTGGAGCAATCCAGGGGATCTTTGTTGTTTTTTAATAATAATATGATAATAGCTGATTTCTGGTCTCTGTGAAAAGATCCTTTTTCAATAGCAAAGTTAATGGAGTCAAGTATTAATGGACCAACAATATCCCAGACAGCTAGATATAACTCAGGCGGAATGCCATCCATGCCTGGTGACTTACCCGGCCGAATCCCATTTCACCCCTTGGACCAACCCCTTAGCCCTTCCCCTCCATTTTGCGCGTTCACGTGAAGGGGTAGGGGTATCCCAATCCCAGTTAACGCGGAGGGGTAGGGGAAGGGGTAGGGCTTCTGTACCCCTCCAAACGGAGATTTTCCTGGAGCAGACTCCGAACGAAGGGGTTTGAGTGATTTCCCACAATGCCATGCGGATTTCAGCGAGATTTCATGCGGATTTCAGAAAGATGGCGTTTCCCGCGGCGAAAGATTGTCATAAATGTATTTTCTCCATTATTTACGTGTTTTAAGTTGTTATCCAGAGGAAACACGCCGCTTGATTCGCTTTCGAGCTGAGAATGAGCAGCGATTTCTGAAATCCAAGCTGCTGCTAAAAAGCTTTGGGAGTGAGTATTGTTTTCGGTTGCTTTACTGCGTACGTTTTGTTCTGTTATTCTCGCTTTTATTGTTTACATGAGTGTTCTGACACCTCATTCTGTCGGATGTGGTGCACGAAGCGCCAAAGATATCCCATTCAGTGGTGTTAGTTAACAAATCACACCCTGCCAGCAGAGATTTCTGCCTCTGGCTCTGACTGTAGCGGCTGGTCGCAGCCAATGACGCGTCGCGTTTTGCTAACGTAAACGCTGACGGAGGTACGCGATGACGTATGCGATCGTTGAAGGGCTATCCCAATACGTAAGGGTTGAATTTCAAGCCCTATCCCTTGTAGCTCAGTTTCAAGGGGAAGGGCCAAGGGGAAGGCGGAGGGGTAGGGGTAGAAATTAGAATTGGGATTGGGCCTTACCCCTCTGAAGTGATCTTGCTGCCTCATGCAGCTCATGTAAAGTAATCGATTTGTCCAAACATGCTCTATCTGAGTCATTTAATACAGGTAGATGAAGACCATTCAAAAAAGTCTTGCACAAGGTTTTATCTAGTGTAGACTCTGATGAGTACAGTTTGGCATAAAAAGACTTAAATGTGTTGCTGATTGCTATGGGATCTGTAGTTATATTGCCATCTGCTGTTCGGATTATGTCAATGCAGGATTTGGATTCGATTTCTTTTAGTCTCAGTGCAAGAAAGTGGCTAGGCCTGTCCCCCTGATAATAATATTTTTGTCTGGTCCTATGTACAATAAAAGATGCTTTGGATGAGGAATGTCTATTATATTCACCACGTAAAGCAGACAGAGAAATATCTACATTCTCACTAAAAGATTCAGATTGCTGTTTTTTTAGTGTTTTAATTTCTGATTCTAATTGTGACATCCTTTCAGCATTCTGTGATTTTAATCTAGAAGAGTATGCAATGCAAAAACCTCTTAAGAAACATTTCGTGGTTTCCCACAGTACTTGTGCATTGCAGCACTCAATTTGATTTATACTGACAAATTCTTGTAATTGTGTTTGAAGGTTCTCAATAAATTCACTATTGAATAATAAAGAGTGGTTAAAACGCCAACGGCGGAATTTGGGAGGTGACGTTGATGGCTTGATACGACATTGGAGTGGGGAATGATCAGATATTAATCTTGGTAATATGTCCGCTTCACATATCTGATCTAACAAACTAGAACTAACTAGTATGTAGTCAATACGAGACAGTGATTTATGGCGAGCTGAGTAAAAACTATAGGCTTTGGTGGTGGTGTTTTTTATTCGCCAGACATCTGTCAAATTTAACTCTGTGATAAATTGATTTAGGTCGACAGTGGAGGGAGGGAAACAGTCAGAAGCTGGTGATCTATCTAGTAAAGGGTTAACCGTAGCGTTAAAATCCCCCCCTATAAACAAACTACAATCACCAAAAGAGAGCAGCGTGTTTGATATACCATTGAGAAAATTAGCATCAAAGTCATTTGGGGAGTAAATTGAGGCTAAAAGAATTTTCTTACTACTGACACTGACGATAGCATAGGCAAAGCGTCCAATTGTGTCCTTCCCAGTTATATATATACTGTTAGCTGGACAGATCTTTTAACCAGTATTACAACGCCCTTGGATCTATTATTTGCGCAGGAAGATACTATTATTTTAAATCGCCTATTTTGAAAGCGATGAACATCCTCTTGTTTTAAATGAGATTCTTGAATTAGAGCAATATCGACGTTATTATGGTGCATAAACTGAAGACACCGCGTTCGCTTAATGGGGCTGTTTAGGCCGCGCACGTTCCAACTAAAGACATTCAGATCAACCATAGCGAAGACCCATGTAAAAAGATCGGATTATGCAATGCCACAAAACCAGGTACTTCCATGCCAGAAAAACCCAAAATGATTTAACAACCCATGATGTCCTGCACACAAAACTAAAAAAACAATACATACGATCTGCCATAAAACATAAAAATACAACCAACAAAGAAACTATATACACAAAATGAAAAAACCGCAAGGGAATACAGATCCCTTTGGTTTGGTGATAGGGAATAGCAAGAGACGTGACTCTCACATAGCGATGCGCTGTCCACCTGTGCTTCGTATTTAAGATAACAAACAGCAAACGTATTAAAATAGAGTGGTTGCCTAAAATGAGAACTGGCGGATGAAAAGTCCATAACTTAAAATGTTAAAGAGGTAGGCTAGGAACACAACCATATAGGCCTACGCTGTTTAATTTTCTCAAACGTTGTCTGCGATGATAAGCATTGCTGCGGCTTTGGCATACCTGAATGTCCGTTTACGTCAAGGCAGGAGGGAAAGAGTACGTTTAGGAGGAAAGATCTGGTGAGGTTGGTCGCGAGGATGAAACATCCATAGTGTCTATCAGTGTAGGGCCGTCATCCTAGTCAGGTAAGTCATGCAAGGTGTTGCTGGTGGCGTCTGATGGTCCAATCGGTTGAAGGAACCGTTCAGCCTCCTCTGGGGAGTGGAATTCCAGCTCTCGGCGGCGGTGGGTCACTTTGAGTATGGCTGGAAAGCGTAGGAAACACTGTATTCCCTTATTAATTATTTTCTTCTTAACGTCGGAGAATGCCTTTCTTTTCTTTGAAGTTTCCAGACTGTAATCAGGGTAAAAGCCGATCTTGCTTTCGCCGTGTTTGATAGATTCAGCTTCTCGCGCACCTTGTAGGATTAGCTGCCTGTCCCGGTAGTCCAGGAGTTTGAAGATCAGTGTGCAAGGCTTATCGCTTTTCCCATTGCGTGAGTACACCCGATGTGCCCTCTCTATCCTAATTGACGACTGACTTAGAGATGGGAGCCACTTCGGAATGTTAGTCTCTAGAAAAGAGATGGCATCGCCTCCTTCTGTGCCCTCTGTCAAACCAATGAGGCGGAGATTCGATCGGTGACTTCGGTCCTCCATGTCAGCTAGCTTGGAGGAAAGTTCGGCTAGGGTTGCCTTTAGAGCCCGCACAGTTGCTTTGTCAGAGCGAGCTGAGGCTTGAATGTTGTCACATCTAGCCTCCAGTTGTTTTATGGATTGTTCTTCCTGACCAATCTGATGGCCAATGGATGAGATATTGTCACTGGTCGTCTGAAGTTGAGTTTGCAGTTCAATTATTTGTGGCGTTAAAATGCTTTCAATAGCTTCTCCAACCGAAGTCTTAACTAGCTCATGTAGTTCTAGCCTCTGCTCAAGAAGGGCTAGCTTAGCTGCAGCCAACACAGCCTCGTCGAGTTCTGCCTTCGACATCATCAAGGATTGTTTGAATTTCTTTTTAGTTGGTGAGCGATCTTCCTCCCGCGAATGAAATAATTTCGTCTGCTTCGACATTACAGACAGACTGGCATCATTAATTATTGTTTACTATTGTAAAAATATGATATTAGGCGGATTGCAAGCGGAGCTCAGGTTTTAGCCATGCGTCGCCATCTGTAGGTCACGTGCACTCTCCATAGCCAGTCTCTTTTGTTTTATTTCTTTACTGGCTAGCACTGGCCACGAGGCAGTGTGTATGACTGGTAATTACTAACACTGGCCAGTAGGTGGTGTGTATGACTGGTAATTACTAGCACTGGCCACTAGGCGGTGTGTATGACTGGTAATTACTAACACTGGCCACTAGGTGGTGTGTATGACTGGTAATTACTAGCACTGGCCACTAGGCGGTGTGTATGACTGGTAATTACTAACACTGGCCAGTAGGCGGTGTGTATGACTGGTAATTACTAGCACTGGCCACTAGGTGGTGTGTATGACTGGTAATTACTAGCACTGGCCACTAGGCGGTGTGTATGACTGGTAATTACTAGCACTGGCCACTAGGCGGTGTGTATGACTGGTAATTACTAGCACTGGCCACTAGGCGGTGTGTATGACTGGTAATTACTAGCACTGGCCACTAGGTGGTGTGTATGACTGGTAATTACTAACATTGGCCAGTAGGCGGTGTGTATGACTGGTAATTACTAACACTGGCCACTAGGCGGTGTGTATGACTGGTAATTACTAGCACTGGCCACTAGGCGGTTTGTATGACTGGTAATTACTAGCACTGGCCACTAGGCGGTGTGTATGACTGGTAATTACTAGCACTGGCCACTAGGCGGTGTGTATGACTGGTAATTACTAACACTGGCCAGTAGGTGGTGTGTATGACTGGTAATTACTAGCACTGGCCACTAGGCGGTGTGTATGACTGGTAATTACTAGCACTGGCCACTAGGCGGTGTGTATGACTGGTAATTACTAGCACTGGCCACTAGGCGGTGTGTATGACTGGTAATTACTAGCACTGGCCACTAGGCGGTGTGTATGACTGGTAATTACTAACACTGGCCACTAGGCGGTGTGTATGACTGGTAATTACTAGCACTGGCCACTAGGCGGTGTGTATGACTGGTAATTACTTGCACTGGCCACTAGGCGGTGTGTATGACTGGTAATTACTAGCACTGGGCACTAGGCGGTGTGTATGACTGGTAATTACTAACACTGGCCAGTAGGTGGTGTGTATGACTGGTAATTACTAGCACTGGCCACTAGGCGGTGTGTATGACTGGTAATTACTAGCACTGGCCACTAGGTGGTGTGTATGACTGGTAATTACTAGCACTGGCCACTAGGTGGTGTGTATGACTGGTAATTACTAACACTGGCCAGTAGGTGGTGTGTATGACTGGTAATTACTAGCACTGGCCACTAGGCGGTGTGTATGACTGGTAATTACTAACACTGGCCACTAGGTGGTGTGTATGACTGGTAATTACTAGCACTGGCCACTAGGCGGTGTGTATGACTGGTAATTACTAACACTGGCCAGTAGGCGGTGTGTATGACTGGTAATTACTAGCACTGGCCACTAGGTGGTGTGTATGACTGGTAATTACTAGCACTGGCCACTAGGCGGTGTGTATGACTGGTAATTACTAGCACTGGCCACTAGGCGGTGTGTATGACTGGTAATTACTAGCACTGGCCACTAGGCGGTGTGTATGACTGGTAATTACTAGCACTGGCCACTAGGTGGTGTGTATGACTGGTAATTACTAACATTGGCCAGTAGGCGGTGTGTATGACTGGTAATTACTAACACTGGCCACTAGGCGGTGTGTATGACTGGTAATTACTAGCACTGGCCACTAGGCGGTTTGTATGACTGGTAATTACTAGCACTGGCCACTAGGCGGTGTGTATGACTGGTAATTACTAGCACTGGCCACTAGGCGGTGTGTATGACTGGTAATTACTAACACTGGCCAGTAGGTGGTGTGTATGACTGGTAATTACTAGCACTGGCCACTAGGCGGTGTGTATGACTGGTAATTACTAGCACTGGCCACTAGGCGGTGTGTATGACTGGTAATTACTAGCACTGGCCACTAGGCGGTGTGTATGACTGGTAATTACTAGCACTGGCCACTAGGCGGTGTGTATGACTGGTAATTACTAACACTGGCCACTAGGCGGTGTGTATGACTGGTAATTACTAGCACTGGCCACTAGGCGGTGTGTATGACTGGTAATTACTTGCACTGGCCACTAGGCGGTGTGTATGACTGGTAATTACTAGCACTGGGCACTAGGCGGTGTGTATGACTGGTAATTACTAACACTGGCCAGTAGGTGGTGTGTATGACTGGTAATTACTAGCACTGGCCACTAGGCGGTGTGTATGACTGGTAATTACTAGCACTGGCCACTAGGCGGTGTGTATGACTGGTAATTACTAGCACTGGCCACTAGGCGGTGTGTATGACTGGTAATTACTAACACTGGCCACTAGGCGGTGTGTATGACTGGTAATTACTAGCACTGGCCACTAGGCGGTGTGTATGACTGGTAATTACTAGCACTGGCCACTAGGCGGTGTGTATGACTGGTAATTACTAGCACTGGCCACTAGGCGGTGTGTATGACTGGTAATTACTAACACTGGCCACTAGGCGGTGTGTATGACTGGTAATTACTAGCACTGGCCACTAGGCGGTGTGTATGACTGGTAATTACTAACACTGGCCACTAGGCGGTGTGTATGACTGGTAATTACTAACACTGGCCACTAGGCGGTGTGTATGACTGGTAATTACTAGCACTGGCCACTAGGCGGTGTGTATGACTGGTAATTACTAACACTGGCCACTAGGTGGTGTGTATGACTGGTAATTACTAGCACTGGCCACTAGGCGGTGTGTATGACTGGTAATTACTAGCACTGGCCACTAGGCGGTGTGTATGACTGGTAATTACTAGCACTGGCCACTAGGCGGTGTGTATGACTGGTAATTACTAACACTGGCCACGAGGCGTTCCTCCGGGTGCACTGGTTTCCCCCACAGTCCAAAGACATGCAGGTTAGGTTAACTGGTGACAAAATTGACCGTAGGTGTGAATGCGAGTATGAATGGTTGTGTCTATGTGTCAGCCCTGTGATGACCTGGCGACTTGTCCAGGGTGTACCCCGCCTTTCGCCCGTAGTCAGCTGGGATAGGCTTCAGCTTGCCTGCGACCCTGTAGAACAGGATAAAGCGGCTAGAGATAACGAGATGAGATGAGACCACAAGGCGGTGTGTATGACTGGTAATTACTAACACTGGCCACTAGGCGGTGTGTATGACTGGTGGTACATGTACAAACCACAAAAAAAAAAAATTCGACTCGATGGGTTTACCATTTTTTCTTAGGTATGGTGCTCTGCTCGGAGCTCCGCTATTATTTCTTTGTACAGTTTTGCAAATTAACAACCTGGGACAACTTATAACGAACTTAATAAATGCTCTAGCTTAACTTTGACTTAATTGACCACAATGTCAGATGCTCGTCCAAAACATGAGCCCACAAAGCATCGCAACCTACTGAGCTGCATAGCCCAACCTCTCTCCATGACGCTACTAACACTCTTGATGCTACGTTACTACAATCCATGACTGATTCTCTTAAGAGTGATATATTCAGGAAAATCGACACCCTTTCTACGAATCTGCGTTTTGAAATATTGGCTGATATTTCGAAGAACTGAAGAACTCAACTGAACCACTTCAGCATACAGTGGATGCTCATGAGGTAACTATGCGAGACCTTGAGCTGGCGGCTACAGAACACAGTACTCAGATAAACGAGCTGGAGGCTACGGTTAGCACGCTAACCTTGCAAGTGAAATGTCTGGAGGACAAGTGTGAGGCCCTGGAAGGTAGGTCCAGGAGGAATAACATATGGGTGATTGGTCTACCAGAGGGACTTGAGGGACCCCATGCCACCGATTTTATCACTCAGCTACTGCAGGACTTGTTCGGACTTAACGAGAAGCCCCTACTTGACCATGCCCACCGGACCCTGAGGGAGAAACCTAAAGGGGGGAGACCACATCAGCCCTTTGTGGCAAGGATACACTACTTCCATGTTCGTAACCTGATTCTACAGAGAGCCAGAGAATCCTCAGCCCTCCTTTACAAAGGCAAGAGAATCTCCGTATTCCCCAACTACATGTCCTTTGTTGCCAAGAAACGAGCTGCGTTTGGTATAGTGAAACGCAATCTCCACTCCTACCCAGATATTAAGTTTGGACTTCTCTACCCAGCAACACTCAATCACTATGCCAGATGGGACATCACACAGATTTGAAGATCTGCACAAAACATGGACTGATCCAGTGCAAAATTATACACCGCACTCACCTCACAAAGGTTACTCTCTAAAATCTATAAAGATGTGAATCTAACTTGCAACAGGTGTCGCCAAGCACCAGCAAGTCATGTACATATGTTCTGGTCTTGTCCTGCTTTGCAATCTTACTGGAGAGAAATCTTTAGTTCACTGTCCAAAGTTACCAGAAAACTGATTGTACCTAATGCTATGACTGCAATTGTTTGGTGTTACGTTACCACAGTTCCACTTTCTTCCTTCAGCCTTTATAGCCAGACGCTTGTTACTGATTAAGTGGAAATCTCCATCTCCTCCTTCATATACTTTATGAATAAGGGAGATCCTTAATTTTGTCAAACTGGAAAGAATCAGGTGCATAATGAAGGGATCCCTGAGAAAATTTTATGAGATGTGGGACCCCTTTTTCAACCATGTACAAGAGCTGGACTTTCCAGATATCCCTGAGTGACTGATCAGGCATCTCTGTAACATTTGATTGGGAGATGACCGGCTGCAGACCGACCAGCGAGAATTTTTTTAAATTAGTTTTTTTGTTTTTGTGTTTTATTTTACTGTCATGATCCACATGTTGCTTAATTTCACATTCTCCATTCTAATTTGGGGTTTTGTTTTTGGCTTGTATCATGGTTTTTGTTTCAATCTCATTATTCACAACTTTGTTCTATTACTGCTGTATTGAAGTATTGTCCTTTGTTTTTCTTGTTTAAAAGAAGAGGCCTTGGGTCTGGTCGGATAATAGTCCAATTTCATACAGAAACTGGGCTGGCGGTGAGCCAAACAACGATGGGACCAATAACTGTGTGGAAGTCAATGGAGCAAGTGAAACGAATGCATGGAATGATGCAAGCTGCGAGTGGACGAGCCGTTTTGTCTGCTATAAAAGTGAGTAATGAAACAGAACATTTTAATAGATTTACTGCACAGGTTTAATTCACTCTCTTTCACATCTTTAGCTTTCTGTTTTTATGCACCCAAAACTGCACTCGAGATCAGACAGACAACTCGTGTACATCATTTTACAAGCAGCTAAATACATTTTTATGCACTATATTTTTATAATTTATTTAAATCTTTCCTTTCAAACATTTTTAAAAATTTCTTTTGCTGCTATTTACACATACTGTTTTTCCTTTACAAAATATTTTATATGGTTTATTCTGTTATTTATTCGTATTTGTGATTTTTTTTTTTTGTTGTTTTTATATTTAAATTTATGGTACTTACTTTGAGACTGTTATTAAGAGCAATTTACAGAAAAGCTTCTTAATCTCCATATTATTATTATTGCTGTTTTCACGACACAAATAATGTCCATGTTTGGTTCTTATGATCACTTTTATTGTATTTTCTTGTGAAGCACTTTAATCTGCGTTTGATGTATGAATGGTGTGAAACAAATACCATTTTTTGGAATAACAAATTAATATTTTTATTTAAAAAAATGATCATTGGTATTTTCACACTGATACGAAGCCTCAATTTGGGAAAAATAAATAAATTAAAAGAAATTTAAAAAAGAATGAAAAAACCTACAGATAAAAAGGACACTATAAAAACAATAGATGTGTAATATTTGTAATACTGGAAACCCATAAATATTTAACTATCCAAAATTATTATTAATATTACTACATCTTTTATCTCTCACTGCAGGACGAATTTCACTCATTGTGATTCATGAGAACAAGACGTGGCGAGAAGCCCTTTGGTACTGCAGATTCAAACATTTGGACCTGGTTTCTATTGACTCGCAGGAAATGCAGGACCGGGTAGAAGTAGTCACTAAACATGCCTCCAGTAACATGTGGATTGGCCTGTGTTGCAAATGCAATTGGGGCTTCTGGTACTGGGTGACTGGAAAGATGGTCTCCTACCAAAACTGGGCTCCAGGTAACGGAACCAGAGTGGAAGACTGTGGTGGTGTTGGGAGAAAAGGAGCGCTGCTGGCTGAGAGTAAGAAGTGGGTCTGCCTGCCACAGACTGACAAACTCCCCTTCATCTGTATCGACTTCTAGTGGAGGTCAGAGATCTATATATTTATCACAACTTACAATCATTCACAGAGAAATGAAACTGATTCAAGTTCTTTTTTTCATAGGCTACTAGAAGTGGAGGCATGAAATTCAGCTGGATCCGTTTTCTTTGTCTAAGTAATGTAATATCTGCACACTCATACCGTTAGTCTGTGCACACTTTACTAATTCCAGAGGTAGGTAGGAACGCGTTACTCTAACTCCGTTACTCTAACTCCGTTACTCTAACTCCGTTACTCTAACTCCGTTACATTTACTCCGTTACATTTACTCCGTTACATTTACTTGAGTAACTTTTTGGATGAATTGTACTTGTAAGAGTAGTTTTAATGCAGCTTACTTTTTACTTTTACTTGAATATATTTGTGAAGAAGAAGCGGTACTTTTACTCCGTTACATTGGGCTATATTCTGCTCATTACTCACTATTTTTATTGATCCGTGCAATGCGTGGTCTGTTTGTTTGTCTTGTCGAGACTACCAGCAGAGGCTCTGTCACATGACCGCATCTCACCGATCAAATGTAGCAGCCAGAGCCATAGTGGGAGGAGCTATGGTTTAACTCCGTTTCGCCAATCAAACAGAACCAAGCCGCCACGCTCGCCCGCACGCAAAATTCCCACGGCAAGACCAGTCCAGGTGGAAAAGAGCACGGAAGCAGAAGAAAAATGGCAGAGACAGCGGCCAGCGTTTCTCATCAAGCCGAAGAGGCACACCCCTGGCCACACATACAAACCATGTTCACTCTCCAAACAACAAAAAATAATAGTTATGTTATGCGGTGTCACATGTGTCTCCCCAAACCAGTGGACGTTTCAGCTCATAAAAACTCAACGTCGAATTTGAGGAAACACATTGCGGTAAGGGTTGTTTTACAATCAGGGTACAAAGTTTGTGTCACAGGGGTCCAAAATTAAAAAAAAAAAAAAAAAACGATGAAATCTGCACTTTTGGAAATTAATACACATATGAACATAGGCATGTGTAATAGTTTGTATTATAACAAGATTAAGTGTCGCTTTAAGCAGGGCTGGGAGAAACAAATGAAGTGATTCTCGGAGAGGGCTTTTTTTTTGACAATTCAGAATCCACTACTTCCATAGTGCTTTTAAATATAAGACTGTAAGCTTTGTATTAGTTGTCTCTAATATTTATGTCCCAATATCTTGACCACATTTTAGGATGAAAATAATCATTTTAGATATGTTATTTTATATTGAAAAATTAGCTGTCTCGGAGAGGACTTTTTTTTTGACACAATTACATACTAATTTGATCAAAATAGTCTGAAAACTTACTGGCATTCAACATTAAAACTTAACTATGTTTCCAAAGATATGGAACCAAATGTGTTTTATGGTATAAAGAATGATTTAAGTGCATCCCTTTTGGAGCTACCTGTGGTCAAAAAGCACTTTTTCTAAATGACACGAGTAATTTTGCTAAATATTGCCATACATTCACCAAAAATAATGTTATCACCAATTTTTTTTTTTTTTGCATGGTAAATAGAGCTATCACAGGGCTACAATAAACAACCAAGTTTATTTAGTCAAGCCTTTTGATATTGAAGATAAGTGTTAAATGTGATTTTTAGCTTGTGTACCCTGATTGTCAAACAACCCGTGAGTAGGCTATGTGCTTTTGGCTGTCTTCGTAGGCAGACGTTAGCCCTGTTGTAACCAGGGCTTTGAACCGGTTCAAGGAACGAAAACGAAAACCGGGAACTTTTTCTATTTCACATGGAACAGAAACGAAACCAGAAACTTTATTATTTTTTATGTTCCGGAACAGAAACGCTTATTAAAGATAATGGTAACCGGTTAATACCGGTTTTTATTTCGTTCCTCAAAGTTTCCGTAGCCTACAAATAAAAAAGTCATTCTTCTCCTGCGCAAGTTTCTATGACCCGCTGGGGTTCACTTCCTGTGTGACGTTTGCTGACTGAATGGAGAGAGCGGGAAGGTAGACTACTATCACGTCTCCACGTGATAATAAGTGAGTAAGTGCATTACTGAGTGTCTGAGCAAAGAAGAGCCTGAACATTGCAACCTACCTATTGGCTGTTTGTAAAAATGTATCAATTGTTGCCCTTCCCACGGGAATCATCGTGGGCTCGAGAGACGAGACCTGACGAGTTAGTTCGTTGGTAGCAGAACAAAATGTCTGGACACAAATCGGGTTTTCAGAAAAGGAAAGAAAATAAACGGAGGGTCGAAAATACAAAAAAGGAGGCAGAAAATGCAAAACGAGTTTTAAGGTCGGACAAATGGTTACTTTTTAAGGCAGCCCGCTGTGGCTGCAGGCTTTCAGTTGTCATTGAATGGTTACTTTTCTGAGGCAGCCCGCCGTGGCTGCCTGCAGGCTTATTTATTATAGCCCATTTAGTTAAAATAGTTGATATAAAATGTTTATAGTTATAGTTATGTGATGGTTGTCCTGATTTAGACTGGTGTTTTTTTTTTTTTGGGGGGGGGGTTGCGCGATGTTGCACCCGGGTCCAGATTAGGGCAGAACCGGCCCTGGCTACATTTCAGGTGTAGTTTGTTTTATGTATGTATGTACTTGCATAGATGTGTACTTGGTCTTCCAATATGGCGCCTAACAAAATCTCGCGGCGCGGTGACGTCATGCGGTAGCCCTCTATAGGGCCTGACTAGCCTTTGGTAACACACTAAACGAATTATCTTTCATTTTTGGCACTTTTTCTGTTTGTGTAGATGGGAAGACATACTGAGAATCCAAATCGCCAACATTTGAAATAATAATTGTCACATTCACACACATCACATTATCTCTAGCCGCTTTATCCTTCTACAGGGTCGCAGGCAAGCTGGAGCCTATCCCAGCTGACTACGGGCGAAAGGCGGGGTACACCCTGGACAAGTCGCCAGGTCATCACAGGGCCGACACATAGACACAGACAACCATTCACACTCACATTCACACCTACGGTCAATTTTAGAGTCACCAGTTAACCTAACCTGCATGTCTTTGGACTGTGGGGGAAACCGGAGCACCCGGAGGAAACCCACGCGGACACGGGGAGAACATGCAAACTCCACACAGAAAGGCCCTCGCCGGCCCCGGGGCTCGAACCCAGGACCTTCTTGCTGTGAGGCGACAGCGCTAACCACTACACCACCGTGCCGCCCATAATAATTGTTTTGAATTATTTCTTGTCTTATTTAATGAAGGTTGTAATAGAATTAGCCTACATTTGGCTTAAGCTGGATGAGACAGAGACATAATTTTATAGCCATTTGTTAAACAGCTGACAGGGAACGTAATTAACCGTTCCGGGAACGAAATTTTTTTGTTCTAACCGGTTCGGGAACGTCTATTTAATGGTGGAACCCAAAACCGGAAACGTTAAAATTCCGTTTCTGTTCGGAACGAACCAATAGGAAAAAAATTCTGGTTCAAAGCCCTGGTTGTAACATCATAAATAACTGTAAAATACATTGTTTTGTGGAAATGTATTGACGCACTGCGGCCTCAGACGGCAACACACACACACACACACACACACACACACACACACACACACACACACCAGAGAACCAAGAAATAAAACTACAAAAAAATCTTCCTAACAATCACTTTTTACTGATGTGAAACCAAAAAATGCTCATGAAAATAAGGTTGCTCGCCTAATGTCAGCTCCTCAATAGCGTTACAGTTGTACACAGCTCTGGTCAAAAACTGGGAATGGAAGACTAGTGAAAACTTACTAAATAACAAAACGCCTAACATATCATTTGTGAAATCTCCATTTTTTCAAGCTACTGTATTTGTTGTGGATTAGACTTCAGGCATTTTTTTCTGTGAGATTTGTTTTATTATTTGTCTACAAGTGCTTGTTCACAAAAGGAAGGGCATTAGCTTGTTAGCTTGACCGCTTGCTAGCTTGACTGCCTTTTTCTTCTTTTTCTTTGTAACCTCTACCCATTGTTTTGTTCTCATGTTACTTTGTAAAGATTTAATTAATTAATATTTAATTTATTATTGTTTTCACCTGTTCACGGCTAAAAGGTCACAGCTTCACAGTGCAAAATTGAGAGCCAGCTGCTGTTAAAGCTGAACAGTCACTTCATGGAGTGAACATGCACGTGTATGCACACACACACACACACACACACACACACACACACACACAGTGTTATGGTTTACAGTGGTGCTTGAAAGTTTGTGAACCCTTTAGAATTTTCGATATTTCTGCATAAATATGAGCTAAAACATCATCAGATTTTCACACAAGTCCTAAAAGTAGATAAAGAGAACCCAGTTAAACAAATGAGACAAAAATATTATACTTGGTGATTTATTTATTGAGGAAAATGATCCAATATTACACATCTGTGAGTGGCAAAAGTATGTGAACCTCTCGGATTAGCAGTTAATTTGAAGGTGAAATTAGAGTCAGGTGTTTTCAATCAATGGGATGACAATCAGGTGTGAGTGGGCACCCTGTTTTATTTAAAGAACAGGGATCTATCAAAGTCTGATCTTCACAATACATGTTTGTATTCATGAGTATCATGGCACGAACAAAGGAGGTTTCTGAGGACCTCAGAAAAAGCGTTGTTGATGCTCATCAGGCTGGAAAAAGTTACAAAACCATCTCTAAAGAGTTTGGACTCCACCAATCCACAGTCAGACAGATTGTGTACAAATGGAAGAAATTCAAGACCATTGTTACCCTCCCCAGGAGTGGTCGACCAACAAAGATCACTCCAAGAGCAAGGCGTGTAATAGTCGGCGAGGTGACAAAGGACCCCAGGGTAACTTCTAAGCAACTGAAGGCCTCTCTCACATTGGCTAATGTTAATGTTCATGAGTCCACCATCAGGAGAACACTGAACAACAATGGTGTGCATGGCAGGGTTGCAAGGAGAAAGCCACTGCTCTCCAAAAAGAACATTGCTGCTTGTCTGCAGTTTGCTCAAGATCACGTGGACAAGCCAGAAAGCTATTGGAAAAATGTTTTGTGGATGGATGAGACCAAAATAGAACTTTTTGGTTTAAATGAGAAGTGTTATGTTTGGAGAAAGGAAAACACTGTATTCCAGAATAAGAACCTTATCCCATCTGTGAAACATGTTGGTGGTAGTATCATGGTTTGAGCCTGTTTGGCTGCATCTGGGCCAGGATGGCTTGCCATCATTGATGGAACAATGGATTCTGAATTATACCAGCGAATTCTAAAGGAAAATGTCAGGACATCTGTCCATGAACTGAATCTCAAGAGACATTGGGTCATGCAGCAAGACAACGACCCTAAACACACAAGTCGTTCTACCAAAGAATGGCTAAAGAAGAATAAAGTTCATGTTTTGCAATGGCCAAGTCAAAGTCCTGACCTTAATCCAATCGAAATGTTGTGGAAGGACCTGAAGCGAGCAGTTCATGTGAAGAAACCCACCAACATCCCAGAATTGAAGCTGCTCTGTACAGAGGGATGGGCTAAAATTCCTCCAAGCCGGTGTGCAGGACTGATCAACAGTTACCGGAAACGTTTAGTTGCAGTTATTGCTGCACAAGGGGGGTCACACCAGATACTGAAAGCAAAGGTTCACATACTTTTGCCACTCACAGATATGTAATATTGGATCATTTTCCTCAATAAATAAATGACCAAGTATAATATTTTTGTCTCATTTGTTTAACTGGGTTCTCTTTATCTATTTTTAGGACTTGTGTGAAAATCAGATGATGTTTTAGCTCATATTTATGCAGAAATATCAAAAATTCTAAAGGGTTCACAAATTTTCAAGCACCACTGTATGTGCAGACTGCCTTGAGCTTCTTGTTGTTATTGTCTGTGCTGCCAACTCTCACGCAATGAGTGTGAGACACACGCATTTGACGGTCTTCACACACCATACCTCCGATTTCTCACGCTGAAAAAAATCTTGTTTATCTATTTGATCTCGGCTACCCATTGTGTCGCGCCAACCACTTGCAATCGATCAATTATGCCTTACGTGCGGCTAAACAGGCAGAGAGGTGTTCCCTTCTGTACACACTCCCCTATGATAGGTGGCGCATCTAATGATGATGCACTCGCCGGAAGTTGGATAATTGCGTACCGTCAGTTTAGAGGAAGAGGAGAGAGAAGAAGGTATCCGAGTTGAAGACTGGCGTGCATATGTACAAACCTGTCTGAGACACCCATGTGTGGCGTTACTGGCGTAATTATGAACTTGTATAAAGTTTCTGAATAGTTTTAGCCTATAAGTGTTGTGAGAATATTTAATGCCTTATCGAGAGCTGTGTACTAGGCATGCTAAATCATTATAGGCCTACTGCCGTGCCACAGCCTCTATCTTCCCCAACAAGCAGCACGGGAGAGCACCTCCTTAGCACACGTTTATTAAAGCACATTTTTAGTTTGTTTACTGTATGTTATCATACTTTATGACTTTATTTGAAGCCATACTGGAAATGTTGTAAAATAAAGCAAGTAAGAGATAATATTACAAATGCAAGAAGAGCCATTAGCCACCATACCTATTATTTATTTACAGGGTATTTATTTTTAATTATTTATGATGTATGTAATTGCTCAGTTAAAGCAAATAAAGCATGGTCACCTGTAATATCAAAGAACTTGAACTTGTTGTGAATAATTAATTAAAAAAAAAGACAGAGAACAATATACTGAGGAGACAGGGTTTCAAAGAGGGCAAGACAGGTTTTTAGGTTTATATAAGTATTATTCTTGACCAAGAAGGCAGTAATTTATTAAAATGGTGACAAAATTAAGGATTGGTTCAGTTAAAAATGACCTTCTGTCTCGGCTGGACATTGTTTGGGAACATTTTGTTTATTTTTTGATATGCATGTGTATTCATTCAGAGAGGTGTCTGAAAGATTCACCAAGGTCTGTTTTGGTGTCAGATCGACCCACACACACTCTGAAATGGTAGAATTAAAGTTCATGTTTGTTAATTCATGTTTAGTTAAAACTTAGGTTTATAGCTTCTTAAAAGCTTGAAATGTACTATGGTCGTGATTTGGATCCCGTAATTAATGAATGCATTCCGTGATTAATGTTAGTTTTATAGTTTTAGATTAGTTTCATAATGACATTATAATTATAGTTAAGATCTTATGATTCTAAGCCCATGTTTACATTAGACCGTATCAGCAGATCATCAGATTAACGTTTTTAAAACGATTAGTGTGCACACAGCAACACCAATACACGATTTGCGTGCACACAGCAACACCAATACACGGATACGCTCGGCTCCGCAGGCATCCTGCGCTCCAAATCACTCCGCCCTGAACAGCGAGTGCCCTCTGGAGGGTGCGCACTCCGGCCCTGCGCAGCTCACACAGCGCGCGAGTGAAGCACACTAGCAGTGTTTTCGGGACTGAGCCGCTGTGTGTGTGATCCCAGCGCATATCACTTACCACTTGCAAGTGGAAGGATGGCAAGCCTAAAGACAATCATAACTACACAATGGGCAGTATTTGCATCAGTATTTGCAGTATTTTCATACTTTTATACTCTTTAATGAAAGGTGATACAAGGCGGAAGTCCGCGCCGTTTTTCAGCAGTCGCGTCACATGACCAACGCCAGCGAATCAGGAAGGTGGATGTCACAGTGACGTTGTCCAATGACGACGCCAGCTAGAGCTCAGCACAGCGTATCCGCGTATCTCAATGTTTACACGGCACCGGAGCTGACACGATCTGGATTGAATACGTGGACCCTGGCGGATTCCCGTTTCCAGGCGGTTTAATATAAACGGACAGTGCATCCGCGAAGAAAACGAGACAGATACGGTCTAATGTAAACTTGGCCTAAGGGTTTTTAGTTTAAAAGCATTAACCTAATTTAGTTATGAGTTTAATCCTGTTAGTTGTTTAATTGTTCTCTCTCTTTCAGACATATTCTCATTGTTCTTATGTTTAAGTTGTTCTTATTTTTTATGTTTATTTTCTTATAACATTCTTTGTTTTAGCATTATTAAAGACATATTGTTATTTGTTATTTTGCTTATGTTGATGAAATCAAGATGTAATTTACTGACTTAACACACATTCATGTGTTAAGAAATTATGTTAAATTATTAGATCCTTTCTGTGCAAACTAATGTCTTTGACCTTCTCTGAATAGACTCTGTAGACTAGACATTCTGTGTTTAGACATTCCATGCTCTATGTAATGAATATTAACCATAATATTGATCATAAGCCAAGACTCTGATATCTATCTGTACCTTACTATCATCAGAAATATGTTATTATATTATGATTGATTCAAGATCATTACCCACGTCTACATAGACGCACACCCATTACACACACACACACACACATGAAGACAAAACATAAACACACAGATACTATAAGATGTTTCCAAGAATGTTTCCATTTTGACGAAGTGACTGTGCGAATAAACTGGCATGTGAACTCTCTGGTGTTCCCCTGTCTGTTTCTATCGACCTGTTTCATTCGTCCTCGGATCCGAGGGGGGCCCACGAAGGAATCGGGGTCTCTGACTGGGGTGAACCCCAACACAGGTAGAGAATATTTGTCAGATAACAGGCCCTGACGAATGCTCTATTACTAATTAGAAACATAGATAAGAAATAAATTAATAAGAAATATATTAATATAGCTTATTTAAGTATGACCAAAATTTTTAAGCCCAACTTTGTGTGCACATTCCCACCTATGGCCAAGGTTCAGCTTTTTGTGTTTCAATACTGTTCAGACTTAATCATTTTAATGTTTCTTGTAGCACATGCACATTTTGCTTACGGTTTAAGCATTATATTTGTTCTTTTGCTGTTGATATTTTTCCCCATGCCAATCTTCTGCTGAACCCAGTGGTGAGGAAAGCCCCTAAATGCATAATGAATAGTCAGTGAGGGACAATCTTATTTTTTGCAACAGTTATTAAAAACTTAACATTTAGTTTCAATTCAGAAGGTGTTTAGGCTTAGCTGATGAAATATTTTCAAACATGAACTTGCCTTTAAATCTGAAACACAGGTCTATAGGGCTACAGGAACATTGGCAGTCATCTGTAGTTTTCTAGTGTGGGGGCTTTTAAGCCAAAACTTGGTGCTTTTGTTGGCCACAAGCTGAAGGCCTGGCAAGTCAGGGTGTGTAAGAATGTAGGTATGGCACAGCAGGCCACTCCAAAAATCCACCAGAATGCAGGAACATCTACTAAATCCAAAATCTCAACCCCCCCTTCATTGTCCATCTCCAGCTGGGCGACCCACAGACAAAACACCAGAATGCAGGGGGACAAGTGAATGTCAAACTGAATACAAAATTCCCACTTACGGTGTGGTGTGCGGAAAAATCTTACTCCAAGGAATTTTGAAAAGTTGGCAACCCTGGTTATTGTTAATACACAGAACTACACACACACAGTTTATATGTGTGAAATGTATATGAAATCTCTGCCTATTATGACATCCTGATCAATAAACAAAGAAGTTACTCAGCAGTTAGTACATGAGTAGTTTTTTCACTTAGTACTTTTTACTCTTACTCAAGTAATTAATTGGACGACTACTTTTTACTTGAGTAATATTATTCTAAAGTAACAATACTCTTACTTGAGTACAATTTTTGGCTACTCTACCCACCTCTGACTAATTCATCCTTGCACTTTGCTGTCTATACATATATGGCCCTTTTCCACTACCCTTTTTCAGCTCACTTCAGCCTGACACGGCTCGCGTTTCGACTACCAAAAACCAGCACGACTCAGCTCGTTTCAGCCCTGCTTAGCCCCTAAAACTCGCACCGTTTTGGAGTGGGGCTGAAGCGAGCCAAACCGTGCCGACTGAGGTTGGGGGCGTGAGCAGACACTCCCCTGTGCACTGATTGGTGAGGAGGAGTGTCCTCACATGCCCACACACGCCCCGCGAGCGCGCTGGGATCTGTAAACACCGCAAACCCGGAAGAAGAATAATTATGAATTACGAGAATTTCTGAAGCCTTATGCGCCTCGCCTCATCTATACGCTCTTGCCAGTATCTGTTGGCGTTGTCGGTGACAACAAGCCACAGCACCGAGACCAGCAACACTAACGACTCCATGTCCTCCATGTTTATTGTTTACTATTCGGGTCGTGAGACTACCGCTTAAAAGCTCACTGAATCAGTGACATACAGAGCATCGTGCACGAGTTCGCGGAGCGCAAGGCTCGTTGTATGCCCTTCAAATAATGCGCGCAGTAGGCTATTGATGTTTTATTATGAGCCATGTACAGTATGTCGCCGAATGTTTTTTTTTGTTTCTGAGTTACATGTTCGTTTGAAGGACTTAATGTACAAACTAACATAGTTGCACCCCGTAGTGTTGAAATTGGTAAACACAGTGCATTCAGTGAGGTTTGCACCGCCCTCCTTTTATTTCTGACTCTTCCTGTCAGCGTTGCAACCTCTGAGCGCTCATTCGTATGCCCTTCAAATAATGTGCGCAGTATAGGCTATTGATGTTTTATTATGAGCCATGTACAGTATCCTAATGTTTTTTGTTTCTGAGTTACATGTTCGTTTGAAGGACTTGATGTACTAAATAACATAGTTGCACCCGGTAGTGTTGAAATTGGTAAACACCGCAGTTGCGGACATTTTGTAGCCTAAAATGATGTTATGATAAGCTTTAATAAAGGGCCCGGTCATTTGCCCCGCCCCCGGCCCGGCTCTGACTTGTTCCGCCACTGTCACTGATGTCACTGTTTGCGCTGCTTAACGGCATCACATGACGTCCACCCACTTTCGCTAACTCCACCCAATGTGTCCACCCACTTCCAGCCAGCACGGTTCAGCGCGGTTGTAGTCGAAATGCAACTCCAACAGCCCCGCTCAGCTCGACTCAGCTCGACTCGGCACGGCACGACTCAGCCGCGTTTGTAGTGGAAAAGCGGCAATATTTACCCTTCTACATGCACATAGCTTTTTGTTCTTGTCTACACTTTTTATCTGTTTGTACTAACACTATGTTCACACTGCAGGCTGAAGTGACTCAAATCCGATTTTTTCGCCCATATGTGACCTGTATCTGATCTTTTATTGACAATATGAACGACACAGATCCGATTTTTTCAAATCCGACCCAGGCCGTTTGGATATGTGGTGCTAATTCCGATTCCTATCCGCTCTTTTCATATGCGACTTCAGTCTGAACCGCCAGGTCGCATTCATCCGACTTACACGTCATCAACAAGCCACAAACGTCACTATTCTGCCCTGAAGTAGGCGGCGGGTCTCTCAAAAAAGTTACAACAACATGGCTTTGATGTTCCTTTGAACGGAGGTTGCAGTCACTACCCCGCAGAACGCCTGAGCCAAAACCCTTGCCCTCTTCCTTCTCAACCTCCTCCTTAACATCAGGCTATTGTACATGTTCTGGCTCCGTCGCAACAACAACTGCATCATCGCCAGGTACTCCATGCTGGCTACTGTCATACACAGGAAACTTTAGGTTACTTCCGTAAACACTGGCCATGCTCACTGCGTGTGACGTCGTCGTATCCTGCAATGCGCATGCAGAACACTTTAAGGTCGCTTTTCGTTCATACTGAGGATCACATACAAGTCGCATATATTTGTTAATGTGAACGACCTCACAAAAAAATTGGATTTCACAAAAAAATCGGAATTGAGCATTAAGCCTTGCAGTGTGAGCGTAGTGTAAGAGAGCGAAGTGAAACCGGAGTCAAATTCCTTGTGTGTTCACATACCTGGCAAATAAAGTTTATTATTATTATTTAGTGTTAATTTGATGATGGGGGCGGCACGGTGGTGTAGTGGTTAGCGCTGTCGCCTTACAGCAAGAAGGTCCGGGTTCGAGCCCCGTGGCCAGCGAGGGCCTTTCTGTGCGGAGTTTGCATGTTCTCCCCGTGTCCACGTGGGTTTCCTCCGGGTGCTCCGGTTTCCCCCACAGTCCAAAGACATGCAGGTTAGGTTAACTGGTGACTCTAAATTGACCGTAGGTGTGAATGTGAGTGTGAATGGTTGTCTGTGTCTATGTGTCAGCCCTGTGATGACCTGGCGACTTGTTCAGGGTGTACCCCGCCTTTCGCCCGTAGTCAGCTGGGATAGGCTCCAGCTTGCCTGCGACCCTGTAGAAGGATAAAGCGACTAGAGATAATGAGATGAGATGAGAATTTGACAATGGGTCCTGAGAATGTGTTATATTGCTGTCTAGTGTCTGTTTGTATGTATGTACGCATGTATTGTATTTTATTTTTTAATTTCTGAATAAACACGTGAAACTTCAGTATTTAGTGATGTTGGGATGGTGTTCCAGTTAATCCCAAAGGTGTTCAGTAGGGTTGAGGTCAGGGCCACAGGGTCTTTGGGAAACTATGGCAATGGCTTTTATGCCTGGATTAGCCTTCACACAACATCCGTTTGCACCGCAATTACATCATAAATTTATTTGTCTTTTAGATTTGTTGGTTATTGATGTGAAGGCGTTGTTTAATGGTATGGGGCACTGTGTGCTAATTAGTATCTCTTTAGTGTTAAATATTAGCTCAGGGTTTTAGTTTAGTGAGAGTGTTGTGGATTTTTGTTTGTTGTTTTAAGTCGGCGGTTAATTTCTGCCTATAAAGCTTGAGCAGTTTGTAAAATCGGTTTCATATCAGTTAACGCGAATTTGTTTGTTACATGAAATAAAGTTTGGTATTGGAACTGTAGTGTACTAGTCATTAGCACTTAGCATAGTTAAGGGAGCTAAAGGTAGATAATATAATACCAGGGCTCTCAAGAGTGACATCCCCCCATTGGGGGGGCCAGTTGGACGGGTCGCAGGAATGGGGGTCTTTCATTAATAATATTATTATTAGTGGTGGTGTTATTAATAACTGCTCAGACTTGCAGAATAAGGGAAAACCGAGCCGAGATTTTGAAACCTCATTCACGGCTGTAATGCAAATGGCTTCCTCCTCGGTATACAAGTGCACTTCCATGGCAGGAAAAAAAAATACATTTTGCCGCCTATGTAGTCCCCTATTTATACAAATAGGAGTCATTCAGGATTCAGCCTTGTTTTTGCTCGGCGTTAGCAACAGTTAGAGGTTTTTAGCTTTCTCCTGAAATGTTTTCTTTAATTTCTTCTTCCTCAGGGTAGTAAAACTTGCTTTCGCTGTGAACACTGTCGTTATCATTATCCATGATGTAAAATTAATGCTATTATACTGAGAAATAATATATATATATATATATATATATATATATATATATATATATATATATTTTTTTTTTTTTTTCTTTACCAAATTCTAACAGAAAACGAGAGCGCCCGAAAGGGAAAACCGAGCCGAGCCGAGCTACCATTTTGAATCCTCATTCACGGCTGTAATGCAAATTGCTTCCTCCTCGGTATAAAAGTGCACTTCCATGGCAGGGAAAAAAACCTGAGAAATGCTGGCAAAAATTAACAAGATTTTGATAATATTATAAATAAATCTTATCAAAAAAGATAAATGTTGACAAAAAATGCTACTATGTTTGTTGTTGTTGTGAACGAGTGAGTTGCCAGAGGTCCATAACTGGGGTCTGTAACTGTTAATAATTGTTAATACTTTTCCAACCTGTGTCCTCCCCCCCCAAATCTGTCCCTCTGAGTTACATGTTGGTCCTGGGATCGAGATGCTGACCTCTTCTGCTGCTCGGACCTGCCTGATCCATCCTGGTGCCCTGTGTCTGGTTGGAGTCTCATCGCATCGCTCCTGTGGAGGACGGCCCCATGAGGACAGTTGAAAGTCGCACTTGGAAGACGCTCTGGACTCTTACAGTAATGCTTTTATGGCTGAGGACTACAGTTGACGTGCTAACTTTAGGACTGCAGTTGTCATGAACAGTTTTGCACTCAAGTTCCCATCAATGAAGAGTTTATAACATCAACGAAACTGACTTCATGTTAAAACTGTTAATGTTATAGTCAGGCTGTCTGTTGTTGCCCAAATGAGGATGGGTTCCCTTTTGAATCTGGTTCCTCTCGAGGTTTCTTCCTCATGTCGTCTGAGGGAGTTTTTCCTCGCCACTGTCGCCACAGGCTTGCTCATTGGGGATAGATTAGGGATAAAACTAGCTCATGTTTTAAGTCGTTCAAATTCTGTAAACATTGCGACAATGTTTATTGTTAAAAGCGCTCTAGAAATAAACTTGACATGAGCAGGCACAAACTGCTGTGAGAAGATGAATAGTTTTTATTGAAGCTTCGTTCATGTGCAAACACAGGTGATGTCCTTCAGAGTTCAGTCTTTTTATCACGTTCCTGTACACCGTCCATGTCCTGTGAGATTTTCACAAACCATGCAGTACCATGATCATATCAAAAAGTAAGAAGAAGCATCATGAAAATCCACAATTATTCATCAAAGTTAATGATTTTTCACTCATTCTAGTTAACACATTATTTCATGAATGCATCTAGAAATGACAGCTTAATAGTTGATCCTGAACAGACCACAAACCCGGGATAAAGAGGCTGAGTGAATGTGGTGTGAACTCTGTGGAGGAGTGTCATCATGTCAGAGATGCTGTAGAAGGACAGAATTCCTGCTCGGTGATCCACATACACTCCTATCCTTGAGGATCTGGGCTGTACAGGGATTTTAATTTCTTTTTTAATGTGTCTGAATGAGTAGCAGGAAAGAGAGCAAAACAATCTCCAGGACTGATCATTTCGGCCAAACAAACATTCAGGACCTTTTCCTTTCCTGCTGATGTTTTTATACGACACTGCAAGAGAAACGCCATGGCGTCCGCTCCACTCGACCTCCCAGTAACAGCGTCCCCACACACTCTCTCGACACAACACCTGGAGATAATAGTCAAATCTGTCTGGATGAACAGGATACGATTGACCTGTTTCACTGCAGGTCACCACTGTGTTCCTCTCCGACAGACAGAGGTGTTTATTCGCAGTGTTGGGATCCAGTGTGAACGGACAGGAATCTGATGGAGATGAAACACAATCGGCCTTGTTTATCAAACTGGATACACACACTTTCATTCAGAAATAATTCGCAAGATCATTCACAAAATAAACATGGTAATCATGCAAAAATTGCTTATTCTATGTCTTGCGCATGAGTTTAGTGTAAATTTACATATAAACAGACTCAGTTATGTGAACGTCAGGTGATCGGCTTCAAAATGTATAACTGGTGATGAGTTAGTCTGAGTTTATACAGTGTCTTGCAAAAGTATTCATCCCCCTTGGTGTTTGTCCTGTTTTGTCATATTACAAGCTGGAATTAAAATGGATTCTTGGGGGGTTAGCACCTTTTGATTTACACAACATGCCGACCACTTTAAAGGAACAAATGTTAACTTTTTTGTTTGTGTAGGGTAATTCTGTGCCAAATCACCAGAAGGCTCCCGACTTACCATCTCAGATTTGCTTCATAATTTTTTATTTTGATGCCCTTGTAACTAATAAGTACTGTGCAAAATTTTAGGCCAATATCTCCACTAGTTTTGGAGATATTAAGCCTTCAAAAAGGGGGCGTGGCCCCATATTTAGCATAAAAACAAGTGTTACAATCAAACATCCATAGTTTGGTGGCTAATAACTTTTGAACTGTTCACACTAAATGGTTCAAATTTGCACACATGATTCTTTGATATAATAAGGCTCTGTACACAGAAGGAGAGCTTTGTATGTGACATATTTGCAGATTTATGGCGTGCCAAATATGGCTTCCTGGAATGCGCATTTGTCCATGGTAGCACTTTTGGCTCTCTATATCTCCAGATTTAATGAGACCAGATGTCTGATTCTTTTTAATATATGAGACATGTTATAGTACTATCAGGAAAACATGTTATATCTGTGACCAAAATTATACTTGTCTCATATATAGGCCCCTAAAAATGGAAAAAGCTTGTCGCGTCTGTATTTTGAATGCTTATAGCAAAAACCTAAGAAGGTCTACCAGAAAACAAATTAGATCAGTGAAAAGAGCAAGGTCTAATTGATATAAATACCAAATATGAAGTTGGTGCCATGAAGAAAACTATTTCATTCAAGCTGTTGAATATAGAAGGTTTTAAGACATGCGAAAATGCCATTCACAAGGTTACATCACATGCTACATCATTGTATTTTGCCTTCTAAAAGGCAAAATACATTGTAATTGCACGGTTTCTTATTATTCTTTTTGTTCTTCCGCTCTTTCCTTTGGCATAAAACTCCTCCCAGGATTTTAATCCTAGTTAGTGATCCATTATAGATTTCTGCTGGGGAGAGGTCAAGGATGTACAAGTACAATTTATGCACCCTCATGGTCCTGCAAAGTCTTATAGTTGGCCCAGAAGAGAAGATATCTTTTGGGTTCCACTGATACACATCATAAAGTTCATAGATGCACCAATCACATCAACTGGTAGACAATATGTAGTTCCGTCTGGTGTGGTGAAAGAAATTGACCAGTTATTCAAACACTTCAAATAGACATGCTAAGTCTACATAAACAGAATTAAATTTGTGTAATTGACTTTTGTGAGATTTGTAAATCATTTATCATATTTACAAATATACTACATACAGTATATGTATAGTCAAGAGAATTTGAATTAATAATGATGTAGCATGTGATGTAACCTTGTGAATGGCATTTTCGCACGTCATAAAACCTATATTCAACAGCTTGAATAAAATAGTTTTCTTCACAGCACCAACTTCATATTTGGTACATACATCAATTGGACCTTGCTCTTTTCACTGATCTAATTTGTTTTCTCCCCTCCTAGAACTGCCACCTTATTGTGGTGGAGGGGTTTGTGTGCTTGAATGATCCTAGGAGCTATGTTGTCGGGGGCATTACGCCCCGTTAGGGTTTTCCAAGGCAGACAGGTCCTAGGTGACAGGCCAGACCAAGAGCAGTTCACCAAAACCCCTTATGGAAATAAAAAAATCAAGGACCGTGACGTCGCCCGGTATGGTGCAGCCGGGGCCCCACCCTGGAGCCAGGCCTGGGGTTGGGGCTCATATGCGAGCGCCTGGTGGCCGGGCCTTTGCCCACAGGGCCCGGCCGGGCTCAGCCCAAAGTGGTGACGTGGGCCCGACCTCCTGTGGGTTCACCACCCACAGAGGTAGCCGGAGGGGGCCGGTGCAGTGTGGATTGGGCAGCAGTCGAAGGCAGGGGCCTCGACAACCTGATCCCCGAACACAGCGGCTAACTGTTGGGGCATACATTGTCACTTCGCTGGGGGGAAAAGAGCCTGAGCTTGTGTGGGAGGTTGAGAGGTACCAGCTAGAGATAGTTGGGCTTGCCTCCACACACAGCTTGGGCTCCGGAACCCAGCTCCTCGAGAGGGGCTGGACTCTCCACTTCTCTGGAGTCGCCCATGGTGAGCAGTGGTGGGCTGGTGTGGGCTTGCTTATAGCTCCCCAGCTCAGCCACCATGTGTTGGAGTTTACCCCAGTGAATGAGAGGGTCACCTCTCTGCACCTTCAGGTCGGGGAGAGGGCTCTTGCTGTTTGTGCCTACGGGCCAAATAGCAGTATAGAGTATCCAGCCTTCTTGGAGTCCCTGGGAGAGGTACTGAGAGGTGCTCAGACTGGGGACTCCATTGTTCTACTGGGGGACTTCAATGCTCATGTGGGTGACGACAGTGACACCTGGAGGGGCGTGATTGGGAGGAACGGCCTCCCTGATCTGAACCTGAGTGGTGCTTTGTTATTGGACTTCTGTGCAAGTCACGGTTTGTCCATAACAAACACCATGTTCGAGCATAGGGGTGTCCATAAGTGCACATGGCACCAGGACACCTTAGGTCGGAGGTCGATGATCAACTTTGTTGTTGTTTCATCTGATCTCCGGCCCTATGTCTTGGACACTTGGGTGAAGAGAGGGGCTGAGCTGTCAACTGATCACCACCTGGTGGTGTGTTGGATCCGCTAGCAGAGGAGGAAGCCGGACAGACCTGGCAGCCCCAAACGTATGGTGAGGGTCTGCTGGGAACGTCTGGCCGAGCACTCTGTCAGGGAGATCTTTAACTCCCACCTCCAGGAGAGCTTCTCCCAGCTTCCGAGGGAGGCGGGGGACATTGAGTCTGAGTGGACCATGTTCTCTGCCTCCATTGTCGACGCGGCTGTTTGGAGGTGTGGCTGCAAAGTCTCCGGTGCCTGTCGTAGTGGCAATCCCTGAACCTGGTGGTGGACACCAGAAGTAAGGGATGCCGTCAAGCTGAAGAAGGAGTCCTATTGGGTCATGTTGGCCTCCGGGACTCCTGAGGCAGCTGACGGGTATCGGCAGGCCAGGCGTGCCGCAGCTCGGGCAGTTGCGGAGGCAAAAACTTGGAACTGAGAGGAGTTTGATGAGGCCATGGAGGAGGACTATCGGTCGGCTTCGAGGAAATTCTGGCAAACCATCCGGCACCTCAGGAGGGGGAAGCAGTACTCTGCCAACACTGTTTACAGTGCAGGTGGGGAGCTGTTGACCTCGACTGGGGATATTGTCGGGCGGTGGAAGGAATACTTCGAGGATCTCCTCAATCCCACTGTCATGTCTTCCACTGAGGAAGCGGAGGCTGATGACTCAGAGGTGGACTCGTCCATTACACAAGCTGAAGTCACTGAGGTGGTTTGCAAGCTCCTCAGTGGCAAGGCACCGGGGGTGGATGAGATCCGCCCTGAGTATCTCAAGTCTCTGGATGTTGTGGGGCTGTCTTGGCTGACATGCCTCTGCAACATCGCGTGGCAGTTGGGGACAGTGCCTCTGGAGTGGCAGACCGGGGTGGTGGTCCCTCTTTTTAAGAAAGGGGACCGGAGAGTGTGCTCCAATTATAGGGGAATCACACTTCTCAGCCTCCCCGGGAAGGTTTACTCCAGGGTACTGGAGAGGAGAATTCAGCCAATAGCCGAACCTCAGATCCAGGAGGAACAATGCGGTTTTCATCCTGGTCGTGGAACACTGGACCAGGTCTATACCCTTCATAGGGTGCTCGAGGGTTCATGGGAGTTTGCCCAACCAGTCCACATGTGCTTTGTGGATCTGGAGAAGGCATTCAACCGTGTCCCTCATGGTATCCTGTGGGGGGTGCTTCGGGAGTATGGGGTTTGGGGCTCTTTGCTAAGGGCTGTCTGGTCCCTGTACGAACAGAGCAGGAGTCTGGTTTGCATTGCCGGCAGTAAGTCAGACCTGTTCCCAGTGCATGTTGGACTCCGGCAGGGCTGCTCTTTGTCACCGGTTCTGTTCATAATTTTTATGGACAGAATTTCTAGGTGCAGCCAAGGGCCAGAAGGAATCCTGTTTGGGAACCACAGGATTTCATCTCTGCTTTTTGCAGATGATGATGTCCTGTTGGCTTCTTCAAACCAGGACCTTCAGCATGCACTGGGGCAGTTTGCAGTCGAGTGTGAAGCGGCTGGGATGAGAATCAGCACCTCCAAGTCCGAGGCCATGGTTCTCGACCAGAAAAGGGTGGCTTGCCCTCTTCAGGTTGCTGGAGACGTCCTGCCTCAAGTGGAGGAGTTTAAGTATCTCGGGATCTTGTTCACGAGTGAGGGAAGGATGGAGCGTGAGATCAACAGGCGGATCAGTGCAGCCTCCGCAGTGATGCGGTTGCTTTACCGGTCCGTCGTGGTGAAAAAGGAGCTGAGCCAAAAGGCGAAGCTCTCGATTTACTGGTCGATCTACGTTCTGACTCTCACCTATGGACATGAGCTTTGGGTAATGACCGAAAGAACAAGATCATGGATACAAGCGGCTGAAAGGAGTTTCCTTCGCAGGGTGGCTGGGCGCTCCCTTAGAGATAGGGTGAGAAGCACAGTCACTCGGGAGGAGCTCGGAGTAGAGCCTCTGCTCCTCCACATCGAGAGGAATCAGCTGAGGTGGCTTGGGCATCTCTTTCGGATGCCTCCTGGACACCTCCCTGGGGAGGTGTTCCAGGCATGTCCCCCCAGGAGGAGGCCCCGGGGAAGACCCAGGACACGCTGGAGGGACTATGTCTCATGGTTGGCCTGGGAACGCCTCGGTGTTCTTCCCGAGGAGCTGGCCGAGGTATCTGGGGAGAGGGAAGTTTGGGCTTCCATGCTTAGACTGCTGCCTCCGCAACCCGGCCCCAGATAAGTGGAAGAAAATGAGATGAGATGATTTGTTTTCTGGTAGACCTTGTCA
Organism: Neoarius graeffei; assembly: GCF_027579695.1. Taxonomy (NCBI): domain Eukaryota; kingdom Metazoa; phylum Chordata; class Actinopteri; order Siluriformes; family Ariidae; genus Neoarius; species Neoarius graeffei. The sequence goes on from NC_083569.1 coordinate 99,853,897, forward strand.
AATTTTTGCTATAAGCATTCAAAATACAGACGCGACAAGCTTTTTCCATTTTTAGGGGCCTATATATGAGACAAGTATCATTTTGGTCACAGATATAACATGTTTTCCTGATAGTACTATAACATGTCTCATATATTAAAAAGAGTCAGACATCTGGTCTCATTAAATCTGGAGATATAGAGAGCCAAAAGTGCTACCATGGACAAATGCACATTCCAGGAAGCCATATTTGGCACGCCATAAATCTGCAAATATGTCACATACAAAGCTCTCCTTCTGTGTACAGAGCCTTATTATATCAAAGAATCATGTGTGCAAATTTGAACCATTTAGTGTGTACAGTTCAAAAGTTATTAGCCATCAAACTATGGATGTTTGATTGTAACACGTTTTTATGCTAAATATGGGGTCACACCCCCTTTTTGAAGGCTTAATATCTCTGAAACTAGTGTCTGTGAAGATTCTCAGTCATCCAGGTCATAGTAACTGTGGGTGGTAAAAGAGAGCGACTGGACTTGCTTGAAAATTCTTGAAGACGTTTCACCTCTCATCCGAAAGGCTTCTTCAGTTCTGTCTGACTGGTAGGGAGTATCAGGTATTTATCTTCTCATGGATGAAAAGCTCATCTCAGGTGTCGTTGAGTCATCCTGTTGGTGTGGGTCACTGGGGGTTGAATGTGAATGGCCTCGAGAGTCGTTAGGGTGATCAATGGAATGCTGATTCTCTCTGTCCTCCTGTGAGCCACTGAAAACAGCTGGGTTTTGGTGTGCATTCAGTTGTCTGGGACGTGTGCGGAAAAGAGAAGGAGCAGAATCACATCAGGAAAGCACTTCAGAACTGTGGGTATCCCAACTGGTCTTTCTTCAAGAGCAGAAAAAGGAACATAATGGACAAGGAGGATAACAGGAACAAATGCAGGAACATTGTCATTCCCTACATTTCTGGTCTATCTGAGAAACTCAGGAGGATCTTCTACAAACACAACATTCTGGTACGTTTCAGACCCAGTAACACCCTGAAGCAGAAACTGGTCCACCCTAAGGACAGAATACCCAGACACAAACAGGACAACGTGGTGTATGCAATTCAGTGCAGTGAGCAATGCACGGACTCATATATTGGTGAAACCAAACAACCGCTTCACAGGCGTATGGCTCAACACAGTAGAGCCAGTTCCTCAGGCCAGGACTCTGCTGTCTACCTTCATCTTAACAACAAAGGACACTCATTTCAGGATTGCAACGTACGCATTTTAGCCAGAGAGGATCGTTGGTATGAGCGAGGAGTTAAAGAAGCCATTTTTGTCAACCTGGAACGGCCATCACTGAACAGAGGTGGGGGTCTAAGACATAATTTATCAGCCACCTACAATGCAGTCCTTGGCACACTTCTCAGACAACTGAATGCACACCAAAACCCAGCTGTTTTCAGTGACTCACAGGAGGACAGAGAGAATCAGCATTCCATTGATCACCTTAACGGGCAATCCATTGATCACCCTAACGACTCTCGAGGCCATTCACATTCAGGCCCTGTCCACACGGCAACGGATTCAGGTGACTCCGATACAATTGCTTATCGTTTAGGCCTGGCGTCCACACGGCACCGGCGTTTTGGGTGCCCAAAACGCAATCTTTTTGAGAACGGGTTCCAGAGTGGAAAGATCTGGCAACGTTGCCGTTGCGAAGTCGTCTGGATGAGTAGAACGGATTTGTTTACGATGATGTCACAACCACATGACTGACAGTGCTTCACGCCGGGTAGAAGTGTAACGAACTTGATGCGAGTTGTCAACAAATCCTATAACTTGGTTCATGAAACGTGCTTACAAAATATTTTCACTGTGAATATTTATTGTGTAATGGTGCAGAGAGAGAGAGAGAGAGAGAGAGAGAGAGAGAATAGCCCTTAGGGCAGAGTCAATCCCGCCAGCAAAAATAGGGAAAAAAAGGAGCGATCTCAGCTCTTCAGATGTTGGTTTAAGTCCGACAATACATTCCTCAAAAAGGGCGTAGAAGAGCAAATTAATCCATCAACGTGTAGCATTCAATTTATTCCGGACCATTAAAGACGCCGCCTTCCGCATAGAATCATACGTCATCCTCGCCGCCATATTGGATAGGTCAAAGCGGAGAATAAAGATTCATGTGCTGCGTTTAACTGTACCAACAGGTTTACCGTCCAAACGAGATCACATGGGATTACCTTTCACAGGTGAGAAACAACAAATTAATCCATCAATGTGTAGCATTCAATTTATTCCGGACCATTAAAGACGCCGCCTTCCGCGTAGAATCATACGTCATCCTCGCCGCCATATTGGATAGGTCAAAGCGGAGAATAAAGATTAGCTGCGTTTAACTGTACCAACAGGTTTGCCGTCCAAACGAGATCACATGGGATTACCTTTCACAGGTGAGACTGGAAAAATACTTTTCATTGTATTTGGTCATTATAATGTAATTTTACGAACAGATTTTCCTGACTTTGTGGCTAATATGAAGTCTCGCGCATAACAGTTTATGCGCATGTGTCCTTACTTCTTCTATTGTTCTGGTGTCTCCGAAGGGACCATGTTACAGCGCCCCTAGAGGTGTGGCATGTGTATTGCATCGTTTTCAGCAAGCGTTGTGTTGCCATATGGACCTGATATTTTACTGATCGTTGCCCATTTGGACGCGATATATTTTTAAATAACATCTCGTTGCCGTTGTCATGTGGATGTAGCCTCAGCCCCCAGTGACCCACACCAACAGGATGACTCAACGACACCTTAGATGAGCTTTTCATCCATGAGAGGATAAATACTCCCTACCAGTCAGACAGAACTGAAGAAGCCTTTCGGATGAGAGGTGAAACGTCTTCAAGAATCTTCAAGCAAGTCCAGTCGCTCTCTTTTACCACCCACAGTCCGAAACTAGTGGCGATATTGGCGTAAAATTTTGCACAGCAGTTATTAGGAACACGGACATTAAAATAAAAAAAATGAACAAAATCTGAGATGGTCAGTCGGGAACTTTCTCTAAAATCTGGTGATTTGGCATGGAATTACTCAATAAACAAACAAAAAAAAAATCCACCCCCCCAAAAAAAAAGTCAATATTTGTAGCGGCACCTTTTCCTGCAATTACAACTGCAAAACAACTCCAGTTATATCCCAAAATAGTTAGTTATTTACATGAATCAGTTTGATTTGAAAAAATAAGTAGGTAAAGCTATGAAAATTCACTTCAAAGTCTCCTGTGAATCATATCAAAACTAGCAGACAGAAAATTTTGCTGAATCGTCATCAGAAATGGTGAGAGTGAGAGAACATAAAAGATATCAATCAGATAAAAGTTATCTGATTGATATTGACGAGTAATCCAGTGGGAAACCAATCAGAAGAGAGAGAGAACCAGCCTGACCGCTTTCCTGTGACTCAAAAAGAAAAGCACTGGCAGTTTCCCGACGTCACGCGAGCAGAGTTTTTACTCTGTTGTACCGACTTAAACCTGCCATTACTCCCAAAGTACTGAACAGATCTTAATGAGAGAAATTTCTTTGGAAAGCAGAGATTATAAGCTTTTTAATGATAGTATTCATGATAGAAAATATTCAAGACTTAAGTAATGACAGATTTGGAAACTTAGATGGGAGTCTACATGGACAATTTTCACAGCATAGCTAGCGAGTGTCTGATACGCCTATTATTAAAAAGTGGCCACTGAGTGTAGCTTATGTCCAAATCCTCCTTTTTCCTGCTGTGGAATATTGAAGGCCTCATGTCAAAATCAACCTGTGACATGAAGTAAAGTTTGGAAGCAAGTTTGGGAAGTCATACTGCATGGACAAAAAAACGTTTAGCACACTTTTTGTTGTTTCCTGTTGAAAAACACCCACTGCGTCTCAGTCATATCCTCCTGGCAAAGCCGCTTGTTGGATTGTGACATTTTCTTTTTAATAAAGACATGAGCAGGCACAAACTGCTGCGAGAAGATGAATAGTTTTTATTGAAGGAATTAAAATAGATTTTTGGGGGTTAGCACCTTTTGATTTACACAACATGCCTACAACTTTAAAGGCACAAATGTTTACTTTTTTGTTTGTGTCACAATAAACAAACAAAAAATCCCCCCCCCCCAAAAAAAAAAGTCAATACTTTGTAGCGGCACCTTTTGCTGCAATTACAACTGTAAGCCTCTTGGGATATGTCTATTAGCTTAGCACATCTAGCCACTGGGATTTTTGCCCATTCCTCAAGGCAAAACTCCTCCAACTCCTTCAAGTTAGATGGGTTGCGTTGGTGTACAGCGATCTTCAAGTTATGCCACAGATTCTCAATTGAATTGAGGTCTGGGCTTTGATTAGGCCATTCTAAGACATTTAACTGTTTCTTTTTAAACCACTCCAGTGAAGCTTTAGTAGGATGTTTAGAGTCATTGTCCTGCTGGAACGTGAAACTTTGTCCCAGTCTCAAACCTCTGGCTGACTCAAACAGGTTTTCCTCCAGAATTGCCCTGTATTTAGTGCCATCCATCTTTCCTTCAGTTCTGATCAGCTTTCCTGTCCCTGCAGATGAAAAATATCCCTACAGCATGATGCTGCCACCACCATGCTTCACTGTAGGAATGGTGTTCTCAGGGTGTTGGGTTTGTGCCACACGGGGCATTTCCCATGATGGCCAAAAAGTTCAGTTTTAGTCTCATTTGACCTGAGAATCGTCTTCTGTATGTTTGGGGAGTCTGCCACATGCTGTTGGGCAAACTCCAAATGTGTTTTCTGCAGCAATGACACTTTTCTGGCTACTCTTCCATAAAGCCCCACTCTGTGGAGTGTACGGCTCAAAGTGGTCCTATAGACAGAGCCTCCCATTTCCGCTGTGGATCTTTGCAGCTCCTTCAGTGTTATCTTTGGTGTCTTTGTTGCATCTCTGATTAATGCCCTCCTTGCCCGGTCTGTGAGTTTTGGTGGGCGGCCTTCTCTTGTCAGGTTTGTAGTGGTGCCATATTCTTTCCATTTTGCTATAATGGATTTAATGGTGCTCCGTGGGATATTCAAAGTTGGGGATATTTTTTATAACCCAACCCTGATTCATACTGTACTTCTTCACGACTTTGTCTCTGACCTGTTTGGAGGCTTCTTGGTTTTCATGTTGCTTGCTTAGTAGTGTTGCAGAGTCAGGGTCCTTCCAGAATAGGTTGATTTATACAGACATCATGTGACAGATCATGTGGCACTTTGATTGCACACAGGTGGATCTTAATCAACTAATTATGTGACTTATGAAGTGAATTGGTTGGACCAGTTCTTATTTAGGGGTATCATATAGAAGGGGGTGAATACCTATGCACACTCCAGATTTCGGTTTCTGCATCTTTGTGTCACAATAAAACAACAGTTTGCATATTTAAAGTTATAGGCATGTTATTTAAATCAAATGGTGCTAACCCCCCAAAAATCCATTTTCATTCCAGCTTGTAATGCAGCAAAACAGAACAAACACCAAGGGGGATGAATATTTTTGCAAGACACTTTATACACTGTCAAGATGAAATCACGTATCACACACTAATCCACACACTGATTTAATGAACATTTTGTGAAAAATCAGTCATTTTATATTAATGCCTTCAAAGTAAGCCAGGACGAATTAGTGTGTTTCTGCACAGGCTGAGCTTCATTACTGAAGATTGAGCACACGTCATGCTCAGGAGGTGATCTTTCACTCTTTAGTTGTCATCATTTTCAGCTCCCTCTGAGCTTCACCTTTTATGGATTTTTGCTGCCGTCCCTAAATGTAAATGATCTTTGCTATGAACATGCTTGGTATCTTGTCACTGGTTGGCATCTAGTGGGAATATTTTTAGTCCTGTTTAGCCAAAAAATATTTCGACACAACCTTCCAAAAAGACAAATGACACCCAATTTCAGGATTTAAAGCACAATATTGATGTAAAGCTTCACTTAAAAAAAAAAAAAGTAATTCCTGGAATCGCATTGTTCCTGTGTGCGTAATGTAATGGCATGTACACAGTCTGTGTTTGTGATGTGTTGAAGAAAGAAACTTACACTGGAGGAACTCTTCTCTGCTTTTAGGATCAGGAAGTGGAATAATCTGGATTTCTTTTACTGCAACAGAAACACAAACACAATTTTAGTGCCCTGATGATTTAAGCATGATTTATACACTTACTGATTGACTATACCTACACTCTTAGAGGGGAAAAAAGGTTAAATTTAGTGCCCTTTAAAGGATTTTCAGCTTTTTTTTTTCCTCAAGGAACTGTTACAGTTTCTACACAGAACCCTAATTACTTTACAGAAAAGACTCCACATAGTACCCCTTTAGAAACTCAAACAATGAACCATCCAAACTTGGTGAAGAACCATTTGTCCTAACTATATATTCTGTTCAACAACCATTTATCAAACCAAGAAGTCACATCAACCTCAATAGACCTTTAACCCCAAGTCAGAAATATTCCTTCTCCTATCGAGGCTTTGCACGGTCACATGTCTCCATAGCAATGGTAACTACACTGGCAAGACAGGAGGCACGCTTGTAGTGCTTCATTCAACCGAGTTAATTGTTATTGACCGGTATGGAAAGGTTTTGCTGCGGTTTTGGATGTGCAAATCATTTTGAACAAAACAAAGACAACAGATTTTTTTTTTAATTTACCAAAAAGTAATTGATCATCAGGGGGGAAAACTAGAGAGATTTCTAAACATAGAAAACATTCAGCGGGACTTGGTGTTCAACGGAGAGGTCAAAAACCCTACGGTATGCTCACGACATTTCCACAAAGGTAAGAATTCCAAAAAAAATGTAATGTCAAAACTGCAACGCAGTGCTCATTCTTATACACCGAAGTGAACATGGGCATCAACACAGCGGCTTGGCACAGCCTCACCTTCACTGGGACTTAAAAAGTGCTTTTACATTCGGGGATCTTTCAGAGTGCGTTGTACGTGCGTTGAGACCCAGTCGTCATGGGAAACACCTGATGCGTGTTTGAGTGCAATCAGCACGCACATATAAGGACGCTGTTTTCACAGAGACTTTGTGAGATATTCTGTCAGATATGTAGCAGTAGATGGGTTGAGGTGCAGGAACAGTGTTTATTAGCAGGCGTAATACAACCCCAATTCCAAAAAAGTTGGGACAAAGTACAAATTGTAAATAAAAACGGAATGCAATGATGTGGAAGTTTCAAAATTCCATATTTTATTCAGAATAGAACATAGATGACATATCAAATGTTTAAACTGAGAAAATGTATCATTTAAAGAGAAAAATTAGGTGATTTTAAATTTCATAACAACACATCTCAAAAAAGTTGGGACAAGGCCATGTTTACCACTGTGAGACATCCTCTTTTCTCTTTACAACAGTCTGTAAACGTCTGGGGACTGAGGAGACAAGTTGCTCAAGTTTAGGGATAGGAATGTTAACCCATTCTTGTCTAATGTAGGATTCTAGTTGCTCAACTGTCTTAGGTCTTTTTTGTCGTATCTTTCATTTTATGATGCGCTAAATGTTTTCTATGGGTGAAAGATCTGGACTGCAGGCTGGCCAGTTCAGTACCCGGACCCTTCTTCTATGCAGCCATGATGCTGTAATTGATGCAGTATGTGGTTTGGCATTGTCATGCTGGAAAATGCAAGGTCTTCCCTGAAAGAGACGTCGTCTGGATGGGAGCATATGTTGCTCTAGAACCTGGATATACCTTTCAGCATTGATGGTGTCTTTCCAGATGTGTAAGCTGCCCATGCCACACACACTAATGCAACCCCATATCATCAGAGATGCAGGCTTCTGAACTGAGTGCTGATAACAACTTGGGTCGTCCTTCTCCTCTTTAGTCCGAATGACAAGGCGTCCCTGATTTCCATAAAGAACTTCACATTTTGATTCGTCTGACCACAGAACAGTTTTCCACTTTTCCACAGTCCATTTTAAATGAGCCTGGGCCCAGAGAAGACATCTGCACTTCTGGATCATGTTTAGATACGGCTTCTTCTTTGAACTATAGAGTTTTAGCTGGCAACGGCGGATGGCACGGTGAATTGTGTTCACAGATAATGTTCTCTGGAAATATTCCTGAGCCCATTTTGTGATTTCCAGTACAGAAGCATGCCTGTATGTGATGCAGTGTCGTCTAAGGGCCTGAAGATCACGGGCACCCAGTATGGTTTTCCAGCCTTGACCCTTACGCACAGAGATTCTTCCAGATTCTCTGAATCTTTTGATGATATTATGCACTGTAGATGATGATATGTTCAAACTCTTTGCAATTTTACACTGTCGAACTCTTTTCTGATATTGCTCCACTATTTGTCGGTGCAGAATTAGGGGGATTGGTGATCCTCTTCCCATCTTTACTTCTGAGAGCCACTGCCACTCCAAGATGCTCTTTTTATACCCAGTCATGTTAATGACCTATTGCCAATTGACCTAATGAGTTGCAATTTGGTCCTCCAGCTGTTCCTTTTTTGTACCTTTAACTTTTCCAGCCTCTTATTGCCCCTGTCCCAACTTTTTTGAGATGTGTTGCTGTCACGAAATTTCAAATGAGCCAATATTTGGCATGAAATTTCAAAATGTCTCACTTTCAACATTTGATATGTTGTCTATGTTCTATTGTGAATACAATATCAGTTTTTGAGATTTGTAAATTATTGCATTTCGTTTTTATGTACAATTTGTACTTTGTCCCAACTTTTTTGAAATCAGGCTTGTATTTCCAAAAACAAAATACAAATGAAACTGAAAACAGAGTCATAAACATGACTAGAAACAAACTTGACAGTGATGATAATACTTCAAAAAGCCTCTGTGTCCTTATACGCACGTGCTGATTGCACACAAGTCAGCTTCAGGTGTTTCCCATAATGACTGGGTCCAAAGAGCGCACACAACGTGCTCCGAAGGATCCCTGAATGTAAATGCACTTTAAATCTCGGTGAAAGTTAGGCTTTGCAGAGCTGCTGTGTTGACGCTCATGTTCACTTCACTGGATAAGAATGAGCACTGCGCTACAGTTCTGATAAATATATTTTTGAATTCTTACCTTTGTGGAAATGAAGGGAGCACAACATAGGATTTCTGACCTCTCTGTTCAACATTGAGTCCCACTAAATGTTTTTTCCCTTCTATGTTTAGAAATCTCTCTATTTTTTCCCCTGATTAATTACTTTTGGTAAATTAAAAATAATCTGATTTATTTTTTTCGCGATGTGGTTTCCATCAAATCCTGCATTCTGATTGGCTGGCGAGTGGGTCCGTATCCTACGGTACGGTCCCTGGTTACGGACCTCTGGCAACTCGCTCGTTCACAACAACAACAAACATAGTAGCAATTTTTTGTCAACATTTATTTTCACATTTCTCAGGAGAATAGCATTAATTTTACATCATGGATAGTGATAATGACAGTCTTCACAGTGAACGTGAGTTTTACTACCCTGAAGAAGAAGAAATAAAAGAAAACATTTCAGGAGAAAGCTAAAAACCTGTAACTTACTAATGCCGAGCAAAAACATGACTGAATCCTGAATGACTCATTTTTGTATAAATAGGCGACTACATAGGCGGCAAAATGTAGTTTTTTTCCTGCCATTGAAGTGCACTTGTATACTGAGGAGGAAGCCATTTGCATTACAGCCATGAATGAGGATTCAAAATGGCGGCTCGGCTTGGTTTTCCCTTTCGGGCGCTCTCGTTTTCTGTTAGAATTTGGTAAAGAAAAAAATAAATATATTATTTACCAGCTTAGGGCGGCACGGTGGTGTAGTGGTTAGCGCTGTCACCTCACAGCAAGAAGATCCGGGTTCAAGCCCCGTGGCCGGCGAGGGCCTTTCTGTGCGGAGTTTGCATGTTCTCCCCGTGTCCACATGGGTTTCCTCCGGGTGCTCCGGTTTCCCCCACAGTCCAAAGACATGCAGGTTAGGTTAACTGGTGACTCTAAATTGACCGTAGGTGTGAATGTGAGTGTGAATGGTTGTCTGTGTCTATGTGTCAGCCCTGTGACGACCTGGCGACTTGTCCAGGGTGTACCCCGTCTTTCGCCCATAGTCAGCTGAGATAGGCTCCAGCTTGCCTGCGACCCTGTAGAAGGATAAAGCGGCTAGAGATAATGAGATGAGATGAGATTTACCAGCTTAAGGTCGGTCCACATGGTGAAATACCATGACCTCGGCCTTGAATCCTGACCTCGGCCCAGAGGGCCTTGGTCAGTACTTTCAAAACCTCGGTCACGGTATCTCACGATACAGACCTCCCAGCTGGTAAATAACATAATGTCTTTGTTTCATTCAGGACGATTTGCACATGCAGCAAAACCTTCCCATACTGATCCATACCAACTAACGCGGATGAATGAAGCACGACAAGCATGCCCCCTGTCATGGTGGCGTAGTTACCATTGCTGTAGGGTCACATGATGGTGCAGAGCCTCTCTTGCATGGAAAGCTCAAAATTCTCATCAAAATGACCTTTCATTTTCTGTCATTCCAGAAAATTCCAGTGAATTTTGTACCTGCATTTGATACCATTCTGAACTCCTCATAGCACATTTTTTCCACTTTGTCCCTCAGTTTAGACACAAATGCTGTTACATCTTCAAGAAAGACAAGAGGACTGAGCCTGATGGAGCACAGGTCTGCAGATCCAAGAGTGTCCGAGAGAGACGGGAAACTCTACAATCAAAACCAAAGGAGTTAAAATGGTGACCACGATTTATCTCATATACTGTATATACACAGTATATATATATATATATATATATATATATATATATATATATACACACACACAGTATGTATATGACCAGTCAAAAGTTTGTACACCCCTTCCCATTCATATGTTTTTTTTGTATTTTCTACATTGTAGAACAATACTGAAGACATCAAAACTATGAAATAACATCTGGAACACGTATGGGATTATGTGGTAAATTTAAAAAATTTTTTTTTAAAGTATCCAGCGTTTACCTTGACACTTTGCACACTATTGGCATTATCTTAACCAGCTTCATGGGGTAGTCACCTGGAATGCTTTCCAATTAAGAGGTGTGCCTCATCAAAAGTTAATTATTGGAATAGTTTATTGCCTTTTTAATGTGTTTGAGATCAAACAGTAAATAGTAAATAATAAAAATACAGCAAATAGCCCTATTTCACACCACAACTGTAGTAATCCATTTTATATCAAGAACTGCTCAACTAAGTAAAGAGAAACAACATCCATCATTACTTTAAGACAGGAAGTGACTTTTAATTAATAAAAATAAAGAAAACTTTAAATGAGAAGGTGTGTCCAAACCTCTTACTCGATAGAAGGTAGATAGAGTTTGAGACCAAAAGATGAATATGAAACAGTTGGTTAAAATTTCAGCTCTTTTTTTCCCCTGATATTTACATCTAGCTGTGTTAAACAACTTACAAAATGGACCCTTTTGGTTGAACCCACCCATTTTTCAAGTAAGCAAAAACATCAATATCAATACCAATTTTAGGTGATCATCAATAACGATTTGTGAGCCTGTTCTCGAAGCAGCCATGCAAACCCAAGCCATGATGCTACTTCTACCGTTCTTCACCAGTGAACTTGTATGTTTTGGATCATGAGCAGATCCTTTCTTTATCCACACTTTTGTCTTTTCATCACTTTGTTTAAAAGTTAATCTTGGTTGCAAAAATTTTGAGGCTTATCTCTGTATTTCTTTGGAAATTCCAATCTGGCCTTCTGATTCTTATGACTAATGAGTGGTTTGCACCTTGTGGTATGGCCTCTATATTTCTGCTCTCTCAGTCTTCTTCAAACAGTGGATTGTGATTCCTTCAGCCCTGCCCTGTGGATGTTGTTGGCAATGTCACTGACTTTTGTTTTTCTTATCTGTTCCATGTCTGGTATTTAGTACACCAGTGTTTTTGTTTTTTTTTTTCCCCAGAAGACCCCAAATTGCTGTACTAGCTCTGTCCAGTACTTGTGTTATGGCGCTCATTGATTTTCCTTCTTTTCTCAGTTTCAAAATGGCTTGCTTTTATCCCATAGCATTTGCATTTCTCTCTGGTCTTCATGTTGGTTTATCCTTTTGAGCAACAAATACAATCTTCACAGATGAAACCCAGGGATCAAACTAAGAGTAGACATTCAGAGCTATTAGCTGTTTAAACAATCTATTAACAGAACACCCCAGGGCAACAAGAATCACTTGGCAATCACGTTACGATATTTTGATCACTTGAAAAATGGGTGGGTTCAAACAAAAATGTCTAAGTTGTTTAACACATCTAGATGTAAACATCAGGAAATGAAAGCTGAAATTCTGATCTATCATGTAATATTCATATTTTGATATCAAACCCAAATGACATCAGTATGTAGTAAAAACAAAAGATTTAGCCTTGTTGTTCCAATACTTTTGAATATACTATGCAAGTACGGTAGTGCGGTGTGGTTAATGAATGTGGAATATTATGAACGATAGGGTGGTGTGATGTGTCCCAGCTTGAAGTGGAGTGACTGTTACCACCCCAAGAGTCAATTATTATCTCATCCGGCCGACAGGTGATGAGTTTATGCCATCATACGTTGTTCGTCGTCTGTCGTCCACATTTCACGAAAATTGTTTCTTCTCTCTCAATTCTTCACTGATTTTTATTCTTTTTGGCAGGAAGGTAGGGCTGCCCGGGGTGCATATAGCTTCTACCCAAATTTGCATAATTGGAATTAATAATGAAGATATCAGAATCAGAATTACTTTATGAATCCCCGGATGGAAATTCAAATTTGCAGCCAAGCCCCTGAATCAAAGAAGTAACATCTAAAAATAGAAGATAAAATCGTCTGAAAAAGGAATAAATAAAAATAAAATTAATTTAAATAAATTCAATAACTTAAGTAAAAGCAAAATGAAGTGATTTTATATACAATGATTCCTATATACATATATTGCCCCTGAGTTAAGGATACAGTATACATGGTAAGACAGTGTACCATAGTTATACAGTGGCATTGTACAGCTTGACTGCAGCAGGTAGGAATGATTTCCTGTGTCTCTCAGTTGTGCAGCGAGGAAGAATCAACCGTTTACTGAATGTACTCCTGTAGCTGATCAGCTCCTCATGTAGAGGGTGGGAAGGACAGTCTAAGATTGTTTTTATTTTGGACAGTGTCCTCTTCTCCAACACCACTATCAGAAAGTCCAGTTCCACGCCTACAACATGGCCGGCCTTCCTGATGATCTTATTGAGCCCGTTAGTGTCCTTCGCCTTCAAGCCGCTGCCCCAGCAGACAACAGTGTACAGGGTGGCGCTGGCCACCACAGACTCATAGAACATCCGCAGCATCCTTCAGCAGATGTTGAAGGACCTCAGCCGTCTCAGAAAATAGAGACGGCTCTGGCCCTTTTTGTATACGGTGTCCACATTTTTGGACCAGTCCAGTTTATTATCCAAGTACACCCCCAGGTACTTGTATTCCTCCACCACCTCAACTATAAAAATGAACGTCTTGCCCCGTATTAACTTTCTGTTCTTTATGATTCCTCTTCCCCCTCCATCCAACTATATATCTGAAATGCACTCTCTCATTTCACAATTCATCTGGGGAGGAAAGCGAGCCAAAATTAAACTTGCAACTTTACAAAGAAGCAAGCTCAATGGAAGCCTGGTGGTCCCAAATTTAAATTTCTCCTACTATGCCTTTCAACTTAAGACCACTGCAGGTATGGAGACACCAAGATTCTCAAGTCCCATGGCAGGCAATAGAAGCGGCATGTGTGAAACCACACCGGTTAGAGGACTTGCCCTATACTGGCACAGGCTGCAAAAACATCCAGCTACGTTATGGGAGCATCATAGTTAACTCTCTTAATGTTTGGAAAAAAACTGAAAAACTGATGGGTGTAACAAACATGTTTCATAAAACAACTCCACTCTGGAACAGCTATCATTTTCAGTCAGGTGGGAAGCCATTTGTGTTTTCCCCATGGGCCCACAAAGGAGTCTATATTTTTGGTGACTTATTTGATAATACTGCTCTGCGCTCATTTCTAGAAATAAAAACTAATTTTGATCTGTCAGGTACTTCATATTTCCTTTATCTAAGACTGAGATCTGCTATGAAGGCGTATGGGGAGCCCCGGAGTCAGCTGATTCCAGAACACCCCATGGAGAAATGGGTCGAACCAAAGCGGAGCTCTAGAGGGACCATAACAGTCATCTACAATGCTTTAATCTTTCATCATTCCAAAGGTCTAGCTGTTGAAAGGGTTTGGGAAAGGGACTTGAACACATCTGGTATAGAGCCATCATGGGAGGATATATGGGAAAACCTAAACAGTGCTTCCAAAAATCTTGCACACCAACTGATAGCTACACTTTAAGCTAATACACAGGGCTTATGCAACTCCCATGAAATGCTTTAAAATGAAATTACTACCAGACCCTAATTGCACTCACTGCCCAGGTCAGGCGCAAGGTACAACAATGCACATGTTCTGGGAGTGCATCCCAATCAGACACTTCTGGACTGAGATTTTTTCTATAATTTCATTACTACTTAACATTGACATACAATCCAACCCCTGTCTTTGTCTTCTTAATGATGATTCACATCTGTCCCTCACTCTCATTCAGCGCAGACTGCTCCTAGCAGGGCTCACAGCAGCAAAAAAAAACATATTAAGGCTTTGGTTCCAGCCTAATCTACCTCTGAAACAATACTGGCTAACTGCCTATCATTGACATTACCTCTCTTGAGTGCACAACTGCAAGCCTCAACAGTGCCAAGCCTAAAACTATTCAGGCTTGGTCAGATATTACTCTGTCCATCCAAGACCTCCTTAAGAGCCAACACCCTGGGTTAATTCTGACGTCTGATATTAGTTGACCCCCCCCCCCCCCCTTTTTGGGGGGGAATGTCATGTTTTGCATGTTTACATTATTTTAACTATGTGACTCCTCTCTGTTATCTGTCATGGTCATTATGAGTCTTTTGTTTTTTCTTTTTTTTGGCATGAGATGTATACTGTGTCGTACTGTTGTTTGTAGTTTGCGTTAAACTGTAAGTGTAAAATTATTTGCATTCTTTAATAAAAAAATGTTAATCACAAAAAAATATTCCTCCATCACGTCCACACTGACTCCTTGGATGTTAACAGGGTTCACCGGAGTCCTGATTCTCTTCAGATCGACCACCAGTTCTTTCGTCTTCGTCACGTTGAGCTGTAGGTGGTTCTTCCTGCTCCACGTGACAATGTTGTCCACCACCGTCCTGTACTCGCTCTCATCACCACCGGTAATACGTCCAACCACTGCAGAGTCATCAGAAAATTTCTGGAGGTGGCAGGTCTCCGTGCAGTAGTTGAAATCAGTGGTGTAGAGAGTGAAAAGGAAAGGAGAAAGGACAGTCCCTTGCAGAGCCCCAGTGTTGCTGATCACTCTGACACACAGCACTGCAAGCACACATACTGTGGTCTGTCAGTCAAATAATCTACAACCCAGGACACCAGTGGGGCATCCACCTGCATCGCTGTCAACTTCTCATCGCTGTCTATGGAGTAATTAAGCCCTAATGAGCAGTTTCCACACAAATCACTTCTTCTCTCTCAATCCTTCACTGATTTGGTTCTTTCTGGCATGAAGGTAGGGGTACCTAGGGTGCATATAACTTCTACCCAGATTTGCTTAATTACAATTATTAATGAAGTTATGGACTCATTAAGCCTTAATGAGCAGTTCAACAAAAATAGCTTCTTCTCGGTCAATTCCTCACCGCTTTGGGTTCTTTCTGGCAAATAGGTTGGTATTCCTAGGGTGGATACAGCTTCTATATATAGCTTGTATATTACTTGCAACATTTATTGTGCAAGGGGGCCCACTTTAGATCGTTCCTTCTGGACTAGACGGGGCCGGAGTGAGCTGCGCCGTCATTGACGGTCTCGTTTTAGTATAATAGCATGCTCTTACACAACAGCAATCTTCCAACCATGACAATATTTTATTGATTAAAAAATAGCAATTCGTTAGCCTGGCAAGCCAGACTAAATGTGAATATTTAGTCTGGTCTCGGTCGTAGACATTTCCGAAGGGTGTGGGTAGGAACAACCCGTTGTCTTTCAAACTGTCTCTGTGCGTCTAGGCCAACGCTCTGACCAATCAGCGCAACAGTGACTGTGACGTAGTCAGAGCGACAGAAAGCAGTGGGGGAGGGTAAACAAACAGCATGTGGAGATAGCCATAGCCGGTCGGCAAAACAGCGAAAACGTCCTTCTTGAAAAGGAATGAGCGGAGAGCCTCTTCCTGCTCATGTTTCAACGAAAACTCCAAGTCTAAAACTGATTCCAAAGCGGAGTCAAACGAGTGCTGTTCAATAGCTGTAGCCATCTTTCCTGTTGTGCTTTCTCCAGCGTCGCGCAGCTTTGTTGTCACTCCTGCAAAAGCCCGCCCAAAGAATCCAAACAAAAACCTTGTGTTGTGATTGGCGAGCACGATTTGATGCCCGGGGTGTGTTGTTGATATGGTCCGAGGCTAGACCCACTCGTAGGCAAAAATATTTTTGGCCGCTAGGCGGGTGGGTCTAGTTTACTAGGCTAGCAATTCATGATTCTCTTGAAGTTGATAAGAAAAAAAATGCACAAAAAATACTCTTGTTGAGGAACACTTACTGACTGTTACACAGTGCTGACACTGGAGACTCTGAACACTGATGTATCTGAATGATCAGATTCATATAAACCTGTAAAGTGTAGCTACGCTATTGTCCAAGCTGCTTTTATAGAAAAATAATCAACACCATTTAACCAATCAGATTGCAGAATTAAACAATGTTGCACTATAAATCTAGAGCTTATAATGTTTTGAATAGTAGTTTATTGAGAAACTTGACAAATGTGTGTGTTGTCAAATGGTGACGTTACCTGGAGGAAATGGACAGGATCTTCTGTGTGTGAAAGCTCCTCCAGCTCAGCGTCTCTCCTCCTCAGCTCTGCAATCTCCTGCTCCAGTTTCTTCAGGACTTCTTCAGCTCGACTCACTGCAGCTTTCTCCTGAGCTCTGATCAGCTCTGTCACCTCAGAGCGTCTTCTCACAATGGCTTTGATCAACTCAGTAAAGATCCTCTCACTTTCCTGCACTGCTCTTTGTGCAGAGCGCTGTTACGAGACACGAAGAAAAAGAGAGGAAGGAAATCTAATGCAGGTCATCTTCTCAGAAAGAAATACCAGAAACACCAGTTTTAGTAGTAAACTAAATGTGAAACAAGAATTACAGAATTAAACCTGTAATTTGGAACATATTAATCATTACTGTTATAACTGAATAGTCTTTGTGAGAAATAATTTGACTTCTTGGTATGAATAAGAATGATTTTTAAAATGGTCGTGATTTCTAACTTTGCAGAAAATAATTAACTGATAGATTCTGATTGAAGGAGAATCCTGACTGATCTGAAAACAAGGTTTTCCTAAATCTAAACTCACCTCATAAATCTTCACAGCTTCTCTTAGCTCCTGATGCTCCTTCTGTCTGTCCAGGAGTCTCTGTTGGCAGTTTCTCTGTGTCTTCAACAGCTGCTTCTAGATGTATATGTATATAAAAAATGGATATAGGACAAAACAGGATAGTCACTACCTGCACTTCTGTCTGTGACCACAAGAGGTCAACCTTGCCAGAGTTCTGAACTCCTTGCACACCAATACATTACATCACCAGCATTTAGCAGACACTCTTTTCCAGAGCAAAATCTGCTTCTCCATGGCTTCCATCACACCAGTTTGCAATTCACTTAATTTAGTTTCTCTGCTTCAACTAACTTTTAAAAAGTCAAAAGTAAAAGTCCTTCCTGTTCCAGGACCTGATCTTCCCAGGCAGTCTCCCATCCCAGTACGAACAAGGCCCTGAAGGCAGCACTGATCTCCGCTTCTATAGACCTCGGCCTCTCACCTATACAGCTAGGGTTACAGTGGGGGGCTAGTCCTCTGGTAACCGTGAGAGTTTGACTCCCCACTTGCATCTGCATTGCAGCATGACTCACCAGATGGCAGCAGGTACCATTTTTATGATGGTCTTTGGTATGACCCAACCATAAGTAGAACTCGCAATCTGTCAGTCAAGAGGCGGACACGCTAACCACTAGGCCAGCGTGCGGTCAAACTAACTTTTAGATAGCACTATTTATGGAGTCTTCCCACTATTGCCACATAAATCCTCGAAGGTTTGCAGTTTCAGCAATCTCTTGCACCATCCACAGTGTGGAAACGAGCGATACTGCAGGTCTTTCATACCTGTGTCTGTAATCTTTTATATCTACCGCTCTCAACAGACTGTCACATCAAGATTTTGACCAATTCATCCACCCACTGTGCCTTTGTCCAGTATTAGGACTTATTACAGGCTACAGCCACTGGTAGACTGGTTTACTACACTAACCCTACGTCTCACCATCATCCTTTGGCATCTCAGGCTGGGTTGTTTTTGCACAACAGATCACCATGGAGCACGGTCCCGCATGACTAGCTTCAAATCCTCTATTTCAATCCTTGTCATGTCAAGTTTATTTGTATAGTGCTTTTAACAATAAACATTGTCGCAAAGCAGCTTTACAGAATTTGAATGACTTAAAATATGAGCCAATTTTATCCCTAATCTATCCCCAATTAGCACGCCTGTGGCGACGGTGGCAAGGAAAAACTCCTTCAGATGACATGAGGAAGAAACCTCGAGAGGAACCAGACTCAAAAGGGAACCCATCCTCATTTGGGCAACAACAGACAACATGACTATAACATTAACAGTCCTAACATAAAGTCAGCTTCGTTGATGCTATAAACCCCCCACCGACAGAAACCCGAGCGCAAAACTGTTCATGACAACCGCAGTCCATATGGGGCCGCCCTCCGCCTCTCCTGCGATGAGACTCCAACCAGACACAGGGCACCAGGATGGATCAGGCAGGTCTGAGGAGCAGAAGAGGTCAGCATCTCGATCCCAGGACCGACATGTAACTCAGAGGGACAGATTTGGGGGGCGGGAACCCCCACAAGTTATTAGGTATGCCCAATGTCACCTGAATAAGTAGGAACAGTATACATATTGCACAGAGTACAAGCAGGGACTCCAGCAACTAACTATGACAGCATAACTAAAAGGGGAGAGCCAGAAGGTAACACAGGCATGAGGGAGCCCTGGGACATAAAGCAGCAGCCACTACACCATCAACAAACTCGAGTGAGCAAGTGAGTGGGGGACTGACAGCATCCATACATCCCAGTTTACCAAAACACTCTATGTCTGAGAACCCTCCAGATCTACACCTTTACCTCATAAACACCATTAAAAAAAGGCTTGATTAAACAGATAGTTTTCAGCCTAGACTTAAACACTGAGACTGTGTCTAATTCCTGAACACTACTTGGAAGGCTGTTCCATAACTGTGGGGCTTTGTAAGAAAAGCCCCACAGTTCCCTGTGTCCCTTGATGTCAACTGAGGGAGCATTGTCTTTCGACAGCAAATGGGGAGGTTTTGGGTCCATAACAGTAGTGATGATATGACATTGTTCTCTGGCCTCGAGCAGTGTCCAGCTAAATGAAAGCACCTGCTCCTGAGCTTCTCTGAAATCAGTGGTAGCTTTCTGTATATTCTTTTCCATGTCATGTGCTCAGACCAGTGAATGTTCTGCACTCTGCAAAGAAGATTTGCGTATGTTCCATCCAATCGTTTCTGATCTTTATGTGTTAGAGTCCAGGTTTCTGAACCATAGAGTATAACTGGCTCTTCTAGGTACTGGAACAAGTAGATTTTAGAATCAGTTTGCAGGTTTGAATGCCAGACTTTTCCAAGCCTGTTCGAAGCTGCCCAAGCTAGTGCCGTTCGCGCTTTGAAGTCCTTTTTCGAGTCAGTGATCCAGAATCCTAGGTATTTGAAATCCTCTACTTGTTAGATGTTTGCACCAGAGAGGGATTTCAGGTCTTTGGGATTCTGGCCAGCATTGATGTACTCCATCTTGCTTGCATTGCAATGTAATCCAATCAAAGCAGCTGCTTTTTCAAGGGACTGGAGCAAGGCCTCTGTATCTTCAACTAATTCTGAGACCAGTGCTAGGTTGTCTGCGAAATCGAGGTCGGTGAGACGTTGCGCTGGATGTCTTCGGCTACATCTAAGTTGGATCTTCAGACCTCAGTTATTTAGACTGTCAAGTGACAGGTGCAGGATGAAGTTGAGCACAAGGATAAAAATAAAAGGAGCGAGCATAAATGGAGATCCAAGCAGTACTGTTAGCTTTGTACTTTGTGTATGTGAGCATAACCTGGTACTGTATATTGCATGAGCTTTTTGGTTTACACTTTTGCTGATATAACAGTTTTCTGTATATCTTTTATTTATATCAATGCACAAAGCCAATCCTCTGATATATTGCACTAGTATCATGCTGCTACACAGTTTCTACACGTACTGTCCCATTTCGATTTGTATACTTGTACTGCCAGTGCTATTGTCAATGTTCAACATTCTCACTATATGTGTGTGTCATTTCCTGCCTTAAGGGGTTAATAATATGAGCCTTTCCTTGTCATTCACTTTCCCTCCTTTCTGTTCCCTTCCCTGAATAACTGGAGACTTGAAGTGTCCACTACTAATAAGTAATAAGTGTAATAAGTGTACCTACTTATTCAGGTGACATTGGGCATACCTAACAACCTGTGTTTTCTCCCCCCCCCCCCAATCTGTCCCTCTGAGTTACATGTCAATCCTGAGATCGAGATGCTGACCTCTTCTGCTCCTCGGACCTGCCTGATCCATCCTGATGCCTTATATCTGGTTGGAGTCTCATCACATCGCTCCTGTAGAGGATGGCCCCATATGGACAGTTGAAAGTCACACTTGGAAGACACTCTGGACACTTACAGTCATGCTTTTATGGCTGAGGACTACAGTTAACCTGCTAACTTTAGGACTGCAGTTGTCATGAACAGTTTTGCACTCAAGTTTCCATGAAGGAAGAGTTATAACATCAACAAACCTAACTTCATGTTAAAACTGTTAATGTTATAATCATGTCTGTTGTTTTCCAGGTGAGGATGGGTTCCTTTTTGGGTCCGGTTCCTCTCGAGGTTTCTTCCTCATGTCATCTGAGGGAGTTTTCCTTGTCACCGTTGCCACAGGCTTGCTCATTGGGGATAGATTAGGGATAAAATTGGCTCATGCCTTGGGTCATTCAGATTCTGTAAAGCTGCTTTGGGACAATGTCGATTGTTAAAAGCACTATACAAACAAACTTGACTTGACACTAGAGGGCGCTAGTTTGTGCAGCATTTAAAACCTTTTAGATGATACCACTGTGTCTGAAAAATAAATTGTGTGTATTATATTTTTATCATCACCTTCACACAAACCTTTAGGATGCTATTCTGTGCAGCCAAGTTGTGTTGTGTTTATACAGTACTGTGCAAAAGTCTTAGGCACACTATTTTTTTTCACACAAACTTTGTTATAGATTTCTATTTTAAGACTTCTACATTACTGAGTTGATACAAAAACATTTTAGAGTTCCGAATGTTCAGTTCGTTTTCCAGCACAAAATTAAATGTTACAGAAAAAAAGTTTGTATCTGAGCAACATATTCCACAAACCCGCAAGCTGGCCTAGTGGTTAGTGTGTCTGCTTCTTGACCGGGAAATCATGAGTTCTACTCATGGTTGCGTCATACCAAAGCACATCATAAAAATGGTACTTTCTGGCAAGGCATGCTAAAAGACAGATGCAAGTAGGGAAGTTGAACTGTTGTCCTCTGGTTACCACTAGCCCCCCACCATAACCCTAGCTGTATAGGTGAGAGGCCAAGGTCTAAGGAAACTGAGATTGGTGCCGCACCCATGTGCCTCAAAGAGCTGGTTAGTACTGGGACAGGAGACTGCCTGGGAAGACCAGGCATTTTTGGTCTACAGCATTTCTTTACCTAAGACTTTTGCACAGCTGTATGTAATTCACATAATCAAAATCTACAAACTTCAAACTGTCATGGTTTCCAGAGGACTAGTCCCCCACCATAACCCTAGCTGTATAGGTGAGCGGCCGAGGGCTATAGAAATGGAGATTGGTGCCGCACCCATGCGCCTCAAAGAGCTGGTTAGTACTGGGACAGGAGAGTGCCTGGGAAGACCAGGCATTTTTGGTCTACAGGGCATTTTTGGTCTACAGCATTTCTTTACATGTACCTAAGACTTTTGCACAGAACTGTATGTCATTCATGTAATTAAAATCTACAACAGTGTGATTCAACTGGACAGGAAGTGTGGGCCTTTGAGATTGAATATCTTTGTATTTGATTAAATTATAGACTATGCACCAAAACGGGACCCATGCTTGAAGCAATCCTTAAACAAGCCTCAAAATTGCGACTGATGATTTCATTACCACCAGGAAAACCACCAGTATTAATATGGAGCTTCATTGGAAAGGACCCTACCTTCTTCATATACACACTGACACTCAAATTCCCAGCAGAACATCACTATTAATTTGCATTACGAAACTGTGTATGACTTAATTCTGGTTTACTGTTAAATGAAGAGGGGCCGCAGAGTGGTATAGTAGTTAGCACTACCGCCTCACAGCAAGAAGGTTCTGGGTTTGAGCCCCGTGGCTGGCGAGGGCCTTTCTGTGTGGAGTTTGCATGTTCTCCCCGTGTCCGCGTGGGTTTCCTCCGGGTGCTCCGGTTTCCCCCACAGTCCAAAGACATGCAGGTTAGGTTAACTGGTGACTCTAAATTGACCGTAGGTGTGAATGTGAGTGTGAATGGTTGTCTGTGTCTATGTGTCAGCCCTGTGATGACCTGGCGACTTGTCCAGGGTGTACCCCGCCTTTCGCCCGTAGTCAGCTGGGATAGGCTCCAGCTTGCCTGCGACCCTGTAGAACAGGATAAAGCGGCTAGAGATAATGAGATGAGATGAGAAAGAAAGGCATTATATCTTGTATTTGCATTTTCTGAAAGTTAGAACTATAACACTGCACTATAACACTTCACTTTGTGTCATTCCACATAAACACCTTTTACCCTGATAACTTTATTGATTTGACGAGATGGTTCTGAGATAACATAATAGATATCACATCAAGCCCAACTTATCTTTCTGTCCAAATTTTATCCTACAATTTAATTTCACATTATGTGTATAATGCAGCATATATGGGTGTATATAGCATTATATTATATGCTCATAAACCCTACTGTATGTTTGTCGCTTGAACATTCAGATCAGGTCCTTCAACATTCCTACCTTGATACTAACCAATACTTCACATAAACAGCTCTAAAGGGTTGGTTAATTGTTGTTGTTTTACCTGTTTCTCAGCTCGTCCTGCTGCGGCTGATACCATATCATGTCCTTTATGTTTATCTAACATACACAACATGCAGATATACTGCTGATCAGTGTGACAGTAAACCTCCAGCAGTTTGTCATGCTGAGAGCAGATCTGCTCCTGGAGTCGTCTGGAGGCGTCGATCAGCTTGTGCTTCTTAAAGGCAGAAGATTCATAGTGAGGCTGGAGGTGAGTTTCACAGAAAGAAGCCAGACACACCAGACACGACTTGATGGCTTTGTATTTTCTCCCAGTGCAGGAATCACACTCCACATCTTCAGATCCAGCTGCACAGTGAGCAGGACGTGTAGATTGGAGTCCTGTCTTGAGTTTCTCCATAACTAAAGCCAGAACAGCACTTGTACTCACAGCAGGTCTTGGAGTGAAGGTTTCTTTACATTGAGGACAGCTATAGACTCCATTCTGATCCTCCTGATCCCAGCAGTCATTAATACACACCATACAGAAAGTGTGTCCACAGAGAAGAGTCACTGGATCCTTGATTAGGTCCAGACAGATTGGACAGCTGAACTGATTCGTCTCTGCCATTTTACTTTGCTCAGGTAAACAGAAAAAGAAAAGGCAAGAGATATAAAAGCGAGGATATGATGTCAGTAAAAACGAAGAGGGAAAAGGTCTTCAGACAGTGAACTCAGTTTCACACACACCGAGGGAAAGGATCCATTTAAGTTTCATTTCTGTTGAAGTTAAGAGGAGTGTCTGAGAAGGAAAAGGAGAGGAAGAGGGAGGGCAGGAGGAAATGGGAGAGGCGTGTCCCAACCAGAATAAAAGTGAGCACTAATATCCACTGTGTATCTGCTCGGCCTCATAAGAGCACACACATGCTGTAACTCATTCATTACCTGCATCTATTAAAGAACTGAATATCTTACCAGATAGTGAGTGGTCAGGTTAGTTCAGTCGGGTCGAGTGGGGACAGATATAACACTTTTTGCCACCTTTTTTTTTTTTTGTCTTGTCTTATAGGTAAACTCCAACTATATGACACATGATAAGTTAAGTTCTGATAATAAACAAACACCAGTTTGACGATTATATCAGCGGTCACTCGAGTCACACTGCAGCTCATGAAGGTCAGATGTAATCCAAACCTACATGTATGATTTAATACACAAGGCCACTGAAACCTGAGTGCCATAAATAAGTTGTTGGATTGCCTTATTGCAGTGGTTCTCAAACTTTTTTCACCAAGTACCACCTCAGAAAATACTTGGCTCTCCAAGTACCACCATAATGACCAACATTAAAATACAGTAGCATAGTAGGCCTAAGTATTCATTAAAAACAAGGCGGAGGTTTTATTTAACAAGTATATTTAATATTGTTGGCCACTGTAACATTACACACAGTACTTTGAACAGTAACACTGTGTTTAAATATAGGAAAATAAAACACTGTACTTAAATAATGAATCAAATAAATTGGCCAAATCTGCAACATCTGTAGTCTCATCAAGCTGTATGGTAAAATATCTACTGTTCTTAATGCGCTCAATCAGTGTCTTTTTAACATCGTCAGCCATGTCGTTTATCCTCCTTGACACGGTGTCATTTGAAAGCGGCACCAAGTTTAACTCTCTGGCAGCTTTCTCTCCACACATGATACGTGTCATCTCTCTGGCTAATGGTAAACACAGCAGTTCCCCGATTGTGTGTGGCTTACTGGCTCTGGCGATCAGGAGGCTGGTATGATATGAAGCTTCCTGTGCTTTGGCTACGGGTGTACCATAGGACAGAATGGTAGACTTGGACTGCTTCAGTTCATCACGTTTTCGTAAAAAAAAAATCCATTGGTTTGTCCTTTAGTGCTGTGTGTTTGGTTGTAAGATGCCGTTTGAGATGCGACGGTTTCATGGACTCATTGCTCAGAACGTCGCCGCATACAACACACTGCGGCCTGGGCAGCTCCTCTGTCCCGCTCCAAATGAATCCCAGTTTTATGTATTTTTCGTCATACTTCCTCCTCACTGGTTTCTGCTGTTTGCTAGCAGTTCTGGGGCTGGTTTTGCCACTGTCGTTAGCATCTGCGCTCGGCTCACACACGTCCTCTTCAGTTCTCCCTCTCTCCTGATCCACGCTCCCATTCGCGGATTTAAGCCCCGACAGTAATTTTGTCGTACTCGTCATAATTAGCAAAGCCACCTCCACCTTTTCCCATCACAGCCTAGTCTACCAATGGCGGATAACCGTCTGTCAGCGGAACCGGCGGGAATGTGTACGTACACTACCTATGGCTACCCAGAAGCACTTGCAAACTTTTTAAAATTATTAACTTAATTTGTATTTCCTTTCATTTTCTTGTCATCGGTTGATAAGATATTTTCATCCATTCAGATATTATGGATAGTATTTCACGTTTTATTTTATTTTTTTTAATTTTATTTATATTTAATTAAATGATTCTTTGGCGTACCACTAGAATGGAGCCCGCGTACCACTAGTGGTACACATACCACAGTTTGAGAATCACTGCCTTATTGCATTTCACATAATATTTTCACGATTCCATTTTACACCAAAAGTCATTTTTATGCTTCCTTGCACTAAATCTCATGTGCAGATATTTGTAGACATAATAAACATGCATCAGGGATCATTGTAGAGCAGACCTGGGCATTGTATGGCCACAGGGCCACATCTGGCCCTTTGTCTGTCCCTAACCAGCCCACCTGAGGTCAACGTGAAATTACAAATTAAACATAAATAAGTCTACATCATGCACACCATACGATGCTGCAATGCTTTTATTTTGAAGGCCTCTGGTTTTTTTTTTTCTTTTTTTACATTTATGGACGTTTGTACATTCATGTGCGTGCATATGCATCATCCTTGTTATTGTTTACGTGAGATGCGAGTTAGCTGCTAGCCCTCAAAAATGTGGTAACTGGACAACAACCAAATAGAAATAACACATAGAACTTGTATAAAGTTGATTAAATGCTGCTCTTTGAAATACTGCAAAAAACATGCACATTTTCAATCCTGTAATGTGACAAGAATGTTAAAAATAAAACAAAATAATGATATAATATTTGGCCTGCTCTACATTTTTATAGCCTGATCAAAACCAGACCATTTACTGTTGTTTTAACAAAGTTAAGTTGAGCAGAGTTAAGTTCAGCCTATTGGTTCGACCCTTCAGGACAGTCCAAGTTTTTCATGTGGCCCCTTGGGACAATTAATTGCCCAGCCCTGGTGTAGAGTATATGATCACATAACGTTTATTAGTCCAGCAGGATTTTTATCAAATTTAGATTTTACTGTAATCGACACCAGAGCTGCTGCAGTAGACTACAGACTTAAATATTACCCATGTGTTATTTAGATGTTGGGCTCACACAGTAAAATATCTCATCTCATCTCATTATCTCTAGCCGCTTTATCCTGTTCGACAGGGTCGCAGGCAAGCTGGAGCCTATCCCAGCTGACTACGGGCGAAAGGCGGGGTACACCCTGGACAAGTTGCCAGGTCATCACAGGGCTGACACATAGACACAGACAACCATTCACACTCACATTCACACCTACGGTCAATTTAGAGTCACCAGTTAACCTAACCTGCATGTCTTTGGACTGTGGGGGAAACCGGAGCACCCGGAGGAAACCCATGCAGACATGGGGAGAACATGCAAACTCCACAAGGAAGGCCCTCGCCGGCCACGGGGCTCGAACCTGGACCTTCTTGCTGTGAGGCGACAGTGCTAAACAGTAAAATATATATATATATATATATATATATATATATATGTTATTTACCAGCTGGGAGGTCTGTATCGTGAAATACTGTGACCGAGGTCTTGAAAGTACTGAGCGAGGCCCTCTGGGCCGAGGTCAGTATTTAAGGCCGAGGTCATGGTATTTCACCATACGGACCGACCTTAAACTG
The DNA here is from genome assembly GCF_027579695.1 of Neoarius graeffei. Lineage (NCBI taxonomy): Eukaryota > Metazoa > Chordata > Actinopteri > Siluriformes > Ariidae > Neoarius > Neoarius graeffei. The sequence goes on from NC_083569.1 coordinate 99,881,156, forward strand.
GTAAATAATATATATATTTTTTCTTTACTAAATTCTAACAGAAAACGAGAGCGCCTGAAAGGAAAAACCGAGCCGAGCCGCCATTTTGAATCCTCATTCATGGCTGTAATGCAAACTGCTTCCTCCTCGGTATACAAGTGCATTTCCATGGCAGGAAAAAAAAACTATATTTTGCTGCCTATGTAGTCCCCTATTTATACAAAATTGAGTCAGTCAGGATTCAGCCATGTTTTTGCTCGGCAATAGCAACAGTTAGAGGTTTTTAGCTTTCTCCTGAAATGTTTTCTTTTATTTTGTCTTCCTCAGGGCAGTAAAACTCGCTTTCGCTGTGAACACTGTCGTTATCACTATCCATGCTGTAAAATTAATGCTATTCTCCTGAGAAATGCTGGCAAAAATGCATACGATTTTTGATAATCTTATAAAAAAAGATAAATGTTGACAAAAAAAATTGCTACTATGTTTGTTGTTGTTGTGAACGAGCGAGTCACCAGAGGTCCGTAACCGGGGTCTGTAACTGGGGTCCGTATCGTAGGATACGGACCCGCTCGCCAGCCAAACAGAGCGCAGGATTTGATGGAAATTGGACCGCGAAAAAAATAAAGTACGAATATTGTATTTTCTGTCAGGATTTGGGACTTTTCACATGTTGCAGTTACTCTCTTCCACCACTAGATGTACCCATTTTGCCCATTTGTGTCTGTTTTGCTAATTGCTTACACCCCTGTCTAGTTAGCATGGAAGTATATATTGTGTGACTTGCCTTTTGCTCCTTGCTGAGTTTTACAGTCTGCTGTGCTCTTGAGTATGTTAGCCTTAAGTTTGAAACTTTTTGACTGCTTTTATTTATTTATTTTTTTCTGTGTCTTAGTTTCTTAGTGTTCCTTTTTTCTGCTCTCAGTTTTTGGAATCTTGTGTCATTTTTGTGGATCTTCTGTGTTTTGCCTTCGGCCTTTTTTTTCCCCTCTGGATTTCCCTCATCAAAAAGTATACTTCAAGTTCATTGTATTAAGTATATTCAAGTAAAGTTAAAATATACTTAAGAAAATATACTTTTGTGTACCAAGTATACGGATATCAATGTACTTACAGTATACTTGTAAGTAAACTAATCTAATACTTCTTGGGACTAAATTGGCCCACTTTTAGTTGATAAAAAGTATACTTTAAGTCTAAGAGAAGTAAACTGAGTATACAACTAGTATTTTTTTTAATTTTGTACTGCAAGTATACCACAAGTAAACTTGTATACTAATAGTTTACTAGTTCTATACTTGTGGTCCACTCTTCAGGTTACAAAAGCATACTTCATAGTATACGGGAAATATACCATGAGTTTACTTGTTTTATACTTCTAGTCCACTTTTTAGTTTACTAAAGTATACTTTTATATTATACTGGAAATATACTATTGGTTTACTCGTTACACACTTCTAGTCCACTTTTTTGCTTATAAAAGTATACTTTATAGCATATTGGAAATAGACTATTACTGATTATATACTGTACATCTAGTCCACTTTTTAGTTTTGAAATATACTGCAATTACCCTTCTAGGTATACTATTAGTTTTCTATCCCTAACCATTACCTCATGCACACTACCAGTAGACAACTTAAGTGCTTTGTACTTTAAGGTACAATGAAGTTATAAAAGTAAGAATTCATAAAATAACAAATACTCAGGATTAAGAACATATTTATTTTCTTTAAAAATCAAAATTTGCTACAGGCCAAGTACACTTAAACATAAGGCACATATTTTAATACCTTATTACACTTTTGTTAAGTATATCTTGATCAAAAGTTTAAGCTTAATATACTTATACTTTTCTATATACTTTTCAGTATAAGCCAAGTTTACTTATGCATAACTTTTAAGTATATCTCATCTCATTATCTCTAGCCGCTTTATCCTTCTACAGGGTCGCAGGCAAGCTGGAGCCTATCCCAGCTGACTACGGGCGAGAGGCGGGGTACACCCTGGACAAGTCGCCAGGTCATCACAGGGCTGACACATAGACACAGACAACCATTCACACTCACACCTACGGTCAATTTAGAGTCACCAGTTAACCTAACCTGCATGTCTTTGGACTGTGGGGGAAACCGGAGCACCCGGAGGAAACCCACGCGGACACAGGGAGAACGTGCAAACTCCACACAGAAAGGCCCTCGCCGGCCCTGGGGCTTGAACCCAGGACCTTCTTGCTGTGAGGCGACAGCGCTAACCACTACACCACCGTGCCGCTCCACTTTTAAGTATAACTCTAAGTAAATAAAAAGTAAACTGAAAGCATACGCTCTTAGTTTAAAAGAAGTATACTAGAAGATACTTTTTTTGGTAAGTGTGGCAGCGGGGGCGTGGTCAAGCGCCGGTCTGTGACAGGAGGGCGGAGCCAGGGAAGGTGAGTGGCAGAATCACTACACCTGACGGTAATTAACCTGTGTTTGTGTGTCTTCCCAGTAACTGCGCCCTATTTAAGGAGACAGAGGGAGAGCAGAGGAGAGCTCTTCCCGGGACGAGAGCACAGCGTGTGTGTGTGTTTTGGGAAATATTGTTAAACTGAAAAGCCTGTCAATAAAGCCTGTTCCTTATCTAAAGCTTTGTCCTGCCGTCCTCTGTGCTCCACCTACACCTAAGGGACATTCTACAGTAAGAGTTTGCCTTTTGGACTTCCTTTGTGAACTCTGTTACTGAGACCTTGTATGGGACCTGTTTGGTGCAACACCTGCATTATTTTGGTATTTGTCAGAGCTAAAGTTCTGCAACTATTTTCTTGTGATTGTGTGTGTCTCTGCAATTGGAGCCAGTTTATCCCTTGTGGTTGCTCAGGGGATCTTATACCATCTCTCAACCTGGAGACCTGGGTTCAAACCCCAGTCTGCCTGACAGTTTGTGGTGTTTCTCGTAGGATGCCTTGTAGGATGACTCTGGAAAGGCTGGTTACATATCTGTACCATCTGAGTTTTCTCTTTTTAACTGTGGTGAGAAGGTCTTCATGTCTGCCAACGTTCTGTGAGATGGTATTGCGGACTTCTTCGTTGGTGACATGGTCCAGGTAGGAGATGCCAAGGATGGTTCTGTAGCATCTCATCTCAACTGACCGTGTGCAGGAGCTTCAGCTTGGTCCTGAGACTGATGTTCTTGTCTCTCCAGATTGGTTTGAGCTTCACCATGGCTGCTGATGTCTGGGTAGCTCTGGACAGTACTTCAGTTCTGGAACCCTCCTCACTTATTATAGAGCCTAGGTATTTGAACTGGCTGACTGTCTCAAGTTCCTGTGCATTCACTGAAAGCTTTGTTGCAATCGGGATCTGGCTGTTCGTCATCAGCTTTGTTTTCTCTGCGCTGATCTCCATTCCAAATCTTGTGGATGCTTTGTTGATGTTTTCTATCAAGCTGGCAAGTTCTTCCTCCTCTCTTGCAAGTCCATCAATGTCATCAGCAAACCGAAGGTTTGTGATGATTCTGCCACCAATGCTGATTGTGCCCTGATGATCTTCGAGAGCTTCTGTCATTATACGCTCAAGAAAGATGTTAAAAAGTGTAGGTGACAGGAGGCAGTCTTGACACACTCCAACTGCGGTGTGGAACCATTCTCCCAAAGAACTTTGCACAAGTACTGCACTACTGGCCTTGTCGTACAGATGTTGAATGGTGTTGATCAGCTTTTGGCCCATGTTATATTTCTTCATTGTTGCCCACAGAGTGTCATGCCACACTCTATCAAATGAATGGTCGAGCTTGCCTGCGACCCTGTAGGACAGGATAAGCGACTACAGATGATGGATGGAAGTAACTCTAATTCGCTGTTATAGAAATGATGACCTTTTACAATGAAAGCATTAATATTAACTGCACTTCTGTTAGAGCCGGGTTGAAACAGAAAATGATATATACAGCACACTTGATGTTTGGGTAAAATGTCTCTTCGCAAGATTCACCTTGGCCAGACATTTTTTGTTTATCATGAACAAGCTTCTGGCAAAATTCTGGTTGGATATTTCACAACTCTTCATGGTAGAATTGGTAGAGTTCAATTAATTTTTTTTTCTCTTGGCATGGACTCGGCTTATAAGCACAGTCCATATATTTTCAATAGGGTTGAAGTCTGGATTTGTTTTAAGCTTAATGTTAGCCTGCTTTTTCCTCCACAACCAGCTCTGATGCGTGTTTAGGTTCATTGTCCTGTTGTAACTCCCAAGTCATGTTCAAGTTTCTGATGGTTTATGCTGAAGAATTCTGAGGTAGTCTTCCTTCTTCATCATTCCATCCACTTTGTGCAATGAACCAGTTCCACTGGCAGCAAAACAGCCCTAGAGCATGATGATCCTACCACCAACACCAGCTGGTACAGTGCTCCTTTGTACATGGTGGTCATTGTGGCCAAACAACTCAATCTTTGTCTCATCTGACCATACAGCTTTCCTCCAGAAGGCTTTTTCTTTGTCCATGTGGTCAGTTGCAAACTTTAGTTAAGCTTGAAGGTGCCAATTTTGAAGCAGGGGATTATTTCTTGGATAGCAGCCTCTTAGCCCATGGTGAACTGTAGAGAGTGATCCATCAGCTTCCATTTCATGGCAGGGCTGTGCCATGGTGGTTCCCAGGTTGATCCTGACCATCTGAACCAATTTCCTTTCAGCTGAGGGTGACAGTTTGGATTTTCTTGAAGCAAAGTGGCTTGGCAAAGTGACTACACCTCCCAGTAACTTACATACAATTGTTTGAACTGATCTTGGGATCTACAGTTGTTTAGAAATGTCTCTAAGAGACATTCTTGAGTTGTGTACATCTGTGATCCTCTTTCTCAGATCTGCACTGAGCTCCTTGGACTTTCCCATTTTACTGTGTGTCGGTCAATCCAATGAGTGCTGTAAACAAACTCATTTTATGAAGGTACAGAGAAGCTATCAGCTGTAGTCAATCATAATCACTAACAAAGTTAAGAGACCTTGGCCTTGGCAAGATTAGAGACATTTTGGAAGTTTCAGCACCTCTGAATTAATAATCTGAGTAGATGTAAATTTTTGACCCTGTATGTATACTTTTCACCCAGTGTTGATTTCAGAAAACCCAAATAAGATGTATGCTGTACAATCATTCTGTCACAGAAAAAGAACAGTTCAGAGAAATAACTGAAAACCCAAATATTGCCATGACATTCATATCCAAGATAACGTTCATATCACTGTATGTAAACTTCTGACCACAACTGTATAGTTATATTGAGGTCCTAAAATAAGCCCTAAAGCATACATTAGTGTTGATTATACCATGGGGTATAGAAATGGACTCCTACTGTACCCCGATTTCTAACAGTGTAGTCTGTAAATTGATTAAAACAAAGTAGCATACAGCATAACCAAAGTCTCCAGGCATAGTGAGGTGGAAAACCTGAGATTTTCATTTATACGGCCTTGTTATATAAGAAACCATTTCATTGAGTGTTGAACTGTCCTTGTATATGTAAACTAGATGTTTTTCATTTAAATTTGTGAAATTGTTAACATGAGATGATAGATCAGAATTTCAGCTGTCAAAATTTTGTATCCAGATGTGTTAACTTAGAACATGGCACCCCCTGAAGGTGCTGAAGAAAAATAATACAGACTAAGATACTCTAATGCTGATATTCTAAGGATAACCAAGAGCGATAGTCTCAGAAGTGTGATCAGGAGTCAATATCGAAAGTATATTGGACATGTATGTCACTACACTTACACCATGATGACTAAAAAATGTTGTTTGCGAAAGCCAAGAGGCCATACCATCATGACCCATGGATCAATATATCAAAGCTGCCGAATGTCTCAATTGAACAGGCGAAGAGGACAACACAATTGAAAGATGGTTTTGCTGCATTGATTAAACGTCGGATAGTACGGTGGTGTAGTGGTTAGCACTGTCGCCTCACAGTAAGAAGGTCCTGGGTTTGAGCCCAGCAGCCGAGAAGGGCCTTTCTATGTGGTGTTTGCATGTTCTCCATGTGTCAGCGTGGGTTTTCTCTGGGTGCTCCGGTTTCCCTCACAGTCCAAAGACATGCAGGTTAGGCTAATTGGCAGCTCCAAATTGACTGTAGATGTGAGTGTGAATGGTTGTTTGTCTCTGTGTGTCAGCCCTGCGATGAGCTGGCAACTTGTCCATGGTGTACCCCGCCTCTTGCCCATAGTCTGCTGGGATAGGTTCCAGCTTGCCTGTGACCCTGTACGGGATAAGCAGCTACAGATAATGGATGGATGGATGATTAAACATCAGTTCAACAATGCAAGTCTGTGGCAACAAGGTTGCTGATTGGAGGAATCTACCAATGACAGAGGTATGGCTGTAGAGGAATCTGTAGGTACAGGTAGGTAACTTTGTTGGCAGATCAACCAATTTATACATGACCAAAAGAATAGAAACAGACAGTCTTAAAGTAAATTACAACAATATTTGGATGTGTATCCCTTACTTGCAATAACTGCATTAAACCAGCAACTCACTGACATCACTAAACTGTTGCTTTCTTCTTTTGTGATGCTTTTTCAGGCTTGTACCATAGCTGCTTTCAGTTGTGTGTTTTGCAGGGTTTCTCCCATCAGTCTCCTCTTTAGGAGGTGAAATGCTGCACAGTTGGGTTAAGGTTTGATGAGTGGCTTGGCCAGTCTAAACCCTTCCCTCTTTGTTGTGTTGGCAGTGTGGTTTTGGATTGTTGTCTTGCTGCATGATGACATTTCTTCCAATTAGATTGGAGACAGAATGTTTCTGTCCCTCCCATGCCAGGATCTGGTCTTCCCAGACAGTCTCCTGTCCCAGTACTACCCAGCTCTTTGAGGTGCATGGGTGTAGTGCCAATCTCCATTTCAGTAGCCCTCGGCCTCTCACCTATTACATAGCTAGGGTTACAGTGGGGTGCCAGTCCTCTGGTAACCATAAGAGTTTGACTCCCTACTCGCATCTGTATTGCCAGATGGCAGTAGGTAACATTTTTATGATGGTCTTTGGTATGACCCAACCACGAGTAGAACTCGCACTCTCCCGCTCAAGAGGTGGACATGCTAACCACTAGGCCAGCTTGTGGTACAGAATGTTTCTATACACATCTGAATTCATTCTGCTGCTACCATCAGGAGTTAGATCATCAATGAAGATTGGATAAGCAGCCATGAAAGCCCAAGCCATAACATTACCTCCACTGTGCTTGACCGATGAGCTTGTATGTTTCAGATCATGAGCAGATCCTTCCTTTCTCCAGAGGTTAATCCCGGTTCCAGAAGTTTTGTGGCTCATGTCTATATTTCTCTGCCAATTCCAGTCTGGGCTTCTGATTCTTACTGCTGATGAGTGGTTTGCAGCTTGTAGTATGGCCTCTATATTTCACACCTGCCCTGCGGAGGTTGTTGGTGGAACTGACTGTTGTAATTGGGGTTTTATTCATAGCTCTCACAATGTTTCATCAACTGCTGTTCTTTGCTTTAGCTGACCTGTTTAATGTCCACTTGTTTGTACACCAGTTGCTTATTTCTTCTTCAGGACATTCCTAATTGTTTTACTGTCTATGCCCAATGCTTGTGCAATAGTTCTGATTGATTTTCCTTCTTTTCTCAGCTTTTCTACCAAAGACAGCTCGCTGGTCTTCATGTTGGTTTATCCTTTTTAACAGCAAATGCAGTCTTCACAGGTGGAACCCAGGGCTCAAACCAAGAGACATTCACAACTGTTAATTGGGTATTTCTCAATGTCAAGGAAGGATATTTAAAGGCTGCATTTCAAGGATGACATGTCATCAAGTCTCACCAAAGAACTGTTCTGATGTCTATGACCTCAAATTCTACCAAGGACTAAGTACGTCATTCAGAGGACTTTCAAGGATGCATGTGTGAATCCTCGGTATACTTAAATCACCAACAATACCATTGCACACAAACAAGGTGGGATTTTTTCAGTGATGCACATCTAATGAAATCTTGTTAACACGACTGCATATTGGGAACACAAGCCTAAGTCATGGTCTAAGATTAACAGGAAAACATGAGTCTGGGGTATGATTTTACTGTGGGGACACATACTTTTGGAATGCAGGGAATATGTTGAAATACATTACATTAATGGCATTTAGCACACACACTTATCCAGAGTGATGTACAACATACCCAGAGCAGCCTGGGGAGCAGTTGGGGGTTAGGTGCCTTGCTTAAGGGCACTTCAGCCATTCCTGGTGGTCCAGGGAATTGAACCAGCAACCTTTTGGCCCCAAAGCTTCTTCTCTAACCATTAAGCCATGGCTTTCCCAAATGGGGAGGATTTAGCTAAAGTGACAAAATGTGGGTTGACATATAAATAGTCTGCTGGGATTAGCACCTGGGGCTCACTCCCCAACTCAAGCTGTTTTGACATTTCTAAAAATGACTGGTCTTGCAAATAGAAAAAAAAATAAATCATTTAAATTTCTATTTTTATAATTTAAAGCATTCATATTCCCAAAAGTATTCACACCTCAGTCCTGCAGATGGCAGTAATGCCCCAAGATTACAAACTTCAAGTAAACTCAACAGAAGACCATGATGCACACTTGCACACTCACTCGACTGTTCCATTATGTATTCTCCAAATCCTAGGAAGGAGTCTTGCTTCGCCTCTGAAGGACTTGATTTGGAAGGACCCATTTGACCAAGGAAACATCCTTGACATTGAGAAACACCCACTGATTAAACAATCAATCTTTGAGAGAACACCTGGGCAATAAAAAAAAACACCTGTCAGTCACATGTCAGTCACAAGCTGAAATTCTGAAAAAAAAAAAGACTAGACAGAGACGAAAGTCATCGTAATTTGTGCTAGCTGTTATAAAGTGAGACATCTGGTCACCGTACACTATAGATCAGGAACAGTCAGTGATAGTGAATGATGCTTCGTGAGGAAAAGTTGTGAGGTCGTCGCCCCCAAATTGTGGAATGCCCTGCCCGCCCATCTCAGGTTTGCTGACTCTGTGGAATGTTTTAAAAGGCAGTTGAAGACTCACTTGTTTAAACAAGCATTTGGGTGAACTCCTGGCTGATCTCTTATTGTTCCTGATGCACTTGTTGTTGTTGTGTGTATTATTTATCTTCCTCTGATTGTATTTGTGTTATTTCTATTTTATTTGCTCTGGTAAAGCATTTTGTGACTTTTGTCTGTGAAAAATGCTATATAAATAAATTTTACTTGCTTTTACTTTACATAAAAGTTGTGCCCTGCTGCCCTGAACAAAATTTAAGGAAAAAAAACTGATTGAAAAAAATCATGAAATTGACAGAGCTATAAGTTATTGAAAATACCTACATTTTTCATGGATCATTCTGGATCAGTGATCCAGATCAGCATCAAAAGTCACAGCAACGTAATTCAGCCCAGAGCCATTATTAATGTGAAATTTGGTGATGATTGGATGAAAACAGAGGGAGAAACAGCATCCTAAAAAACATTAGGATAATCAGAATAATAAAGTAGAAAGATCCTGAGTTAGAGTAACAATTTGTGCCAGCACTGCAAGCGCAAATTAAATAGGCCTTGTTGTTCCAATACTTTCGGAGTGGACTGTATAAGTATATGTAATCACTAATATACAAAGTGTTAGTATAAATAATTATGTAAAATATTTACACACAGGATTACACTCATTGAAATATGGGTTCTTCGATGGTTCTCTAATGGTTTATTAAATGTTCTTAACTTAATGACAGATTTGTAGCTTCATGACATGAAGAAAAATATTAGATAGAGCATAGATATTGGTGAAGCAGGACATTTCTGATATATGGACGTTATCCACTATCCACCTTTTCCTTTCCCAATTTTTGCAATATATTTCACAATCGTAATGTTTCTGTCCATCAATGACACACTTTCTGCACTTACAGTACACTTTGCCTTTGTTTGCGGAAATGTATTAGATTTAGAAGAGACTATTTTTAAACTGTCCAATTTACTGTAGGGGCGGCACGGTGGTGTAGTGGTTAGCGTTGTCGCCTCACAGCAAGAAGGTCCTGGGTTCGAGCCCCGGGGCCGGCGAGGGCCTTTCTGTGTGGAGTTTGCATGTTCTCCCCGTGTCCGTGTGGGTTTCCTCCGGGTGCTCCGGTTTCCCCCACAGTCCAAAGACATGCAGGTTAGGTTAACTGGTGACTCTAAATTGACCATGGGTGTGAATGTGGGTGTGAATGGTTGTCTGTGTCTATGTGTCAGCCCTGTGATGACCTGGCGACTTGTCCAGGGTGTACCCCGCCTTTCGCCCGTAGTCAGCTGGGATAGGCTCCAGCTTGCCTGCGACCCTGTAGAAGGATAAAGCGGCTAGAGATAATGAGAATGAATGAATTTGCTGTAAAAGCCTTGAACCTGGCAACGCTGTCATTAACTTTCCTGTCCACTAAACTTGGGGCAGCATGATTCCTGCCCCACTGGGCCTTTATTAGTGCTTGTTGTAGTTCCCATTTTGGCCAACAGGTGTAATAATAACTCTATGAAGCATACATTACATGCATCTTATCCGGAGCAATGTACAACATACCCAGAGCAGCCTGGGGAGCAATCGGGGGTTTTCCTCCAGAATTGCCCTGTATTTAGTGCCATCCATCTTTCCTTCAGTCCTAACCAGCTTTCCTGTCCCTGATGAAAAATATCCCCACAGCATGATGCTGCCACCACCATGCTTCACTGTAGGAATGGTGTTCTCAGGGTGTTGGGTTTGCACCACACATGGCATTTCCCATGATGGCCAAAAAGATCAAGTTTAGTCTCATCTGATCAGAGAATCTTCTTCCATGTGTTTGGGGAGTCTGCCACATGCTGTTGGGCAAACTCCAAACGCGTTTTCTTTAAGCAGTGGCTTTTTTCTGGCCACTCTTCCATAAAACCCTGCCCACTCTGTGGAGTGTATGGCTTAAAGTGGCCCTATGGACAGATACTCCCATCTCTGCTGTGGATCTTTGCAGCTCTTTCAGTGTTTATCTTTGGTGTCTTTGTTGCATCTCTGATTAACGCCCTCTTTGCCTGGTCTGTGAGTTTTGGTGGGCGGCCTTCTCTTGTCAGGTTTGTAGTGGTGCCATATTCTTTCCATTTTGCTATAATGGATTTAATGGCGTTCCCTGGGATATTCAAAGTTTGGGATATTTTTTTATAACCCAACCCTGATCTATACTTCTCCACAACTTTGTCTCTGACCTGTTTGGAGGCTCCTTGGTTTCAGTGGCGGTTCTAGGATTTTTCTGAAACAGGGGCCACTATGGGGCCATATGTAACCTTCAGGGGCCTTTGGGGGTGGAACTGCACCAGTGATTATTGAATTCTCCGGTTGTTCTTCTCGCCAGTTGATTGACAGAACAGGGGCACTTCAGGGGTCAATCAAATTAGAGGCGGGGCCACAGCCCCTGTGGCCCCGCCCCTAGAACCGCCCCTGCTTGGTTTTCATGTTGCTTGCTTAGTAGTGTTGCAGAGTCAGGGTCCTTCCAGAACAGGTTGATTTATACAGACATCATGTGACAGATCATGTGACACTTTGATTGCACACAGGTGGATCATAATCAACTAATCATGTGACTTATGAAGTGAATTAGTTGGACCAGCTCTTATTTAGGGGTTTCATATGAAAGTGGGTCAATATTTATGCACACTCCAGATTTCTGGTTTTTTTTTTTTAATCTTAATTATTGTGTCACAATAATAAAAACACCACGCCTTTAAAGTGGTAGGCATGTTATGTAAATTAAATGGTGCTAATCCTCCAAAAATCAATTTTAATTCCAGCTTGTAATGTGACAAAACAGGACAAACACCAAAGGGGATGAATACTTTTGCAAGACACTATATATATGGGTCCCTATTGATGTTCATGTGCCCTTGCTATATAGCCATCTCCATGTAGTGACAGATCCACCTTCACCTGCTGATAAAGACCCTATGAAATTTTAATTAGGAACATTATGATGTGAACCTGAAAAGCAGGGCCTGAGGCAGAGGCCCTTGTTTTACTCGAGTTGAAAGACTGAATGCAAGTATGTTATCTGGTACATGGCGCACACACACCTCCACAACAAACACCACATCTTGCCAACACCATCCAGTGTCCAGTTGCTTTCTTTTATTTTCTCAGATTGTATAAATGTTTAGAAATCGAAATGAATCCAACACAGTAGATGCATTTAGGCTTTAATTCCGAGCTCACAAAAATATGTCATTGCAAGGTGCTGCACGCGGTTTGTGCATCGATAAAGTAAACATTGGTTAAAACGAATGAACCAGTAGAACTGAATTCATGGAACTGAATTGCATTTCCTTACATTCATTCTGCAACATGGAGCCTATTTCGAATGGAAACCGTTTACCGTGCGAAAGAAAATGAAATTGATCAGCGTTTCAGAGTGTAAAACAGCGACAGTCTGAGTTCATTATCTCCCACAGACGATGAAGCTCTTTAGTCTGGGTTTCAAATAAATGTACAGTGTTTTGTTTTTCCCCCTTAAACTCTCAGAGTGTTTTGTAGAAACAAGACAATACAGCTGCTTATATGTTAAAAAAGGTGAAAATCTTAGCACTCCTCCATTTTAATGATCACATCGGACTTGTACGTACAGTATATTCAACAACGCAGCTCAGATGCTGCTGTCGCACAGATCAGCGTCCTTTTCCAGACTTTTTCTGGTCAGTACTTAGTATTTGTCATCCTCCGTGTCACTGAGAGGCTCGCCAGCGGAGATGGAGACACTCTGTGCCAGGCGTTTGCGGAAGTGCCCGTTGGGGACGTGCCACCCGAGGCGTGCACGTGTGCGCATGGAGGCCGTGATGGTGTTGGCGCGGCCCAGGCTGGTGGCCACAGCAGCCTCAAACGTCAGAGTCTCCATGGCTGAAGAATCAGGGCTGTGCTCCTCTTCCTGCAGGGCGAGGTAGGGTTCAGAAGGGAACCGACGGGCGCCCGAGCCCAGATACTCGTCCCCTTCGATGTGCCCCATCTCCTCCTCTCCCTCACCTACTTGTACTTCTTCCTCTTCTGCGTTTTCGTCCCATAAGGCATTGCTGCAGCAGCCCAGAATGGGAGCGCCACCTTGCTCCTCCTCCTCCTCTTCCTCCTCAGCCTGTGAGGAAGGCTGTGTGTGGCATACTAACGGTGAGTAGGAGACGTGTGGGTGCGAGTGAGTTGGTGTCTGAGAGAGGCGACGCCTGGCGCTTGGTGTGCTTGACTCTGAGGTGGAAGGGACCGGGCTGTCTGAGCTGTTTCCCTAAAACACACACACACACGGAGTAAAGTATTACAAATTCAACCAAAGAACCATTAAACTCTGTTAAGAAGTGTTTATTTTTTTAGTGTTGTTGTATCAGTTTTTCTTAAAAACAAACTCTATGTTAAAGAATATTAAAATATCTTGTTTTGTTTGTTTTTAAAGGTGCAGACTGCAATTTTTAAAAGTCTTCCTGCATCCATAAAAGACCTATAATTTTAAAGACGCCTTAAAAAATCGCAACGTGCAAGATTGCCACAAAAAGCGCCACTTAGTTTCTTCATTTCAGCCTTTAGTTTATATTTTTTTCTGGCCCAGAAATGAGCTCCATTCCCATCTAGAACACAGCTGCTCCTTTCCTTTAAAGGTAACCCCTAAAGGGACGCGTAGATCCTGATACGTTGTGCAAAATCCAAACTAAAAAGCTATGAAATGATTTGAAATTCAAAGTAAAAACAGATGATGTTCATTTAAAGGGAATGCTAATGATTAATGCTGCCTTTCCAACTGCTAGATGTAATTTGACAATAAAAATAATTCTACTTTATGTAAGGAAGAAAACACTTTGGGTTGTGCTGTTATAGGAAAATAATAAACAACAAGATGGCGTGACGAAAAGAGCTTTAAATAAAAAAGAAAAACTAGCATATACACTCACTGTCTACTTTAATAGGAATTTGTTCTTGAGTCTAAAATCCCTGTTCTTGGCTGCAGGACTGGAACCCAATGTGTTCTTCTGCTGTTGCATGCTGAGATGCTTTTCTGCTCACCACGGTTGTAAAGAGTTGCTATGAGTTACTATATCCTTCCTGGCAAAAACGCTTGAACCAGTCTGACCATTTTCCTCTGACCTCTCTTATCAACAAGGAGTTTGTTTCCACCCACAGAACTGTCGCTCACTCACTCAGTGTTTTTTGTTTTTCGCACCATTCTGTGTAAACTCTAGAGACTGTTGTGTGTAAAAACCCCAGGAGATCAGCAGTTTCTGAAATACTCAAACCAAATACTTATCTGGCTCGAACTAACACCCATACCACAGTGAAAGAAATCATACCACACTTTGAAATCACAATTTTTCCCATTCTGATGTTTGAACATTGTGAACATTAACCGAAGCTCTTGATTTGTATCTGCATGATTTGATGCATCAAGCAATTGGCTGATTAGAGAACTGCATAAAACAGCGGATGGGTGTTCCTAATAAAGTGGCCAGCGGATGTATCATGATTGTCATGTAACAGGGCAACAGGAAACAAACGTTAACACGTTTTTAAAAGATTTTAAAAACATTATTCAACAGTAAATGTCCAGATGCTGTGTGCCAATCAGATATGCTGTGAAAAGATTCCGCGCATCATCATACTGCCACCACCACCACTACCACCAGCCTGGATTGTTCCTAATAAAGTGGCCGGTGAGTGTATTTGTCTTTTAAAACAACAAGTTAACAAAAGTGATTTTATTAATTCAACAAATGGTATGTCATAAATGAGTATATTCTGCTAAAAAAATAATAAAAAAATGTCTATCAGGAGTATTGTAAAATATGAACGATGCTCTTATAATAATAATAATAATAATAATAATAATAATAATAATAATAATAATAATAAATTTTATATAGCACATTTCTAACAACAAAGGTTGCATTAGAATTACAACAAAAACCAAACAAATGCAGAAAAACAACAAAAACTATTTAAACAAAAGAAAATAATTCTAAATCTTACTCATTATTGTCATTCTTAAATTCTGGTTTCTATACACCGAGGTGGTGTCGTATTGTTTACCTGCCGAGTATGTCCATGTCGTCTTTCCTCACTGGGAGAACGAGAGCAGGACTTGGAGCTCCTCTCGTTGGAGTTGAAGCGAGATGTGTTTGGGGACAGCAGGTGGCGCTGTTCCTTCGCTCGCCCTCGCTCTCTTTCTGCCTGATGCTCTGAATGGGACACTGAATCAGAGCATCAGAGCATGAATCAGATTAAATTAGACCTGATATAATCCAATCGAGGGATTTTGCATGCTCGTGAAAAGCTGTAAATGTGCGTGAACCCACCTGCAGCTTTGTAACTCTTGTGTCTTGGTCGGTACAGACGCTCAGGTGGCTGTTCCTCTTCCCACAATCCATCCATCTCCTGCTCGTCTGCCTGTTCAGCACCACACATAACATGATCCATAACATCAGCCTCCTTCCTTCTATTCTCACACCCATTCGTTTGTTATTTCTTTATTTGGGTTCTGATTCACAGAAGAAATATCCCACTGCCTGAAATGATGGATGAAGTGTTTTGTGGACTGAAATAGACCGAGTTCTTAAAGGAGCATTCGTGATTATTGTGATTTCTTCTCACATCTCGTACACAGAAAGTATCTTGAGATACTTTTGACGTCTTCATGAAATGGCTTGATTTGAATCAGGGCTTTAATTACGATTACGCATTTCCTTTTGAAACGGGATGGGTGGGTTGGGTTGAAGTGCTTGACTGATTTACACACCGGCCAATAGCATTTGAGATACACACCATACCATCTACCAAGCACTTCTCTATGGACTCCTAACCTTGTTTTTCTTCTTTTTTAGGTTTAAAATATAAACCTGATGACACAAACTCACCATGGATGCTTGATCGCCTTCGCTGTCTTCCCTGTGATGTGATGCCGGCTGCATTAAGAGCTCCTGGGGTGAGATGGGACTCAGGGCCACGAAGCCACCGCTGGTCCTACAGAGGAACACAAGCAGGGTGTTAATTATGGGAAAGAGCAGCTGATCCCCATAATTAAGGCTCAAATATTCATTATAGACAAAAACAGCCTTTAGGCACGCTTTGAAAACGGCTGCTGCGTTACCAAAACATTTATTTTTTTGGTTCGTGATGTGTGCTCACACTCCACTCCTCTGCACCCTAGAGAGCCATTGCTCATTCCATCTCCCTGGACCTCGTGGTGCTCAGCTCTGAGGTGTAGGTGGATGTGTGTGGTCTGAAACGTGCTAATAGCCTTTGTGTTTTGTGCAAAAATGAAAGCTCAATTAGCACTTAGAACCGAGCTTAAGCTTAGCACTTCACACACGATGTATATCACACACTTTATTCGACTCTGTAGGAGAATTGTCTGGCAGCAAATTTTGCCTTAACATTAAACAACAATCACATAGAATCAGGGCTCAAATTCAGCGAAGCGATATAGCTTAAATATAAACAAAGCAAAACAAAAAAAAAGCACCGAACATCACTGTACAGCACAGAGCAGAACAGAGCCAAACAAAAATGAAGAGCCAGAGCAGCAAACAAACAGAACAAAAGCAAACAAAACTAACCAGAATGACACAGAACAGTGCAGAAAAGAAGAGAAAAATTCAGAACAGGACATAAAACTGAACTGCACAGAAGAGAACAAGACCAAACAAACTAAGCAGAACAGAAACAAACAAACAAAAATTAAACAGAAAAAAAACAATTGGCACAGAAAAGTATTGTACAGCACGAAACAAAGGAGCGTAGGACAGCACATGCAGAACAGCACAGAACCAAACAAAACTGAACAGACCAAAACCAAATGAAAATGAACAGAACAGAATAAAAACAAAAACGAACCAAAGTGACAAGAACATACTAAAACAGCAAAAGTGAACAGAGCAAAGACTACAACAACAACAACAACCCCCCAAAACAGATAAACACTGAACATAACAGACTGGAACAGAGTAGAGCAGCACACCGTGGCATCGAACAGAACAGAATAGAGCAGAACGCTACAGTGCCAAACAGAACAGAGCAGAGCAGCGCAGCACACAAAAGCACTGAACAGAGCAGAGTAACACACCACGGCACCAAACAGAGCAGAACAGAGCAGCACACCACGGCACCGAACAGAGCAGAGCAGCACACCACGGCACCAAACAGCAGAACAGAGCAGCACACCACGGCCCCGAACAGAGCAGAGCAGCACACCACGGCACCGAACAGAGCAGAGCAGCACACCACGGCACCGAACAGAGCAGAGCAGCACACCACGGCACCAAACAGCAGAACAGAGCAGCACACCACGGCCCCGAACAGAGCAGAGCAGCACACCACGGCCCCGAACAGAGCAGAGCAGCACACCACGGCCCCGACCAGAGCAGAGCAGCACACCACGGCCCCGACCAGAGCAGAGCAGCACACCACGGCCCCGACCAGAGCAGAGCAGCACACCACGGCCCCGAACAGAGCAGAGCAGCACACCACGGCCCCGAACAGAGCAGAGCAGCACACCACGGCACCGAACAGAGCAGAGCAGCACACCACGGCCCCGAACAGAGCAGAGCAGCACACCACGGCCCCGAACAGAGCAGAGCAGCACACCACGGCACCGAACAGAGCAGAGCAGCACACCACGGCCCCGAACAGAGCAGAGCAGCACACCACGGCACTGAACAGAGCAGAGCAGCACACCACGGCACCGAACAGAGCAGCGCAGCACACCATGGCACCGAACAGAGCAGAGTAGCACAGAGCAGCACACCACGGCACTGAACAGAGCAGAATAGAGCAGGACACCATTGTACCCAACAGAGCAGAGCAACATACCACGGCACCGAACAGAGCAGCACGCCACGGCACTGAACAGAGCAGAACAGAACAGCACAGAACATAGCAGAGCAGCACACCACAGCACCGAACAGAGCAGAGCAGCACACCACAGCACCGAACAGAGCAGAACAGTACACCATGCCACAGCACCGAACAGAGCAGAACAGTACACCACGACACCGAACAGAACAGAATATCACACCAAGACACCGAACAGAGCAGAGCAGCACACCACAGCACCGAACAGAGCAGAGCAGCACACTATGGCACCGGACAGAGCAGAGCAGCACACCACAGCACCGAACAGAGCAGAGCAGCACACCATGGCACCGGACAGAGGAGAGCAGCACACCACAGCACCAAACAGAGCAGAGCAGCACACCATGGCACCGAACAGAGTAGAGCAGCACACCACAGCACCGAACAGAGCAGAGCAGCACACCATGGCACCAGACAGAGCAGAAAAGCACACCATGGCACTGAACAGAGTAGAGCAGCACACCCCGGCACCGAACAGAGTAGAGCAGCACACAATGGCACCAAACAGAACAGAATAGAGCAGCACGCTACAGCCCCAAACAGAACAGGACAGAGAAGCACACCATGGCACGACCAGAACAGAGTAGAGCTGAGCAGCACACCATGGCAATGAACAGAGCAGAGCACAGCAGCACACCACGACACCGAACACTGTAGCGCAGCAAACCACGGCACCGAACAGAGCAGCACACCACGACACCGCACAGAGCACAGCAGCACACCACGACACCGCACAGAGCAGAGCAGCACACAATGGCACCAAACAGAACAGAATAGAGCAGCACACTACAGGACCGAACAGAGCAGAGCAGGACAGCACACCCAGGCACCGAACAGAGCTGACCAGCACACCACGGCACCGAACAGTGTAGAGCAGCAAACCACGGCACCAAACAGAACAGAGCAGCACACTATGGCACTGAACAGAGTAGAGCAGCACACAATGGCACCAAACAGAACAGAATAGAGCAGCACGCTACAACCCCAAACAGAACAGAGAAGCACACCATTGGCACCGACCAGAACAGAACAGAGCAGAGCAGTAAACAACGGCACCTAACAGAGTAGAGCAGAACACCATGGCACTGAACGGAGTAGAGCAGCACACCACGGTACTGAATGGAGTAGATCAGCACACAACGGCACCAAACAGAACAGAATAGAGCAGCAGGCTACAGCCCCAAACAGAACAGAACAGCACACCACAGCACCGAACAGAGCAGAGCACAGCAGCACATCACAGCACCGAACAGTGTAGAGCAGAACACAACGGCACTGAACGGAGTAGAGCAGCACACAATGGCACCAAACAGAACAGAATAGAGCAGCACGCTACAACCCCAAACAGAACAGAGAAGCACACCATTGGCACCGACCAGAACAGAGTAGAGCAGAGCAGTAAACCACGGCACCTAACAGAGCAGAACACCACGGCACTGAACGGAGTAGAGCAGCACACCACGGTACTGAATGGAGTAGAGCAGCACACAACGACACCAGACAGAACAGAATAGACCAGCAGGCTACAGCCCCAAACAGAACAGAGAAGCACACCATGGCACCGACCAGAACAGACCAGCACACCACGGCACCGAACAGAGCAGAACACAGCAGCACACCACAGCACCCAACAGTGTAGAGCAGTACACAATGGCACTGAATGGAGTAGAGCAGCACACAATGACACAGAACAGAATAGAGCAGCACGCTACAACCCCAAACTGAACAGAGAAGCTCACCATGGCACCGGCCAGAACAGACCAGCACACCACGGCACCGAACAGAGCAGATCACAGCAGCACACCACAGCACCAAACAGCGTAGAGCAGTACACAACGGCACTGAATGGAGTAGAGCAGCACACAATGGCACAGAACAGAACAGAATAGAGCAGCACGCTACAACCCCAAACTGAACAGAGAAGCACACCATGGCACCGACCAGAACAGAGTAGAACAGAGCAGTAAACCACGGCACCTAACAGAGCAGAGCAGAACACCACGGCACCGACCAGAACAGAGTAGAGCAGAGCAGTAAACCACGGCACCTAACAGAGCAGAGCAGAACAGAGCAGAACACCACGGTACTGAATGGAGTAGAGCAGCACACACCGGCACCGAACAGAACAGAATAAAGCAGCAGGCTACAGCCCCAAACAGAACAGAGAAGCTCACCATGGCACCGGCCAGAACAGGGCTGCACACCACGGTGCCGAACAGAGCAGAGCAGAACACCACGGCGCCGAATAGAGCCGAGCAGCTCACCATGACACCGAATGGAACAGAAAAGAATGCCAAGGCACCAAACAGAGTAGAGCAGCACATCACGGCACCGAACAGAACAGAGCAATACACCACAGTACAGAACAGAATAGAATAGGACAGCACACCACGGCACCCAACAGAACAGAACAGCACAACATGGCACCAAACACAGCAGAAAAGAGTAGCACACCACGGCATTGAACAGAGCAGAACAGAACACCACGGCACTAAACAGAGCAGAACAGAACACCATGACACTGAACAGAGCAGCACACAATGGCACCAAACAGAGCAGAGCAGTACACCGTGGCACCGAACAGAGCAGAGCAGCACACCACGGCACCAAACAGAGCAGAGCAGCACATGACAGCACCAAACAGAACAGGGCAGGAATATGGCACAGAATAGAACAGAGCAGCATACCACGGCACCGAACAGAAAAGAACAGAAAAGAGCAGCAAACCGCAGCACAGAACAGAACAGCACAGCACACGATGGCACTGAACAGAGCAGAGCTGCATGACACGGCACCGAACAGAGTTCAGAAGCACGCCCGACAGTGAACGGAAAAGAACAGAGCACAACAACATGGCACCGAACAGAGCAGAATAGCACACCACAGCACAGAAAAGAGCAGAACACCATGATACCGAACAGAGCAGAGCACAGCAGCACACCACAGGACTGAACAGAGTAGAGCAGCACACCATGGATTTGAACAGAACAGAATACAGCAGAACGCTACAGCCCCAAACAGAACAGAACAGAGCAGCACACTACATCACTAAACAGAGCAGAGCAGAGCAGACCAGCACACCACGGCACCAAACACAGTAGAGCGGCACACCACGGCACCGAACAGAGTAGAGCGGCACACCACAGCACCGAACAGAACAGAGCAGCACGCTACAGCCCCAAACAGAACAGAACAGAGCAGCACACTATGGCACCGAACAGAGTAGAGCAGCACAACAACGGCATAGAACAGAACGGAATAGAGCAGCACACTACAGCCCCAAACAGAACAGAGAAGCACACCATGGCACCAACCAGAACAGAGCAGAGCAGAGCAGTAAACAACGGCACCTAACAGAGCAGAGCAGAACACCATGGCACTCAACGGAGTAGAGCAGCACACCACGGTACTGAATGGAGTAGAGCAGCACACAACGGCACCAAACAGAACAGAATAGAGCAGCAGGCTACAGCCCCAAACAGAACAGAGAAGCACACCATGGCACCGACCAGAACAGAACAGAGCAGAGCAGTAAACAACAGCACCTAACAGAGCAGAGCAGAACACCACAGCACTGAACAGAGTAGAGCAGCACACCACGGTACTGAATGGAGTAGAGCAGCACACAACGACACCAAACAGAACAGAACAGAGAAGCACACCATGGCACCGACCAGAACAGACCAGCACACCACGGCACCGAACAGAGCAGATCACAGCAGCACACCACAGCACCAAACAGTGTAGAGCAGTACACAACGGCACTGAACAGAACAGAATAGAGCAGCACGCTACAACCCCAAACAGAACAGAGAAGCACACCATGGCACCGACCAGAACAGAGTACAGCAGAGCAGTAAACCACGGCACCTAACAGAGTAGAGCGGCACACCACAGCACTGAACAGAGTAGAGCGGCACACAACGACACCGAACAGAGTAGAGCGGCACACAACCACACCGAACAGAGTAGAGCGGCACACCACGGCACCGAACAGAGTAGAGCGGCACACCACGGCACCGAACAGAGTAGAGCGGCACACCACAGCACCGAACAGAGTAGAGCGGCACACAACCACACCGAACAGAGTAGAGCAGCACACAACGGCACTGAACAGAACGGAATAGAGCAGCATGCCATTGCACCGAACACAGCAGAAAAGAGTAGCACCCCACGGCACCAAACAGAACAGAGCAGAGCAGCACAGCACAACACGGCACCGAACAGAGCATAGCAGCAGACCACGGCACCACTGAACATAGCAGACAAGAGTAACACACCATGACATTGAATAGAGCAGAGCAGCACACCATGAGACCGAACAGAGGAGAGTAGCACACCATGGCACCAAACCCAGCAGAGCAGAACACCACAGCACCGGACAGAGCAGTGCAGCACACCCTGACACAGAACAGAGTATAGCAGCACACCACGGCACCGAACAGAGCAGAGCTGCACACCACATCGCCGAATAGAGCAGAGCAGAACACCACAGCACCGAACAGAGCAGTGCAGCACACCCCGACACAGAACAGAGTATAGCAGCACGCCACGGCATGGAACAGAGCAGAGCTGCACACCACAGCGCCGAATAGAGCAGAGCAGAACACCACAGCACCGAACAGAGCAGCACACCACGGCACCGAACACAGCAGAACAGTGCCGCACACCATGGCACCAAACAGAGCAGAGCTGCACATCATGGCACCAAACACAGCAGAAAAGAGCAGCACACCACGACACTGAACAGAACAGAGCAGCACACCATGGCACCGAGCAGAGAAGCACACCATGGCACCAAACAGAGTAGAGCAGTACACCATGGTACCGAACACAGCAGAAAAGAGTGGCACATCCCGACACCGAACAGAGCAGCACACCACGGCACTGAACAGAACAGAGCAGCATGCCATGGTACCGAGGAGAGCAGAGCAGCACACCTCGACACCGAACAGAGTAGAGCAGCACACCATGGCACCGAACAGAGCAGAGCAGCACACCACGACACAGAACGGAACAGAACAGCACACCACGGCACCAAACTGAGCAGAGCAGCACACCACGGCACCAAACTGAGCAGAGCAGCACACCACGGCACCAAACTGAGCAGAGCAGCACACCACGGCACCAAAGAGAACAGAGCAGCACACCATGACACTGAACAAAACAGAGCAGCACACCATGACACTGAACAAAACAGAGCAGCACATCACTACACCGAACAGAGCAGCAAACCATGACACCGAACAGAACAGAGCAGCAAACCATGACACCGAACAGAACAGAGCAGCAAACCATGACACCGAACAGAACAGAGCAGCAAACCATGACACCGAACAGAACAGAGCAGCAAACCATGACACCGAACAGAACAGAGCAGCAAACCATGACACCGAACAGAACAGAGCAGCAAACCATGACACCGAACAGAGCAGAGCAGCACACCACGGCACTGAACAGAGCAGAGCAGCACACAATGCCACTGAACAGAGCAGAGCAGCACACCATGACACTGAACAGAATAGAACAGTACACCACAGCACCAAACATTACAGAACAGAGCAGCACACCACGCACTGAACAGAGCAGAGCAGCACACTATGAAACAGAACAGAACAGAGCAGCACACCATGGCACAGAACAGAGCAGCACACAACGGCACTGAACAGAGCAGAGCAGCACACAACGGCACTGAACAGAGCAGAGCAGCACACCACGGCACCAAACATTACAGAACAGAGTAGCACACCACGGCACTGAACAGAGCAGAACAGAACACCACGGCACTAAACAGAGCAGAGCAGCACACCACGGTACTAAACAGAGCAGAGCAGCACACCACTGTACTAAACAGAGCAGAACAGAACACCATGACACTGAACAGAGCAGCACACAATGGCATCAAACAGAGCAGAGCAGTACACCGTGGCACCAAACAGAGCAGAGCAGCACACCACGGCACCAAACAGAGCAGAGCAGCACATGACAGCACCAAACAGAACAGGGCAGGAATATGGCACAGAACAGAACAGAGCAGCACACCATGGTGCCAAACAGAACAGAAAAGAGCAGCATACCACGGCATCGAACAGAAAAGAACAGAACACAGCAGCAAACCGCAGCACAGAACAGAACAGCACAGCACACGATGGCACTGAACAGAGCAGAGCTGCATGACACGGCACCGAACAGAGTTCAGAAGCACGCCCGACAGTGAACGGAAAAGAACAGAGCACAACAACATGGCACCGAAGAGAGCAGAATAGCACACCACAGCACAGAAAAGAGCAGAACACCATGATACCGAACAGAGCAGAGCACAACAGCACACCACAGGACTGAACAGAGTAGAGCAGCACACCATGGATTTGAACAGAACAGAATACAGCAGAACGCTACAGCCCCAAACAGAACAGAACAGAGCAGCACACTACATCACCGAACAGAGCAGAGCACAGCAGAGCAGACCAGCACACCACGGCACCAAACAGAGTAGAGCGGCACACCACGGCACCGAACAGAACAGAGCAGCACGCTACAGCCCCGAACAGAACAGAACAGAACAGAACAGCACGCTACACCCCCAAACAGAACAGAACAGAACAGAGCAGAACAGAGCAGCACACTATGGCACCGAACAGAGTAGAGCAGCACAACAACGGCATCGAACAGAACGGAATAGAGCAGCACACTACAGTCCCAAACAGAACAGAGAAGCACACCATGGCACCAACCAGAACAGAACAGAGCAGAACAGTAAACAACGGCACCTAACAGAGCAGAGCAGAACACCACGGCACTGAACGGAGTACAGCAGCACACCACGGTACTGAATGGAGTAGAGCAGCACACAACGGCACCAAACAGAACAGAATAGAGCAGCAGGCTACAGCCCCAAACAGAATAGAGAAGCACACCATGGCACCGACCAAAACAGAACAGAGCAGAGCAGTAAACCACAGCACCTAACAGAGCAGAGCAGAACACCACGGCACTGAACAGAGTAGAGCAGCACACCACGGTACTGAATGGAGTAGAGCAGCACACCACGGTACTGAATGGAGTAGAGCAGCACACCACGGTACTGACTGGAGTAGAGCAGCACACCACGGTACTGACTGGAGTAGAGCAGCACACCACGGTACTGAATGGAGTAGAGCAGCACACCACGGTACTGAATGGAGTAGAGCAGCACACAACGACACCAAACAGAACAGAATAGACCAGCAGGCTACAGCCCCAAACAGAACAGAGAAGCGCACCATGGCATCGACCGGAACAGACCAGCACACCACGGCACCGAACAGAGCAGATCACAGCAGCACACCACAGCACCAAACAGTGTAGAGCAGTACACAACGGCACTGAACAGAACAGAATAGAGCAGCACGCTACAACCCCAAACTGAACAGAGAAGCACACCATGGCACCGACCAGAACAGAGTACAGCAGAGCAGTAAACCACGGCACCTAACAGAGCAGAACAGAGCAGAACACCACGGCACTGAACGGAGTAGAGCAGCACACCACGGTACTGAATGGAGTAGAGCAGCATACACTGGCACCGAACAGAACAGAATAAAGCACCGAACAGAGCAGAGCAGACCAGCACACCACGGCACCGAACAGAGTAGAGCGGCACACAACAACACCGAACAGAGTAGAGCAGCACACCACGGCACCGAACAGAGTAGAGCAGCACACCACGGCACCGAACAGAGTAGAGCGGCACACAACGACACCGAACAGAGTAGAGCGGCACACCACGGCACCGAACAGAGTAGAGCGGCACACCACGGCACCGAACAGAGTAGAGCGGCACACCACGGCACCGAACAGAGTAGAGCGGCACACCACGGCACCGAACAGAGTAGAGCGGCACACCACGGCACCGAACAGAGTAGAGCGGCACACAACCACACCGAACAGAGTAGAGCAGCACCCCACGGCACCAAACAGAACAGAGCAGAGCAGCACAGCACAACACAGCACCAAACAGAGTAGAGCGGCACACCACGGCACCACTGAACATAGCAGACAAGAGTAACACACCACGACATTGAACAGAGCAGAGCAGCACACCATGAGACCGAACAGAGGAGAGTAGCACACCATGGCACCAAACCCAGCAGAGCAGAACACCACAGCACCGAACAGAGCAGTGCAGCACACCCCGACACAGAACAGAGTATAGCAGCACACCACGGCACAGAACAGAGCAGAGCTGCACACCACAGCGCCGAATAGAGCAGAGCAGAACACCACAGCACCGAACAGAGCAGTGCAGCACACCCCGACACAGAACAGAGTATAGCAGCACGCCATGGCACGGAACAGAGCAGAGCTGCACACCACAGCGCCGAATAGAGCAGAGCAGAACACCACAGCACCGAACAGAGCAGCACACCACGGCACCGAACACAGCAGAACAGTGCCGCACACCATGGCACCAAACAGAGCAGAGCTGCACATCATGGCACCAAACACAGCAGAAAAGAGCAGCACACCACGACACTGAACAGAACAGAGCAGCACGCCATGGCACCGAGCAGAGAAGCACACCATGGCACCAAACAGAGTAGAGCAGTACACCATGGTACCGAACACAGCAGAAAAGAGTGGCACATCCCGACACCGAACAGAGCAGCACACCATGGCACTGAACAGAACAGAGCAGCATGCCATGGTACCGAGGAGAGCAGAGCAGCACACCTCGACACCGAACAGAGTAGAGCAGCACACCATGGCACCGAACAGAGCAGAGCAGCACACCACGACACAGAACGGAACAGAACAGCACACCACGGCACCAAACTGAGCAGAGCAGCACACCACGGCACCAAACTGAGCAGAGCAGCACACCACGGCACCAAACTGAGCAGAGCAGCACACCACGGCACCGAAGAGAACAGAGCAGCACACCACGACACTGAACAAAACAGAGCAGCACATCACTACACCGAACAGAGCAGCAAGCCATGACACCGAACAGAACAGAGCAGCAAACCATGACACCGAACAGAACAGAGCAGCAAACCATGACACCGAACAGAACAGAGCAGCAAACCATGACACCGAACAGAACAGAGCAGCAAACCATGACACCGAACAGAACAGAGCAGCAAACCATGACACCGAACAGAACAGAGCAGCACACCACGGCACTGAACAGAGCAGAGCAGCACACAATGCCACTGAACAGAGCAGAGCAGCACACCATGACACTGAACAGAGCAGAACAGTACACCATGGCACCAAACATTACAGAACAGAGCAGCACACCATGCACTGAACAGAGCAGAGCAGCACACTATGAAACAGAACAGAACAGAGCAGCACACCATGGCACCGAACAGAGCAGAGCAGCACACAACGGCACTGAACAGAGCAGAGCAGCACACAACGGCACAGAGCAGAGCAGCACACAACGGCACTGAACAGAGCAGAGCAGCACACAATGCCACTGAACAGAGCAGAGCAGCACGCCACGGCACCAAACAGAGCAGAGCAGCACACAATGCCACTGAACAGAGCAGAGCAGCACACAATGCCACTGAACAGAGCAGAGCAGCACACAATGCCACTGAACAGAGCAGAGCAGCACACAACGGCACTGAACAGAGCAGAGCAGCACACAACGGCACTGAACAGAGCAGAGCAGCACACAACGGCACTGAACAGAGCAGAGCAGCACACCACGGCACCGAACAGAGCAGAGCAGCACACAATGCCACTGAACAGAGCAGAGCAGCACACAATGCCACTGAACAGAGCAGAGCAGCACACAATGCCACTGAACAGAGCAGAGCAGCACACAATGCCACTGAACAGAGCAGAGCAGCACACAATGCCACTGAACAGAGCAGAGCAGCACACCACGGCACCGAACAGAGCAGAGCAGCACACAATGCCACTGAACAGAGCAGAGCAGCACGCCACGGCACCGAACAGAGCAGAGCAGCACACAATGCCACTGAACAGAGCAGAGCAGCACGCCACGGCACCAAACAGAGCAGAACAGAGCAGCACGCCACAGCACCAAACAGAGCAGAGCAGCACACCACGGCACCAAACAGAACAGAACACCACGGCACCGAACAGAAGAGTGGAGCAGAGAAAAGCACAGAACAACGCAGAAAAAACAGCATACAAGAAACCAAAGCAAAACCAATTCACGAAGAAGAGTGCAAAAACAACTACAAAATAAAATCAAACAAAATCCAGTAGAACAGAGTAGAATAAAGCCAAACAAATGCGTACAAACAGAAGAGCACAGAACCTTCACATTTAAAGCATCACATTTGAGCAGCAAACGAAAACAGTCCTG
Organism: Neoarius graeffei; assembly: GCF_027579695.1. Lineage (NCBI taxonomy): Eukaryota > Metazoa > Chordata > Actinopteri > Siluriformes > Ariidae > Neoarius > Neoarius graeffei. Next base: position 99,909,322 of record NC_083569.1, read on the forward strand.
ATTGAAATGTTTCATTCCAAGTCGAGATAAATGACAAGCATACTTACAGAGCTGAGCCTGCACTGTGAGATATGAGAGGAAGGGCAGAACTGCTCGCCTGTCCATTACAGAGAGAGAGAGAGAGTGAGACAGAGAGAGAGCAAGATAGAGAAAGAGAGAGAACAAGAAAGAGAGTGAGACAGAGTGTGAGACACAGAGAGTGTGAGTGTGTGTGAGACACAGAGAGAGAGATTACCCAACATGTTTTTTCTATACAACTTTTTAGCTTTGTAACACATGGACAGTGTCATTAAAATATGAATACCATAACAGCACGTTTAAATTACGAGACTGTATGCCACATAGAGGAAAAACTGAAGGCTTTCTGGTATAAATAATGATCTGTGACACATCTGATTTTAAAATTACACCATTCGCTCAGACAAGTCATTACAGAGTGAACACTGAGCACACAGACTCACATTCTGGGATGTTGAGATTTCATCCAACGTGAAAGTTTTTAACACGTCTTTTCAAGGATGGAACTCCAGCATACGCAAGATAGTGAATCTACGGCTCATTAAATGTACCTTAGATTACATCTCATCTCATCTCATTATCTGTAGCCGCTTTATCCTGTTCTACAGGGTCGCAGGCAAGCTGGAGCCTATCCCAGCTGACTACGGGCGAAAGGTGGGGTACACCCTGGACAAGTCGCCAGGTCATCACAGGGCTGACACATAGACACAGACAACCATTCACACTCACATTCACACCTACGGTCAATTTAGAGTCACCAGTTAACCTAACCTGCATGTCTTTGGACTGTGGGGGAAACCGGAGCACCCGGAGGAAACCCACGCGGACACGGGGAGAACATGCAAACTCCACACAGAAGGGCCCTCGCCGGCCACGGGGCTCGAACCCGGACCTTCTTGCTGTGAGGCGACAGCGCTAACCACTACACCACCGTGCCGCCCCCTTAGATTACATTAGTTTATATATTAGTTTAAAAAGTATTATTGTAATGTATTTCAAATTTTAAAATGAAAGTCCTTTTGGAAATAAAGAACTCGGAGTCCATGAGGTTCCTTTAAAAAAAAAGAAGGACCTTAAAAAAAGTGCCAAAATTTTCAAAAATATTTGTAAATTATTCAATTTTACTTAAAGGTCCCATGGCATGAAATTTTCACTTTCTGAGGTTTTTTAATGTTAAAATGAGTTCCTCTGACCTTCTTAAGTCACCCCAGTGGCTAGAAATTTCATAATGTGTAAACCAAACTATGCCCAACATTTGAGAATGGCGCGTCAAAACGGCGCGTTGATAAACTCTTCCCTTTACTACGTCAGCAAGGGAGATGATCCCCACGCCCCCCCTCTGGATTCCCACCCACCGTATGGATTGCCCGCCCAGCTCAAAAGTTGCCACCAAACATGGAAGTTGCGCTGTACATGGATGTGACAACACAGAAAAGAGTCTGTTTTTACTGCCGACGGGAGAGCCCCTGAAGACGCAGTGGCTTAATTTTATTTACTCCAATAATACGCCGTCGAGTCTACCTAAGATGGTGTATGTTTGTCGGAAGCATTTTCCTGATGAATGTTTCCACAACTTGGGACAGTACAGGGCAGGTTTTGCACATCAACTGTCACTGAAGCCTGGGTCCGTACCAAGCATCCCTGCCGCATCAGCCACAAACAGCGAACAAGTAAGTGTATAACTGTTAAGTCGTTTTGCCGTGTTTTAAAATCGGTGCCACGTTAGCCTTGCAATGGCTACATTAGCTGTGCAGCTAACCGCTTCCTGCAGTTAGCCAGGTACTCTGCGCTACAAAACCAAAAAGCATGCAGCATGCTCTGTTATAATAGCCAATCAAAACAGTTTTTACAAAGACACCCACATTCTTTTTTTTAAGTCATTCGTTCATTTTATTTGTTTGTTTGTTCAGTAAAAACCCAAACATTTGTTGAATTTATTTTATTTCCTCGCGTCGCACCTTAATGACGTCAGCGCGCGGTATTTTTCCCTTCGCGGTTTGTTCCTTCTCTCTCGCCATAGTAAGACACCCACATCCGCTTGTTCTGACCCACTGGAGGTAGCGTCACAGTGCTGTTAGCCAATCAGAGATAACACGTTTACATGTCATGAATATTAATGATAAGACCCGCCCCCACCCTCTACCCTTCCCCGCCTCCTGCTTCTCATTAGCAAAACGACGCACTGGGAAAAGCGCTGAAATGGGGCTTTCTCCCAGGAGGCTATATCTACGTGCCGAGGGTTCATTTCAAGAAAGGCTGCGGATATAACATCCGGAAACCTCCACGAGCCCGTTTAAAGCATCAACAAACCACCATGCCATGGGACCTTTAAACAATGCTTTGAATCATGTCGAATTCGTAAATTAATCATGTAACTATAATCCATACATGTACCTGCTCCTCAGCTTGCCGTCTCAACTTCTTCGCTTTGCTCTGTTTAAAGTAATCCATGATCATCATGGAGGCATAGATCTTACCCACTGTCATGTCTGTGTCTGTGAGGAAACACACACGAACATGTGGTTTGAATTCAAGTCTAAAATCCACTGCTATAGAAATGAAAATCAAGGTCTACAGCATCACACGGTTGCTCTGTATTAAGCCGTTCATGGTTCGTGTATTCCTGTACGCATCATGATAGGAGGGAGAGAACGGTTAATGTGTATGGGTGACATTATAAACATGACACTGCAGTCAGTAATGACACAGTAGGATTTACTATCATCTTAATTCACAGCTTCAGTCATGACATCTAACATCAATCCTTGCTGTAGCTCTGCATATTTACTCCATTAATCTCACTCTATATTTACACTCGTCCTTCCGTAATCCCACAACTCAGTGTTTACCGGAGGAGGATTTCTCATTCTGAGCAATAGTTCCTTTTTATAATGACACTGATCCAGATTTCTCCCATCCCTATATAAATAAACTCAATAAATTAAAAATCATCAGTTGCATAGTCGAGACAGAATTCAGTGCTGAGAAATGCTGAGACGATGGCGGTCATTAATCATCTGCTCAGACACACATAGACGCTCTTAAACGATGCTGTACTCTAACAATATGTTTTAGGCTCCGTAATCTGACTAAGTGAATAGCAGAAATCTGTTAAAACATGGAATCAGCAGGACCTGCAGTGATTATCAGCCTAAGCGATGGGCACCTGGGCATCACCTTTATTGATCGGCACCAGCAGGTCCAAGGTCTTTTGGGAGAGATGAGGCCAAATCACACTGATCTCCTTCTGCAGTTCAGTGTCCAGCTGCACCCGGTCTTCTCCTCCTGAAAGGACACAGCTTTGCTATTTTATCAACAAACAGACATGTTCTCTCCTTTATGCCCCCCCCCCACCAAACACACACTTTTATACTGTTTATATAAGACAAAAAGCTTTTTAAACACAATAATTTACCTACCTACCTACCTAACTGCAAAGCCTAGAAATAAATATGAGTTTGGTACAAAAAAGATTTGTAAACACAATAACTTACCTACCTACCTAACTACCTAACTAACTAAGTGCAAATCCTATAAATAAATATGAGTTTAAGACAAAAGATTTTTAAACACAATAACCTACCTACCTACCTACCTACCTAAGTGCAAATCCTATAAATAAATATGAGTTTAAGACAAAAAAGATTTTTAAACACAATAACATACCCACCTACCTACCTACCTACCTACCTACCTACCTACCTTCCTGTCCTATCAATAATATGGGTTTAAGAAAAAAGTTTCTTAAACACAATAACTTATCTATCTATCTATCTATCTATCTATCTATCTATCTATCTATCTATCTATCTATCTATCTATCTATCTATCTATCTATCTATCTAAATGTCCTGTCAGTCATTTGAGCTTAAGTCAAAAAGCTTTTGAAACACAATAACTTAACTAACTAACTAACTAACTAACTAACTAACTAACTAACTAACTAACTAACTGCCCTATCAATAATATGAGTTGAAGACAAAAATCATTTTAACACAATAACATATCTACCTACCTACCCTATCAATAATATGAGTCTAAGAAAAAAAGCTTATCTACAATAACTTATCAAATTAACTAACTAAATGTCCTGTCAATCATATGAGCTGAAGTCAAAAAGCTTTTTAAACTAACTAACTAACTAACTAACTAACTAACTAACTAACTAACTAACTAACTAACTAACTTATAAATCATATGACCTCAAGTAAAAAAAGTTTTAAACACAGTAACTAACCTATCTGCCCACCCACCCAACTAACTAACTAACTAACTAACTAACTAACTAACTAACTAACTAACTAACTAACTAACTAACTAACCTATAAATCATATGACCTCAAGTAAAAAAATTTAAACACAGTAACTAACCTATCTACCCACCCACCCAACTAACTAACTAACTAACTAAATAACTAACTAACTAACTAACTAACTAACTAACTAACTAACTAACTGTCCCATCAATAATATGAGTTTAAGATAAAAAAATATTTTTCAAGACAATAACTTACCTACCTACGTAGCCCACTAACTAGCAAACAGCAAATATCATAAATAAATATAATAAACTTCTTGCATATAAAATGATATAAAATAAAAAATATATATTTAAAAATTCAAAATACAAATATGTAAATAAAAATAACACTGTACGTGACACAAACAAAAAAAAGTGTAAATAAATACCCAACGAAATAAACACATCTCTGTGTAAATGTGTACTGTAAATAGATATAGTCTAAGTGAATGCTAAATAAATAAGTTGGGTTCAATGCCCAAACTGATAATCTGCATCATCAGTTTATCTTTGGCTAATCAGGCACAAGGTACACCACCACTCTTGCCAGAGCGGTTGGGGGTTAAATGCCTTGCTCAAGGGCACTTAAGCCAGTCCTGCTGGTCTAGGGAATCGAACCAGCACCCTTTTGGTCCCAAAGCTGTTCCTCTAACCATTACGCTATGGCTTCCCCTCAAATAATAAATAAATAAATAAATAAACTCTGTAAATAAGTGACACAAACAAAAATACACAAGGCATAAATAAACAACATAATAAATACATCTATACATAAGCATGTAGTGTTACTAGATATAATTCTACTCAGTGAATGTTAAATAAACAAATAAATACTGCAAATAAGGAGGTGACACAAACAAGTAAACTGGTAAACAAATGAATACATCTGTATGAAAACGTGCTGTAAAATAAATAAATGCTATACATACTGTAAGTAAACCAACCAACCAACCAACCAACCAACCAACAAACAAACAGCTTGGTGCTTAACATTAGTTTCTTATCCTATTTTTTTTTTTAATGAAACCTAATTTTTAAGCAGGATTGATAAAAATAGTTGAAATTAGCTGAAAAGTGATTCAGTATAATGGATACTGTATTTTTTTTCACATTCAGCCATACTATTTAGGAAACGTACAAAATGCACAATGTAAAAATTATACACCATCAATAAAGTTGCATTTTTAAAGCTCTATATTTCGTTGCTATAGCTGCAATTTCTATTTTGATGTCTATACAAGGTCCTGTAAAAAAATAAATGTAAACTGTACTGTGTTAATATTAAATAGTGCTGTGGAACTGCATGAAAGAAAGTGCTACATGCCACCATCTCTCTCTCTCTCACCTCGGGCGATTTTGATATCGAGGGCGGTGCGGATCAGGGACATCAGTGTGGAGGTAAAGTGGACGGTCATATCTTCATCCACAGGCATGTTCATCAGTACCAGCCTCTGTGTGTTCACACAGAACAAAACTGTATTATATACAGGGAACTGTTCAGCTGCTGATGTGGTCAAACCCCATCAGCATAACGCAGAAACATCGCAGAAACATCGTAGCTTCTCTCCCACCTTATAGGCTACTTTAGCAGGACACTTCTTCCCCAGGCCAAGAGGTGGAGACATGTGGGTCAGCATCTCATACATGGCAGTGTAATGAATACGGCCACTAAAAAATAAGTAAACAAATTTAAAAAATCCACAAGAGATGTATCAAGGTTAAAAAGTAACAATAATATAGACTGTTAATCTTTTCAAGCATGGTTGATTGACATGGTCTCATCTCATTATCTCTAGCCACTTTATCCTGTTCTACAGGGTCGCAGGCAAGCTGGAGCCTATCCCAGCTGACTACGGGCGAAAGGTGGGGTACACCCTGGACAAGTCGCCAGGTCATCACAGGGCTGACACATACACACAGACAACCATTCACACTCACATTCACACCTACGGTCAATTTAGAGTCACCAGTTAACCTAACCTGCATGTCTTTGGACTGTGGGGGAAACCGGAGCACCCGGAGGAAACCCACGTGGACACGGGGAGAACACGCAAATTCTGCACAGAAAGGCCCTAGCCAGCCACGGGGCTCGAACCCGGACCTTCTTGCTGTGAGGCGACAGCGCTTACCACTACACCACCGTGCCGCCCCGATTATAATACTGTTTAGTATAATTAAACAGCTTATTATGGAAAATCATGCATGCTGATTGGTTGAGAAATTCGGACTATTTCTCAATAGTCACCGCGAGCGACTCGGCAAAATGGCAGCCGATCGCTTCGTCACCGTAAGTGAGGAAGAATTACAAATGATGAAAGAAAATGTTATTCATAAAAGCACTAAAGATGCTACGAAGTTTGCTCTAAAATTATGCAAAGGTAAGGTGGGATTGGGATTTATTTTATCCATTTCATTATTTGTCCTTTCAAGTGACACAACCCTGTGTTGCACCTTTATTAATAATTGTTAAATATTCCTAATAATATTTCTTTCTTGTCCTTCACAGTTTGTATCATCATGGCAACAGGGATTATAAAAAAGCTGCAAAACTGGGGCTCCAACTGTGCCACTGCTGGTAAAATCCCATTTAGGAGCTTATCATTTCCTTTTCACGCTGTTCTCTTTAAGCGTTCACGACTTAATCAAAGGATTTCCCCACAACTGCAGGGTGTATGAACTAGCCCAGTGGGAGAACAGGTTAAACGTGCATTTAAAAATAACAAGTGAATTTAAAGTAAAAGTTTGATATGACAACCTGTACTGCATTCCGTGACATATTGATATTTTTAAAAGGACCCCCTGCCTTTTGCTCAAGCTTCCAAAAAAAGAACAAAAAAAGATTGATCATAAAAAAAAAAAAATGTGCTGTGGATCCCAACCTTGTATAAAACCCCCATGCTGATATAGTGAGGGAATATTAGCTGATTAATTGGCTCAGGTTTTAAAGCAAGGAAACCAACATACAGTAATAATATATGGACAAGGACCAGGGCTGGAACCTTAACACTGCAAAAAAGTGTGATTTCACCATGGCATTAACTGAAGTTGGTGCCAGATGGGTCGGTTTGAGTATTTCAGAGACTGATAAATCCACACACCAAACCTGGATAGTTGAAGGTTGAAAAAAATATATATATTGCCTGTTTTTTTCCCTCCCATCTTCCCAGATTTGGTGGGTCTGTACATACAGTAGCATCTGATTCCTGCTCCTGATTGACAAGAGTTGAACCTGATATGGTCTTCTCATATTGCAGCCCATCCAACTCAAGATTCAACATGTTTTGTATTCTAGGATGCTTTTCTGCTCACCACAGTTGTAAAGAGTGATTATTTGGGTTTACCATTATCCAGAGCATAATTATACAACACACCCAGAGCAGCCTGGGGAGCAGTTGGGGGTTACAGCGGTGCTTGAAAGTTTGTGAACCCTTTAGAATTGTCTATATTTCTGCATAAATACGACCTAAAACATCATCAGATTTTCGCACAAGTCCTAAAAGTAGATAAAGAGAACCCAGTTAAACAAATGAAGCAAAAATATTATACTTGGTCATTTATTTATTGAGGAAAATGATCCAATGTAACATATCCATGAGTGGCAAAAGTATGTGAACCTCTAGGATTAGCAGTTAATTTGAAGGTGAAATTAGAGTCAGGTGTTTTCAATCGATGGGATGACAATCAGGTGTGAGTGGGCACCCTGTTTTATTTAAAGAACAGGGATCTATCAAAGTCTGATCTTCGCAACACGTTTGTGGAAGTGTATAATGGCACGAACAAAGGAGATTTCTGAGGACCTCAGAAAAAGCGTTGTTGATGCTCATCAGGCTGGAAAAGGTTACAAAACCATCTCTAAAGAGTTTGGACTCCACCAATCCACAGTCAGACAGATTGTGTACAAATGGAGGAAATTCAAGACCATTGTTACCCTCCCCAGGAGTGGTCGACCAACAAAGATCACTCCAAGAGCAAGGCGTGTAATAGTCGGCGAGGTCACAAAGGACCCCAGGGTAACTTCTAAGCAACTGAAGGCCTCTCTCACATTGGCTAATGTTAATGTTCATGAGTCCACCACCAGGAGAACACTGAACAACAATGGTGTGCATGGCAGGGTTGCAAGGAGAAAGTCACTGCTCTCCAAAAAGAACATTGCTGCTCATCTACAGTTTGCTAAAGATCAGAAGGCTATTGGAAAAATGTTTTGTGAACGGATGAGACCAAAATAGAAAACTTTTTGGTTTAAATAAGAAGTGTTGTGTTTGGAGAAAGGAAAACACTGCATTCCAGCATAAGAACCTTATCCCATCTGTGAAACATGGTGGTGGTAGTATTATGGTTTGGGCTTGTTTTGCTGCATCTGGGCCAGGACGGCTTACCATCATTGATGGAGCAATGAATTCTGAATTATACCAGTGAATTCTAAAGGAAAATGTCAGGACATCTGTCCATGAACTGAATCTCAAGAGAAGGTGGGTCATGCAGCAAGACAACGACCCTAAGCACACAAGTCGTTCTACCAAAGAATGGTTAAAGAAGAATAAAGTTAATGTTTTGGAATGGCCAAGTCAAACCTTAATCCAATGGAAATATTGTGGAAGGACCTGAAGCGAGCAGTTCATGTGAGGAAACCCACCAACATCCCAGAGTTGAAGCTGTTCTGTATGGAGGAATGGGCTAAAATTCCTCCAAGCCGGTGTACAGGACTGATCAACAGTTACCAGAAACGTTTAGTTGCAGTTATTGCTGCACAAGGGGGTCACACCAGATACTGAAAGCAAAGGTTCACATACTTTTGCCACTCACAGATATGTAATATTGGATCATTTTCCTCAATAAATAAATGACCAAGTATAATATTTTTGTCTCATTTGTTTAACTGGGTTCTCTTTATCTACTTTTCGGACTTCTGTGAAAATCTGATGATCTTTTAGGTCATATTTATGCAGAAATATAGAAAATCCTAAAGGGTTCATAAACTTACTTCAGCCATTCCTGGTGCTCCAAGGAATCAAACCAGCAACCTTTAGGTCCCGAAGCTGCTTCTCTAACCATTAAGCCATGGCTTCCCCCATCGTCTTTCAGTCAGCTTGAACCAGACTGGCCATTCTTCTCTGATCTCTCTCATCAACAAGGTGTTTCTTCTTGCAGAACTGCCACTTACTGGATGTTTTTTTTTTCTTTTCCAGACCATTCTATGTAAACTCTAGAGACCTTTGTGTGTGAAAATCTCAGGAGATCAGCTTGTCTAGCAGCAACAACCACACCAAGGTCAGAATCACTGAGATCACTGAGATTTTTTCTCCATTTTGATGTTTGATGTGAACATTAACTGAAGCTCTTGACCTGACCTGCATGATTTTAAATACGCCGCTGCTCCGATATGATTGGCTGATTAAATAATTCCATGAATAAGGCTTACAGGTATTCCTATTAAAGTGGCCAGTTTGTGTATATTGAATAAAGGCAAATTTATTCCATCAAGGCTGTATTGAATGGAATAGGCTCCAGGATAAAATGCTTACTGAAGATGAATGAATGAAGATTTCATAATGAGAAATATTTGCTAAATTCGCCTATATTTAAGATTTTCATTTTCACTTGGAAAAATATCATTTTTTGCTGTATGACCTCATCAAAACCTATAATTAAAGCTAGATTTCGGAATTATGTGAAATGCACCCATACAGCTAATACACTCACCGGACACTTTATTAGGAACACCCATATATACACCAGCTGTTTGATGCAGTTTTCTAATCAGTCGATCTCTTGATGTATAAAATCATGCAGCTACAAATCAGGAGCTTCGGTTAATGTTCACGATGTTCAAACATCAGAATGGGAAAAATTGTGATCTCACAGCGAAGTGTGACTTTCTTTCACTGTGGCATGGGTGTTGGTTTGAGCATTTCAGAAACTGCTGATCTGGGGTTTTCACACACAACAGTCTCTAGAGTTTACACAGAATGGTGCGAAAAACAAAAAACATTGAGTGAGTGAGCGACAGTTCTGTGGATGGAAACAAACGCCTTGTTGATAAGAGAGTTCAGAAGAAAATGGACAGATTGGTTCGAGCTTTTTTGCCAGGAAGAATATAGTAACTCATAGCAACTCTTTACAACCGTGGTGAGCAGAAAAGCATCTCAGCATGCAACAGCAGAAGAGCACACTGGGTTCCAGTCCTGCAGCCAAGAACAGGGATCTTAAGCCAGTATCTCACTGGGCTGCGACAGCTTGTGACAAATTGCGAATGTCATTCGTGAGAGAATTTCAAAAGTGTCTTGAAACATTTGCGGGGCTTCTCAATTTCCTTGCAAGAGTCGCAAAGTGTCGCTCCTTCGTTGCTGAAATTTTTAACATGTTCAAAAAATTTGTGCGACAAAATTTCTCTCAAAATAGCCGCAAATGTGTCGCTGGTGTCGCAAAGCCGTCACAAACCCTTCTCAAGTCAGTTTCCGTGAGACAGTTAGTGCAAGTTCCTCAGCCAGTATCTCACTGGGCTGCGACAGCCTGCGACTAGTTGGAGACACAACAATTGCGATACAATATGTGAATATCAATTCAGTGTGATTCCAAGTGAAAATTGTCGCTAATTCGCATATTTTATCGCAATTGTTGTGTCTCCAACTAGTCGCAGGCTGTCGCAGCCCAGTGAGATACTAGCTTTAGAATCAAGAACAAATTCCTATTAAAGTGTCCGGTGTGTTGTATATGCTAGTTTTTATTTAAAGCTCTTTCTTAACATGTGGAAACTCAAATGAAGTAAATTCCATGAACATGTCTGACAAGCAGTAGTTTTATGAGGCAACACTTTGCTTTCCTTTCCCTATTATTCCCTTTTAAAGCAATTAGCAGATATTGAACATGAAAGCATAATCGGGAAAACGGAGACTGATAAAAAGAAAAACAGGAAAACAACACAGGATATTTGGTCCTTTTTAAAAAAAAACAACAAAAAAACAAAAAACGATGAACCGTGACTTCAAATCTAGTTGTATATTAAAAAAAAAAAAAACACTGCCTCGCTAGATGCATTTCGATGCTAGCCCAGTGAACGCTCGCATGTTCTGTATGAAATCTGCATTAGCTAGCTGATGTAAACAGAATTAATATATATGTCAGCAGATTTATTTCAGAAAAAAAAAAACACACGAAATATCCAAATTTCATTGGAACTTGTAGGAAATTGTGAGGAAAGAAAATAAAGAAGAATATACTGTACTCTGAAATAGGAAAATTGTAAGAAGTTAGTTAGACCATGTTCCTGTGTTGTATTTGGCTACTACAGCTAATTACAGCTATTTTTTCAACTGAGTAGCCATTTTAACTGGATTAATGTTCTCCAAATTGGGGACTCTGTAGATTACTTGTGTACAAAGTATTTATAATTGCTCTTGCTTGATGCTAGTGTTTTATGATGACACAGTTCAGTTTTGCAGTGCTTTTAGCTTGGTTTTGCAGTGCTTTCTTTAGGTTTGGACCACCGTCAAATCAAAAGTCAATATCTGAAAGCTGTTTGTATGTGGGAGGATTCAACTGGCATATGTCTGACCCCAGTCATCAAATTACTCCTAATTGTACTCCTCAATCACATGGTAGTTAAGATCCCTCTGTTCCTGTAATCTAAATGAGTGTGCATCTCATTTTTAGTCACTTTTTATGACTCACCACGCAGCTCGATCATACTCCCCCCAGATCCGAACAAACTCATCCAGATGGTGCGGTCCCAGGATGGAGGAATCCCGTGTCAGGTACTCAAAATTATCCATGATCACAGCTACAAAAAGATTTAGCATCTGAGGAAAGGAAAAGAATTTCATCATGTAAATGTTCATTGTGGAATAACCCCATAACTATATTTAACTTCTTGTGTCTTTTTGTTTCTGGGGTCACTACTTTATGTCAGCCGTGTTCGCTACTTTATGTCAGCCGTGTTTGCTACTTTATGTCACCCGTGTTCGCTACTTTTTCACTCGTGTTCGGTACTTTGTCACCCGTGTTAGGTACTTTTTCACCCGTGTTAGGTACTTTGTCACCCGTGTTCGCTACTTTATGTCACCCGTGTTCGCTACTTTGTCACCCGTGTTCGCTACTTTATGTCACCTGTGTTCACTACTTTATGTCACTTGTATTCGATACTTTGTCATCAGTGTTCGCTACTTTATGTCACCCGTGTTCGCTACTTTGTCAGTCATCAGTGTTTGCTACTTTATCGTCAGTGTTCGCTACTTTATGTCACCCATGTTCGCTATTTTATCATCCATGTTCGCTACTTTCTCAGTCATCAGTGTTCGCTACTTTGTCATCAGTGTTCGCTACTTTATGTCATCAGTATTCGCTACTTTATCAACCATGTTTGCTACTTTGTCATTAGTGTTCGCTACTTTGTCATTCATGTTCGCTACTTTATGTCATTCATGTTCGCTACTTTATGTCATCAGTGTTCGCTACTTTGTCATCAGTGTTCGCTACTTTGTCAGTGTTCGCTACTTTATGTTACCCGTGTTCGCTACTTTGTCATCAGTGTTCACTACTTTGTCATCAGTGTTCGCTACTTTGTCATCAGTGTTCGCTACTTTATGTCACCCGTGTTCGCTACTTTATGTCATCAGTGTTCGCTACTTTATGTCACCCGTGTTCGCTACTTTATGTCATCAGTGTTCGCTACTTTATGTCACCCGTGTTTGCTACTTTGTCATCAGTGTTCACTACTTTATCATGAGTGTTCGCTACTTTATGTCACCCGTGTTCACTACTTTGTCATCCGTGTTCACTACTTTATGTCATTCATGTTCGCTACTTTATGTCATCCGTGTTCGCTACTTTATGTCATCAGTCATCCGTGTTCGCTACTTTATGCCACCCGTGTTCGCTACTTTGTATCACCCATGCTTGGTGCTTTGTCATCCATGTTCGGTACTTTGTCACCCGTGTTCGCTAATTTGCTACCCATGTTTGCTAATTTGTCATCCGTGTTTGCTACTTTACGTCATCCGTGTTCGCTACTTTATGTCACCCGTGTTCAGTATTATATGTCACCCATGTTCGCTACTATATGTCATCAGTCATCCGTGTTTGCTACTTTGTCATCCATGTTCACTACTTTATATCACCCATGTTCACTACTTTGTCATCCATGTTTGCTACTATATGTCATCCGTGTTCGCTACTTTATCACCCGTGTTTGCTACTTTATGTCACCCGTGTTCACTACTTTATGTCACCCATGTTCGCTACTTTGTCATCAGTGTTCACTACTTTATCATGAGTGTTTGCTACTTTATGTCACCCATGTTCACTACTTTGTCACCCGTGTTCGCTACTTTGTCATTAGTGTTCGCTACTTTATGTCATTCATGTTCGCTACTTTATGTCATCTGTGTTCGCTACTTTATGTCATCAGTCATCCGTGTTCGCTACTTTATGTCACCCGTGTTCGCTACTTTGTATCACCCGTGCTTGGTACTTTGTCATCCATGTTCGGTACTTTGTCACCCGTGTTCGCTAATTTGCTACCCATGTTTGCTAATTTGTCATCCATGTTTGCTACTTTATGTCATCCCTGTTCGCTACTTTATGTCACCCGTGTTCGCTATTATATGTCACCCATGTTCGCTACTATATGTCATCAGTCATCCGTGTTTGCTACTTTGTCATCCATGTTCACTACTTTATATCACCCATGTTCACTACTTTGTCATCCATGTTTGCTACTATATGTCATCCGTGTACGCTACTTTATCACCCGTGTTTGCTACTTTATGTCACCCGTGTTCGCTACTTTATGTCACCCGTGTTCGCTACTTTGTCATCAGTGTTCACTACTTTATCATGAGTGTTCGCTACTTTATGTCACCCGTGTTCGCCACTTTGTCATTAGTGTTCGCTACTTTATGTCATTCATGTTCGCTACTTTATGTCATCCGTGTTCGCTACTTTGCCATCCGTGTTCGCTACTTTATGTCATCAGTCATCCGTGTTCGCTACTTTATGTCACCCGTGTTCGCTATTTTATGTCACCCGTGTTCGCTATTATATGTCACCCATGTTCGCTACTATATGTCATCAGTCATCCGTGTTTGCTACTTTGTCATCCATGTTCGCTACTTTATATCACCCATGTTCACTACTTTGTCATCCATGTTTGCTACTATATGTCATCCGTGTTTGCTACTTTATCACCCGTGTTTGCTACTTTATGTCACCCGTGTTCACTACTTTATGTCACCCGTGTTTGCTACTTTGTCATCAGTGTTCACTACTTTATCATGAGTGTTCACTACTTTATGTCACCCGTGTTCACTACTTTGTCATTAGTGTTCGCTACTTTATGTCATTCATGTTCGCTACTTTATGTCATCCGTGCTCGCTACTTTATGTCATCAGTCATCCGTGTTCGCTACTTTATGTCACCTGTGTTCACTACTTTGTATCACCCGTGCTTGGTACTTTGTCATCCATGTTCGGTACTTTGTCACCCGTGTTTGCTAATTTGTTACCCATGTTTGCTAATTTGTCATCCGTGTTTGCTACTTTACGTTATCCGTGTTCGCTACTTTATGTCACCCGTGTTCGCTATTATATGTCACCCATGTTCGCTACTATATGTCATCAGTCATCCGTGTTTGCTACTTTGTCATCCATGTTCGCTACTTTATATCACCCATGTTCACTACTTTGTCATCCATGTTTGCTACTATATGTCATCCGTGTTCGCTACTTTATCACCCGTGTTTGCTACTTTATGTCACCTGTGTTCACTACTATATGTCACCCATGTTCGCTACTTTGTCACCCGTGTTTGCTACTATATGTCATCAGTGTTCACAACTTTTGTCAGTGTTCACTAACTTATGTCATCCATGTTTATAATTTTGTGTCATCAGTGTTTGTTACTTTGTGTCATCCGTGTTTGCTAGTTTATCACTCGTGTTTGCTACTTTGTGTCATCCATGTTCTCTATATCATCTGTGTTTGCTACTTTATGTCATCAGTGTTCACTACTTTATGTCAGTGTTCGCTATCTTATGTCATCCATGTTTGCAATTTTATGTCATCAGTGTTTGCTACTTTGTGTCATCCGTGTTCGCTATTTTATGGCATCAGTGTTAGCTATAATAAAAATGTTTTGAAATCACAAAAAGTGCTTCTAGGGTCAGTTAGAAGAAAGTTTATAAAGTTTAGAAAAAAAGAGTGTTCATTTCAACCAGCACTATGTGAGTTTCCCACCAAACTTTATTTTTAACTGGAAAATGACATAAATAATTTCGTGATTCTGTTGTGATTAATCATGTGCACTTTGAGATCATATGGATGCTATATTGGAAAATATTTTTTAAATGGAAATTTGTCAGTGGTGTTTGTCACTGGTGTAGCTGGTTTGTGCACATGACACTAGTGATAATTAATAATGCTAGTGACTTAAAGTAATGACGCCACATTAAAGATCAAGAATATTGATTATTCATTCAAAAATAATTTCGTTACAATTACAATTTTAAACAGAATCTGAAAACATAATTAAAAATTGAAGTATTTTGCTGATTGCCTTATTTTGAGAATGACCCGTATATATTGCTTGAAATGAGGGTTCCATTTAAAATGCTGTTATTAGAAACAGAAAAGGCAGAGAAGCATCTACAAACTTTCAAGAAAATCTTCAGATTTTTCACTGGATGTTCGAAGAATTGCAAATTGCTACATGCCCCGCCCACTTTTCCCCATGGTAACACAGTTTTGTCTGGCTTTTATTTGCATACTGGAACCAGATTGGCTGTTACATTTTATGAATCAGTAACACTTGCCTGTTACATATTCAAGACTCAGATTTGTTGAAAGTATTTGCTAGAACAATTTTAATACTTTGACCAGCCTTGGGCAGTTGAATAAATTCTTCAAAAAATATTTATTGATTGAAAAAAAAAAAGGCATTTTTATGTAGGTGAAGTTGCTTTTAATATAATGTATATTTTGTTGAGAGCAATTTTATGAAAATTGAAAGATCTTGTCTTTTCCCTATGGTTTGACTTGTTTTTAAAAACATTATTATCATTGTCATGGCATTAGCTGAACATATGTTGATGAATGATGCACACCAGGTTATTTAACATGAGTCTATTTATCATGAGTCATGAGTTCAGTTCTGGTGCAAAAATAACAGATTCTTGTTATTACTCTTACACAAAGAAGAAAGGAAGCCACATGGCAAAGCCAAGGGAAGAAGAATAAATCTTGTGTATATGCTTTCATATATGCACTGTATATGATGATTGCATTATTATTATTATTACTACCATCTCTTATATCCATGGTTCTTCCTTCATGCACAATGCAGAGTAGCTTTATTCTCAAAGGTCTGAGCTTTGCAGCTTCATTATCAAACAAAATGCAAGTTATTTTTAAAATAATATTCTATAAATGCTGTATATTGTATAAATACTCTGGTCTTACCAAGAAGGAACTGAAGAAAATGAAAGAGACAAAGTAGAAATAAGCAAAGTCAGTGCCACAGCCACCCTCGTGATCCGGAGAAGTGAAGGGTGGAGCGATGGAGGGGTCAGGTTCGCACTCCTGACCAGCCAAACATGACAGCATGATTTCCTGCCACGACTCTCCTGTTGCACTCCTGCAAACACACACATGTATATCTATAATCAATACACCAGTCTGAAGATGTGACCATCAACCTTCAGTTACGTACAGTCTAACCAGTTCAAAAGGATCTCATCTCATCTCATTATCTCTAGCCGCTTTATGCTTCTACAGGGTCGCAGGGCCAGGCACAATATCAGGAGTATAAAACTGGGTGGCATGGTGGTGCAGTGGTTAGCACTTTGAATCTCACAGACAATGGGGGCCTTTCTGTGTGGAGTTTGAATGTTCTTCGCCTGTCTGTGTGGGTTTCCTCTGGGTGCTCCGTTTTCCCCCCACAGTCCAAAGACATGCAGATTCGGTAAAAATACCCAGCCACTGGGGTTGCACAAGCCTGTGCATTCTTAGTGCTGGTCCCAAGCCAGGACAAACTGGGAACCTATCAAATATGTGGAACAGATCCGCTGTGGTGACCCCTAACAGGATCAGGTGAAAGCTATGGCCTAATGGTTAGAGAAGCAACTTTGCAACCAAAAGGTCCCTGGTTTGATTCCCTGGACCAGCAGAAATGGCTGAAGTGCCCTTGAGTAAGGTACCTAACCTCCAACTGCTCCCCAGGCTGTTCTGGGTACGTTGTACATGGCTCTGGATAAGAGCATCTGCTAAATGCCATTAATGTAATGAAAGAAGAATATCAGGGGTATAAAATGTCCAATTTCCCCCTCCCCCATGTTTTATGATGAACAGAATTGTAAAAAGAACTTGTTGCCCTTGCCTGACTTATCAAGCTTTTGTATTTTTGTGATTGAGATTCTGGTTTTTGATTTTGCCTCACTTCCTGGTTTTGTGTTTGAGATTTTGTCTCGTTGATGTGATTTGCTGATTGGTCAACTTCTGTCTGTCCTTTGATTAGAATTCCGCCAAAAGTTTCAGATTTGTCTGCATGTTTTAATAAAACGTCAAGCTGATTACTTTGCCTACACTGTGGATATAGCAGGAGAGGAAAGTCAGTGTGATGCCATGTCAGGTCAAGGGAGACCGTTGGGAGAACAGCACTGCCTGGGTGAGCTTGAGAGCAAGTTAAATCAACTCACCAGCACATTTTCCCAAGTGATCCTAAACCGTGCAACACTACCAGTGCACAACAACTCTCTCATTCCCTGGCCTGACAAGTTTTACAGCGATCCCTCTATGTGCAAGAGGGATCCATTGGATACTCCAATGTTCCTTGGATTTCGCTGGTCAAACTAGACTCACAGATCACACAATTTCTCAGGTTACTCACAGATCAAGCTCTCAAATGGGTCACGGCTGTGTGAAAGAAAAGTGGTGAGTCGATGTCTTCTTATGATCTGCGATCTTTTGCCAAGTCTTTGAACACACCCTTAAAGATGAAGAGGGTGGTGATCAGCTCCTCACAGATAAACAAGGGAGGTGACATGCAGCTCAATAAATCTTGGAATTCTGCTCACTCGCTGTTTGGAGCATGCAGAATCAACCAGACTGCATTTCAACAAGGTTCAAACGTGGAAGTGCTCATGGAGCTGGCTTTTCATGATGATCAGGTATCTCTTGGGTCACTTATCAACCTTACCATCCACCTTGACAACCTCATTAAGAGCTATTCCACTTCCCAGACAGTCATCAACCTCCCAAGTGCCCCAGATCAGTCTGAGCCCAAGGTAAGTCTTCCTGAGAATGAGAGAAGGAAGACTGAGAGGCTGTGCTTTTAGTGTGGAGGGGAAAATCATTTTGTGCCATTTCATAGGGAAGCAATGGTCTAATGGTTAGAGAAGCAGCTTTGGGACCAAAAGGTTGCCAGGGTTCGATTCACTGGACCAGCAGGAATGGTTGAAGTGCCCTTAAGCAAGGCACCAAACCCCCGACTGCTCCCTTGGCTGCTCTGGGTATGTTGTACATCACTCTGGATAACAGCGTCTGCTAAATACCTGTAATGTAATGTGTCACGGTGCATCACTCGTCAGAAAGGCTTCGCTCCATTACCCTTGGCCGAGAGAACCACCATTCTCACAGTCACACCCTTGGTGAGTCTATCCAATTTATTATATCATCAATCCTTGACTCTCTATATACTGTTAAAGCACTCAGGATCTACCTGAGTAGAGTGTTAATGGACTCAGGAAACCTCATCAACCATGACAGTGCTCATGCTGAAGCCCCTCACACAACCACTTCAGAATCCTTGATGGAGGCCATATGTTTATGTATCACATTCAACAGACTTATGTGACAAAAACAACTGAAATTAATGTTCAAATGATAAAAAAATAAATCCAGCAAGTAGAAGCAGGTTTGGGACCAAAAGGTTGCCGGTTCGATTCCCTAGACCAGCAGGAATGGCTGAAGTGCCCTTGAGCAAGGCACCCCAACTGGTCCCCAGGCTGCCCACTGCTGTGGGTATGTCAGTGTCTTGCTGTATGTCGCTCTGGATAAGAGCGTCTGCTAAATGCCTGTAATGTAATGTCATGTCATGTATGACAAAACCATTTTCACTTTTCACCCACATAATCTGAAGTTTTATCTACTACAATTTACTCCACCGCCAATCCACTAAACTCACCTGAATAGCAGCATTAAGGCGCCGAAAAATGTCTTGAAGTTGTTGTGCTGGTTTATATGGCTCTCATCGTTCAGCTGAATATTTCCAAACACCTACAGTGACAAACAGGACGAGGGGTCAGTCACAGCTCATACACACTGAATCCAAAACCAGAAAGGTTTTGGTAGCACTTTATTTGAAGGATACCTACAATGGGCCTTCATAAAATATTCATTAACATTGCTGTGAATCGTTAATAAAGGAATGATGAAGAATTAATGTAAGGCTTATGTCAGAACTTGTGAGGTGACATTTCATGTAATGAAAGGTTAAAAGAGTGAGGAGACTCTCAATTTTTAATTAGTTTGAGATGGTTCTATCTATAATTATTCATCCTTAACTAAGTATTTTGTCCATACCAACAGCACAGTCATGTTTTGAGATCTTCTGTGAGGTCTTCTGTCTGGAAGAACTAGAAATCTTGTGTTTTTTGGAATGTGTATTTCCTGTATTTGCTTTATATTGAAGAATGAAATTACAATTCAATTCAGATTTGTTTTTTAAGAAGCCCATGTGTCAGCTACAGGAATAGGGAAAGTCTTCTCAAGGATTCTGGAGAGCTTTATATATATATATATATATATATATATATGTCTCATCTCATCTCATTATCTCTAGTCGCTTTATCCTGTCCTACAGGGTCGCAGGCAAGCTGGAGCCTATCTCAGCTGACTATGGGCGAAAGGCGGGGTACACCCTGGACAAGTCACCAGGTCATCACAGGGCTGACACATAGACACAGACAATCATTCACACTTACATTCACACCTACGGTCAATTTAGAGTCACCAGTTAACCTAACCTGCATGTCTTTGGACTGTGGGGGAGACCGGAGCACCCGGAGGAAACCCACGCGGACACGGGGAGAACATGCAAACTCCGCACAGAAAGGCCCTCGCCGGCCACGGGGCTCGAACCCGGACCTTCTTGCTGTGAGGCGACAGCGCTAACCACTACACCACCGTGCCGCCCATATATATATTAGTGTGTGTGTGTCTTGCAAAAGTATTCATCCTCCTTGGTGTTTGTCCTGTTTTGTCACATTACAAGCTGAAATTTGGAGAGTTAGCACCATTTGATTTACACAACATGCCTCCAACTTTAAAGGTGAAAATTGTTTTTTACTGTGACATAAACAATAATTTAAATGAAAAAACAAACAAACCCAGAAATCTGGAGTGTGCATAGGTATTCACCTCCCCCCAAAGTCAATACTTTATAGAGCCATCTTTTGCTGCAATTACAGCTACAAATCTTTTGGGGTATGTCTCTATTAGCTTAGCACATCTAGCCACTGGGATTTTTGCCCATTCCTCAAGGCAAAACTGTTCCAACTCCTTCAAGTTAGATGGGTTGTGTTGGTGTACAGCAATCTTCAAATTATGCCACAGATTCTCAATTGGATTGAGGTCTGGGCTTTGATTAGGGCAGGCCATTCCAAGACATTTAAATGTTTCCCTTTAAACCACTCCAGTGTAGCTTTAGCAGTAATTTTAGGGTCATTGTTCTGCTGGAACGTGAACCTTCGTCCCAGTCGCAAACCTCTGGCTGACTCAAACAGGTTTTCCTCCAGAATTGCCCCATATTTAGTGCCATCCATCTTTCCTTCAGTCCTGACCAGCTTGATCCCCACATCAACATCCCCACAGCATGATGCTGCCACCACCATGCTTCACTGTAGGAATGGTGTTCTCAGGGTATTGGGTTTGCGCCACACATGGCATCAATTTTAGTCTCATTTGACCAGAGAATCTTCTTCCATGTGTTTGGGGAGTCTGCCACCTGCTGTTGGGCAAACTCCAAACGTGTTTTCTTAAGCAATTACTTTTTTCTGGCCACTCTTCCATAAAGCCCCGCCCACTCTGTGGAGTGTATGGCTTAAGGTGGTCCTATGTACAGATACTCCCATCTCCGCTGTGGATCTTTGCAGCTCCTTCAGTGTTATCTTTGGTGTCTCTGTTGCATCTCTGATTAATGCCCTCCTTGCCCGGTCTGTGAGTTTTGGTGGGTGGCCTTCTCTTGTCAGGTTTGTAGTGGTGCCATATTCTTTCCATTTTGCTATAATGGATTTAATGGTGCACCGTAGGATATTCAAAGTTTGGGATATTTTTTATAACCCAACCCTGATCTATACTTCTCCACAACTTTGTCTCTGACCTGTTTGGAGGCTCCTTGGTTTTCATGTTGCTTGCTTAGTCGTGTTGCAGAGTCAGGGTCCTTCCAGAACAGGTTGATTTATACAGACATCATGTGACAGATCATGTGACACTTTGATTGTACACATGTGGATCTTAATCAACTAATTATGTGACTTATGAAGTGAATTGGTTGGACCAGGTCTTATTTAGGGGTGAATGAGGGTGAATACCAGTGCACACTCCAGTTTTCTGTTTTTTCATCTTAATTATTGTTTGTATCACAATAAAAAAAAAAAAAAACAATGTGCACCTTTAAAGTTTGAAGGCATGTTGTGTAAATCAAATGGTGCTAACCCTCCAAAAATCCATTTCAATTTCAGTTTGTAATGGAACAAAACAGGACAAACACCGAGGGGCATGAATACTTTTGCAAGACACTGGGTGTGTATATATATATGTATATGTGTGTGTATATATATATATAAAAATAAAACACCTTTATTCTATCTGCATTCACTGGATATGAGCAATCGCGCACATTGATTGGCTACTCTACTACTAGGATATCAGCTCATATAACGTGAGTAGAGAAAAACAAAATGGTGGAATGTGTTGCTGAACCAACTGAGGATGAAATAAAAACTCAAAAACAAAACCACAAAAAAATAAAGAAAAGCAACAAAATATGGAATAAAAGTATTTTTTTTTTATTTTCCAAGAATTATTATTATTATTATTATTATTATAGCATTTTTCACAAATTGCTGCTGTCATTTTGCCAGTTTGTTTACATTCTTCATCTTTAAGCGTTACAATTTGTTGAAGTTTTTTAGACTGGTTCAAAAGCTGAAAGAAAAATAAAATCTGAATATTTTACTACGCATGTATGCAATTTGTCACGTTTCTGCTAAGTGGAAATGATTTTGTCGGACGCTTTGTATACATTTTTTATTTATTGAATTTGCAAAAAATAAAAATAAAAATGCTCTGTTTTTCAAAATCCAGTGAATGTGGATAGAATAAAACAGTTATTCCACTCAATCTCATCATACATGGCTTATAGCCAACTCAGTGCTATGCACCTCATCGGCTATGAGCTCATGTACGACTCGATTTCATGGAATAACGTAAATATAAGGATTGAATAAATATTAAGAAACATACACGAGCAGTACTAAAGAATCTACTTCATACAACAGAGAAAACTGTTTTGTCATCTCAGGACTTCCAGGAATCCATCAACACTGGCTTATAAGCCATTTATGCAAAACTTATATTACAAGGCACAACGTAGGATCTTTATTTGAAAAGTGTCAACAATGACTTAACACTCCAAGGATATTCTTAAAGAACAAGTCATGTAGGAGTGGAGTATTCTTCAGGTTATAGAAACTTTATAACCTGTGTTAATGTACCGTGTTAAGTCTAATCATGAAACCAAAAATTCATGAATATATTTAACAGTATTTTAACTCAATCAAACTTATTGAACCAGCTTCATGGTGGAGGTGGGTGCGGTTAAATTACATTAGTGCAGAACTGAACAAACAGAGCAACCGAGTGTAATGTGTTCTCAGGACAGGATGTTCATATTTATCTTTTGCGGGTCATGCTTGATTATACTGTACACTCACCGGCCACTTTAATAGGAATTTGTTCTTGAGACTAAGACTCCTGTTCTTGGCTGCAGGACTGGAACCCAATGTGTTCTTCTGCTGTTGCATGCTGAGATGCTTTTCTGCTCACCACGGTTGTAGAGAGTTGCTATGAGTTACTATATCCTTCCTGGCAAAAAAGCTCGAACCAATCTGTCCATTTTCCTCTGACCTCTCTTATCAACAAGGTGTTTGTTTCCACCCACAGAACTGTCACTCACTCAGTGTTTTTTGTTTTTCACACCATTTTGTGTAAACTCGAGACTGCTGTGTGTGAAAACCCCAGGAGATCAGCAGTTTCTGAAATACTCAAACCAACTGGCTCAAACACCAACACCCATGCCACAATGAAAGAAAGTCACACTTTGAGATCACAATTTTTCCAATTCTGATGCTTAATGTGAGTGAACATTAACTGAAGCTTTTGATTTGTATCCGCATGATTTTATGCATCAACGGATCAGCTGATTAGAGAACTGATCAGAAAACAGCAGGTGGATGGGTGGGTGTTCCTAATAAAGTGGCCAGTGAGTGTTATTTATTATACAGTGTATAGTGTACAATGTATGGCTTACCTGCATGCCAATGATGGCGTAGATGAAGAAGAGCATAGCAATGAGCAGACACACATATGGCAGCGCCTGAAATAGGAAATGCAACATTTTATTTCCTGTAATTCTGACTAATTCATATCTACACATGCATTCAGCAACTAACCTATTTAAAATAAGTACAACCCCGATTCCAAAAAAGTTGGGACAAAGTACAAATTGTAAATAAAAATGGAATGCAATGATGTGGAAGTTTCAAAATTCCATATTTTATTCACAATAGAACATAGATGACATATCAAATGTTTAAACTGAGAAAATGTATCATTTAAAGAGAAAAATTAGGTGATTTTAAATTTCATGACAACAACACATCTCAAAAACAACAGTCTGTAAACGTCTGGGGACTGAGGAGACAAGTTGCTCAAGTTTAGGGATAGGAATGTTAACCCATTCTTGTCTAATGTAGGATTCTAGTTGCTCAACTGTCTTAGGTCTTTTTTGTCGTATCTTCCGTTTTATGATGCGCCAAATGTTTTCTATGGGTGAAAGATCTGGACTGCAGGCTGGCCAGTTCAGTACCCGGACCCTTCTTCTACGCAGCCATGATGCTGTAATTGATGCAGTATGTGGTTTGGCATTGTCATGTTGGAAAATGCAAGGTCTTCCCTGAAAGAGACGTCGTCTGGATGGGAGCATATGTTGCTCTGGAACCTGGATATACCTTTCAGCATTGATGGTGTCTTTCCAGATGTGTAAGCTGCCCATGCCACACGCACTAATGCAACCCCATACCATCAGAGATGCAGGCTTCTGAACTGAGTGCTGATAACAACTTGGGTCGTCCTTCTCCTCTTTAGTCCGAATGACACGGCGTCCCTGATTTCCATAAAGAACTTCAAATTTTGATTCGTCTGACCCCAGAACAGTTTTCCACTTTGCCACAGTCCATTTTAAATGAGCCTTGGCCCAGAGAAGACGTCTGCGCTTCTGGATCATGTTTAGATACGGCTTCTTCTTTGAGCTATAGAGTTTTAGCTGGCAACGGCGGATGGCACGGTGAATTGTGTTCACAGATAATGTTCTCTGGAAATATTCCTGAGCCCATTTTGTGATTTCCAATACAGAAGCATGCCTGTTTGTTATGCAGTGCCGTCCAAGGGCCCGAAGATCACGGGCACTTACTTACTTTACTTATGCACTGTAAATGATGATATGTTCAAACTCTTTGCAATTTTACACTGTCGAACTCCTTTCTGATATTGCTCCACTATTTGTCGGCGCAGAATTAGGGGGATTGGTGATCCTCTTCCCATCTTTACTTCTCAGAGCCGCTGCCACTCCAAGATGCTCTTTTTATACCCAGTCATGTTAATGACCTATTGCCAATTGACCTAATGAGTTGCAATTTGGTCCTCCAGCTGTTCCTTTTTTGTACCTTTAACTTTTCCAGCCTCTTATTGCCCCTGTCCCAACTTTTTTGAGATGTGTTGCTGTCATGAAATTTCAAATGAGCCAATATTTGGCATGAAATTTCAAAATGTCTCACTTTCGACATTTGATATGTTGTCTATGTTCTATTGTGAATACAATATCAGTTTTTGAGATTTGTAAATTATTGCATTCCGTTTTTATTTACAATTTGTACTTTGTCCCAACTTTTTTGGAATCAGGGTTGTATTCATATCCAGAAAACAAACAGCACAGTTTAGAATTGGGTCAGGATTTTAACATTAAGGAACTTAACAGAAAATGGCTCTTACTTTAAAGGACTGGACAAAGGTCCAGAGGAGGATTCGGATGGTGTAGCCCTGCCTCAGGAGTTTAATGAGCCTGGCTGCACGAAACAGCTTCAGAAAACTCATATTAAAAGTGTTGACAGACTACAAGAGAAAGAAGAAGGGATTTATTGAACAACTTTTGGTATTATTATGATTATTATTAGCTCAAGCAACTGACAGGTCATGAGTTTATGCCATCGTGTTGTCCGGCATCTGTCCGGTGTCGTCCACGCTTCACAAAAATCACTTCTTCTCTTTCAATTCTTCACCGATTTTTATTCTTTTTGGCAGGAAGGTCGGTCTGCCTGGGGTGCATATACTGTAGCTTCTACCCAAATTTGCATAATTGCAATTAATAATGAAGATATGGAGTAATTAATCAATCCCTAATGAACAGTTTCCACATAAATCACTTCTTCTCCCTCAATTCTTCACTGATTTTGATTCTTTCTGGCATGAAGGTAGGGGTACATAGGGTGCATATAACTTCTACCCAGATTTGCTTCATTACAATTATTAATGAAGTTATGGACTAATTAAGCCTTAATGAGTGAGCAGTTCAACATAAAAATCGCTTCTTCTTGGTCAATTCCTCGCCATTTTGGATTCTTTCTGGCAAATAGGTCAGTATTCCTAGGGTGGATATACAGTAGCTTCTATATATAGCTTGTATATAGTGGATATAGCTTGCAACATTTATTGTGCAAGGTGGCCCACTTTAGATCGTTCTTTCTAGACTAGACGGGGCTAGAGTGAGCTACGCCATCATTGACGGTATTATTATTATATAATCATTACTTTTTTGAGGCGACACCACAAAACGATGTAAAATATACAAGATGTTATTAGATTATTGTTCACTTTACATCGATTATTGCTTTTAGATAATCCTCTTTAATGCAGATTTCATTGGTCTAAGGAATAGAACATGACTTACTGTTATAGACGAATAATCAATAATCATGAATGACTTTTTATGTCAGTAAAAGTTAGTTATATAGCACTTTTTCCGAGACACTATAATACACAAATATATATAAAACGCAGACCAATGCAACATATTACCCAAACATCTCTCTAAATAGATACAGTGCCTTCCACAATTAATGGCACCCCTCGATAAGATATGTTCTTAGGCTTCTAATAAATTCTTTTTTTTAAAAAAATAAATCTAGGACAACAATGCAAAAAAAGAGAAAAATCCTTTAATTCAAGTGCATTTATTCAGTGGGAAAAAAAAAATCCCACATTAAGAAATAATTCTTTTACATGAAATCATGTGTGCCACAATTATCGGCACCCTTGATGTTAATACTTTGTACAACTCCCTTTTGCCAGCAAGACAGCACTTAATCTTCTCCTATAACATTTCACAAGATGGGAGAATACAGTACAGAGAAAGGGATCTTCGACCATTCCTATTTGCACAATCTCTCTAAATCATCCAGAGTCCTGGGTCCTCTCCTATGCACTCTCCTCTTCAGCTCACCCCACAGGTTTTCAATTGGGTTGAGGTCTGGGGACTGAGATGGCCATGGGAGGAGCTTGATTTTGTGTCTGGTGACCCATTTTTGTGTAGATTAGGCCACATGTTTAGGGTCATTATCTTGCTGAAAGACCCAGTGATGACCCATCTTCAGCTTTCGGGCAGAGGCCACCAGATTTTGATTTAAAATGTCCTGGTATTTCAAAGAGTTCATGATGCCATGCACCCTAACAAGG
This sequence comes from Neoarius graeffei, assembly GCF_027579695.1. NCBI lineage: Eukaryota > Metazoa > Chordata > Actinopteri > Siluriformes > Ariidae > Neoarius > Neoarius graeffei. The sequence continues at coordinate 99,936,698 of NC_083569.1, forward strand.
TTCCCGGGGCCTTTGGAAGAGAAACAGGCCCACAGCATCACCGATCCTCCCCCATACTTCACAGTGGGCATGAGGTGCTTTTCCGCATACTCGTCTTTTGTGATGTATTAGAGTGGTTGTTGCCAAAAAGCTCTATCTTGGTCTCATCTGACCAAAGCACATGGTCCCAGTTGAAGTCCCAGTACCGCTTCGCGAACTCCAGATGTTTACATTTATGCTTGTAAGTGAGAAAAGGCTTTTTCCGTGCATGCCTCCCAAACAGCTTCTTGGCATGCAGATAGCGCCTGATGGTTGTTATGGAGACTTGTGACCCTAAGATGCTACTCTTTGATGCAATTCTCTAACAGTGAACTTTGGAGAACTTTTTACTTCTCTTACCATCCTCCTCACTGTGCGTGGTGGCAAGATAAACTTGCATCCTCGTCCAGGCTTGTTTGCCACTGTTCCAGTTGTTTTAAACTTCTTGATGATTCCTCTGACTGTAGATATGGGCCGGTGTAGGTGAGCGGCTGTTTTCTTGTAGCCATTGCCTGACTTATGAAGGTCGACACACATCTGCCTTACTTGAATGGTGTGTTCTCTTGTCTTTCCCATGTTGAAGAGTGGATAAGAGAAATAGGCCTCTGTGTCACATCATATTTATACCCCAGGGAAACAGGATGTGATGAATTACTAATTTATCCTGTTCTACAGGGTCGCAGGCAAGCTGGAGCCTATCCCAGCTGACTACAGGCAAAAGGCGGGGTACACCCTGGACAAGTTGCCAGGTCATCACAGGGCTGACACAGACACAGACACATTCACACCTACAGTCAATTTAGAGTCACCAGTTAATCTAACCTGCATGTCTTTGGACTGTGGGGGAAACCGGAGCACCTGGAGGAAACCCACGTGGACACGGGGAGAACATGCAAACTCCGCACAGAAAGGCCCTTGTCGGCTAGTCTGGCTAACGCGACAAAGCTCTACGAGCTATTGGTCTGGCCAAGATATTAAGCCCAACCGTTTCCCAGAGCCTGTGGTTGACCCGCCTCCCTGAAATGCCTCAGTTTGCTACTGGTCGAAGCCAGAAAAGGCTGTGACGAAGCTTAAACCAATCACATCACTCTTTCCTCTGACGTATGCGATGCGACGGGGCTAACTGGTAGATTAAACTCTTACCGAAGCCGGTCGGGATCAAGGCGAAAACATCCTTCCTTTCAATAAATACCTCCAGGGCTGCTCTTTGCTCCGTTTTCAATGAGAACTTCCCATTGAATGCTTTCAATACAGCATCTATGCAGAAGCATGAATGAAGCGCTTCCGGCATAGATTCTGTAAACAATCTATGGCTTCCGGTCGCAGTTCTACTACGTCAGTGCCTTGAACACGCCTCTACCCAGGGCTGTTGGAGATGCTCAAAGTTGATTGGTTCCCGATTTTTCGGGAGCTTGGAAGAGCTGTAGATAGCTTGCCTGGTCAGACTAAGCTCGCAACAGGCCCTCGTGTTGCGTCACGCTTAGGATGGGCGGGCCCAGGCTACTTGTCGGCCACGGGGCTCGAACCCGGACCTTCTTGCTGTGAGGCGACAGCGCTAACCACTATACCACCGTGCCGCCCCACAGGTGATTTTATGAAAAATAATTATTTCTTAGTCAGGGATTTTTTATTATTTTTTTAATTCACTTGAGTTAAGGGTTACATTTTTCTACAATTTTCAGTGTGAGATTATGCTTCTGCAATAAAAATTGAATTTATTTTAAGGCTTTTAACACATCTTAACCAGGGGTGCCAATAATTGTGGAGGGCGCTGAATGTCTTTAACTTCCTTTATAAAGAGTCCAAAGAACCAGCAATTCTTAGACCTGTAGGCAGAGCATTCAACAGTTTTGATGCTACACCCTCAAAAGCTCGACCTGAATGAGCGAGCTGAGGAGTGAGAGTGATGTAGATCAGACACATACACACACCGGCCACTTTAATAGGAACTTGTTCTTGAGACTAAGGCCAAATCCCATTTCACCCCTTGGACATACCCCTTGGCCCTTCCCCTCCATTTTGCGCGTTCACGTGAAGGGGTAGGGGTATCCCAATCCCAGTTAACGCGGAGGGGTAGGGGAAGGGGTAGGGCTTCTGTACCCCTCCAAACGGAGATTTTCCTGGAGCTGACTCCGAACGAAGGGGTTTGAGTGATTTCCCACAATGCCATGCGGATTTCAGCGAGATTTCATGCGGATTTCAGAAAGATGGCGGTTCCCGCGGCGAAAGATTGTCATAAATGTATTTTCTCCATTATTTACGTGTTTTAAGTTGTTATCCAGAGGAAACACGCCGCTTGATTCGCTTTCGAGCTGAGAATGAGCAGCGATTTCTGAAATCCAAGCTGCTGCTAAAAAGCTTTGGGAGTGAGTATTGTTTTTGGTTGCTTGACTGCGTACGTTTTGTTCTGTTATTCTCGCTTTTATTGTTTACATGAGTGTTCTGACACCTCATTCTGTCGGATGTGGTGCACGAAGCGCCAAAGATATCCCATTCAGTGGTGTTAGTTAACAAATCACACCCTGCCAGCAGAGATTTCTGGTTCTGCCTCTGGCTCTGACTGTAGCGGCTGGTCGCAGCCAGTGACGCATTTGGTCGCGTTTTGCTAACGTAAACGCTGACGGAGGTACGCGATGACGTATGCGATCGTTGAAGGGCTATCCCAATACGTAGGGGTTGAATTTCAAGCCCTATCCCCTGTAGCTCAGTTTCAAGGGGAAGGGCCAAGGGGAAGGGGGAGGGGAAGGGGGAGGGGTAGGGGTAGAAATTAGAATTGGGATTGGGCCTAAGACTCCTGTTCTTGGCTGCAGGACTGGAACCCAATGTGTTCTTCTGCTGTTGCATGCTGAGATGCTTTTCTGCTCACCACGGTTGTAAAGAGTTGCTATGAGTTGCTATATCCTTCCTGGCAAAAAAGCTTGAACCAATCTGTCCATTTTCCTCTGACCTCTCTTATCAACAAGGCGTTTGTTTCCACCCACAGAACTGTCCCTCACTCACTCAGTGTTTTTTGTTTTTCGCACCATTCTGTGAGACTGTTGTGTGTGAAAACCCCAGGAGATCAGCCGTTTCTGAAATACTCAAACCAACTCAAACCATCTGGCTCAAACCAGCACCCATGCCACAGTGAAAGAAAGTCACACTTTGAGATCACAATTTTTCCCGTTCTGATGTTTGAACATTGTGAACATTAACCGAAGCTCTTGATTTGTATCTGCATGATTTTATGCATCAGTGGATCGGCTGATTAGAGAACTGCATCAAACAGCAGGTGTGTGTATGGGTATTCCTAATAAAGTGTCCAGTGAGTGTATGCAGGAGCCTGACTGTGCAATGCTCTGTACATAAGAGTGAGAATTTTAATCTGGATCCTAAATGCAACAGGAAGCCAATGAAAAGATTTAAACAGAGGGGTGATGTGAGACCGTCTGTCTGACCTGAGTGAGTAATCAAGCAGCAGCAAGGAAAAAAAATGCATTACAGTTGTCAAAAGTTTGTACACCCCTACTCATTCATTCTGTATTTGGACTATTTTCGAAAACCTAGAACAATACTGAAGACAATCGAAACTATGAAATAACATCTGGGACACATATGGCGCTATGTGGGAAACAAAAAAGTGTGAAAAAACAAAAATGTTTAATATTTTAGACTCTTCTAATTCTATTGGCATTACCTTAACCAGCTTCATGAGGTCGTCACCTGGAATGCTTTCCAATTAACAGGTGTGCCTCGTCAAAAGTTAATTATTGGACGAGTTTCTTGCCTTCATAATGTGTTTGACATCATCAAACGGTAAATAATAACAATACAAATAAAAAATAGCCCTATTCAACACCACAACTGTCGTAATCCATACATATTATGTCAAGAACCGCTGAACTAAGTAAAGAGAAATGACCTCCATCATTACTTTAAGACATGACGTGACTTAATAAAAATAAAGTAAAAACACTGAATTAGAAGGTGACACTTGACCTTTGACACTACGGATCTCAATTTATCAGTGATATAAACAAGATCCGGTCAGCTGCTTAACATGGGTGTCGAACAATAAGGACTGACCAAACATAATCGCTGAAGTACACAGTTTGGAGCAGGCAGCAGAGAAAAGAGGCCCAATACATCTGGGGAAACAATCAGAACTTCCGTCTAATTGGTATTAAGCTGTTAGAAGTTTTTTTGCTGTCCAATCCTTAATAGCATTAAGGCAGTCTTGGAGCCTAGACAGCCTATTAGCCTGCTTTGGTTTGAAAGAATAATCCAACTGGATATCATTTAAAAGTATGGGAAATATGGGATATAAAATCTGTCAGTGATCTGACCCAAAGGCAGCAGATATAACAAGAATAGCAGGGGCCCCAGAACCGAGCCCTGGAGACTCCTTCCTGTGTAAACTGTTACCATAGAAACCATAACGTATTAGAAGGCGCACATTAATATACACCTGTGATTTGCCTTGCAGTCAGAATTATAGTCAGTGAAAATGAATCAACAACTTCTAACCAATCAGAATTGAGAATTCGATAATACGGAACACAGAACAGAAACACCTTTATTAGATCAGAAAAGGCATCAGTTAAAATGAAATGAAATGAAATAAACTTTAAAAGATAAGCGAATATAACGTTGAAACAGATTTTATTTTTACCTGCAAGTCTACAATGATCTCAGTGATGCTGCCAAGGACAGTGATGAAGTCAAAGATGTTCCAAGTGTCTCGGAAATAATTCTGTGATGAAAGATAAGTGAATGTATATTATTGGGGAATGTGACAAAAATAAACATGACTATACGGTATGACTCCTTCATAGTGGAGTGGAGCCCCATACTTAACAGAATGCATCGACCTGATTTTTTATGTCTTGACTATACGATGTTACCGTGAGCTAGCCTAGTGGTTAGCGTGTCTGCCTCTCGGCTGGGAGATTGCAAGTTCTACTTGTGGTCGGGTCATACCAAAGACCATCATAAAAATGGTACCTACTACCATCTGGTGATGTGCTGCAATACAGATGTGAGTGGAGAGTCAAACTCTTGCAGTTACCAGAAGACCAGCCCCCCCATTGTAACCCTAGCTGTATAATAGGTGAGAGACCAAGGGCTTTAGAAGCAGAGATTGGCACTGCCCAATGTACCTTAAGGGCCTGGTTAGTACTGGGATGGGAGACTGCATGGGAGGACGAGGTTCTGGCCCAGGAGGGACTTTGACTTTTTTTTTTTTGACTGTATGACGTCCGTATGAATGTGTACCACCACAGGAAACCCGACCATAAGTACAAGGCAATGTATCTCAAACACTTGACAACCGGGCAACGAAATTTGTATCTTTATATAAATAAGATAGATGGGTTTTAATCCTGCACTTATTTGCTAGTGCCTTGTGGACTTTGATATCCTGCTCAGTTGAATTAACCCACGAGCCTAGATACTTGAAATCGTCTACTTCATCAAGCACCGTCCCATCGCTTGTGGAGAGAGATGCTGGAGATGTAATATTGCAAGACATCACCTTGGTCTTCTTGTCATTTAGAACAAGCCCAATGCGATTACACTCTTTCTCAACACTAGCAAGCAATGTATGTGACTGTTGGACATCATTAGATAGCAACGTGACGTCATCTGCGAAGTCCAAGTCCGCGATTACCTTTTCTGGGTGTCTATGAGGGCGTCTAGGCGTTAACGTAAACCCGAGGTCGGGTTCTCTGCCACAAATAGTCTTCCGAAGAGCATAATCAAGCACTATCACAAAATGAAAAGGGGCAAGAGTATCTCCCTGCAGCACGCCTGCTGTGATTTCAAATTCCTCGGTATTGCCATCTGAGGTCACAACCTTTGCTCAGGTACCTGTGTACATCGCTTAGATTGCCCTTAGTAGCCTCGATGGAATGGCACAGGCCTTGAGGATCTTTATCACTGACATTATTTCCTTGATTCTATCCATCAAGGAAATAATGTGTAAAAATGTTCCATAATTGTTCATTTTGTTTACACTGTAGTGGTTCCCTGGCTACAAAAATTTAATTTCAGTTATTATCTGGACCTAAGCTCCATATCTGATTGACTCACCATGAAGCCAAAGGCCATAATTTTGAGGATGCACTCCATGGAGAAGAGCACCGTGAAGGCCGTGTTCAGATGCTTCAGGACCATGTCATAGGCAGCCGGAGCCGAGTGATACTGCAGCAAAACACATCAAATACAGTGACAGAGTTGCTACAGAGTATTATCTACTGCCAAATTTGTAAAACATCTGTTGTACTGCTTTAAAAAGTTCACTCTTCCATATATACTGTGCCTAAATTAGACCAAAGGAGTAATAACTAATGTTCTTCTCTGTTACCTTATTGAATATAGAGTGAGGGATTGATATCAGTGTTGCACATACTATATTAAAGCTTTTACTGTTACATAAAAAAGTACAATACCATAATAATAATAATAATAATAATTGTCCGTTTTAATATTGTGTGGCAGCGGGGGCGTGGTCAAGCGCTGGTCTGTGACAGGAGGGCAGAGTTGGGGAAGGTAAGTGGCAGAATTGCTACACCTGAGTGTAATTAACCTGTGTTTTGTGTGTGTTCTCCCCAGTAAACCGCGCCCTATTTAAGGAGGGAGAGTGAGAGCGGAGGGGAGCTTGCCGAGAGGAGATTACGGAGAGTGTGTGTGTGTGTGTGTGTGTGTGTGTGTGTGTGTGTGTGTGTGTGAATCTCCGAGTGTTACTTGTTGAGTGCCCGACTGAAAAGTGCAGCAATAAAAGACGATATTTATCCTGATCTCTGTCCTGCCGTCTTCTGTGCTCCACCCACATGTTAAACCCGCTACAGTGGTGCCGAAACCTGGGAAGGTGGAGCACCTGTCCTGCAGCCCCATGGAATCCTCCCCGTTCGTGGACTTGGTCCACGCCCTCGCCACGGCTCAGCAGAGCCAGCACCAGGCACTCGTCACGCTCCGGAAGGAGCAGGAGCGCCGCTTTGAAGCCCTGGTGCTGGCTCAACAGGAAGACCGAGAGGCGTTCCGGCGCCTCCTCGCGTCGGCGGGGTCCACCAGCGCCCCGGCTGCGGGCCCATCTCCCCTCACCTTGACCAAGATGGGCCTGCAGGACGACCCCGAGGCTTTCATCGCGTTGTTCGAGCAGGTCGCCGAAGCCTCGGGGTGGCTGATGGAGCAGCGCGCGGCGCGCCTCCTCCCCCTCCTGACGGGAGAGGCGCAGTTAGCCGCACTACAGCTCCCCGCCGACCGCCGGCTGGCCTACGCCGACCTTCGCCGGGCTGTCCTCCAGCGCGTGGGGCGCACGCCGGAGCAGCAGCGCCAGCGCTTCCGCGCGCTGCGGATGGAGGAAGTCAGCAGCCCGTTCGCGTTCGACCAACAGCTCCGGGACGCCTGCTGGCGGTGGCTGAGGGCCGAAGATCGCGATGCCGAGGGAATCATCGACCAGGTGGTGCTGGAACAGTTCATCGCCCGCCTACCCGCCGGAACCGCGGAGTGGGTCCAGTGCCACCGCCCGGCGTCACTGGATCAGGCCGTAGGACTGGCGGAGGATCATCTGGCGGCTGTCCCGGCGGCAGGACAACGGATGACATCGTCTTCTCTCTCTCTCTCTCTTCCCCCTCCTCCCGTGTCCCGTCCTCGCCCCATTCCCCCACCACGGAGGCGGGGGCCGGCTCCACCCCAGCTGGCCCGCCGCACCCGTGGTGCCCTCCCATTTCTCCCTTCTGTGTCTGTCTCTCCCCCCCCCTCAGGTGAGTGACCCTCAAAACACAGCTGCAGAGGGGAGGCCCGGGCTGGTTTGCTGGCGCTGCAGGGAACCGGGCCACCTGCAGCAACAGTGTGCAGCGATGGAGGTGGGGGCGGTGGTGCAGATCCCTGACACACCAGAGGCTGCCCTCGATCAGGCCGGAGCGTATCGCATACTGGTAAGTGTACAAGGGGCGACATATCAGGCGTTGGTGGATTCGGGTTGCAATCAGACCTCGATCCGCCAAAGCCTGGTGCAAGATGAGGCATTGCGGGGAGCACAAGGGGTGAAGGTGTTGTGTGTGCATGGGGATATTCACAGCTACCCGTTGGTGTCGGTCCACATACATTTCAGAGGGGAAAAAACGATAATGAAGGCGGCGGTTAATCCTCGCCTTACCCACTCTTTGATCTTGGGGACTGATTGGCCGGGATTTCGGGGGTTGATGGCACGCCTAGTAGTGGGTCCTGCCGGTTGTCAGGGGAGGGTCCCGGTGTCGCTTTGGCTGGAGCTGCGGTCGCAGAGCCGTCTATGTCATCTCCGCGACAGAGTGAGGAGCCCCCGGCCCCTCCTCTTTCTATTGGGGAATCCCTCGCGGATTTCCCACTGGAACAATCGCGAGATGAGACTCTGCGACACGCGTTTGACCAAGTGAGAGTAATCGATGGTCAAACGCTCCAGCCGAATGCCACCCCGTCCTTCCCCTATTTTTCCATTTTGAAGGATAGGTTATACCGAGTGACGCAGGACACTCAGACGAAGGAGCGAGTCACCCAGTTGTTAATTCCAAAGAGCCGCTGGGAATTGGTATTCCAGGCGGCTCACTTTAATCCCATGGCGGGACACCTCGGGCAGGATAAGACACTCGCCCAGATAATGGCCCGATTCTATTGGCCGGGGATTCGCGGCGACGTCTGTAAGTGGTGTACGGCGTGCCGCGAATGCCAATTAGTAAATCCAGCGGCCATTCCAAAAGCGCCCTTGCGCCCCCTACCATTAATCGAGACCCCGTTTGAAAGAATTGGGATGGATCTCGTCAGGCCATTAGATCGGTCAACACGAGGGTACCGCTTTATATTGGTTCTGGTGGACTATGCAACGCGATACCCGGAAGCGGTGCCTCTCCGCAATATCTCCGCACGTAGTATTGCAGAGGCCCTCTTCCACGTCATCTCCCGGGTTGGAATCCCGAAAGAGATTCTGACTGACCAAGGCACCTCGTTTATGTCACGAACACTGAGCGAACTGTATGGGCTACTGGGTATTAAGCCGATCCGCACCAGCGTGTATCACCCACAGACGGACGGTTTAGTTGAACGGTTCAATCGCACCCTCAAGAATATTATCAAAAAATTCGTAAGTGAGGACGCATGTAACTGGGATAAGTGGCTCGAACCCTTGTTGTTTGCAGTGCGAGAGGTCCCCCAAGCCTCCACGGGGTTCTCCCCATTTGAATTATTGTATGGGCGTAAGCCGCGCGGCATCTTAGATGTACTGTGGGAAAATTGGGAGGAGGGACCTTCACAGAGCAAAAACGAAATTCAGTACGTTATGGATCTGCGCGCAAAACTCCACACGCTCACCCACCTAACTCAGGAGAATTTGCGGCAGGCCCAGGAACGGCAAACCCGCCTGTACAACAAGGGCACGCGCCTTAGAGAGTTCACTCCGGGAGATAAGGTACTTGTCCTGTTGCCCACGTCGAGCTCCAAATTAATCGCCAAGTGGCAAGGGCCCTTTGAGGTCACACGGCGAGTCGGGGACGTCGACTATGAGGTTAGGCGAACGGACAGGGAGGGGGCGCTACAGATCTACCACCTCAATCTACTGAAACTCTGGAACGAGGAGGTCCCCGTGGCGTTGGTGTCGGTAGTTCCGGAGAAGGCGGAGCTGGGGCCGGAGGTCCAAAAAGGGTCATTGGCATCTCGCACCTCTCCGGTCCCCTGTGGAGACCACCTCTCCCCGACCCAACTCATGGAGGTCACCCAGTTGCAGGCCGAGTTTTCGGATGTGTTCTCACCCCTGCCTGGTCGCACCAACCTCATAGAACACCACATAGAGACGCCCCCGGGGGTGGTAGTGCATAGCTGTCCTTATAGATTACCCGAACACAAAAAAAAAAGGTGGTTCGGTTAGAACTTCAGGCCATGCTCGAAATGGGCATCGTCGAGGAGTCCCACAGTGACTGGAGCAGCCCGGTGGTCTTGGTTCCCAAGGCTGACGGCTCGGTCCGGTTCTGTGTGGACTATAGAAAAGTCAACGCGATGTCTAAATTCAACGCATACCCAATGCCTCGTATTGATGAGCTGCTCGATCGACTAGGCACGGCTCGCTTTTACTCGACACTGGATTTGACAAAGGGATATTGGCAGATCCCCTTGACTCCATTATCCCGGGAAAAAACGGCCTTCTCCACACCGTTCGGCTTACACCAGTTCGTCACACTTCCGTTTGGGCTGTTTGGGGCGCCCGCTACGTTTCAGCGGCTGATGGACCGGGTCCTCCGGCCCCACGCCACCTATGCGGCCGCTTACTTAGATGACATCATTTATAGTAATGACTGGCAGCGGCACCTGCAACACCTGAGGGCCGTCCTTAGGTCGCTGAGGCGGGCGGGGCTCACTGCCAACCCGAAGAAGTGTGCGATTGGGCGGGTGGAAGTACGGTATCTGGGCTTCCACTTGGGTAATGGGCAGGTGCGTCCCCAAATTAATAAGACAGCAGCGATTGCGGCCTGCCCGAGGCCCAAGACCAAAAAGGGGGTGAGACAGTTCCTGGGGCTGGCTGGCTATTATCGTAGGTTTATACCTAATTATTCGGACGTCACCAGCCCGCTGACTGACCTCACTAAAAAGGGGGCGCCAGATCCGGTCCAGTGGACGGAGCAGTGCCAGCGGGCTTTCTCTGAGGTAAAGGCTGCACTGTGTGGGGGGCCACTTTTGCACTCCCCTGACTTATCTCTCCCTTTTTTGTTACAGACGGATGCGTCGGACAGAGGGCTGGAGGCCGTTTTGTCCCAGCAGGTGGGGGGAGAGGACCGCCCAGTATTATACATCAGCCGAAAGCTGTCAGTGCGTGAGGGGCGCTACAGCACAATCGAGAAGGAGTGCCTGGCGATCAAGTGGGTGGTCCTCGCCCTCCGTTACTACCTGCTGGGGCGCTCTTTCACCCTCTGTTCGGACCACGCGCCCCTCCAGTGGCTCCACCGCATGAAGGATGCCAACGCGCGGATCACCCGTTGGTATCTGGCGCTCCAACCTTTCAACTTCAAGGTGGTCCACAGGCCGGGGGCGCAGATGGTCGTGGTGGACTTCCTCTCCCGTCAAGGGGGGGGGGGGGGGGGGGAGTCGGCTGTGGGCCGGACGGGCGCCCGGCCTGAGTCGGGCGGTGGGGGTATGTGGCAGCGGGGGCGTGGTCAAGCGCTGGTCTGTGACAGGAGGGCGGAGTTGGGGAAGGTAAGTGGCAGAATCGCTACACCCGAGTGTAATTAACCTGTGTTTTGTGTGTGTTCTCCCCAGTAAACCACGCCCTATTTAAGGAGGGAGAGTGAGAGCAGAGGGGAGCTTGCCGAGAGGAGATTACGGAGTGTGTGTGTGTGAATCTCCGAGTGTTACTTGTTGAGTGCCCGACTGAAAAGTGCGGCAATAAAAGACGATATTTATCCTGATCTCTGTCCTGCCATCTTCTGTGCTCCACCCACACGTTAAACCCGCTACATATTGTTATGCAAAATGTGATGCGTATTATCACTTTTTTTTGCATGCCCTGTTTCTTCAGACTTCCTAAATTCCTAAAATATTTGCATCCAAAAATTCTATAGATTTCATCCATTAATTCAGAAAGGTGGGTAAAGAAACAGTCATCATTTCATAGACCTGAGCTGAGAAAGCACATGAAAAACCTGCTATACTTATAGGTGTGAACTGCACACGGGTCATTTTATTTCGAAAATTATCCCAAGCATGTGCGTAACATAACTATAATTCACTCCGCATTCTTTACTGTTCCCTGGTTTTACCGTACTTAAATTACTGCTCAGTGGTGTGGGGAAATACGTATAAATGTTCACTTCATGCAATAACTATACTTCAAAAAAGAGCTATAAGAATAATTCATAGTGCTGGTTACCGAGATCATACTAATTCACTATTCTTAAATTCAAAATCTTTAAAATTCAGGGATATTATAGAATATAAAACTGCCTTAGTAATGTACGAAGTAAGGAATTATAAAGTACCAAGGAATATCCAAATAATGTTCTCGGATAGAGAGGGGGGCTATAATTTTAGGGGGAAATTGAAATTTAAAATTTGCAGTGCTAGGACAACGTTAAAAATGTTCAGTATCTCTATTTGTGGAGTAAAGCTATGGAACAGTTTGAATGTGGAGCTCATGAAATGTACAACTATAAACCAGTTCAAAAAAAGGTATAAGGAATAGATCTTTATGAGGTATAGGGAGGAGGAATTACAATAACATGCTATTGATAATATAACTGTATATACAGTGGTGCTTGAAAGTTTGTGAACCCTTTAGAATTTTCTATATTTCTGCATAAATATGACCTAAAACATCATCAGATTTTCACATAAGTCCTAAAAGTAGATAAAGAGAACCCAGTTAAACAAATGAGACAAAAATATTATACTTGGTCATTTATTTATTGAGGAAAATGATCCAATATTACATACCTGTGAGTGGCAAAAGTATGTGAACCTTTGCTTTCAGTATCTGGTGTGACCCCCTTGTGCAGCAATAACTGCAACTAAATGTATCCGGTAACTGTTGAGTCCTGCACACTGGCTTGGAGGAATTTTAGCTCATTCCTCCATACAGAACAGCTTCAACTCTGGGATGCTGGTGGGTTTCCTCACATGAACTGCTCACTTCAGATCCTTCCACAACATTTCGATTGGATTAAGGTCAGGACTTTGACTTGGCCATTCCAAAACATTAACTTTATTCTTCTTTAACCATTCTTTGGTAGAACGACTTGTGTGCTTAGGGTCGTTGTCTTGCTGCATGACCCACCTTCTCTTGAGATTCAGTTCATGGACAGATGTCCTGACATTTTCCTTTAGAATTTGCTGGTATAATTCAGAATTCATTGTTCCATCAATGATGGCAAGCTGTCCTGGCCCAGATACAGCTAAACAGGCCCAAACCATGATACTAAAACCACCATGTTTCACAGATGGGATAAGGTTCTTATGCTGGAATGCAGTGTTTTTCTTTCTCCAAACATAACACTTCTCATTTAAACCAAAAAGTTCTATTTTGGTCTCATCCGTCCACAAAACATTTTTCCAATAGCCTTCCGGCTTGTCCATGTGATCTTTAGCAAACTGCAGACGAGCATCAATGTTCTTTTTGGAGAGCAGTGGCTTTCTCCTTGCAACCCTGCCATGCACACCATTGTTGTTCAGTGTTCTCCTGATGGTGGACTCATGAACATTAGCCAATGTGAGAGAGGCCTTCAGTTGCTTAGAAGTTACTCTGGGGTCCTTTGTGACTTCACTAACTATTACATGCCTTGCTCTTGGAGTGATCTTTGTTGGTCGACCAGTCCTGGGGAGGGTAACAATGGTCTTGAATGTCCTCCATTTGTACACAATCTGTCTGACTGTGGATTGGTGGAGTCCAAACTCTTTAGAGATGGTTTTGTAACCTTTTCCAGCCTGATGAGCATCAACAACGCTTTTTCTGAGGTCCTCAGAAATCTCCTTTGTTCGTGCCATGATACACTTCCACAAACATGTGTTGTGAAGATCAGACTTTGACAGATCCCTGTTCTTTAAATAAAACAGGGTGCCCACTCACACCTGATTGTCATCCCATTGATTGAAAACACCTGACTCTAATTTCACCTTCAAATGAACTGCTAATCCTAGAGGTTCACATACTTTTGCCACTCACAGATATGTAATATTGGATCATTTTCCTCAATAAATAAATGACCAAGTATAATATTTTTTGTCTCATTTGTTTAACTGGCTTCTCTTTATCTACTTTTAAGACTTGTGTGAAAATCTGATGATGTTTTAGGTCATATTTATGCAGAAATATAGAAAATTCAAAAGGGTTCACAAACTTTCAAGCACCACTGTATGTGGGTATGGGTACATTCGGATATATTACATAAAAAGTGAGTATTATATATATATATATATATATATATATATATATATATATATATATGTGTGTGTGTGTGTGTGTGTGTGTGTGTAGTGCATAATTGTATATAATATATAAGCATAATATGCATAATTATGATATGGGTGTCTGTGTATGTATGGATGTGTATAGTTATGTGTATATGTATGTACTGTATATATGTATTGTATGTGTGTATATATACTTAGCATCAGTATTTGTATATATATATGATTTGATTTGGGCGATATTATACCATGTTGGTATGTCTTGGTATGGTTTTTTTTTGTTGATTTTGCTTTCTTTTCTATATATAGTTTATTATGGTGGAAAGTGACGTTTGATTAACGGTGGTATAGAGGGTTAGGATTTGATAAGTTATTTACTTCTTCCTAATCCTTTCCGAACATTATTATGTTATTGCCTTGTGGCTACGCTATTCTGTTTATGATGATGTTTTGATTGCATTTTTTATTTTTTGTTTGTTTTTATATCTTCTTTACTGTTCGGAATCAATCAATCAATCAATCAATCAATCAATCAATCAACATGAGTCTGAATACACAAAATGTTTATTCATGTGCTTATTGATGTAACTTGTGAATTTAATTCACCAGAGTTGTACCTGTTTTTCACACAAGTACAACTAAAATATTTGATGGCTACAGAATCCGTATATTAAAAACCAGAGAGTTCTGGAACACCGTATGCATTTTAGCTGTCAGTTTGATTTCCAACTAAAAATTACCCAATGCTGTTGGCTTTTATGGTGATGATACACGGGGCAACTTTTTGGGCAACGTTGCCAGGCAATTATGCGTCGATACTTTCCCATTGAGGTTGGGCAACATTATTTCAATCTGAACGATTTTGATCGTTTTGAGCAACTTTTTAAGATCATCCAATCAGAATGCTAGCAGTGAATCACATGAGCACCTGAGAGCTTCAACAAAGATGGCGGCGTCTGAATGGCAGTTTTATGCCGGTAAGTTGTTATGTGTAAACCCAAAGTGGCGAATTTACCTCATCAAACGCTTCAAAAACCAACAGACATCTGTTTTTATGTGCTCAGGTTGTAATTAAGACATCGATTTTTTTCAGCTAAGCGTAAACTGCTGTTAGCTAACCACCGCTCCATAGAGACCGAATGGAATTTAGATAACTAGTGGTGGTTTTTGCTAACAAAGTTAGCTGAAAGTTATCACTAGCTATGTAGGGATAATATTAGTTCTCTTGTGTCAAGTTAAAAGTGATGGGAAGCTCATGATTTTATTTTTTGTGAGTTGTAATAGAGATTGTCTAACTTATCATCTGATCTAATTCACATACAGAGCACGACTACTTGTGGAACCCAAGGGCGAAACAGTACAACCTTCAGGATATAAACAAAGAAAGCCTTTCAAGAGTTCTGTCAGCAGCTATACTTACTTGACTGAAATAAAGGCTGAAGTCAAGACAAAAGTGACTGCTGCAAATGTTTCAGTGTCCATCTTTGTGGTGTCTGTCTCCCTGGCAATAGATTTGCTCTTTGGTTGTTGCGAATTGTCTGTTGCCCTTATTAGTTGCCCTGTGTCTCACATGGTGGCCCGTTGCCAGCAACATTGCTCAAAAAGTTGCCCCGTGTATCATCACCTTTACAGGACAACGTTGGCGATTAGCAATATAGTTACCTTCATCATGAGGACCACGGTGTTGAGTGCGATCATGACGAGGACTGTGTATTCAAATGACGGAGAGACGACAAAGTGCCATAGTCGGTACTGGAGCGTCTGTCGGTTTTGGGGCATGTAACGTGTAAAAGGCTTTGCACTGATAGCAAAGTCTATGCAGGCTCTCTGAAACAGTCAGGAAGGGAATGGGATGAAAAAGCAGAAGAGGAACAGTACTTTGTTAATTTGATGGAGAAAATTTTGATTGAAAAAAAATATATATCCAACATTTATAAAACTTTACAATTAGATGAATCAGGAGAGACCTACTATATTAAAGAAAAATGGGAATTGGAAGCTAATGTTATAATAGATGATGAAGAATGGGAGGAAAGTCACTTAAGTAGCCATAAAATCATAAACAGCCCTATGTGGAGAGAGTTCGACTGGAAAGTTAAGGTCAGGCACTTTAGGACCCCTCAAGTGTTGTCTGGGTTTGTTGGAGGATCCTCAGCATTATGCTGGAGGGGCTGTGGAAAGATTGGGGACCATACACACGTTTTTTGGGATTGTCCAAAATTGCAAAAATTTTGGGAAGATATTAAAAATGAGAAATTTTAAAGCTTGATTTACCGTTAAGTCCTCCGTATTATATTTTGGGATGTATACCAAAAGGTATACTCTATGGGGATAACTTTTATATTTTAAGGGAATTATTATTATTAATTGCAAGGAAAATGATAACTATCTCTTGATTGCAAAATTAACCTCTCAAGGTGGAACATTGGACTAATAGACTGAAACAGGTATACATGATGGAAGAGATGACTGCACAATTGCAAATGAAAAAGATATTGTTCTCCAGAGATGGACACTTGGAACTCAATATCTGGCTGAAATGTAGAATACCCCGTAACTATTTTCTTTTACTTCTTTGTTTCTGCTTGTGGATTTTTTAAGGGCACTTTAAAAAGAGTTTTTGTTGTCAAGAAACATTCAAGATTGTATGTGATCAATGTTTTACTCCGTTATTAAATAAAATTAGTTTGAGAAAGCAGAACAAACACAAAATCGATTTCAATTCCGACAAAATAGAAGTTAAACTACATACAAGGGCACTTGGTAAAGTGCATACCTCCAACAAGCCACATGTTATCAACATCAAAATCAAATCACTTGAACCTGGGATACTACTAAAGCTGTCCACCAAATTTCATCCAAATCCGTTCACTACTTTTTGAGTTACATTGGGAAGAGTCAAAAAAATCCTGGCTCTGCATACATATCCCAATTTGCATCAAAATCTAATCAATTGTTCATTTGCCCATGGCCTACCTTTCCTCCAAATTTCATCAAAATCTGTTCACTACTTTTTGAGTTACATTGGGAAAAGAAAAACAAACAAACAAACAAACAAACAAACAAACGAAGCCAAAAATATAACCTCCTCCAACAAAGTTGGCAGAGTTTATGACAAAATGGAATGGTTGAGAGTGAAGGATTCTTGCTCAAGTGCCCAAAGATTTTATATTTTGTCTTTGTGTCCGATTCTATTATCTGAAGCTTAGCAACTTGGACTTTGCAACTTTAAACCCCGCCCACTTTGTCATCAGCATTTAAACCTGTTCACATTTACCTTCATTTCTACACACAGTTATTTTACATTCATACATTTTGAACAGGAGTCTTTTTGAGATCTCAGTCCAGTTGGTCAGGTTCAATGCCCGAACTGATGATCACATCATCAGTTTTTCTTTGGCTAATCAGACACAAGGTATGCCACCACTCTTGCCGGAGCGGTTGGGGATTAGGTGCCTTGCTCAAGGGCACTTAAGTCAATCCTGCTAGTCCTGCTAGAGATCTGGTCTTGTTGTGGCTATCAAGAATTAGCACATATTAGTCTTTGGGCCCAGTTCCACAACACCGATAACTATAACTATACTTTTAACTCCAACTCTGACTATCCCTCTGCCTGAATTGAGTTCCAGTCTGGAACAGTCACACCACAACTATAATCCTGACTATAATATTGGTTGGTCCTGACACTCAGGGAAATAAATGCATGCAACTTAGGAATAGTTATGGAAGTTTTTTCCAAGTAGTAGCACATTATTCCGGGTCGTATTGTACAGCTCGGACTTCAAAACAACCCATGCACACACTGGGACTATATGGATAGGTCCCGGACTAAGGAAATATAATAAAAAACGATAGAAAATATGGAGTGGTTACGGATTTTAATACGGATGCATCATGAATGCTAATAATTTACGGATTGGTCACGGACGTTTCAGTATATTACAGATTGGTTACTGATTTCATATGGATGATGCATCACGGATAAAAAAAAAAAATTAAGAAGTCTAAAACAATTAAATATTTGGACTGCCGAAGTTCAAAACATCTTACCTGCATTTATATGTTTACTTTATTAATTTACGATTGATATTTCATGGAAAATCACATATCCGTGAATAAAGGATCTGTGATTTGTATTATATTTTTTATTTTCAGTGAATCTGTATTCCGTGACTTCATGATGCAACAAGGATGTACAAAGATGCCCAGGGGAAAATAGCATGTGCTCAGACAATGTCACATGTAAACAATTACGTGATTGGTCAGACGTTTTATCGGATTAGGTCCAGGCCTGGAAAAATGGCTCCAGAAGCAATCTCACTGATACGGTTAAACCCAGGCCTGGGCTATAGGGATCGTTATTGGTCTGGTGTGAGCACCAACCACATAAACTGCAGGGGACCCATTTATTTATAGTTATTGTTATAGTTATCGGTATTGTGGGACCGGGCCTTTATACATATTTATTCATACAACATACTACCTAATTGGAAGGAGAGAGAGCATGCTAAGATTAGAGTTAAACACTGCAGGAATGACTGAACTACCCGGTTTCTCTCTGGCTCTGTGGTTTGAAATGAAAGCTCACCTCATTTTTCTCCAGGTTACACTCCTCCATCATTTTGTCCCCTTGCTCCTGGAATGTGATGATGATAAGGGCAACAAATATGTTGACAAAGAAGAAGGGGAAGACGACAAAGTACACGACATAGAAGATGGACATCTCCATGCGGTTGCCTCGGCTCGGGCCGTGATCTTCTTCGGTCACGTCTACTGAGTGCTGGAGAACCCTGAAGCAGCACACAAACATCTCCATAAACAGTTAACAATGTGGTTGAAATGAATACTTACATTTATAGTGTTGTAAATTGCCAGATGTTATAGCAATAACTGTTAGATTTATATTCAAATTATGACTAAACATGCATAGTGAAGATTCAATACAGAAATTATGCAAATTAGGATTCAGTCCTGAGATGTACAGTACAGTATCTCTGGATTTAGGTGCTATTCAAAGTTGTGTGAGAATCACGCAACATGGGGTGGAGTTTGAGTAAAATGGCAGCATTTCTCAGTTTCACGTCATAATATTACTGCTTTCCATTTCCTTCAGGAGTAGGAAGTACGAGCTGGGGATGACGTCACACCTGAGTTGACCGCATTCCAGTCAGAAAACCAATACCAGCAATATTATTAGCAATACCAGTTCTAGCTATTGTTAGCCATTGTTAGCAATACCAGTTGATTGAGACATCCTGCACAATTTCTTATGGATCTTGACTATGCTGATGATCTAGCAACAGTATCAGAGCTTGTCAATGATGCTGAATTTCTTCTTCATGCCCTTGAAACATCAGCTTCCTTAGTTGGGCTTTACTGCAATGAGGTCAAGACAGAGTACATCTCTACATCCTCGGATCCCTCATCATTATTTGCCATGTCTGGGAAGAACATCAAGTGAGTTGATGACTTCAAGTACCAGGGCTCTTTTATAATGGACTCCTTTAAGGACTTCAAGATTTGTAAGGCACTGGCTTGGAAAGCCTGTAATGACCTTGACAAAATATGGTGCTCTAATCTGGCCAAACACCTGAAGCTTAAACTGTTCAGATTAGTAGTGGAATCCATGCTCCGATATGGTGTCAAGACATGGACCATGATGCTCAAACAACTGCAGAGACTAGATGGAACTTATACCAACCTCCTACGTTGGGTTCAAAACATCCATTCGTCTACCCGTGCCACCTTGGAGGAGATATATGGGAAGTTGCCGCCAGTCACAATGAGACTCAAATCAAGAAGGGACAATGTTTTAGAGCCGAGGAGGTGATATCTCGCCTTCTCCTTTGGAGCCCAGAGCACCGCCCACTCGGTGGGGTCAAGAAAGTTAACCTACCCCTATCTAAATCAAGGGACACTGGAATTGGGGTACAGGACCTGAAATTTGCAATGTCTGACGGCTTGTCAGCAGATGGAAGCATGAAGTGCTCTAACATCTCCTGGTAGATGGCTGCATTGAGTTTGGACTTGATAAAACACAGTGGACCAACACCAGCAGATGACATGGCACCCTAAATCATCACAGACTGCGGAAACTTCACACTGGACTTCAAACCCCTTGGATTCTGTACCTCTCCACTCTTCTTCCAGACTCTAGGACCTTGATTTCTAAATCAAATGCAAAATTTACTTTCATCTGAAAAAAGGACTTTGGACCACTGAGCAACAGTCCAGTTCTTTCTCTTCTTAGCCCAGGTAAGACTCTTCTGACGTTGTCTCTGGTTCAAGAGTGGCTTGATATTAGGAATGTGACAGTTGGAGCCTTTTTCCTGAAGACGTCTGTGCGTGGTGGCTGTTGATGCATTGACATCAGCCTCAGTCCACTCCTTGTGAAGCTCTTCCAAGTTCTTGAATTTACTTTTCTTGACAATCCTCTCAAGCCTGCGGTCATCGCTGTTACTTGTGCACCTTTTCCAGCCAACCTTTTCAGCAATGACCTTCTGTAGGTGTTGATGATCGTCTTCTGGACAACTGTCAAGTCAGTAGTCTTCCCCATGATTATGGTTGTGTTGACTGAACTAGACCAAGAGATACATGGGATTTATACTGTTTTTTACTCAATCTCAAAATGAAATACTGTAACATTTTGAGATGGGTTTTTTTGCGCTGTAGGCTATAATTTTCAAAATTAAAATTGAGAAATGCTTGAAACATTTCCGTTTACATGTAATGAGTCTAGAATATATTAACTTTTCACTTTATTAAATAACTGATGGAAAATATTGAACTTTTTCCTGATATTCTAATTGTTTGAGATGCACTAGTATACGCATATGTCATTAAGTTGTTGTTGGTATCTTGGTGTCGTCTTGGCATAAGTATCTCTATATGCTTATGCATGCTTATGGCAATTGTCATGAAGGCTTATGTAGGAGTTATGACCATCTAATGAATACTAAGTAAACGGTCACCCACAGTATTTTATTATCATTATTTTTTAAATTAATTGTGAACACAGATTATTCAGTCTATTCCCTAGATCTGCAAAAAAGAAAAAAAAAATCAACTCCAAACATCTTGAGGGTTCAGGATGATGAGACCATGATGGCAGAACTCCCAGAATGTTGCTTTCTTCTGCTGGAAAGCTGATTTGTTAGATAGGAGATGGGCGCCAGCTAGAGCTGGTGGGTGGAGTGAGCGTGTACGTACTGTGGCCAGCCTTCTCCTGTGGACACGGTGAAGAGTGTGAGCAGCGCCCACATCACGTTATCATAGTGGAACTCGTGTCGCTTCCATTCCCGTTTCTTCACCTCCTTCCTGTCCCTCGCATAATCGATGTAGTAGCCTCTGAACGAACACACACACACACACACACACACACACACACACACACACACACACACACACACACACACACACAGGGCCATAATGGTTATACTCCAGTTTATGAATATAGTATTTTTATCCATCCATCCATTATCTGTAGCCGCTTATCCTGTACAGGGTTGCAGGCAAGCTGGAGCCTATCCCAACTGACTATGGGGTACACCCTGGACAAGTCACCAGGTCATCGCAGGGCTATAGTATTTTAAGATTTTTTTTTAATTGCAAAAGTACAAAAAAGCAACCAGAAATGATTGACTATTATATACCACAGTCCTCTTGAATTCTTCATTCTGATTGGCCAGAGTAGCAGGTGTTGATTAATTTTCTGTAACAGCAGATTTGAGTCGTCCCACTGACAACATTCATATTGTTACCAATATATTGTTTATACTGGTAACAATTTGAAAAGCTGACGCGCCTCATAAATTAAAAACGCATATAGTCATGGACATGGTGGGATTTTCTGTCAAGAGATATTTATTTCACGTTTGGATGCACTTTGTGTTGTGTCCTGTGCTTTTATTTTGACTGCAGGAAGTATCTCCGTGTAGTGTATGTTGCTAGGATACGTATGTATGTATATGCTCTTGAAGAAATGCTTAGTCAATGTTCAGACGCACACTTGTTCCTGCCGTCATTCTTTACATGAAACACTACAAAATTGGCAACGAGAGTACAAATTCTTTTCTGCAACGTTGACAGCTGCAAACATGCCTTTCCCGACCTTCTTCTTACCATGCCCGGGTGAGCCTGCAATGCCTTTTAAAATATGGAAAAAAATCTTTGAAAACTACCTGCTAGTTATCAACGCGAGTGGAGCCGAATGGCCGGTTGCCAGGAAGAGGGCAATTCTACTACACTGCCTTGGCTTGGAGGGCCAGAGAATCTTCTACTCCCTGCCTGATAGAGGTGATACTTACAACTCTGCTTTAACTGCATTGGAAACGTACTTCAACCCAAAGACTAACACAGTTGCTGAGTGTCATGCATTTCGTAAGCGTGCTCAGGCTTCTCATGAAACTATACTACAGTATGTTGCTGCGTTGCGTGACCTTGCTTCAACTTGTGATTTTGGTGCGAAGACAGACGAAATGATCCGCGACCAATTGATAGAACGTGTGCAATCCAAGAATACGTGAGAGACTGCTGTTAGATGCTACACTTACTTTGCAAAAAGCTATAACTTTAGCTACTCAAGTCGAATCGGCTGTGGACCACGCCAAGAGCATTACTGATGCATGCGCAGTCCCCGTGCAAGCCATGCAGCAAACTTCCAAACGCAGGGGGAGAGGTCACAAGTTGAATGCTGCTGGCGCCAATGCTTCTGCCAAAGGTAAACAAAAGACACGCTACCGCTGCGGATCTGATGCCCATTTAGCCAATGCACCCAACTGTCCAGCAATTACAGCTACATGCAAGTAATGCAAAAAGACTGGACACTTTGCTAAAGTTTGCCGTTCTACTCAACCTAATACACAAGAGGTGCGTGAAGTAGAACTCCCTGAGGTTTTGGTGCTTTACACAGACAATGCTACCAGCCCTGACTCTAAATTGACCGTAGGTGTGAATGTGAGTGTGAATGGTTGTCTGTGTCTATGTGTCAGCCCTGTGATGACCTGGCGACTTGTCCAGGGTGTACCCCGCCTTTCGCCCGTAGTCAGCTGGGATAGGCTCCAGCTTGCCTGCGACCCTGTAGAAGGATAAAGCGGCTAGAGATAATGAGATGAGATGCTACCAGCCCAACTGCTAAAATTACATGCACCGTGGAGATTGCAACTGAACAGTCACAGCCCTGCACAGTTGACTTAGTCGTGGACTCTGGGTCTTCTGTATCCATACTGCCACAGAGCCTCTACGTGCGCCACTTCAACCACGTTCGGCTGACTCAGCCCAAAGTCAGGTTTGTGTCTTACTCTAAAACGCACATTCCTGTCCTTGGCTGCATGTCCGCGAATGTGTCTCTACATGGCCGCACAGCTCTATGCACATTCTACATTGTGACCAATGGAACTCCACTGCTTGGGCGAGACCTCATGGCATCACTACAGGTGCGCATCCAGCACAACAGAGTCCTGCCTCCTACTGCTCCTGCACCTGTGCTGGAATGTGCCACTACTACACCTACATCTACACCACCTACCATCGGCTGTGCAAAGAACTTTGTTCATCTGGTGAAAATTGATGGCACCGTTACACCAGTGCGCCAAAAGACCCGTCGCCTGCCACTGTTGGTTCAAGATGCAGTGACAGAGGAACTGAACAACCTACAGGCAGCGGGCATATGATGCTTCAGCATGGGTGTCACCAATTGTTGTTACACAGAAAAAGTCAGGCAAAATCCACATGTGCATTGATCTGCGCAAACCAAACAAGGCGGTGATCATTGATGCACACCCACTGCCTCACATGGATGAACTGCTGTCCAGCTTAAAGGGTGCCACCGTCTTCTCTACAATTGACTTGGCTAGTGCGTACTACCAAATGCCCCTACATGAACAGAGCCGTGACCTTACAGCATTTATTACCCATGATGGCCTGTTTCGTTTCTGTTGTGTGCCATATGGGCTTGCTTCAGCTCCTGCTGCTTTCCGGAAAATGATGAGCGTAGTCCTGGATGGCCTGTCAGGGGTGGAGTACTACCTGGACGACATAATAGTCCATGGATGCGATGTGCCTGCTCATGACAAGGCTTTGGCTGCTGTACTGCATCGCCTGAGAACTGCTGGCCTACAACTCAACGATGACAAGTGCCGCTTCCGCCAGCCTAAACTGCCGTTCCTGGGACACATCGTGTCAGCAGATGGACTACAGCCTGACCCTGAACGCATTCAGGCCATCGCTGATGCGCCTGCACCTACCGATGCCTCAACTCTTCGCTCCTTCCTCGGACTGCTCTCATGGTACTCCAAGTTCCTGCCGAACCATGCCACTGTGGTGGAACCAATACGAGCATGCCTGAGAGTGTCTGACAGTGCTTTTCAATGGACTGCTGAGGCACAAGCTAGCTTCGACACTGTCAAGAAAATGCTGGTCGACAGTCAGGCTCGAGCTTTGTTTGACCCCACACTGCCTACAATTGTGTCTACAGACGCTTCCGACTACGGCCTAGGTGGCGTGCTGTCACAAGTGGGCCCAGACAAGATTGAAAGGACTGTGGTGTTTGCGTCCCGAACTCTGTCTGTGGCTGAACGCAAATATGCTACGGTGGAAAAGGAAGCCCTTGCATGCGTATGGGCTGTCGAGCGATGGCGTACTTACCTCTGGGGACGCCGCTTTACCCTGCGAACCGACCATCAGGCGTTGACAACCCTACTTACCACAAAGGGTGTCGGCCGTGCCGGTCTCCGTGTGTCAAGATGGTCTGCGCGTCTCATGTCCTACAACTACGACATCATCTACCGCCCAGGTGCCGAAAATGCTCCCGCTGACTGCATGTCCCGCCTGCCTTTACCTGCTGCTCCAGAGTGCTCTGCTGCGTCCTCCCACTCTGATGATGCTGATCCTGAGATAGTTGCTCTCCTCTCTACTGCTCGTAATACACTGTCTGCCACTGACCTTGACTCTGCCTGCGCTTCATGCCCCAAGATCACAAAACTCCGGCTCCAGATCACACGTGGATGGCCTGCTTCATCCAAAGGCTTGACCCTGACCTGCTGCCATACTACAAGCTCCGCACGGAGCTATGCGTCAAAGACCAATTTGTGTTTTGTGACTCTCGGCTGGTCGTACCCATTGCATTGCGACCAGACCTGATTTCAATTGCACGAGTCCCACCAAGGGGTGGTATGGACAAAGCAATGCCTAGGTGAACTCTACTGGTGGCCAAAGATGGACACAGACGTACTTAGTGCCATCCGCTCCTGTCATTTGTGCCAGCTGAACGACAAAACAGCTTAGCCCCGTCCAGCTCCTCTGCAACCAGTGCCTCTGCCAGACGGTCCATGGCAGAAAGTTGCCATGGACATTGTTGGTCCGTTTGAGCTTGCCCCTCCAGCCTGCAGGTATGCAATTACACTTACCGACTACTATAGCAAGTGGCCGGAGGTTGCTTTTACACAGAACATTACCACAGATACTGTCCTGACATTCCTGTCCTCGGTGTTCAGCCGACATGGCAACCCCCTGAGCATCGTGACAGATAACGGTGTTCAGTTCACCTCTGCTGCATTCATTGCTTTCCTACAAGACCGACAAATACGTCACCACCGCTCCTCTCTCTACTACCCTGCTGCCAATGGGCAAATTGAGAGATTCAATCGTGTGCTCAAGCAAACAATCCAGCTTGCCATACAACAGCACAAGCCATGGAAGCCAGCTGTTACTCACTTTTTACACATCTACCGTGCTACACCCCACGCCACGACTGGGACTTCACCTTTCCAGCTCCTCTGTGGATGTCCCATGCGCACCAAGCTGTCTGTGCTACCTCCTTCTTCTCCTGTGCCCGCTCAAAAGGATACTGACATTCGTCACAGGGTTAGCCAGCGCCAGTCGAAAATGAAGGCCTACACCGATGCCAAGCATGGCGCTCAGCATCCTGCTTTTCAAAAAGGGGACAGAGTGCGTGTGAGAAACCCACTACATGTGCCTAAGGGTCACAGGAAGTTCAGCGATCCTCTTACCATCAGTGCAAAAGTTGGTGAGAGCACATACAAGCTGAGCAACGGTAATAAGTGGAATGCCTCCCACCTTACCAGTTTTCCTGACACTACACCTACTCCAAGGCCTGCAGACGAGTACACTGATTCAGCCAACCATTCCCCGGAACCCAGGCCCATGCGAGAGATTCGCCAGCCTACCTGGCTGAAGGACTATGTCACTTAAATGTGTACTCTTTGTCACTAACCTTACTTACCTTCCAGGTTACCTCTCAGTGGATTACAAGTTCAGTTAGTTGATTCACTCTATGCAATCTTGCTCTACTTATCTTAAACTATGCAGTTGTGCTTACTTACGTTTAAGTGATAATTCAGTTAATGGGTTAGTTGTCTTTACCCATGTTGCTATTTCAGAAATGTTTCATTTCTTCTATGACCAAGAATAAGCTAGTGAAACGTACTGCCTCAGGTTACATGAGTGATATTTCAAATTCTTAAGTATTCTGGAGTATGTATGTGCTTCTTCTTTAAAAAGGGGGAAAATGTTGTGTCCTGTGCTTTTATTTTGACTGCAGGAAGTATCTCCGTGTAGTGTATATTGCTAGGATACGTATGTATGTGTATGCTCTTGAAAAAATGCTTAGTAAATGTTCAGACGCACACTTGTTCCCGCCATCATTCTTTACATGAAACACTACACTTTGTAACAGTCAGATATAAAGCTATAACTTTTCGTTTTCCACAACAGGAAAATCAGAAAGGTATTTACATTTTGTGGTCCCTTGGTATCATGACACTGCTGTGTTTTTTTGTCTTATTAACTTGGAGAGAGATAAAAAGATAGATTGGTGAGGGAATGTCTTTATAGCTGCTGTAAAGTAAGCAATAACTAACTTGTGACCGCCGTCAACCTTGTTAGAGGAGGTTATGTTTTCACCTCCGTTTGTTTGTTCGCAAAGTAACTCAAAAAGTAGTGAACGGATTTGGATGAAATGTGGAGGAAAGGTGAGCCATGGGTCAAGGAACAATTGGTTAGATTTTGATGCAAATATGGATAAGTATGTGAAACCAGGATCCAGATATGTATGGTGGTTGAGGATTTTTTTTATCTCTTCCCAACATAACTCAAAAAGTAGTGAATGGATTTGGATGAAATTTGGTGAACAGCATTAGTATTGTCCTAGGTTCAAGTGATTTGATTTTGATTAATATGTGGCCTGGTGGAGGTATGCACTCTAGCAAATGTCTTTCTAGTTTTGTGTGTAGATATGTCACTAAAAGTTATATATATATATATATATATATATATATATATATATATATATATATATATACACACACACACACACACACACATACACACACACACACACACACAGTGGCGCTTGAAAGTCTGTGAACCCTTTAGAATTTTCTATATTTCTGCATAAATATGACCTAAAACATCATCAGATTTTCATACAAGTCCTAAAAGTAGATATATGGCCCTTTTCCACTACCCTTTTTCGGCTCACTTCAGCTCGCTTCAGCTCACTTCAGCCCGACACGGCTCGCGTTTCGACTACCTTAGAGCAGCACCACTCAGCTCTGTAGGTATCATGCCGCCATCTTGTGTCAGAACTACAATTCCCAGGCAACTTCCGCGTGACCTACGTCACGCGTGGGCGGGATCATCTACGTCAGTCCGCCATGCGTGCATAAGTCCGGGCGGAAGCTCCGCCATTTTGTCTCTCGCGTCCGGATTCCGATGAGTCTAGACGCATAAAGAGCTGCTCTCCAACCTGAAAACACTTCTTTCTTGCGAGATTCACCATCCAGCGCGTTCTGTGCCTAACCACTGGCCAAGGTAAAAGTCCAGAATAGCGCGATCTTTAAACTCAACCTGAGTTACAACCAGTTTATCCGTATTAGAAGTGACGTCACGACTGCAGCCCAGGCAGTTAAAAGTTAAGAAGCGATTGAATCCTTTTTAACTCAAAAGCGCTGTGCATCTTATTCTGATCAGAGACTTTTCCTCACGAACGCTGAGGTTCGGACCAAGAATCCTCTGCTTTCCACGGGAACCACCCAAGTGCTCCGCTGGACCCGAAAGTTTTCTACGCCTCCATCACGAGCGGCTCACGTGCTCCCACGGCGAGGCCCGAAACTACACTGGCGAATAGTTCTTCATATCTTGCTAAAGGCAGGATTAAGTAAGATTTTGGCATTTGGGCATAATTAGGATAGTCTTAGGAATTTGCTTTTATTTGAAATAGTGTGAATTTAAACCCAGGTTTATCTGTTAGACACGCAGCGTGTTGATTTATTTTGGTTCTATGTTCTCTCAATTGTTTAATAGATAGGCTGTGCATGCTCCTTCTCTCTCTCATTCTGACTAACACTAATTTCCTTATCATACATTTTGACCTTATCAAGGTTTCAGTGAGTTTGGTAATGTTATGAGTGTGGAATCTTTTTGTTACTGAGAAAACACGTGCTCAACAGGCCTGACCAGGCCTGATACACTTTAGACAGCTTCCCTTTGTCTTTAGCAACACGTGCTCAGTAGGCCTCACCAGGCCTAACAAACACACTTTAGCTAGGCCATAGGGCCTTTCACAAACACACACTAGCAACACAAGGCTAATCTAGGCCTCCACCATGTGTAGTTAGCTACACGAGGCTAAACACATGGTCAAGTCCTTCACACACACACACACACACAAGCACACATTAGCAACAGAGCTAATCCTTTGTTCCATTTAGATAACATTCTTTTGTTTTAGCTAGCAACAAGCTAGGCCACACACACACACACACACAATATCATATTTGTATATATTGATGATCCATGGGGCGGCACGGTGGTGTAGTGGTTAGCGCTGTCGCCTCACAGCAAGAAGGTCCTGGGTTCGAGCCCCGGGGCCGGCGAGGGCCTTTCTGTGTGGAGTTTGCATGTTCTCCCTGTGTCCGCATGGGTTTCCTCCAGGTGCTCCGGTTTCCCCCACAGTCCAAAGACATGCAGGTTAGGTTAACTGGTGACTCTTAATTGACCGTAGGTGTGAATGTGTGTGAATGGTTGTCTGTGTCTATGTGTCAGCCCTGTGATGACCTGGCGACTTGTCCAGGGTGTACTCCGCCTTTCGCCCGTAGTCAGCTGGGATAGGCTCCAGCTTGCCTGCGACCCTGTAGAAGGATAAAGCGGCTAGAGATAATGAGATGATTATCCATTTTTTTGTCTTTGTTATAATAAATCCATTTATTATCAAAGCTGTGTGTATTCATCTTGTTGGTGAACAATATCTGAAGTCCCCAATCTCCTCAAATAATTCAAAAAGGTGCATATGAGTTATGTAATATGGTAAGTGATCGTAATAATTTGGAAATATACCATAATTTAGCTGTTTGGTAATTTATTATTAAGCACCAGGATTAATGGTATGATTCACTAAATGATTCATTGATATGATTCCCTGAATGATTCATTGAACGATTCACTAAATGATTCACTGAATGATTCACTTCAAATGAGTGATTCTATGGTATGATTCAATTCAAATGAGTCAAAGTAAACGATTCAATGGGATTGATTCATTTTAATTATTAACCTTCAAAATTTAATGAGACTGATTTAGCGAGATTAATCACTTAATTTCAATAATTAACTGATTGCACCCACAGCTCACTTCAGCCCTGCTCAGCCCCCAAAACTCGCACGGTTTTGGAGTAGGGCTGAAGCGAGCCAAACCGAGCCGAGTGGGGCTAGGGGCGTGAGCAGACACTCCCCTGTGCACTGATTGGTGAGGAGGAGTGTCCTCACACGCCCACACACACCCTGCGAGCACGCTGGGATCTGTAAACACCGTAAACCCGGAAGAAGAAGAATTACGACTTTCTGATGCCTTATGCGCCTCGCCTCATCTATACGCTCTTGCCAGTATCTGTTGGCGTTGTCGGTGACAACAAGCCACAGCACCAAGACCAGCAACACTAACGACTCCATGTCCTCCATGTTTATTGTTTACTATCCGGGTCGTGAGACTACCGCTTAAAAGGTCACTGATGTCACTGTTTGCGCCGCCTAACGACATCACGTGACGTCCACCCACTTTCGCTAACTCCACCCAATGTGTCCACCCACTTCCAGCCAGCACAGTTCAGCGCGGTTGTTGTCGAAATGCAACCCCAACAGCCCCACTCAGCTCGACTCAGCCCAACTCAGCACGGCACGGCTCAGCCCAACTCAGCCGCGTTGGTAGTGGAAAAGTGGCAAAAGAGAACCCAGTTAAACAAATGAGACAAAAATATTATACTTGGTCATTTATTTATTGAGGAAAATGATCCAATATTACATATCTGTGAGTGGCAAAAGTATGTGAACCTTTGCTTTCAGTATCTGGTGTGACCCCCTTGTGCAGCAATAACTACAACTAAACGTTTGCGGTAACTGTTGATCAGTCCTGCACACCGGCTTGGAGGAATTTTAGCCCATTCCTCCATACACAACAGCTTCAAATCTGGGATGTTGGTGAGTTTCCTCACATGAACTGCTCGCTTCAGGTCCTTCCACAACATTTCGATTGGATTAAGGTCAGGACTTTGACTTGGTCATTCCAAAACAAGCCCAAACCATGATACTACCACCACCATGTTTCACAGATGGGATAAGGTTCTTATGCTGGAATGCAGTGTTTTCCTTTCTCCAAACATAACGCTTCTCATTTCAACCAAAAAGTTCTATTTTGGTCTCATCCGTCCACAAAACATTTTTCCAATAGCCTTCTGGCTTGTCCACGTGATCTTCAGCAAACTGCAGATGAGCAGCAATGTTCTTTTTGGAGAGCAGTGGCTTTCTCCTTGCAACTCTGCCATGCACACCATTGTTGTTCAGTGTTCTCCTGATGGTGGACTCATGAACATTAACATTAGCCAATGTGAGAAAGGCCTTCAGTTGCTTAGAAGTTACCCTGGGGTCCTTTGTGACCTCGCCGACTATTACACGCCTTGCTCTTGGAGTGATCTTTGTTGGTCGACCACTCCTGGGGAGGGTAACAATGGTCTTGAATTTCCTCCATTTGTACACAATCTGTCTGACTGTGGATTGGTGGAGTCCAAACTCTTTAGAGATGGGTCTGTAACCTTTTCCAGACTGATGAGCATCAACAACGCTTTTTCTGAGGTCCTCAGAAATCTCCTTTGTTCGTCCCATGATACACTTCCACAAACATGTGTTGTGAAGATCAGACTCTGATAGATCCCTGTTCTTTAAATAAAACAGGGTGCCCACTCACACCTGATTGTCATCCCATTGATTGAAAACACCTGACTCTAATTTCACCTTCAAATTAACTGCTAATCCTAGAGGTTCACATACTTTTGCCACTCACAGATATGTCATATTGGATTATTTTCCTCAATAAATAAATGACCAAGTATAATATTTTTGCCTCATTTGTTTAACTGGGTTCTCTTTATCTACTTTTAGGACTTGTGTGAAAATCTGATGATGTTTTAGGTCATATTTATGCAGAAAAATAGAAAATTCTAAAGGGTTCACAAACTTTCAAGTACCTAAAACCCCCCAAAATAAAAAAGCAACAAAATATGGAATTTGATGGTAAGAACGTAATTATTATTATCGCATTTTTCACAAATTGCGACTTTCATTTCACCACTTTGTTTACGTTCTTCATGTTTAAGCATTGAAATTTGTTGATTTTTTTAGACTAGTTCTAAAGCTAAAAAAAGTTTGAAAATTACAGAACAGAAATGTCCAAGGAAGAATTAAATAAATGTCTAAAGCTGTTCTTTACCTCGACATGACAGCAAGACGGCACTTTATCAAAAAACAAAAATGATACTAAACTCAATTCGTGCAGCCATCGATAGATTTTTAAGAAGTCCGCCTAAGCGGAAATTATTTTGTTGGACATTTTGTATAAAGTTTTTATTTATCGAATTTGCAAAAAATAAAAATAAAAATGCTCTGTTTCTGAAAATCCAGTGAATGTGGATAGAATAAAACAGTTATTCCACTCAATCTCATTGTACATGGCTTATAGACATATTGGTGCGCCGCACCTTGTCAGCCATCAGCTCATGTAAGACTCGATTTTGTGGAATAACTGTATATATATTATATTAAAAAAAAAAAATATATATATATATATATATATATATATATATGGGCGGCACGGTGGTGTAGTGGTTAGCGCTGTCGCCTCACAGCAAGAAGGTCCTGGGTTCAAGCCCCGGGGCCGGCGAGGGCCCTTCTGTGTGGAGTTTGCATGTTCTCCCCGTGTCCGCGTGGGTTTCCTCCGGGTGCTCCGGTTTCCCCCACAGTCCAAAGACATGCAGGTTAGGTTAACTGGTGACTCTAAATTGACCGTAGGTGTGAATGTGAGTGTGAATGGTTGTCTGTGTCTATGTGTCAGCCCTGTGATGACCTGGCGACTTGTCCAGGGTGTACCCCGCCTTTCGCCCATAGTCAGCTGGGATAGGCTCCAGCTTGCCTGTGACCCTGTAGAAGGATAAAGCGGGTAGAGATGATGAGATGATATATATATATATATATATACACACAGGATATAGAGTATGTATGGTGTGTTGATTTGTAATTAATTACAAAAAATGTAATTGGCAAATTGCTGTGGAATGAGATGAAAAAAAAAATTCAGGATGTGCAGTTATTGGAAAATTATCAACTTACCATTGGGAACAGGAACTTGGGCCGCATTCACATCTCCACATTTTCTTTTATTCCTTCCATAACATGGTCCTTACTAAAGCTAACTCAGTCCCCAAAAGCTAGATAAAGTTTTATGCTCGTTTATATCTTATACAGATGGTAGCAGGCAAAATGTCTATACATTCTGGTGACCGTGTAGACAGTTGAGAGTGTGTTTGTGTAGGATGAGCACGTCTGTCACATGGGGGTCTCTCTTACTTTCTGAGCAGATGGAGAAAAGCAGTAGATGTAGGCCAAGAATCTTTTGACCGCCTGACCTATTGTTCCTGGATTTAAATCCTGTTTGAAGATGTTGAATTTTCACTCTTTGGCATGACTCTCATATTACAATTGGAATGATATTTACTTTTTCTTTAATCATTAAGAACTCTTTTTTTTGGAGGAGCTTGTAAATAAAGCTAATAAAGGCATTTTAGAGAATGTTTGCAGGATTTCTTACCATGTTTACATGCTAATGTGTGATACTATTAGCTTTGCATGTAAGTATATTATATTTAAGGGTATGTGCGCGTGTGGACATATTTATACTGTATATCCTTGACTTGCAAGTGACGTCAAAGCAAAATAGAAACCCGGATGTCGGCCATGTTGGTGGATATACAAATGCGGGGTCAAGCGACATTCCATACGTGCACGACTCTCTGTTTTTCCACTGCTTTAAGCGTTCTTTTAGCTATGCCATATCTTTGTGCTGTATATGGCTGTGGTCATAACAGTACTCGTGACCGTGGCACGTTTCGCAGTAATCATTTTATCTCAGGTGAGATTCAAAAGCTTTCTCAATAATATCATGGAAGAATTTTATTTTGTGTTGCTAGAATTTTGCGATAAAATGAGCGTTCTCTCTTGTCGTAGGTCACTCGGTTGTTGTTATAATTTTAACACGTGTATTACCATTTCGCTTCTAGGCGTGCCAGCAAAATTATATGATAGAAACAATCCAGACTGGGCACCCACTCAGAACATGGGCTATGTTTCATCCAAGGTCGGATTTGATTCTTCGGCAGCCAAACCAGATAGAACGCGATATCTGGGTACTCGATGGTCGGTAGAAGCGTCTTATTTTCAGAAAAGGCTGACTTTTTAAAATAATACGGGTCAAAACCACACATATCTATCTTTTCTTTGTTTCGAATCTTCGCTCGAGCGTTCAAATCGTGGTAATAGTGAGAAAATTCAGCATTGTTTACAGACACGCTTTCAGCAGCTGCCATCCGAGTTGCTTTGTATATCCACCATCATGGTGGATGCTCATGACGTAGCGCATTTTGATCATGTGGTTGCAAGTCATCTATAGGAACATCTGACAGATTTGACCTTCGGATGGTGAACATGAGGAAAACTGTAGGGTTTTTTTCTTCCAAAACCTGCAGCTTTTATTTGAAGAAACTGAAAGAACCAAAGATTAACTTTTGGATGCTGATGTTCAAGTTAGGGTTAGATTTGCTTTTATTAATAATTGTGTCAGTGGAAAGTTCCCACTTGAATGTTTGTGTGTGTGGTACTCACTGGCATTCTCTCTGTGTGCCCATGGAGCCGTCTGTACAGTAGAAGAACTTTCCTTTAAACAGCTGAACTGCGATGACGGCAAAAATGAACATGAAGAGCTTGTAGACAATCAGGATGTTGAAGACGTTCTTCAGGGATGTAACCACACAATCAAACACGGCCTGCGTGCACAAAAAGTAAGACCTCAAAACTCAGTGAAACACAACTCGTATCGATGGAACTCTGATAATTCAATCATCTCTGCTGTTTAATTCAGCTACAAGTCCAAAAATACACAGGAGAGTGAACCTCAAGGACCAAAGTAAGGCACTAAACCTTTAAAAAAACAAACAAACAAAAAAAAATTTTTCTCCCCAGACCAGAAGTTGTATGGTTTGGAACAGGTAGAAGCCAGTTTAGGTTTCTGTACCAGTAAGACCTGCTGGTAATGAAGGAATAAACTAGTGGAAGTATCTATTGCCGACATGTTATCCAGTCACCCTACTATATAATCACCTTACATGCAACATTATATCCGGCCAAACTCAATATTGTGCTGTTTTATTTACTGACATCACATGCTTCCAGGCAGCTCAAGAATTATTGGCACCCTTGATAAAAATGAACATGTAGTATAATACGGGGAATATGTACGGTAGTATACATAATATGGGGAATGTGTAGTTTTGCACTCAAGTTTCCATTAATGAACAGTTGATAACGTCAACAAAACAGACTTTGTGTTAAAACTATAATGAATTTCCTGGTTACACAGTTACAATTTATGACTACATAGGACACTATTATAGAAGCAAATTATTTATAATCCTACTATCTGTTATCACCCAGATGAGGATGGGTTCCCTTTTGAGTCTGGTTCCTGTCAAGGTTTCTTCCTTGTGTCGTCTGAGGGAGTTTTTCCTTGCCACCATCACCACAGGCTTGCTCATTGGGGATAAATTAGGGATAAAATTAGCTCATGTTTAAAGTCTTTAATTTTCTGGAAAGCTGCTTTGCGACAATGTCTGTCATTGAAAGTGCTATACAAATAAATTTAACTTGACCTGACTAATACAGGGAAGCCATGGCCTAAAGGTTAGAGAAGCAGCTTCAGGACCAGAAGGTCACTGGTTCGATTCCCTGGACCAGTAGGAATGGCTGAAGTGCCCTTGAGCAAGGCACCTAACCCCCAACTGTTGTGGGTATGTCGGGATCTTGTTGTACGTCGCTCTGGATAAGAGCGTCTGCCAAATGCCTGTAATGTAATACAAATAACATGCGATATAACTAGAAGGGCACTTGTTAGAGTCCATACCTCCACCAAGCCACATATCATCAAAATCAAATCACTTGAACCGAGGATAATACTAAAGCTGTCCACCAAATTTCATCCAAATCCGTTCACTACTTTTTGAGTTATGTTGGGAAGAGATAAAAAAATCCTGGATCCGCATACATGACTGGATCCTGGCTCTACATATATATATGCGGATTTGGATCAAAATCTAATCAATTGTTCCTTCGTCCATGGCTCACCTCATCTCATCTCATTATCTCTAGCCAATTTATCCTGTTCTACAGGGTCGCAGGCAAGCTGGAGCCTATCCCAGCTGACTACGGGCGAAAGGCGGGGTACACCCTGGACAAGTCGCCAGGTCATCACAGGGCTGACACATAGACACAGACAACCATTCACACTCACATTCACACCTACACTCAATTTAGAGTCACCAGTTAACCTAACCTGCATGTCTTTGGACTGTGGGGGAAATCAGAGCACCCGGAGGAAACCCACGCAGACACAGGGAGAACATGCAAACTCCACACAGAAAGGCCCTTGCTGGCCATGGGGCTCGAACCCAGACCTTCTTGCTGTGAGGCGACAGCGCTAACCACTACACCACCGTGCCGCCCCCCATGGCTCACCTTTCCACCAAATTTCATCCAAATCCGTTCACTACTTTTTGAGTTATGTTGGGAACAGATTTAAAAAAAAATCCTGGATCTACATATATATCTGGATTTGCATCAAAATCTAACCAATTGTTGCTTGATCCATGGCTCATCTTTTGTCCAAATTTCATCCACATCTGTTCACTATTTCTTGAGGGAACAAATAAACAAACAAACAAATGGAGGCGAAAACATAACCTCCTCCAACAAATCGGAAGTATATTCATGGAAGTAACCGTGAATATAATGATATTTTGAATATGAACTTAAGGATGCTACATAGTTTAACACAATTAAATGTAATAAAAAAATTAAAAAAAAAAATATATATATATATATATATATATATATATATATATGACTGATTTTATTTTAAATTCAAACGGCTTAGCTGTTAAGGCTCTGGGCTACTGAATAGAAGGTTGTGAGCGAGACAATCAACCCGACTTGATCATCTCATCTCATCATCTCTAGCTGCTTTATCCTTCTACAGGGTCGCAGGCAAGCTGGAGCCTATCCCAGCTGACTACGGGCGAAAGGCGGGGTACACCCTGGACAAGTCGCCAGGTCATCACAGGGCTGACACATAGACAACCATTCACACTCACATTCACACCTACGGTCAATTTAGAGTCACCAGTTAACCTAACCTGCACATCTTTGGACTGTGGGAGAAACCGGAGCACCCGGAGGAAACCCACGCGGACATGGGGAGAACATGCAAACTCCACACAGAAAGGCCCTCGCCGGCCACGGGGCTTGAACCTGGACCTTCTTGCTGTGAGGCGACAGCGCTAACCGCTACACCACCGTGCCGCCCGACTTGATCATATTTGATCTATTTTCTCACATGGTGCCAATAATTTTCTGTACATTTGAGGTCAGCAAGCCTTTTATCCAGTGTTTTTGTCGATGCAAATGTAATCTGGATGACCGAGCTGTCAATAAGACAAAGCAATAATGTAAAATTCACATGCTTTCGTCAATGATGGATTTAATTCTACTGTCACTGAGAGCTGGGTTGATGATGCAGATTCTTTTTGCTCTCATCATTGTGACTATTAAAGCTTTTAAATGTGCAGTGGAAAACATGCGAACTAATCCTTGGCTGAGTGAAAGTGGTACCTTCAGCTTTGGGAGCCTTTTGATGGTCTTGAGAGGCCGGAGAACTCTCAGCACCCGCAAAGACTTAATAGTCTTGATGTCTCTGCCTTTGTTGTTTCTGTGATTGAAAAAAAAAAAACACGTTAGAGTCATGGACTTCAAATTGACTTGAACGTAAAACTCAGAAACTCTTGGACATACTACTCCATCAGTACATCACAAAAAAAAAAGGATACCGTATATGGGTATAACTCAGTGGTATCATATTTATCTTTTACAGATCCAGCATTAGACATGTTTTTCCAAGACTGGTCTGTGTATTAATTAAATAATAAGCAATTAATCGATGGAACATAAGACTACAAGTGGTTTTTATTATAAATCCATAGTTAACGTGGATATTAAGTTACAACACCATAAAACTACAGAAGATGGTCACGATCCAATCCTGATATCTTACCTGCTCCATTTATATGAATATGTAGAGGAATATTCAGATAAGAACATGTTGAGTACCGACCCTAAAATACTTTTAAATTGCTCAAATAAAGTGTACTGTATACGCTTCATCATCATAGACTGTGAGTGCAAAAGCTTCTCACGTCTGCTTTTGTTTATGTATGGCTATATGTCTTTGTTTTGGTTTTGATCCTGTCTCCACCCCGTCACATCATTGGTTTGTTCCCCAAATGTACACACTCGTTCTGAGTTAAATCCTTGATTAGTTTGGTTATTATTATTAGCTCATCCGACCGGCAGGTGATGAGTTTATGCCATCATGTGTTGTCCGTTGTCCATCTGGCACGAAAATTGCTTCTTCTGTCTCAATTCTTCACTGATTTTTATTCTTTTTGGCAGGAAGGTCGATCTGCCTGGGGTGCATATAGATAGCTTCTACCCAAATTTGCATAATTGCAATTAATAATGAAGATATAGAGTAATTAATCAATCCCTAACGAGCAGTTGCCACACAAATTGCTTCTTCTCCCTCAGTTCTTCACCAATTTTCATTCTTTCTGGCATGAAGGTAGGGGGACCTAGGGTGCATATAACTTCTACCCAGATTTGCTTCATTACAGTTATTAATGAAGCTATGGACTAATTAAGCCTTAATGAGTGAGCAGTTCAACAAAAATCACTTCTTCTCGGTCAATTCCTCACTGTTTTGGATTCTTTCTGGCAAATAGGTCGGTATTCCTAGGGTTCTATATATAGCTTGTATATAGTGTATATAGCTTGCAACATTTATTGCGCAAGGTGGCCCACTTTAGATCATTCCTTCTGGACTAGACGGGACTCAAGTGAGCTACGCCATCATTGACGGTCTAATTCCCTGTTGTGTCTTACTATCCTTGTGAAGTCTTGCCAATTGTATTGTGCAATTCTGAGCCTTATTTTCTGTTCCATGTTTATTTTGGATTTTGTTTATTAACTTTTTTATACATTAACAGTTACATTTAAATGCTGTGGACTGTACTCAAAAGCATTTCCTCTGTATCATGGCTGGAGTTCCCTTGAGCAAGGTACCTAATCCTCAAATGTTCCCCGGACGCTGTAGCATAGCTGCCTGCTGCTCTGGGTATGTGTGTGTGCTCGTTGCTCACATGTGTGTGTTCACTGCTTCAGATGGGTTAAATGAAGATGAGGAATTTCGTTGTACTCTAGTATACATGTGACAAATAAAGCCTTCTTCTTCTAAACAAGCTAGTTCCTGTTATCACTTCCATTATAGCAGCTATAAACAGTCATCCCCTCACAACCTCTCTTTTTTTCTCTTTCATGACATTAATGTGACAAAAATAGAGTTTGTCATATGACAAAGAAACAGCTTTCAGACAAATCCTTCTGTCCTAAAAATATTTCCATGTCAAACTCCGCATGGTGAACACTGCTTGTGTTTGTTCTGTACTCTTTATGTACTATTATTTTTGTTTTCCATGTCTCTGCCCCTGTTATATCATTGGTTTGCTCCCTAAATGTGTGTGCCTGTTCTATAATAAGTCCTTG
Source organism: Neoarius graeffei (assembly GCF_027579695.1). Taxonomy (NCBI): domain Eukaryota; kingdom Metazoa; phylum Chordata; class Actinopteri; order Siluriformes; family Ariidae; genus Neoarius; species Neoarius graeffei. The sequence goes on from NC_083569.1 coordinate 99,975,878, forward strand.
ATTGGTTTGTTTAGTTATTCCCTGTTGTGTCTCTGTATCGTTGCAAAGTCTTGCCAACTGGATCATGCGGTCCTGAGCCTTATTTCCCATTGCACATTTATTTTGGATTTCTGCCTTACGTCTATATTATTATTGATTTTGGATTATCCTCATTTAATGCTGCTTGGCTGTGTATTGACCCTCGCTATGGTACTGACTATGATTCTTGGATTTGTCCAAATAAAGCCCACGCTGCATATACACACTTGACAGTAATATAATACATAGTGTGCTATAAATTATCACTGGCATACTACAGTGTTATTATAATTCAGTTGTGGACTCAGGTACCTTGGAATTATATCACGCTGTTAGACTATTTCTCATTAATATTTATATTTACAGACGGATGAATTCAGACATGCAGAGCTAAACTGGAAACCACTGTTGGATTCTTCACGTAATGGCCAGATCTTGTTCACTACTATAACATCAGAATTTAATTTTCAACAGAAAATTGCACAAATTAGAATAAAGCATACGTTGAACCCTATAAAAAGCATTTAACTGACAAAACACTCCACAAAGGCTGCACACATGAACATTACTGACATAAATAACGCATCTGTTTCAACAATATGAATGAGAAGTGTGTGGCTTTACCCCATAACATTCCTGGCAGCCACAATGACACAGTCCACAGAGAAAACAGAGAGAAAGAGGGACGACAGAGAAAAAAACATTTACAACAAGAACAAGATTAAAAACAGAGAAACACTGCAGTGCCACATAAAACATTTTTTTTCTCATCTTAACACTGATTTACAGTGTTTTGCAAAAGTATTCATCCCCCTTGGTGTTTGTCCTGTTTTGTTGCATTACAAGCTGGAATTAAAATGGATTTTTTTGGGGGGGTTAGCGCCATTTGATTTACACAACATGCCGACCACTTTAAAGGAACATTTAAAAAAAAATTATGATACAAACAATAACGAAGATGAAAAAACAGAAATCTGGAGTGTACATAATTATTCACCCCCTTTCGTATGAAACCCCTAAATAAGAGCTGGTCCAACCAATTCACTTCATAAGTCACATAATTAGTTGATTAAGATCCACCTGTGGTCAATCAATTTGTCACATGATCTGTCACATGACGTCTGTATAAATCAACCTGTTCTGGAAGGACCCAGACTCTGCAACACGACTAAGCAAGCAACGTGAAAACCAAGGAGCCTCCAAACAGGTCAGAGACAAAGTTGTGGAGAAGTATAGATCAGGGTTGGGTTATAAAAAATATCCCACACTTTGAATATCCCACAGAGCACCATTAAATCCATTATAGCAAAATGGAAATATGGCACTACTACAAACCTGACAAGAGAAGGCAGCCCAGCAAAACTTACAGACCGGGCAAGGAGGGTATTAATCAGAGATGCAACAAAGACACCAAAGATAACACTGAAGGAGCTGCAAAGATCCACAGCGGAGATGGGAGTATCTGTCCATAGGACCACTTTAAGCTGTACACTCCACAGAGTGGGGCTTTATGGAAGAGTGGCTAGAAAAAAAGCCATTGCTTAAAGAAAAAAAAATAAGAAGGCACATTTGGAGTTTGCCCAACAGCATGTGGCAGACTCGCCAAACTTATGGAAGAAGATTCTCTGGTCAAATGAGATGAAAATTTAATTTTTTGTCCATCATGGGAAATTCCATGTGTGGTGCAAACCCATCACCTTGAGAACACCATTCCAACAGTGAAGCATGGTGGTGGCAGCATCATGCTGTGGGGATATTTTTCATCTGCAGGGACAGGAAAGCTGGTCAGGACTGAAGGAAAGATGGCTGGCACTAAATACAGGGCAATTCTGGAGGAAAACCTGTTTGAGTCGGCCAGAGGTTTGAGACTGGGACGAAGGTTCATTTTCCAGCAGGACAATGACCCTAAACATACTGCTAAAGCTTCACTGGAGTGGTTTAAAGGGAAACATTTAAATGTTTTGGAATGGCCTAATCAAAGCCCAGACCTCAATCCAATTGAGAATCTGTGGCATAACTTGAAGATTGCTGTACACCAACGCAACCCATCTAACCTGAAGGAATTGGAGCAGTTTTTGCCTTGAGGAATGGGCACAAATCCCAGTGGCTAGATGTGCTAAGCTAATAGAGACATACCCCAAAATATTTGCAGCTGTAATTGCAGCAAAAGGTGGCTCTACAAAGTATTGACTTGGGGGGAGGTGAATACCTATGCACACTCCAGCTTTCTGTTTTTTCATCTTAATTATTGTTTGTGTCTCAATAAAACAGCAATTTTCACCTTTAAAGCTGTAGGCATCTTGTGTAAATCAAATGGTGCTAACCCTCCAAAGATCCATTTTAATTCCAGCTTGTAATGTGACAAAACAGGACAAACACCGAGGGGGATGAATACATTTACAAGACACTGTATATTCCATTTAATCAACGACTGACTACTTTCTCATGCCCTTTGAAAGACTGTTTGCTAAAAAAATGATTGTAAATTATAAATATAATGAAAAATACTTAAGCTTATGAAACAAATGAAGACTTATACTTTAATTCTTTTCAAAATCTTCAGTTCTTGAACCAGTTTATCTTTTGTTGTTTTCACTGGCTATAATTCCAACACACTGTAACATCCATACAAGTAAAATGTGGTTATAATCACATTATATTATTAATTCAGTGAAACCGTAACCCTATGAAAATGCAGTTAGCTACAGGAAAATCACTCACGTAAGAGCAAAGGCAATGAGAGCTCCAACCACCACAATGAAGTCCAGGATGTTCCACAAGTCTCGGAAATATGAGCCATCATGCAGAATGAGGCCTTGGTCAATCATCTAACAAACACGAAGGACAAATCAGTGAAATATTTTCAATGTGATATTAGGACACAACTAGGAAGAAGGAAGTTTGGTAAAATTGTCCAACAGATTACATACCTTTATGATCATTTCAAATGTAAACACGCCCGTGAAAACGTAATCAAAGTAACGAAGAACCTGCAAGAAGAGAAAATTCAACAATGAAACCTGAAGATGCAACATGAAACCTAATTTGGTTAATTGGAAACAGATCAATAACATGACTGGGTATAAAAAGAGCATCCCAGAGAGGCGGAGTCTCTCAGAAGTAAAGATGGGGAGGGGTTCACCGCTCTGTGAAAGACTACATGGGCAAACAGTGCAACAATTTAAGAATAACATTCCTCAATGTAAAATTGCAAAGAATTTGGGGCTCACATCATTTATGGTACATAATATCATTAAAAGATTCAGAGAATCTGGAGAAATCTCTGTATGCAAGAGACAAGGCTGAAAACTGACATTGGATGCCTGTGATCTTCAGGCACCCAGGCAACACTGCATTAACAGCAGACACGTGTCTGTAGTGGAAATCATTGTATGGGCTCAAGAACACTTCAGAAAACACCGCCACCTTCTCTGGGCCCGAGCTCTTTTACGATGGACTGAGTCAAAGTGGAAAACTGTCCCAAGGTCTGATGCATCAAAAGTAGAAATTCTTTATAGAAATCATGGACACCACGTCCTCCAGGCTAAAGAGGAGAGGGACTATCCGGCTTGTTATCAGTGCACAGTTCAAAAGCTAGCGTCTGTGATGGTATGAGGGAGCATTAGTGCACATGACATGGGGAGCTTGTACATCTGGGAAGGCATCATTAATGCTGAATGATATATACACATTTCAGAGCAATATGCTGCCATCCAGACAAAATCTTTTTCAGGGAAGGCCTTCCTTCTTTCAGCAAGACAATGCCAAACCACTTTCTGCACATATTAAAACTGCATGGCTCCATAGTAAAAGAGTCCGGGTGCTAAACTGGCCTGCCTACAGTCCAGACCTGTCTCCCATTTAAAACATGTGGTGCATTATGAAATGCAAAATATGACAAAGGAGACCCCGAACTTTTGAGCAACTGTATTTGTATATCAGGCAAGAATGGGATGACATTTTTCTTTCAAAATTACAGCAATTGGTCTCCTCAGTTCCCAAACATTTACAGAGTGTTGTTAAAAGTCGAGATGATGCAACACAGTGGTAAACATGCCCCTGTCCCAACTTTTTTGAAACGTGTTTCTGATATCAAATTCAAAATGAGCACGTATTTTTCAAAAAACAATACAATTTCTCAGTTTCAACATTTAATATCTTGGGATTTTTTACTCATCTCATTCATCTCATTATCTCTAGCCGCTTTATCCTGTTCTACGGGGTCGCAGGCAAGCTGGAGCCTATCCCAGCTGACTACGGGCGAAAGGCGGGGTACACCCTGGACAAGTCGCCAGGTCATCACAGGGCTGACACATAGACGCAGACAACCATTCACACTCACATTCACACCTACGGTCAATTTAGAGTCACCAGTTAACCTAACCTGCATGTCTTTGGACTGTGGGGGAAACCGGAGCACCCGGAGGAAACCCACGCGGACACGGGGAGAACATGCAAACTCCGCACAGAAAGGCCCTCATTGGCCACAGGGCTCGAACCCGGACCTTCTTGCTGTGAGGTGACAGCGCTAACCACTACACCACCGTGCCGCAGGGATTTTTTACTATTGTCAATAAAATATAGTGTTTCCATGATTTGCAAATTATTGCATTCTGTTTTTATTTACAGTTTACACAGCATCCCAACTTTTTTGGAATTGGGGTTGTAGAAAGATGTACATGTGACAAATTAACATGTGATAATACATGAATCATATAAAAATTACATATGAAAATAAATTAATATATTAAAAAATACACATGAAAATAAATGAATCATTTGAACATAAATGAATTACACTGAAATTATATGTGAAAATTAATGAATAATTTTTAAATCATGACTTTTTAAATCATTTATATCATGTGAAAATAAATGACTCATTTGGAATAAATCGGCTAAAAAATCTGAATCATCAAATGAATTAATTATTTTTCAAATCCTGAGGGAAAATGAACAAATCATGTAAAAATCACATGTGGAGAATAAAAAAAAAACAGAGCATTTAAAATCCACATGCTTATTTTTCACTTATAAATTATGCTTCCTCAAGTTAATATGACTCTTTTGTGAGGGTGAGAGGAAAAGATGCGTTCTTTATGCAGTTAGAGTTCTTATAAGACAGGGTTAGGTTCCTGAAGTGTAAAGGGTTAAAAGGTTAAATTTGTTACCCGGTTGCGCTCGGAGTTGGTGCACACAGGGTCCTCTGCGGCCAAAGCGATGCTGCTAGCCACGATCACAAGAAGAATAGTCATCTCGAAGTAGCGTAGTGTCACTACATAGTGGCAAATTCGACGGATCCTACAGTTTGGATGAACAAGATTTACTCAACATTTAGTTTTGTTGTAACTTATTTCCAAAATGACGTATGACACTTTGTAATTGGCTTCAATCTTACGGGTTTTTGCTTTTGAAAATGAACATGCTATCTGGTGCCTCAGGTTTGGCGACTTTTGTTGGGGCGTCTTCATCCATGTCATCATCATCATCGTCATCATCATCATCATCTCTACCGGTCTTTTCCAAGTGAGAAGCTTCCACATCCTTAAAGCTAACTATAAGAGATCATAGGTCTGAGTCATGGACAATAAGCTACTCCGTTCAGCAGACAAAACGAAATAAAATGAAGCATTAGTGTTAGTGTTCAGATTAGTGTTACAGTGGAAATCGATAACAGCATAGTTAAAGATAGTAAAGACAACGTAGTCATTCACGTTACCAGTCATTGGTGTTAACTCTAAAAGCGGCTGCGCAGACATCTCTCTCATAATACTCGCTTCAGTCATCGACTCCCCCTGGTTTAAATAGCAGGCATTGTTCTCGTTATCGATGGCTTCCCCTGAGAGGTAATTAAACTCTGGAGTATTTTCTCCCCGGTGCTGCGGGCAGGACTCGGCTTCTCCATCTTCACCCAAAGCTGTGCAGGTGCACTGAAGACCTGAGTCACCCTCAACCACCTCAGATCTCACCGAAACCTCACACACACTGCCCCTGAAAAAGACCATCATGGGTGTGAAAAGGACGTTGGAAGTCTCATCTCATCTCATTATCTCTAGCCGCTTTATCCTGTTCTACAGGGTCGCAGGCAAGCTGGAGCCTATCCCAGCTGACTACGGGTGAAAGGCGGGGTACACCCTGGACAAGTCGCCAGGTCATCACAGGGCTGACACATAGACACAGACAACCATTCACACTCACATTCACACCTACGGTCAATTTAGAGTCACCAGTTAACCTAACCTGCATGTCTTTGGACTGTGGGGGAAACCGGAGCACCCGGAGGAAACCCACATGGACACGGGGAGAACATGTAAACTCCGCACAGAAAGGCCCTCACCGGCCACTGGGCTCAAACCCGGACCTTCTTGCTGTGAGGCGACAGCGCTACCCACTACACCACCGTGCCGCCCCATGATTTATATCATTTTGGTAAATAATATGAAGTAACATACATGATTATGTGGTTAAACAGTTATTGTTTGCTTTCTTGAACTCAAGGCCTGGTCCTGTCCCCATCTTAGGTCCTGATCCAATTCTATTCTCTGTCTCATCTCTCTGATCCTCACTTTAAAGTACCACCTCATCTTCTAGACTAAGGGTCCTCAACTGGTGAACCAAATGACACTTTAATAAAAGGCTGTAGTTTTGGGACTCTAGTTTTCCAAACATGAACCAGCTCAGCTTCTGGAGCAAATCCTTTCTTGTAGTTTATCCATGCTATGGCCTAATGGTTAGGCCCAAAATGTCACTGGTTTGATTCCCTAGACCAGCAGAAATGGCTTGAGCAAGGCACCCCACAACTGCTGCACTGGGTATGTAGTACGTTGCTTTGGATAAGAGCGTCTGCTAAATACCTGTAATGTAATATCCAATTACATAAATTTATGTAAATGATTTACCTGAAGCAGCTCATTAGACCAGAGACTAGCTACAGGGTTAGAAATATTGCCTCAGAAAGGATAAAGTTGTCACAGACTTATAACTTTTTATTAACTTTTCTTATCTGATTAGCAAACTGGCATTATAACTTGTGTTAAAAAGTTGACGAAAACAGAATTTTAAAGACAGCTGGACTGAGAAGTGTACGTTTCTACAAATGATAACTGTGGCATCCATGCCTTTGTAAGCAAGGTCCAGGATTTCTGCTTGTTATGGAGAAGTCCTTTCTTTGAACATTTCCATGGTCCAAACAACTTCTCCCCAGATTGTTATTAATCTGTCTTGTGTCAGTTTGTTGTCTATGAATCTCTGAGTTGCCATTGGGTCTCACAAGTATTACTACTACTATTAGTTCTAAGCCATGTGTCTTGTTTCTCTCTGGTCTCCTTGTTCTTCTTGACCTTCTCATTGATATCCTTTCTGAGGTTTCTCCTCATGATTGACCTTTGCTTGTCTCTTTTGGATACTGACTACAAATTTGCCTGTGATGATTCTGGACTTTGAGAACAATTTTTGACAAAAGACTACAGTAAAAAGACAAAAGACTGAAAGACAGGATAAATTGTAATTGGCTTGAGTGTGTGCATTTGTGCTGAATTTCTAATGGTATCCTGGTGTTTGTGTGGGTTTTCTTTAGGTTCTCTAGTTTCCTCCTACCTCACAAATACTGTACACTCTAGTGGAGGATTGGTTATGCTGAACTGCGTTTGAATGTACATGGGTATAGCATCCTGTCCAGGGTGTCTTCCCACCCGAGGACATGGATAGGCTCAGGTTCCACCAAAACCCTGACCAGGATAAACTGCTTACTAAAGATGAATGAATAAATGCTGAAATCAGAGGGTAGACATTATGCTCAACATTACACCAGGGTGATTAACAAGACAACATTGTACCTTTTCTGTTCGTCGTCAGGTTGATGGGACATAATCGGCTCACTCTCATCCATCAGCAAGCTTTGTCTGGATTGTGAAGCCTCTCCATCATCTCCTCCTTCCTGAAACTGTTCCTCATCTGTGTTTTTAATCTCTGTCCTGGACTCCCGATGCCTGTGTCTCCGGTGTCGGCCACCCTGCACGACGCCTGCTGCTGCAGCAGCCCGAAACTTTCGTGCCACCCTGTGCCTCCTGTCTGTACTGGAGCGATGGATGGAACCTGAGGATCTGTCCTCCACCCCAGAACCCATTAAAGACACTGGCTCCGATTCAGGTGGCTCTGGGAGTGGGATCGAGATAGACATGGGCGGTTCAGGTAAAGGCATAACAACTGACATTGGTGATTCGGGCAAGTGTGCTGGACTGGCTTCAGCAGAGGGGACAATGGTGTGTGTCTGATGGTGGCCACTCGTCGGTGTGCCCATTGGGTCCTCGGTGGGGCTGTCAAACAGAACCTCGCGACTCGCCATCTGACGCCGTCTGCGCAGCTGGTTGGCACGTTGCTCCCACACAGACATCTTGATCTTGTTGCGTCTGTCACGTCGGTTGGCAAAAGCATTAGAAGGTGGCTCCTCACTGGCTTTCGCCCCCGCCGTCTCATCCTCTGCCTCAGCTGGATTCGGCCTACCTCTATGAATGGCTCGTTTTCTGTAGAGATACGGTCTGCGCCTCCGTCTGCTTCCACAAAACACAGACTTAGTCACAAAAATACTTATTTATAGTGCACAATCACAATATAGTGCGCAGTAGCATTCACGGGGAGTGTGTGTTTGATCAAATTCTGAGAAATTAGAAGTTTCAAAATAATGGTTATTGGTTCGGGTTGGAGAAATTCATAGTTGCTGGAAAAAAAAGAGCATTCGAGGGGAGAAAAAAAGAAACAAAGCAAGACCCTCGAAACAAGTTGCTAGTAGATGAAAAGGACAAAAAGTTCAAAACAGAAACAGTGTATTAAAGTTGCACATGTGTATGGAATAATTGGAGCAAATGAGACAAAACAATGAAGGTGGAGGATGGAGATGGAACAGGTAAAAAGGGGTATAGAGAGACAGCGCTACTCACATTTATACGCATTCTTTTGTTGTCCATGTGACCAAATGAATGATTGGTTGGAAGTAAGCCATTAGTGTATTTGTACAGCAGACAGACAAAACAATCAGAGTGACAAAGACCAAGTCAGGATCACTAAAGATGACAAATCTGATTGGCTAGACAGAATGTTTCTGTACTTTTCATGCTAGAGACGTTGATGAGATGCTCTGTATCACCTATACTTGCCATGATATGGTGTCTTGCAAAAGTATTCATCCCCCTTGGTGTTTGTCCTGTTTTGTCACATTACAAGCTGGAATTAAAATGGATTTTTGGAGGGTTAGCACCATTTGATCTACACATGCCTACCTCTAAAAAAGTGCAAATTGTTGTTTTATTGTGACACAAACAATAATTAAGATGAAAAAACAGAAATCTGGAGTGTGCATAAGTATTTACCCCCTTTCGTATGAAACCCCTAAATAAGAGCTGGTCCAAGCAATTCACTTCATAAGTCACATAATTAGTTGATTAAGATCCACCTGTGTACAATCAAAGTGTCACATGATCTGTCACATGATGTCTGGATAAATCAACCTGTTCTGGAAGGACCCTGACTCTGCAACACTAAGCAAGCAACATGAAAACCAAGGAGCCTCCAAACAGGTCAGAGACAAAGTTGTGGAGAAGTATAGATCAGGGTTGGGTTATAAAAAAAATATCCCAAACTTTGAATATCCCATGGAGCACCATTAAATCCATTATAGCAAAATGGAAAGAATATGTCATCAATACAAACCTGACAACAGAAGGCCGCCCACCAAAACTCACAGACCGGGCAAGGAGGGCATTAATCAGAGATACAACAAAGACACCAAAGATAACACTGAAGGAGCTGCAAAGATCCACAGCAGAGATGGGAGTATCTGTCCAGAGGGCCACTTTAAGCCATACACTCCACATAGTGGGCGGGGCTTTATGGAAGAGTGGCCAGAAAAAAGTCATTGCTTAAAGAAATAAAATAAGAAAACACATTTGGAGTTTGCCCAACAGCATGTGGCAGACTCCTCAAACACATGGAAGAAGATTCTCTGGTCAAATGAGACTAAAATTAAATTTTTTGTCCATCATGGGAAATTCCATGTGTGGCGCAAACCCAACACCCTGAGAACACCATTCCTACAGTGAAGCATGGTGGTGGCAGCATCATGCTGTGGGTATGTTTTTCATCTGCAGGGACAGGAAAGCTGGTCAGGACTGAATGAAAGATGGATGGCACTAAATACAGGGCAATTCTGGAGGAAAACCTGTTTGAGTCGGCCAGAGGTTTGAAACTGGGACGAAGGTTCATTTTCCAGCAGGACAATGACTCTAAACATACTGCTAAAGCTACACTGGACTGGTTTAAAGGGAAACATTTAAATGTCTTGGAATGGCCTAATCAAAGCCCAGACCTCAATCCAATTGAGAATCTATGGCATAACTTGAAGATTGCTGTACACCAATGCAACCCATCTAACTTGAAGGAGTTGGAGCAGTTTTGTCATGAGGAATGGTCAGAAATCCCAGTGGCTAGATGTACTAAGCTAATAGAGACATACCCCAAGAGACTTGCAGCTGCAATTGCAGCAAAAGGTGACTTGACAAATTATTGACTTTGGGGGGGTTAATACCTATGTAGGGGAGAGTGGGGTAAGATGAGCCACTTTTTACATTTTTCATCATAACTACATGTTAAAGCCATTTTTGCTTCCAGTCTACACACCATACCAAATTTCAAAGTGTACTGTTACTATCTGAGCAAAACATAATTGATAAGCTCTTATGGTTAGAGTGATATTACCTCTTGAAAAAAAAATGTCAAGTGGCTCAACTTACCCCATGCACGGGGTAAGATGAGCCACTGTGTGGGGTAAATTGAGCCAACACAAAACATGTTAGGTTAACAAAGTAAACAACTTTTATTATTAGAAATGCAATCAATGAATCAAGTCAAGTCAATCAAGTGGGGGATAGGGCCGTTGCATAGAGAAGGGGAGATGAAGAGAGAGGTGATAGAACGAGGGATAGATAGGGATAGATAGGGAGGGATAGATAGATGGATAGAGAGAGAGATATGCGTAGATAGATAGAAAGAGGGATGGTTAGAGAGGGAATGAGAGATATACTATATTATAGAAATTACTAAAACAGTAGAACAGTGCCAAAAGAATCTTATTTCTTTCAGTAGGTTAAAACATTGCTAAAACATGCAGCAATCATTCCATCAATCATTCAATCATTTCATCATTATTCAATGTTCCAAGCGTTCAAATGGCAAGGGAACACCATTTGCCTCTCCCTCCGTGGTGTCCCCCCAACAGTAAAGGGGCGGGGCAATTTTTTCACAATATCCTGTCTTGACAGGACAGCCTCATCTTTCTCTTTGAAGACAAAGGTTGGCTTTCTTGCAGAGCCATGGCATGACCGGCTTCTGTTGAGAAATCTTGCCTCTATTTCGAAGACATCCAATTTGATTATCTGGCCAATGAAGAAATGCACTTTCTTCTTCCCCGTGTATTTTGCCACAACATAATCCCCCACATCTAACAACTGGTCTTCCTCATCTGATGTCATATATATATATATATATATATATATATATATATATATATATATATATATATATATATATATATGTTGTTGTCATATATGACCAGTAAATGTGAAAACTTAAGTGTCATCCATATTGGGTAAGCTCAGCCACCAATGGGGTAAGTTGAGCTAGTGGCTCAACTTGCCCCACATCTAATGGCTCATCTTACCCCATGGCCACCATTTTGTAGAAAAATGCTAATAAAGGGGATTAGGCTAATCAAAATTATTTTTATTAGCATTCATATCATAGCTTAGAAAGCCACTAACTTAACCCTAATGTGTCTAAATATTATTCTACTTTTGTCTTCTCTAAATCATCTTCACTGTGGACAAACATGGAATTGACTTAGAAAGCACAAAAACACATTTTTATAAATATGTCCCTCACCTAGTTTGACATGTGGTGCTCCTCTCCACAAGTGTAAGTAAATGGTCCCGGCCCCCTTTGAATGTGGTCACATGGTCACATTTGTTTACTGTTTCTTAGAAACAGGGGGTGGCTCATCTTACCCCCTGGCTCATCTTACCCCGCTCTCCCCTACACTCCAGATTTCTCTTTTTTCATCTTATTGTTTGTCTCACAATAAAATAAATAAATAAATAAATCACCTTTAAAGTTGTAGGCATGTTGTGTAAATGAAATGATGCTCACCCCACAAAAATCTATTTTAATTCCAGCTTGTAATGCGACAAAACAGGACAAAGACCAAGGGGGATGAATACTTTTGCAAGACACTGTATATGCTAAAAAACAAGATACTTCAAAGAGTACTTCCTTCCTGTGAGCAAACCAGCCATGCACCATGGTGTGTTGGTGAACCATCTCAGTACATGACACTATTTTTGGATGTCTATACTATTTCCAGCTGAGTGCAAACAGTTGTGAGATTGTTTTTCCCCCCACAAGTTGTCCTATTGGATTTTGGCTTCTGGATGGTCTCAGATCCTCAAAATACCCAATGATACAGGCAGACTGCATGACTTAATCCAAGCCAGAAGCCAAAAAATCCATTAGGATCCCTGTTGAAGCAATGGTTCCTAAATGTCACTGCACTTTCTCTCACACAGAGTGCACTCCAGAACACGTTTACCATAGATTGTAGCTTTCCCCCCCCACATTCTCTTCCTATTACTGCTTTCAAAAGCTCAAACTTCAGTGTCATGTTCTCAAACACCAGTACTTCGTTCTTACAAAACTTCAGTTCTTGAACGGATGGACCTCACAAGACTTTCTGCCAAATGCTGTGGGTTGCGTAGATTGAGAAACTCAAGAAATAAAAAAATTGAACTTCCCTTGAGAGAAGCTTTCATGAGTTGCTTAGGCGGTGGACACATGGCTGTCTAGTCAGGCTCAGAGCCATTTCTTATGCAATAACTCGATATATCTCACAACCACTGTGCTAAGCTTTTGAGATAATGAAAAAGCTGTTCTTAGTGCTTTAGCATCAGTGACGGTTTGGTCTTTGTTACTCCATAACCATAAACTGACAAGACAGTACAATGACAGCATCATAATATTTTGGCATTAAGTCCTTCAAGCTGTGCTGAACACACCAGGCAAAGGTTTCTACACGAAGCATCGGCCAATTGTTCTGTGGGTTTCATCATCCAAGATGCACGTCAATACCATTTTCATTATCGGGTTAGTGAGATTTTATTTTAGACATGACATTTTTGGTTGAAGTTAAACTACTGGAATATCGGGCCTTGCTTTAAGTAGACCAGACAATACAGTGGTACTGGTCTTTTCACTGAATTTCAACAGGAACACACATGCAAGAGTGCAAGCATGCAAGCATGCATCATTCCTGGCTCAGGAAATCAGGCTGCAGCACGTATGTAACTTCAAATATTGGTCCTTTGAAACTGCTTCAAAGAGACAATTTTTTTTTCTGGAAACAGTTGCATTAGCTACCCTAAAAACTTCACTCCATATGACTATCAACTACAATTAATAACACTTAACTAACATTACAACTTCATAAGTGATTGGTCAGAAAGCATTGATTAATGCTCCACAACAGCAGTTCTCAGTAGCTCTGGGTGCAAGGGTTTATATTAACACACTCATTCTAATACCGTATGTCAACTTTTCCATGGCAAAATCGATAAATTAAGACGGATAATTAAAAAAAAAAATAGCCCCAATGAGGCTGTAGCTCAGACTGGCCACTGTGGTTGTGTGTGAGTTTGAAACCAGATCATTCCTGTACTAGGTAGGAGGAGTAGCAATTTTTGTGAAATTGCATGTGACCCCTGTGTAGCCGCATCCATGGCAGGTGGCACCACCTGGTGAACAATACTTGTTGGAATATGTCTTTAGAGTCTTCTGGGTGAGTTTCGGTGAAAATGCCCTAGCAGTTTATGAACAGTAGTGTGTAACGTGACGACTCACCCCAAATTTTCAAATGCCCATAAAATCGTAAATATGACAGGTGGTGCCACCATCTGGACAATTTTTATACAGACCAACCTGGGGAACATTTCATATGAATTTGATCGAAATCTGATCACTCTTGTAGGAGGAGTAGTGATTTTTGTGAAATTGCACATGACCCCTCTGTAGCCTCATCCATGGTAGGTGGCACCACCTGGTGAACAATTCTTATTGGAATATGTATTTAGAGTCTTCTGGGTGAGTTTCAGTGAAAACATCCCAGCAATTTAATGTGACAAGTTACCCAAAAATTTCAGACGCCCATAAATTTGTAAATATGACAGATGGCACCACCATCTTAGCAACTTTTATACAAATCAACCTGGGAAACACTGAGTTTGATTGAAATCTGATCATTCCAGTAGGAGAAGTAGCGATTTTTGTGAAATTGCACATGACCCCTCTGTAGCCTCATCTATGGTAGGTGGCACCACCTGGTGAGCAATTTTTGTTGGTATATGTCTTTAGAGTCTTCTGGATGAGTTTCAGTGAAAACATCCCAGCAGTTTAATGTGACGAGTTACCCAAAAATTTCAGAAGCCCATAAAATCGTAAATATGACAGGTGGTGCCACCATCTTGACAACTTTTATACATACCAACCTGGGGAACATTATCTGTGAGTTTGATTAAAATCCGATCAATCCTGTAGGAGAAATAGCGATTTTGATTGTAAATTGTGGATGGATGGACAACGGACGGATAACGTGTAATCGCATAAGCTCATCCGACCTGGCCTACAGCCGGATGAGCTAAAATCCACATTTGCTGCTTTTAAACAAAGAAAAAAATGTTCTCTGTGAGGAGATGTTTATTTTGTGTTTGTATTTAGCAAGGAGTCTCTGGTGCCACTTCTCCAGTGCTAGGACAGACAAACGCCTTGTGGTTTCTTGGTAACATGACAAGCTGCGTTTTTTGGCTCGTTAAGTTAAACAAAGAGAGACTGTTGAGAGAATGACTGATAAGAAGAATTAATGATGTACCTGTTTGTTTTGTAGACCTTCAACATTAAATGTAACCATAAATGGATAAAACGCATCACGTCATTATTTAATGACGAAAAAAAAGTCGCTGTTGCTATAATTATTGTACGATTTTTTGTTGGATCAGCTCTCTACTTTGATTATTTTCTCATAACTTAACATGCCCTATCATTTATTATTAGCTCATCTGGCCAACAGGTGATGAGTTTATGCCATCATGTGTTGTCTGTCGTCCATCCGTCATTGTCCACAGTTCATGAAAATTGCTTCTTCTCTCTCAGTTCTTCACCAATTTTTATTCTTTTTGGCAGGAAGGTAGGTCTGCCTGGGGTGCATATGGCTTCTACCCAAATTTGCATAACTGCAATTAATAATGAAGATATGGAGTAATTAATCAATCCCTAACGAGCAGTTTCCATACAAATCGCTTCTTCTCCCTCAATTCTTCACTGATTTTGATTCTTTCTGGCATGAAGGTAGGGGTACCTAGGGTGCATATAACTTCTACCCAGATTTGCTTAATTACAATTATTAATGATGTTATGGACTAATTAAGCCTTAATGAGTGAGCAGTTCAACAAAAATCGCTTCTTCTCGGTCAATTCCTCAGCATTTTGGATTCTTTCTGGTAAATAGGTCGGTATTCCTAGGGTGGATATCGCTTCTATATATAGCTTGTATATAGTGGATATAGCTTGCAACATTTATTGTGCAAGGTGACCCACTTTAGATCGTTCCCTCTGGACTAGATGGGGCCGGAATGAGCTACGCCGTCATTGACGGTCTTGTTTATTTATTTATGTGCTCCTTATTTATTTAAGTCAACATGTTAATATCTGTTAGTTTAAATGTTAAATGAATCGATTTCATTTGCTGTTGTTTGATTCATCAGTGTCTAAAAGTAAGTCCAAATAAATTAGCATGAATTACACATTACTGTTGTTACTATTGATAACTCAGGTCTCGGGGTATAAATATTGGTACCCACCATTCAGCCTTGCTTATAATTTTCTCAATTAATCACTGTATTCATTAAGGCTTTAGTTCATATTAAACCATTGTGGAGGTATTACTTTGACACATAGATTAAATAAGCAATGAATACAAGCATTAAATATTTTATGATGGATTATTAATGCTGAAATTCATGCTTCAGGAATGTTATTATGAGAACCTTAATGGAGAGCTTTATTAGCCTCCTACCTATTTAGTGTACAAGCACAGGCAAGGATATATTCTTTAAAATATGATGAAACATCCTTGATCTTCCTCTAAGAACTAATAAGACAATTCAACTTGGGTAATTTTCTTATGCCTTACACATACGCCTAATGTCTCGTCATAAACTCTGAGGGTTCAATCGCAATTCACAGTAAGGCATTCGAGTAAATGCATTAAGAAGGACTTACAAACCAGCACACAGTAAAAGGGTGTTTATGGACACCAGCCACTACACGGAATACTCTGAACACAAGATAACATTTGATTTGCATATTAAATCATCTTCAAAACTCATCTCATCTCATTATCTCTAGCCGCTTTATCCTTCTACAGGGTCGCAGGCAAGCTGGAGCCTATCCCAGCTGACTACGGGCGAAAGGCGGGGCACACCCTGGACAAGTCGCCAGGTCATCACAGGGCTGACACATAGACACAGACAACCATTCACACTCACATTCACACCTACGGTCAATTTAGAGTCACCAGTTAACCTAACCTGCATGTCTTTGGACTGTGGGGGAAACCGGAGCACCCGGAGGAAACCCACGCGGACACGGGGAGAACATGCAAACTCCACACAGAAAGGCCCTCGCCGGCCACGGGGCTTGAACCTGGACCTTCTTGCTGTGAGGCGACAGCGCTAACCACTACACCACCGTGCCACCCATCTTCAAAACTGATTATTATTATTAATAAGCCATTGTAAGCTATCCTGAACAATAATTAGAAAGCAGAAACCTCCAGCTTCAACTCTAGCTATACACTCCCCGGCCACTTTAATAGGAACTTGTTCTTGATTCTAAGATCCCTGTTCTTGGCTGCAGGACTGGAACCCAATGTGTTGTTCTGCTGTTGCATGCTGAGATGCTTTTCTGCTCACCACGGTTGTAAAGAGTTGCTATGAACTACTATATCCTTCCTGGCAAAAAAGCTCAAACCAATCTGTCCATTTTCCTCTGATCTCTCTCTTATCAACAAGGCGTTTGTTTCCACCCACAGAACTGTCGCTCACTCACTCAGTGTTTTTTGTTTTTCACACCATTCTGTGTATACAGACTGTTGTGTGTGAAAACCCCCAGGAGATCAGCAGTTTCTGAAATACTCAAACCATCTGGCTCAAACCAACACTCATGCCACAGTGAAAGAAAGTCACACTTTGAGATCACAATTTTTCCCGTTCTGATGTTTGAACATTGTGAACATTAACTGAAGCTCTTGATTTGTATCTGCATGATTTTATGCATCAAGGGATCGGCTGATTAGAGAACTGCATCAAACAGCAGGTGCGTGGGTGTCCCTAATAAAGTGGCCAGTGAGTGTAGTTAATCTCAATGGTAAATGTATTGCCTGCAAAAGTAGTCTAGCTGTAATAAACCACATTTATAGTTTTAATTTTTGGATTTTGAAAAAAAAAAAAATGGACCAAAAAGGTCCCTAATACCTCCACATGTAATTTTTTTTTTTCATTTCAGTATTAATCCAGATGTGTCCCATCTTTTTTTTTTTTTTAAATCTGATCCATATCATGGCTGGTATCTAGTCCTATTAAGGTAAAGATTTAAACAAGTTTTCTATTTTCTATCAATGGTAGCACCTCAGAGTATCATGATGCTGAGCAAACACACTCATTCGGCGCTAGATGTCCATTATTTGGGTCTTTATGATTAGTGCATAGCAAGGAACGTTCTCCAAAAGCGACAGACGGATGGCACGTTAATAAATGATGCTAGGTCGTTGTGGCAGCGGGGGCGTGGTCAAGCGTCGGTCTGTGACCGGAGGGCGGAGTCAGGGAAGGTAAGTGGCAGAATCACTGCACCTGATGTCTGTTAACCTGTGTTTGTGTGTCTTCCCCAGTGACCACGCCCTATATAAGGAGATAGAGAGCAGATGAAGGGAGCTCTCTCCCGAACCAGACAACTGATGTGTGTGTGTGTGTGTCTGTGGTACTGGGGGATTGTAACAGCTGAAAAGCTGAAAATAAAGAGTTTTGAAAACTCAGTTCTGGCCTGCCGTACTTCTGTGCTCCACCCACCCGCTCAAAGTCTTACAGCTGTATGTAGTGCATCATAACAATTTGATCACAAGAAAGTTTAAAATAACACTGAACCATCTTATCATGCTAATTGTTACCGGCGATGTACATCAGAATGATGCTAAATTGAGTAAATACAGGGAGCAGGGGGCGGGGGGATAAACTTACTGACAGGACTGATAACACTTACTCAGAGAGGCCAAACTCCCGGCCCTTGTACCGCTGATTGAAAAACTCCTCTTCCTCCTCTTCATCCTTTTAACACATTAAGTTTAGTTGTATAAGGTGTCAGTTGAACTATTTTTCCATCTCTTGTAGATCAGGAAGTATAAGATTTCCTTTACCTTTGTAAGTTCTTGTGCGTTGGCGAGATTATCCACAGCGATGGCCAAGAAGACATTCAGCAGTGTGTCTGGTCAAATTGTGGTCAAGGTTCATGGTACAGTTAGGTCCATAAATATTTGGACAGAGGCAACATTTTTCTAATTTTGGTTCTGTACATTACCACAATGAATTTTGAACAAAACAATTCAGATGCAGTTGAAGTTCAGACTTTCAGCTTTAATTCAGTGGGTTGAACAAAATGATTGCATAAAAATGTGAGGAACTAAAGCATTTTTTAAACACAATCCCTTCATTTCAGGGGCTCAAAAGTAATTGGACAAATTAAATAATTGTAAATAAAATGTTCATTTCTGGGGCGGCACGGTGGTGTAGTGGTTAGCGCTGTTGCCTCACAGCAAGAAGGTCCTGGGTTCGAGCCCCATGGCCGGCGAGGGCCTTTCTGTGTGGAGTTTGCATGTTCTCCCCGTGTCCGCATGGGTTTCCTCCGGGTGCTCCGGTTTCCCCCACAGTCCATAGACATGCAGGTTAGGTTAACTGGTGACTCTAAATTGACCGTAGGTGTGAATGTGAGTGTGAATGGTTGTCTGTGTCTATGTATCAGCCCTGTGATGACCTGGCGACTTGTCCAGGGTGTACCCCGCCTTTCGCCTGTAGTCAGCTGGGATAGGCTCCAGCTTGCCTGCGACCCTGTAGAAGGATAAAGCGGCTAGAGATAATGAGATGAGATGAGATGTTCATTTCTAATACTTGGTTGAAAACCCTTTGTTGGCAATGACTGCCTGAAGTCTTGAACTCATGGACATCACCAGACGCTGTGTTTCGTCCTTTTTAATGCTCTGCCAGGCCTTTACTGCAGCGGTTTTCAGTTGCTGTTTGTTTGTGGGCCTTTCTGTCTGAAGTTTAGTCTTTAACAAGTGAAATGTATGCTCAACTGGGTTGAGATCAGGTGACTGACTTGGCCATTCAAGAATATTCCACTTCTTTGCTTTAATAAACTCCTGGGTTGCTTTGGCTTTATGTTTTGGGTCATTGTCCATCTGTATTATGAAACGCCGACCAATCAGTTTGGCTGGATTTGAGCACACAGTATGTCTCTGAATACCTCAGAATTCATCCGGCTGCTTCTGTCCTGTGTCACATCATCAATAAACACTAGTAACCCAGTGCCACTGGCAGCCATGCATGCCCAAGCCATCACACTGCCTCCACCGTGTTTTACAGATGATGTGGTATGCTTTGGATCATGAGCTGTACCACGCCTTCACCATACTTTTTTCTTTCCATCATTCTGGTAGAGGTTGATCTTGGTTTCATCTGTCCAAAGAATGTTCTTCCAGAACTGTGCTGGCTTTTTTAGATGTTTTTTAGCAAAATCCAATCTAGCCTTTTTATTCTTGAGGCTTATGAGTGGCTTGCACCATGCAGTGAACCCTCTGTATTTACTTTCATGCAGTCTTCTCTTTATGGTAGATTTGGATAGTGATACGCCTACCTCCTGGAGAGTGTTGTTCACTTGGTTGGCTGTTGTGAAGGGGTTTCTCTTCACCATGGAAATTATTCTGCAATCATCCACCACTGTTGTCTTCTGTGGGCGTCCAGGTCTTTTTGCATTGATGAGTTCACCAGTGCTTTCTTTCTTTCTCAGGATGTACCAAACTGTAGATTTTGCCACTACTAATATTGTAGCAATTTCTCGGATGGTTTTTTTTCTCTTTTCGCAGCTTAAGGATGGCTTGTTTCACCTGCATGGAGAGCTCCTTTGACCACATGTTTTCTTCACAGCAAAATCTTCCAAATGCAAGCACCACACCTCAAATCAACTCCAGGCCTTTTATCTGCTTAATTGAGAATGACATAACGAAGGAATTGCCCACACCTGCCCATGAAATAACCCTTTGAGTCAATTGTCCAATTACTTTTGGTCCCTTTAAAAACAGGGTGGCACATGTTAAGGAGCTGAAACTCCTAAACCCTTCATCCAATTTTAATGTGGATACCCTCAAATGAAAGCTGAAAGTCTGGACTTTATGTCTATGTCCATTATATAACTATAACTTGAATATGTTTCAGTAAACAGGTAAAAAAAACAAAATTCGTGTCAGTGTCCAAATATATATGGACTTTACTGTATTTGCAGAAAATTGATGATTTTATACATTGTATAAAATTTTCAGTTTTATGGGGATTTTAATTTTTTTTGGTGTTTTTTTTTTGTATCATAAACATTGACTCAAAAATATATATTTGTTAATTTTTTTCTGGTTTTTACATGCGCATTTTTCTAGAAATTAAGATGTAGACAAATTTTTAAGGAGTACTAAAAATTTATTAATTTGTTAATGAGTATCTATTTGTTAATAAATAAATAAAATAAATGGGTTTTTTTTTTCATGATTTCCAAAAGACAGCCCTGGTTTTCACTGTTCTGTACTTTGGCTAGATCAGATCATAACAAGAAAGAAAGAAAGAAAGAATCCGAAGAAAGAAAGACAGAAGTGTAGAGTGTGCCACTTTTGAGAGTCATTTCACCATTTTCATCTTATTCATTATTTAATCCAAAGAAAAGAAAGGATACATTTGATTATTTTAAAATGATACTGCATGCATTTATTTCTGTCAGGCTTTAATAAATATTCCACGGGTTGTGGATACCCTCAAATGAAAGCTGAAAGTCTGGACTTTATGTCTATGTCCATTATATAACTATAACTTGAATATGTTTCAGTAAACAGGTAAAAAAAACAAAATTTGTGTCAGTGTCCAAATATATATGGACCTAACTGTATGTCATTCACACCCATGACTACAATAATCTTTAAGTACTACCGGGATGTGATAAGATTCCTGTACATTAAGTTTTATTCTATTCACTGGATATGCGCGCTCTGATTGGCTCTACTACTAGGCTATCAGCTCATATACCATGAGTAGAGAAAAAAAATGGCGGAGCGTGTTGCTGAACCAACCGGGGACAAAATTAAAACTCAACTTGAAAACAAAATCCCAAAAATACAAAAAAACCAACAAAATATGGAATAAAAGTATTTGATGGTAAGAATGTATCATTTTATTTTTCAAGAATTTTTATTATTATCTTCGCATTTTTCACAAATTGCTCCTGTCATTTTGCTGGTTGGTTTACGTTCTGAGCGGAAATGATTTTGTCAGACATTTTGTATGAAGTTTTCATTTATCAAATTTGCAAAAAAATAAAAATAATTCTCAAAATCCAGTGAATGTGGATAGAATAATACAGTTATTCCAATCGTCGGCTATCAGCTCATGTACGACTCGATTTTGTGGAATAATTGTTAAATGTTGCCAGAAGATGTCTGTTCAATTAGTATGGGACTAGTGAAATCTCAGAGATGTCTGCATGGCACAAAAAGTTCCATGTAACCTTACATCAATGCAAACTGATTATTGTGACCTTTTTTATAACTGTTACTATTTTAAATGCCCACAGCTCATATGAAGACTGTACCTGTATTCAGAATTGATGAACAAATTCACTCGCTCACTTCTTCCAGCTTGTCCCACTTATGTGTGTGGGGTCACTGCCATGTAGACCCTATCGACCCACTTTTCATATTAATTGGAACATAGTTTTACACCGAATGTCCTTCCTGACACAACCCTCCTACTTCTGGGCTTGGGAAACAACCATTCACACACACATTCACACCTATGGGCATTTTAGAGTCACCAGTTAACCTAACCTGCATGTCTTTGGACTGTGGGGGAAACCGGAGCACCTGGAGGAAACCCACGCAGACAACATGCAAACTCCACATAGAAAGGCCCCCAGCGATCACTAGACTCGAACCCAGAACCTTCTTGCTGTGAGGTGACAGTGCTAACCACTACACCACCTTGCCACCCAGGCTTTTAACAAATTATTCCCTTGGAATGTTGCCGATATCATATTATTCACCATTTTAAACTTGGATTTGGTTTTGCTTTGGTGGGAGATGAGAGACAAGAGCTCTTCCTGGAGTGTCCCTTTACTGAAGAAAAAATGCAGAGCCTCTTTTCCTATGTGATATAATACAACTGAATTTTTAGCAACATGCATACTAATTAACAGTTATTCCACGAAATCGAGTCGTACATGAGCTGATGAGGTGCGTAGCACCGAGTTGGCTATAAGCCATGTATGACCAGATTGAGTGGAATAACTGTTTTATTCTATCCACATTCACTGGATTTTGAGAAACACGGCATTTTTATTTTTATTTTTTGCAAACTCGATGTTTGCAAAAAATAAAAACTAAATAAATAAATATCGATAAATAAAAACTTCATACAAAACATCCAACAAAATAATTTCCGCTTCAGCAGACTTCTTAAAACCCTATCGATGGCTGCACTACTTGACTTTAGTGTTGTTTTTTTTTGTAGAAAGTTCCGTCTTGCTGTCGTGCCGAGGAATAGAACAGCTTTTAGACATTTATTTAATTCTTCCTTGGACATTTCAGTTCTGTAATTTTCAAACTTCTTTGAGCTTTTGAACCAGTCTAAAAAAAATTCACCAAATTTTAATGCTTGAAAATGAAGAATGTAAACAAACCGACGAAATGACAGGAGCAATTTGTGAAAAACGTGATAATAATAATAATTCTTGAAAAAAAAAATCAATGTTCTTACCATCAAATACGGGCGGCACGGTGGTGTAGTGGTTAGCGCTGTCGCCTCACAGCAAGAAGGTCCAGGTTCGAGCCCCGTGGCTGGCGAGGGCCTTTCTGTGTGGAGTTTGCATGTTCTCCCCGTGTCCGCGTGGGTTTCCTCCGGGTGCTCCGGTTTCCCCCACAGTCCAAAGACATGCAGGTTAGGTTAACTGGTGACTCTAAATTGACCGTAGGTGTGAATGTGAGTGTGAATGGTTGTCTGTGTCTATGTGTCAGCCCTGTGATGACCTGGCGACTTGTCCAGGGTGTACCCCACCTTTCGCCCGTAGTCAGCTGGGATAGACTCCAGCTTGCCTGCGACCCTGTAGGACAGGATAAAGCGGCTAGAGATAATGAGATGAGAGATGAGACCATCAAATACTTTTATTCCATATTTTGTTGCTTTTTTTTGTACCACCACTGACTGGGCTGGAGTGTGGAACAGGAGATATTGGGGGGGGGATTATATTCTTTTATTTAGCTATTTCTGTTTCTTTTAAATACTTGGTAACAAAATGATATATTTGACTTGATGTGTGCCGCCATTTTGTTTTTCTCTACTCACAGTATATGAACTAATTATCTCATCTCATCTCATCTCATCTCATTATCTCTAGCCGCTTTATCCTGCTACAGGGTCGCAAATAAAAAAAGATACGTTCTTTCCATCAAATAGTTTCATTCCATATTTTGTTGCTTTTTTGTATTTTTTGGGGTTTTGTTTTCAAGACTTCTTCTTCTTTTGGCTGCTCCCGATTAGGGGTCGCCACAGCGGACCTTTTGTCTCCATCGCTCCTTGTCTTCCGCATCCTTCTCTACCACACCTGCCACTTTCATGTCCTCTCTCACCACATCCATGCATCTCCTCTTTGGCCTTCCTCGTTTTTGTGTGCCTGGCAGCTCCATCCTCAACATTCTCCTTCCAACATGCTCTGCATCTCTTCTCAGGATCAGTGTTGCCAGATTGGGCAGGTTTAGGTGCTTTTTGGCTGGTTTTGAACATATTTCGGGGTGGAAAACGTTAGCAATATCTGGCAACACTGCTCAGGATGTGTCCATACCATCTCAGTCTCATCTCTCTTAGCTTCATTCCCAAGCTCTCCACATGTGCTGTCCCTCTGATGTGCTCGTTCCTTATCCTGTCCAACCTCCCATCGCAAACCTTAACATCCTCAACTCCGCCACCTCCAACTTTGCCTCCTGTCTCTTCGTTAAGGGTACGGTCTCCAATCCATACATCACAGCTGGTCTCACTACTGCCTCATACATCTTACCTTTCACTTTTGCTGGGACTTTCCTATCACAAATGACTCCCGAAATCCTTCTCCAACTGCTCCACCCTGCCTGCACTCTCTTTCTCACCTCACTATCACAGCCCACATTTTCCTGCACAGTTGACCCCAGGTACTTGAATTCACCAATTTTCTTTACGTCTACTCCTTGCATCTTCACTACACTCTCATCCCCATTCTCATTGATGCACATGTATTCTGTTTTGCTACTGCTCACCTTCATTCCTCTTTGTTCCAATGCATACCTCCATCTCTCCAAACCCAACTCAACCTCCTTTCTACTTTCACCACATATCACAATATCATCCATAAACATCATGCTCCATGGTGACTCTTGCCTTACTTCATCCGTCAAGCTATCCATCACTATGGCAAACAAAAAAGGACTTTTGTTTTCAAGTAGAGTTTTTATTTCGTCCTTGGTTGGTTCAGCAACTAGTTGGTTGTTTTTCTCTACTCATGGTATATGAGCTGATATCCTAGTAGTAGAGTACCCAATCAGAGTGCAAGATTGCTCACATCCAGTGAATGTGGATATAATAATAAAACTATTTCTCAGGTCCTTTTTATACTCGGTGAAAAATTAGACCCTTTCCCCAGAGTGAAGCATGGTGATGGGAGCATCAAGCTGATGGTTACTCTTAGTCTTTGTCTTTTGGATCCTTCTTTGATGAACAGCTTTCTTACACGATCTTTAACTTTTTGGCCTTGTCTAGGAAGATTATAGTCATGATTTTTCATAGTCACAGTTTTTTTTTAAAGAACAGATTTATTGGATGTTTGAAGTTTGGGATATTTTGGTCTTGGTCTTCATGATACTGTTCTCTAAAAAGTTAAAAAACTGTAGGGCCTTCTAGGAACAAGTGTAAAAGCTCAAAAGGGATGAATAGTTACGCAAGCATGTAAAGCCTAGGTCACAACCGGACGTACGATTTTTTGGCTGTGCGATTTTTGGCGTTTCCCAAATCGCTGCGTTTTTTTTGTTTGTGGAGAAAGATGCATATTGGCAGTAAGTTTGTCTTGCAATCTGAAAAAACGTAAGCGCCCGTAGAGTTTATTTGACATGACAAAGAACCTCTGCGGCCGGTCTGTGGCCAGTCTACGTCTTGAAAATCAGCACGTCACACGCGCGCCCTCCATGCGTTTCTTGCACATAGACCGGCCATAGGAGTACGTACGGCCGGTTGTGACCTAGGCTTTACACGTGAAATAAGTGAAATATTTGATCTTGTGGCTTAGAGAAAGTATAATTACATCAGGATAAGTGCTTTTCTGTACTTCTGTAATTGCTGTTTAAGGCACAGTTGAACAAGTTGAACCTGATTTCATTTCGCGACACCTTTTAAGGATACAATTACCAATCAGCGTGAGCACGATGAAGTAGATGGAGGACCACATGCCGTACTGTACGCCTCCCTGAGAACGGATCCCGTTATACATCACCTCGTTCCAGTCTTCACCCGTCAGAATCTGCAAGTTAAACCAAACAAGATGTCTAATTTAAAAACGATGAGACATAAATGAACAAATATAGTAATGGAATAATAAAACCGCCTCGGCTTGATGCTGTGATTTGGCACCAACCTGAAAGACTGTCATGATAGCAGCTGGAAATGTATCAAAGTTGGCAGGAGTGTAATCTTTAAAGATGAACCTGAAGAACAAACACAGTACAAACAATGTTTATATATTAAAATTATTTTTTAAAAATTATTTTATTATTTATTTTTTTTACACAGTAGTGAAACTTGAAGACAAGCAACTGGATTTACTCGTCTCTTGTGAATTTTGCAAGTAAAAAATCTGCAAGGAACTGGGCGTGACATGTCCTATGTTAGGAATAAAACACCTGAAGAGTGCTGTTATAGGAAAATCATCAATGACTGGGTCGTGTGATGGAGCCAGATGCAAAGCGGAGTCAGTATCCAAAAACAGCACATTGTGAAGTGTTTTATTCCTGTTACACGACAGCAATATGTCAATATTAAGAGTATTTATTTATTTAATATTGGCATGCTGGACATTAAAGCTAGACTGCCTTTCAGATTTATGAAGTGTAGGTCATAAAAAGAATTTTCCCAACACCCAATTATTTTTGTTTAGTGGACTGAAACCTACAGAATTCGAATCACAGACTTCCAATTTGATTAGTTTTTTTTAAACAGAACAATTAATGAATTTAAGGCCATGTGACCCTAAATTCTCCGCTATTTTTTCCTGCTTCACCGTGACCCAATTCAAGATACTACGTCATGCATCACGTGGTGGGCTTTCCCCATTCACTCAAGACATTGTGGGATACAAATTTGAAACAGGAGAGAAAAATGGAGGACGAGTGTGCAAATGAAACGTGAAAGACCGACTCCAGTAACGGAAAGCAAGAAGAAAAAACGTTATGTTATCTACGAAGGAAAGGAAATGCAGGACCAAACTAATAAATATCGGCGGTCAACGAGCACCTCGGTGTGATCAGCTGTTCATTTAGCGACAGAATGATGGAACGGTCAGTGCACGGTCAAAGGGAAACCTGCGCATGCGCACACAAACACACACGGACTTCCTCTGTCTGCTTGACCACATGAAGCGAGTGATTTCATGCATGTTAATTGCTTTAATCCCCTCAAATTAAATAACTTCCCAGCCACAGAATGGCCTGATATTTTGTGAGATATTACAGAAATAAACATTTATCACAATGACCAAATTTCAGAAGGAACTAAATTTCACCGATTTTATGAAATCGAAAGGCCGTCTAGCTTTAAAAAAAAAATCAGTTTATAGTTACATTTAACTCTTTTTAACTAATGCAAACAAATGATTTATGTTACAATACAATAATCTTTATCAGGTTCTCAAAATTGGGTCTCATCTCATCTCATTATCTCTAGCCGCTTTATCCTTCTACAGGGTCACAGGCAAGCTGGAGCCTATCCCAGCTGACTACGGGCGAAAGGCGGGGTACACCCTGGACAAGTCGCCAGGTCATCACAGGGCTGACACATAGACACAGACAACCATTCACACTCACGGTCAATTTAGAGTCACCAGTTAACCTAACCTGCATGTCTTTGGACTGTGGGGGAAACCGGAGCACCCGGAGGAAACGGGGAGAACATGCAAACTCCGCACAGAAAGGCCCTCACCGCCCCCGGGGCTCGAACCCAGGACCTTCTTGCTGTGAGGCGACAGCGCTAACCACTACACCACCGTGCCGCCCAAAATTGGGTCTTCATGCCAAATTTACAAGTGCCTTAAAAACATAAATAATTGTAATTACAAATAATATAAAATAAATGAAAATATTCTCAGGAAATATATAGAAAGGAGTTATCAAAACATAATAAGAGTACTATTTACAAATGTTATCATCAAACTTAATAGAACTAGGCATACAACCACCTCTCAAAATAATGCAACTTTAAGTTACGTTTAAAAATGGATACTGATAGAGACTTGAAAATCGCCTCAGGGAGTGAAATCCAGACAGAGGCACCTTGACAAAGGAAAGAGTTGTGTGCCTTGGCAGTATGACACTTAGGGATATTCAAATTGTTGCTATTCCTAGTATTATGTTGATGTATACTGGCGTTTCCTGAACAAGCTAGTAAGATAATTAGGAGGAAGATTATTCAAGCATTTATACATAATTATGGCGTCCCTTATAGTTAACAAATCAGACACAGGCAAAATCTTCAGTTCCTTGAGAGTCGGTGTTATGCGATCATATTTGCACTGCCCAGATAGAATTCACGCAGCATAATTCTGGACTAGCTGCAGCTTATGAATATTTGAATTGCTGGAACCTGACCAGACAGTAGAGCACTAAAAAAAGCTTAGTAAAAATTAAAGAGTTAATGATTGTAAAGAGTGTCTGTCAATCAAAAAGGTGACAAATCTGACTTATCTATTAGATCTGCAACTAGAACCCTGCTATGTTCATCGAATGACAAGTCCTTATCAACTATAATGCCGAGGTCTCTAACTGAGTGAACGACAGGTTATGTAATGTAATGGGCAGGATAGGCATCTGACGGAGCATCTTGCTCAATCCAGACACACAGGACTTGGTCTTGTCAGGATTAATCAGCAAACTGTTCTCACAACACCAAGCAGCCACTCGCAGTAAATCTTGCTTGAGGACATTAAGCCCTCTGTTGATCTCTTTGTTGGAGAGTGAGACATAAAGCTTGATATCATCAACATATGACTCAACATTACGTGTCTTGCAAACTGATGGTAGATCATGAATATACAGGTTGAAGAGCAAGGGCCCGAGAACGGACCCTTGCGGAACACCCTGATTTGGACCCAAGGGACTTGAGAAGGAACTATTTATGCATACTATGTTATCCATTTATAGTCACATTTAAAGTTGTAGAACATCCATGAGACAAGTTAGTTCCTGTTCTCATTTATGTTAGAGCAGCTATAAACAAACAGTCACTCCCTGTTTTATCACTGAACGTTAATAAGATGAAAAAATGCAGCTTGTATCATTACCAAGAAACCACAAAGTACAAATTCTACAGTCCTCAAGGCTTTCTACTAAAACCTGCTTAATGTTAACCTCCTTAACTGTTAAGCAAATAGATGCTAATATAGAAACAACAATGTATTAGAAACAAAGTCTTCAACAGCAGAGCAGGCGGAGGAGATGGACTTCATTGCAACATCCAATGGCTGTGAAGGTGGAAGAAGGCTGCAGCAGAACTTTATGAACTTTATGCCCCAATCATCTGGGATCTCCAGCCATTGGGCAAGGCTGAAGGACTGCCAAGGAACATGTGTTTGCTGGTGTGAAATGGCATCCCCATGCTAAACGAACTCACGCACAGGCATCTCAAAATCGGATCAGGAGACACTCAATTGAATTGACCACCCGTGCCTTCCCACCACCACCACCTGCAGCATCTGCAACAAATCCTGTAAATCAAGGATCAGACTCGTCAGCCACCTGAGAACCCACCGAGACGGAGCTGCCAACGACTAGGAGAACATCATCCTCGCTTTCGAGGGATAGCCATGACGAGAATGAGCATATTAAAATAAACATGTGATTTGAATTAAGCTGGAATTACTGTTAGAGTTGCTGTTATAGAAAATTAATCAACACCTTCTGCTGTTGTGTCATCATCGCCCTGTCACTCCATAGAGTAGCATCGGCTATCGAGCACTCGTCTCCAATGCACACGGTTTTATACTCCAAAAATGCAACACTGTCTACCCATTTTTGATGTTTTAATAATCAAATTTAGTCCACTGAGTGGGGGGATTGGTCTACCCAGCTTCACCAGAGCCCCAATAGCCAGCGTGTTTCCAGAATAATCCAAAACAGGCCTTTGT
The DNA here is from genome assembly GCF_027579695.1 of Neoarius graeffei. Classification (NCBI taxonomy): domain Eukaryota; kingdom Metazoa; phylum Chordata; class Actinopteri; order Siluriformes; family Ariidae; genus Neoarius; species Neoarius graeffei. The sequence goes on from NC_083569.1 coordinate 100,005,758, forward strand.
GGCAACCATTGTTGCCTGGGTAGAAACCTACCCACCATACTTCACCCTGTTTAGCAATGCCTGTAACTTTACCTGTTACCACCTCCCACGATCAGGACACGTGATTGGACTTCAGGAGGCAGCACTGTTGTGTAATGTGACTTAAAAATGTTGTGATAATTCTTCAAACTGAAATTTACACTGGATATCTTTCACGAGAGGTGTTTTTTTTTAAACTTTGTTAAAATAAAGTTATAACTAGATAGACACTGTGACTAAAGTCACAGTAATTTGCAGTAGCTGTTACAAACCAGGACGTCTGGTCACCATACCCTATAGATCCCACCACCATGCTTAGTGAGGAAAAGTTGTGCCCTGGCTCCCTGAACAAAATTTTAAAAATCTGATTGAAAAAATCATGAAAATTGAAAGGGTTATAAGTAATTGAAAAAAAAAATCCTGTTTTTCATGGATCATTCCAGACCAGTGATCCAGATCAGCACCAAAAGCCATAGCAATGTAATTCAGCCCAGAGGTATTCTTCTTGTGAAATTTAGTGATGATTGGTTGAAAACTGAGAGAGATTAGAGCAAATTATTAATAATAATAATAATAATAATAATAATAAAGTAGAAAGAGCCTGAGTGAGAATAACAATTTGTGCCAGTGCCGCTAGCGCAAATTAATTAAATATAAATACTCCACACTCCATAAAGCTACATACTTAAGTGCATGTTCAGAGATGAAGTGCTGGTAGGATATGAAGAACCCTCCATTTGTCCACACTTCCATGATATTACATAATAAATTAAATTCAAGAAGGAGGCTAAAGTGGATGGCAGTTTTACAATAGGGATGGTTTTGCATGAAATACAGTACTGTGCAAAAGTCTTAGGCACATGCAATGAAACGCTGTAGAGCAAAGAAATCTTTAAAAATAATGAAATGAAATGTTTCAACATTAAAAAAAATACCATAAATATCAGTAAGCAGTGATGCATGAAAAAAGTGAGTGAGTGTCATTTTATTCCTTTGCTTAAAAAAATAGTAGTCTCAGGTACAATGAGTGCAGTTTTATGCGGAAATGAGCTGTAGGTTTTACTGAGCATCTTACAGAACCAGCCACAGTTCTTCTGGACACTTTGACTGTCACACTCGCTTCTTCATTTTGCACCAAAACCCAGCAGCCTTCATTATGTTTTCTTTTTTAATCTGAAAAGTGCTCTCTTATGGAATATGCTGCTCAGATACAAACTTTTTTTTTTCCTGTAACATTTAATTTTGTGCTGGAAAACAAACGTTTGGACTCTAAAATGTTTTGTACTGACTCAATAATGTAGAAGTCATAAAATAGAAATCAATAAAGTTTGTACTGAAAAACAATAAGGCGCATAAGTCTTTTGCATAGTACTATACAGTGTCTTGCAAAAGTATTCATCCCCCTTGGTGTTGGTCTTGCTTTGTTGCATTACAAACTGGAATTAAAATGGATTTTTGGACGGTTAGCACCATTTGATTACACAACATGTCTACCATTTTAAAGGTGAAAATTGTTTTATTGTGACACAAATAATAATTAAGATGAAAAAACAGAAATCTGGGTGTGCATAGGTATTCACCCCTTTTCGTATGAAACCCCTAAATAAGAGCTGGTCCAAGCACTTCATAAATCACCTAATTAGTTGATTAAGCTCCACCTGTGTGCAATCAAAGTGTCACATGACCTGTCACGTGATGTCTGGATAAATCAACCTGTTCTGGAAGGACCCTGACTCTGCAACACTACTAAGCAAGCCATATGAGAACCAAGGAGCACTCCAAACAGGTCAGAGACAAAGTTGTGTAGAAGTATAGATCAGGGTTGGGTTAGAAAAAATATCCCAAACTTTGAATATCACACAGAGCACCATTAAATCTATCCATTATCTGTAGCTGCTTATCCTGTTCTACAGGGTTACAGGCAAGCTGGAGCCTATCCCAGCTGACTATGGGCGAGAGGCAGGGTACACCCTGAACAAGTCGCCAGGTCATTGCAGGGCTAACACACACAGACAACCATTCACACTCACATTCACACCTACGGTCAATTTTGAGCCACCAATTAGCCTAACCTGCATGTCTTTGGACTGTGGGGGAAACCAGAGCACCCGGAGGAAACCCATGCAGACACAGGGAGAACATGCAAACTCCACACAGAAAGGCCCTCATCAGCTGCTGGGCTCGAAACCCAGGACCTTTTTGCTGTGAGGCGACAGTGCTAACCACTACATCACCGTGCTGCCCCACCATTAAATCCATTATAGCAAAATGGAAAGAATATGACACCACTACAAACCTGACAACAGAAGGCCGGACCACCAAAACTCACAGACCAGGCAAGGAGGGCATTAATCAGAGATTCAACAAAGACACCAAAGATAACACTGAAGGAGCTACAAAGATCCACAGCGGAAATTGGAGTATCTATCCAGAGGGCCACTTTAAGCCGTACACCCCAAAGAGTGGGGCTTTATGGAAGAGTGGCCAGAAAAAGTCCTTGCTTAAAGAAAACATGTTTGGAGTTTGCCCAACAGCATGTGGCAGACTCCCCAAACACATGAAAGAAGATTCTCTGGTCAAATGAGACTAAAATTGATCTTTTTGGCCATCATGGGAAATGCCATGTGTGGCGCAAACCCAACACCCTGAGAACACCATTCCTACAGTGAAGCATGGTGGTGGCAGCATCATGCTGTGGGGATGTTTTTCATCTGCAGAGACAGGAAAGCTGGTCAGGACTAAAGGAAAGATGGATGGCACTAAATACAGGGCAATTCTGGAGGAAATCCTGTTTGAATCGGCCAGAGGTTTCAGACTGGGACGAAGGTTCGCGTTCCAGCAAGACAATGACCCTAAACATACTACTAAAGCTACACTGGAGTAGTTTAAAGGGAAACATTTAAATGTCTTGCAATGGCCTTGTCAAAACCCAGACCTCAATCCAATTGAGAATCTGTGGCATAACTTGAAGATTGCTGTACACCAACACAACCCATCTAACTTGAAGGAGTTGGAGCAGTTTCGCCTTGAGGAATGGGCAAAAATCCCAGTGGCTGGATGTGCTAAGCTAATAGAGACATACCCCAAGAGACTTGCAGCTGTAATTGCAGCAAAAGGTGGCTCTACAAACTATTGACTTGGGGGGGGATACTTATGCACACTCCAGATTTCTGTTTTTTCATCTTAATTATTGTTTGTGTCACAATAAAAAACAATTTTCACCTTTAAAGTGGTAGGCATCTTGTGTAAATCAAATTGTGCTTACCTCTACATTCCAGCTTGTAATGCGACAAAACAGGACAAACACCAAGGGGGATGAATACTTTTGCAAGACACTGTATGTTAAAGGTGACATATTATACCCCTTTTCTCCAAGTTGGCACAGTTCCCTGAGGTCTTAATGAAAAGTCTGTGGCATGCTTTGATGAAAATAGTGCAAGGATAAAACACCACAGCTTCCTTCTCACGCTGTCTAAACAGCCCTGATCAAAACGGCTGATTTGAGGAGCAGCCTGTTCCTTTAAATGATGATGAGCCACTGCTCACTCCACCCCCCTTTTCCAGCAGCCACTCAGGTAGCACTTTCCTCATGAGTATTCTTTCACAAAGGTAGTTCTCAAGCTGTGACTGGAGATACTCAGATGAGGGGGCGGGATTATTCTAATGAGCTCCCCTTGTGACATAGAAAGAGGAGCCAGATCTGAAAGGCTTGTTGTTGTTGTTATTGAAGCTCGTGTTTTCTGAAATAGGCAGCACAGTGGAAACTGACTGGGTGTCTTATTTCAGAGCTTGTGAGTTGGTAGGCTCCAGATACCTAGATGTATATGCACAAGTACTGAAAAAATGAGGGTTTTTTTTCAAAATATATATAATATGTCCCCCTGGAAATGTATGTGTAGCTGATATTTATAGACTATCTTCACACTCAACACCTGGATGTTACCTGCCACCAAACAGCTGCATCCCAAGGAGAGCGAATACCACAATGAACAGGAAGAGCAGGAAGAGAAGGCTGATGATGGACTTCATGGAGCTCATCAGAGACACCACCAGGTTTCTCAAAGAGGCCCAGTACCTGATCAGTTTAAAGCAGTGTAAAGTAAGTTAGAGGTGAAAGGCAAAGCCTCGTTCATTCACAATGTCATGAATTAAATCTCATTCTGTCTCTGATGTATCTGAGTGCAAAGTTTGGACCCCTTGGGATGCTGAATGGAAAATGTGCACAAACTTCTATTTTATAACTCCTTGACAAAATTCTGATTTTCAAAAAGCTAAAAATGAAATGAAACCAGATGAGGAAATTACTCACCTCTACCTTGCAATTTTTATGACTCACTGTTTTTCACTTTTTAGAAATGTCCTCTGTACTGTATTGTCTTTCAATTTTTTTCTCTCATGTATTTTTTGACTGTCAAATTGTGCTTTGTTGATTTCGTTTTCAATATTTTCTCCTAATTTTCTTATTTATTTATTTCCTTTTTTCACATCCTATTCCAATTTTCTTTCATAAAGAGAACCTAGTTAAATAAATGAGACAAAAATATTATACTTGGTCATTTATTTATTGAGGAAAATGATCCAGTATTACATATCTGGGCGTCACGGTGGTGTAGTGGTTAGCGCTGTCGCCTCACAGCAAGAAGGTTTTGGGTTCAAGCTCAGCGGCCGACAAGGGCCTTTCTGTGTGGAGTTTGCATGTTCTCCCCATGTCCGCGTGGGTTTCTACTAGGTGCTCCGGTTTCCCCCACAGTCCAAAGGCATGCAGGTTAGGCTAATTGGTGGCTCAAAATTGACCGTAGGTGTGAATGTGAGTGTGAATGGTTGTTTGTGTCTATGTATCAGCCCTGCGATGACCTGGCGATTTGTCCAGGGTGTACCCCGCCTCTCGCCCATAGTCAGCTGGGATAGGCTCCAGCTTGCTTGCGACCCTGTAGAACAGGATAAGCGGCTACAGATAATGGATGGATTACATATCTGTGAGTGGCAAAAGTATGTGAACATCTAGGATTAGCAGTTAATTTGAAGGTGAAATTAGAGTCAGGTGTTTTCAATCAATGGGATGACAATCAGGTGTGAATGGGCACCCTGTTTTATTTAAAGAACAGGGATCTATCAAAGTCTGATCTTCACAACCCATGTTTGCGGAAGTGTATCATGGCACGAACAAAGTAGATTTCTGAGGACCTCAGAAAAAGTGTTGTTGATGCTCATCAGGCTGGAAAAGGTTACAAATCCATCTCTAAAGAGTTTGGACTCCACCAATACACAGTCAGACAGACTGTGTACAAATGGAGGAAATTCAAGACCATTATTACCCTCCCCAGGAGTGATCGATCAACAAAGATCACTCCAAGAGCAAGGCGTGTAATAGTCGGCAAGGTCACAATGGACCCCAGGGTAACTTCTAAGCAACTGAAGGCCTCTCTCACATTGGCTAATGTTAATGTTCATGAGTCCACCATCAAGAGAACACTGAACAACAATGGTGTGCATGGCAGGGTTGCAAGGAGAAAGCCACTATTCTCCAAAAAGAACATTGCTGCTCATTTGCAGTTTGCTAAAGATCATGTGGACAAGCCAGAAGGCAATTGAAAAAATGTTTTGTGGACGGATGAGACCAAAATTGAACTTTTTGGTTTAAATGAGGTGTTATGTTTGGAGAAAGGAAAACACTGCATTCCAGCATAAGAACCTTATCCCATTTGTGAAACATGGTGGTGGTAGTATCATGGTTTGGGCCTGTTTTGCTGCATCTGGGCCAGGACGGCTTGCCATCATTGATGGAACAATGAATTCTGAATTATACCAGTGAATTCTAAAGGAAAATGTCAGGACATCTGTCCAGGAACTCAATCTCAAGAGAAGGTGGGTCATGCAGCAATACAATGACCCTAAGCACACAAGTCATTCTACCAAAGAATGGTTAAAGAAGAATAAAGTTAATGCTTTGGAATGACCAAGTCAAAGTCCTGACCTTAATCCAATGGAAATGTTGTGGAAGGACCTGAAGCGAGCAGTTCATGTGAGGAAACCCACCAGCATCCCAGAGTTGAAGCTGTTCTGTATGGAGGAATGGGCTAAAATTCCTCCAAGCTGGAGTGCAGGACTGATCAACAGTTACCGGAAATGTTTAGTTGCAGTTATTGCTGCACAAGGGGGTCACACGAGATACTGAAAGCAAAGGTTCACATACTTTTGCCACTCACAGATATGTAATATTGGATCATTTTCCTCAATAAATAAATGACCAAGTATAATTTTTTGTCTCATTTGTTTAACTGGGTTCTCTTTATCTATGTTTAGGACTTGTGTGAAAACCTGATGTTGTTTTAGGTCATATTTATGCAGAAATATAGACAATTCTAAAGGGTTCACAAACTTTCAAGCACCACTGTAACAGTTATTTCATGAAATCGAGTTGTACGAGGTGTGTAGCACTGAGTTGTCTATCATCCATGTACGACCAGATTGAGTGGAATAACTGTTTTATTCTAACCACATTCACTGAATTTTGAGAAACAGAGCATTTTTTTTTCAATTTTGATAAATAAAAACTTTATACAAAACATCCGACAAAATCATTTCCATTTAGAATGTAAACAACCCGGCGAAATGACAGTAGCAATTTGTGAAAAATGCGGCAATAATAATAATTATTGAAAAATATAAAAAAGATACGTTCTTACCATCAAATACTTTTATTCTATATTTTGTTGCTTTTTTTTTGTATTTTTTGGGGTTTTGTATTTGAGTAGAGTTTTTATTTTGTCCTTGGTTGGTTCAGTAACACTCCACCATTTTCTTTTCTTCTTTATTTTGAGGTTGGCAAACCAACTTAAAGGTGCATTACTTCCACCGACTGGGCTGGAGTGTGGAACAGGCGATATTGGGGGGGGGGGGTGAAATAACTATATTTGTTTATTTAGCTATTTCTGTTTCTTTTAAATACTTGGTAACAAAGTGATATACCTGACTTGATGTGCTCTGCCATTTTGTTTTTCTGTACTCACGGTACATGAGCTGATATCCTAGTAGTGGAGTAGCCAAACAGAACGCATGACTGTTCATATCCAGTGTATGTGGATAGAATATATATAATATATATCCAGAAACAAGACAGTAATACAAAAATTAGGTAAATAAGAGTTATAGGAGAATAGTGAATATTTATTCACAATTTTTTTTTCACTGTTAATATCTCAACATTGATTATTTGATCATATTTTTGACTTGTGACATCTTTAACTCCTAAAAGACTACATGGTTTATCAAAATACTTTCATTTTCTTTGCCATGTTGATCCAAGGGTACACAAACCTTTGCACTGGATGGATAGTATACTGACCCTCACAAACATACCTGGTTATTTTAAAGATTCGTAACAGTCTCAAAGCTCGAAGCACGCTGATCCCGAAGGATGTTCCAGGTCTAAAGAATCCCCAAACCACCTCAAAAATACTGCCAATGATCACCTGGACAAAGACATGAGGTGAATAATATGACATAAATCCCGACTCGTACTCCCAGCCAGGACTAAGCATAAGAAAAAAAAATATACATCTTATAAAGCAGAGTCACGATGTTCTGCTGACAGGCACAAAATGATTCAGCAGTGGAGTCATGAAGAACTCTAAAGAGCACACCTACCCCACAATCGAAGCAGTTGAAGGAGGAGTGGAAGTAGAGGCGGAAGCCAAGACCGTACATCTTCAGAAACATCTCAGCCAGGAACAGTCCCAGAAACACGAACTCTGCATAGTCTGTAAAAGGTTTGAAAACATTTACAGTGCCATGATTCGGTATGTTTAGTTGAGAACATCCATCTGGATCCAAAATATTACCTGGATGTGGAAACCATGCCCCCTAAAACACTGTTGGGGTTGCAGTACAGGATTATTGCCTCTTCTCTGAGCCACAAACACAATTATATTTGAATAACAGTTTTAACACGAGGCCCTGTCACAGTGCAGCTTTACAGAAATCTGTCTGTAGATGTAGATCCTTATTCAGGGCCGAGTTACGCATACGCAAAGACGGATGAATACGAAAAAGGCGCACATTGTTATTGTCTGACCACAGACGTCAAAACTACAGACTTTAGCGCTATTTAGAAGTTATGTGTGAGTTACATACGTGGGACGGAGTTTGCCTAAATGATAGATGTTTTTAGCTATGTGTGATTCTACACTTGGACTTAACCCTATTTCTTTCTACAACCCCGATTCCAAAAAAGTTGGGACAAAGTACAAATTGTAAATAAAAACGGAATGCAATAATTTACAAATCTCAAAAACTGATATTGTATTCACAATAGAACATAGACAAAAGTGAGACATTTTGAAATTTCATGCCAAATATTGGCTCATTTGAAATTTCATGACAGCAACACATCTCAAAAAAGTTGGGACAGGGGCAATAAGAGGCTGGAAAAGTTAAAGGTACAAAAAAGGAACAGCTGGAGGACCAAATTGCAACTCATTAGGTCAATTGGCAATTAACATGACTGGGTATAAAAAGAGCATCTTGGAGTGGCAGCGGCTCTCAGAAGTAAAGATGGGAAGAGGACCACCAATCCCCCTAATTCTGCGCCGACAAATAGTGGAGCAATATCAGAAAGGAGTTCAACAGTGTAAAATTGCAAAGAGTTTGAACATATCATCATCTACAGTGCATAATATCATCAAAAGATTCAGAGAATCTGGAAGAATCTCTGTGCGTAAGGGTCAAGGCCGGAAAACCATACTGGGTGCCCGTGATCTTCGGGCCCTTAGACGGCATTGCATCACATACAGGGATGCTTCTGTATTGGAAATCACAAAATGGGCTCAGGAATATTTCCAGAGAACATTATCTGTGAACACAATTCACCGTGCCATCTGCCGTTGCCAGCTAAAACTCTATAGTTCAAAGAAGAAGCCATATCTAAACATGATCCAGAAGTGCAGACGTCTTCTCTGGGCCAAGGCTCATTTAAAATGGACTGTGGCAAAGTGGAAAACTGTTCTGTGGTCAGATGAATCAAAATTTGAAGTTCTTTATGGAAATCAGGGACGCCGTGTCATTCGGACTAAAGAGGAGAAGGACGACCCAAGTTGTTATCAGCGCTCAGTTCAGAAGCCTGCATCTCTGATGGTATGGGGTTGCATTAGTGCGTGTGGCATGGGCAGCTTACACATCTGGAAAGACACCATCAATGCTGAAAGGTATATCCAGGTTCTAGAGCAACATATGCTCCCATCCAGATGACGTCTCTTTCAGGGAAGACCTTGCATTTTCCAACATGACAATGCCAAACCACATACTGCATCAATTACAGCATCATGGCTGCGTAGAAGAAGGGTCCGGGTACTGAACTGACCAGCCTGCAGTCCAGATCTTTCACCCATAGAAAACATTTGGCACATCATAAAACGGAAGATACAACAAAAAAGACCTAAGACAGTTGAGCAACTAGAATCCTACATTAGACAAGAATGGGTTAACATTCCTATCCCTAACCTTGAGCAACTTGTCTCCTCAGTCTCCAGACGTTTACAGACTGTTGTAAAGAGAAAAGGGGATGTCTCACAGTGGTAAACATGGCCTTGTCCCAACTTTTTTGAGATGTGTTGTTGTCGTGAAATTTAAAATCACCTAATTTTTCTCTTTAAATGATACATTTTCTCAGTTTAAACATTTGATATGTCATCTATGTTCTATTCTGAATAAAATATGGAATTTTGAAACTTCCACATCATTGCATTCCGTTTTTATTTACAATTTGTACCTTGTCCCAACTTTTTTGGAATCGGGGTTGTATGATATCACCTCGAGCGAGGAGCAGTATTAACTCCAGCATCAGTGTCCATCAGTTTGATGTAATAGACAACATGTCATGCTGAAATTTGTTTTGTGCACTGTGAATACACTCGAAAGTCTATGCAACAGTGTCAATCAGTTAATAGCATCATCCATTTAAAGTCCACAAAAGTTTTTTATCCATGAGATGGATTTTTTTTCATGGATAAACTGATGAATTACCTTCAAGTGACCTGTAATTGGAGCAGATGAGTGCTTGGTCAGCTTATCCTTCAAACATGTTTTCTTTACAAGAGAGCATATCAAATTAAGAAAAAAAAAAGGTATAACCTACATCCCACAAACACATTACAATTTCATGACCTTGTTTTAGTATATATTTATTATCTAGTACTATTATCTAGATAGTATGTACATAGACATGAGTGTTTTACTGGGAAATACGCCACTCATATTTTTCATACGAACTACAACCGGGACACTGAGTAGCATATTTTTCAATATCCTCATTAGTGAGGAAATCACTGAATTGTTTTTGGGTACTTTTTGTTTGTGAATGTGTTGATATAATAAAAAGAAAATCACACGTTGGCTTGAAGATATACTGTAACGTTTGTCTTCTCATGTTGCAAAACTCGCATTTTTCATATGAAATACATCATGGATCTGAGTGACATACGTATGTAAATAATACTGGCTGACATTGAGTGGTATATCAGATATATTCCATTCAGCAAGCATGATACTGAACGAGTCAAAGATGATTTGAGCTGAATGGAATATATCTGATATACCATGAAAAAAGCCAGGGATTATTATTATTATTATTATTATTATTACACATTCCTTTCAGGTGTTCAACGCGTCTTTCTCTTTCAAAATTCTCTCAAAATCTTCCATATTTAACAAAGCAAACCTGACGGACATGTTTGTTTAAAAATTGTCTCAGTCGATCGCTAGCCTGGAAGTTTTACATCTCCAACATGTAATTTCATGTTGTCTTGACAACCATGCAATGTCGTAAACCATATTCAATGCTCGTTCTCCATTGGGTGGAGTGATGTAATACACGTAGGATAAGCGATACGCTAACAATATTGCATGCTATCAAACAAAATGAATGAAACCCGCTAGAAGGGAATTGCGGGCGGCACAGTGGTGTAGTGGTTAGCGCTGTCGCCTCACAGCAAGAAGGTCCAGGTTCGAGCCCCGTGGCCGGCGAGGGCCTTTCTGTGTGGAGTTTGCATGTTCTCCCCGTGTCCGCGTGGGTTTCCTCCGGGTGCTCCGGTTTCCCCCACAGTCCAAAGACATGCAGGTTAGGTTAACTGGTGGCTCTAAATTGACCGTAGGTGTGAATGTGAGTGTGAATGGTTGTCTGTGTCTATGTGTCAGCCCTGTGATGACCTGGCGACTTGTCCAGGGTGTACCCCGCCTCTCGCCCGTAGTCAGCTGGGATAGGCTCCAGCTTGCCTGCGACCCTGTAGAACAGGATAAAGCGGCTAGAGATAATGAGATGAGATGAGATGAGATGAGAAGGGAATTGCTGGATTTCAGTCACGTGACTTTTTTAGCGGTTTTACCGGAAGTGAAATAGCTGGTGGTCTAAACAGCCGCCATAGTGCAAACAACTAGTGATAACTTATCAGAGTACGCTCGTAATCTAGAAGCCACTGCTGGCTTTAGATATATTCAGAAGATCGCTATGTACAATGGAATCGATCCCTACAGTCTGGGAAAGAAGGATTTGTCATACGATCTTGAAAACTACCCTTCAGTCGAGTTCCCTGACATCTCGAACTATCTGGTGTTGCAGACGTCCTTCTACACCGCAAAACAGATGAAAGCGTGGAAGAGTATGGAGGCTTACAACTTTTTTGTATGTGGCTGGGTAAAGGACCTCGCTATCAACTCACTGCCGAATGAATCCTGGATTGTTTTTGCCCGTGTAAGTTTTTTTTTTGTTTTAAGCTTTTCATTCGCAACTTTACAACAAAGCGCAAACAAACAACAGTTGGCTTGATTCTCACTTGTGTTGGCTCTTACCTCTCAGGTAAATCATTCACAAGGATCATCAGAAACCCCTTTAAAGACCTGGATCTTAGTTAAACAAGACGGAGAAGTGATCACAGCGCATTGTAACTGTACGGCTGGGTAAGAATTTTGTTGCGACCTTCATGGACTTTGTGAGGAGGAAACAAAGAAACAGCTGGGGACTTTAGCGCTTCCTGACTAAAAAAAAAAAAAAGTACCGTAAAATAATGACACACAGCAAGAAAAGTACTTGGAAAACACTAAGGACATAGCTGAAAGGGATATACAAAGCTTTCACCAAGTGATTACTGCAAACTCGAGCATGGTTCGATTTCACTGAGAGGTTCAAAAGCCACCTTTCTCGACATCTTTTTGTGAAATCCTATGTTCGTTCACATTTTTTTATTAGTTCCTGGGGAACCCTGAAGAAACTTTTATCAGTTTAATGGTTTGATTGATTTGAACAACCTAAAACAACGCAAGCGTAAGGCATTTTTCATGCGAGCAATGCACCTTCTCCGTACAAACGCTTTGTCAACTGAGCTTTGGTAGACCACCAGCTAAAGTTTTGAATAACTAATGAGGCGGATGTGACGTCATGTGAAACTTCAAATCTTTCCGCAACCGTGTGATATCTCTCTCTCTCTCTCTCTCTCTCTCTCTCTCTCTAATATATATACAGTGGTGCTTGAAAGTTTGTGGACCCTTTAGAATTTTCTATATTTCTGCATAAATATGACCTAAAACATCATCAGATTTTCACACAAGTCTGAAAAGTAGATAAAGAGAACTCAGTTAAACAAATGAGACAAAAATATTATACTTGGTCATTTATTTATTGAGGAAAATAACCCAATATTACATATCTGTGAGTGGCAAAAGTATGTGAACCTTTGTTTTCAGTATCTGGTGTGACCCCCTTGTGCAGCAATAACTGCAACTAAACGTTTCCGGTAACTGCTGATCAGTCCTGCACACCAGCCTGGAGGAATTTTAGCCCATTCCTCTGAACAAAACAGCTTCAACTCTGGGATGTTGGTGGGTTTCCTCACATGAATTACTCACTTCAGGTCCCACAACATTTGGATTGGATTAAGTTCAGGACTTTGACTTGGCCATTCCAAAACATTAACTTTATTCTTCTTTAACCATTCTTTGGTAGAACGACTTGTGTGCTTAGGGTCGTTGTCTTGCTGCATGACCCACCTTCTCTTGAGATTCAGTTCATGGACAGATGTCCTGACATTTTCCTTTAGAATTCACTGGTATAATTCAGAATTCATTGTTCCATCAATGATGGCAAGCTGTCCTGGCCCAGATGCAGCAAAACAGGCCCAAACCATGATACTACCACCACCATGTTTCACAGATGGGATAAGGTTCTTATGCTGGAATGCAGTGGTTTCCTTTCTGCAAACATAATGCTTCTCATTTAAACCAAAATTCTATTTTGGTCTCATCCATCCACAGAACGTTTTTCCAATAGCCTTCTGGCTTGTCCACATGATCTTTAGCAAACTACAGACAAGCAGCAATGTTCTTTTTGGAGAGCAGTGGCTTTCTCCTTACAACTCTGCCATGCAGACCACTGTTGTTCAGTGTTCTCCTGATGGTGGACTCATGAACATTAGCATTAGCCAATGTGAGAGAGGCCTTCAGTTGCTTAGAAGTTACCCTGGGGTCCTTTGTGACCTCGCTGACTATTACACGCCTTACTCTTGGAGTGATTGTTGTTGGTCCACCACTCCTGGGGAGGGTAACAATGGTCTTGAATCTCCTCCATTTGTACACAATCTGTCTGACTGTGGATTGGTGGAGTCCAAACTCTTTACAGATGGTTTTGTAACCTTTTCCAGCCTGATGAGCATCAACAACGCTTTTTCTGAGGTCCTCAGAAACCTCTTTTGTTCGTGCCATGATACATTTCCACAAACATGTGTTGTGAAGATCAGACTTTGATCGATCCCTGTTCTTTAAATAAAACAGGGTGCCCACTCACACCTGATTGCCATCCCAATTGATTGAAAACACCTGACTCTAATTTCACCTTCAAATTAACTGCTAATCCAAGAGGTTCACATACTTTTGCCACTCAGAGATATGTAATATTGGATTATTTTCCTCAGTAGATAAATGACCAAGTATAATTTTTTTTGTCTCATTTGTTTAACTGGGTTCTCTTTATCTACTTTTAGGACTTGTGTGAAAATCTGATGATGTTTTAAGTCATATTTATTCAGAAATATAGAAAATTCTAAAGGGTTCACAAACTTTCAAGCACCACTGTATATATGAAAATAACAGGATGTGCTGGATCAAGTGCTATTTTATAAACTACAGAAAAGGTGGAAGCCATATTGTGAAATTAAAGCATATTACTCAATTCATATTGTTAAATGAAACCACATTGTTCAATTCTTCATTGGTGAACATCATCTTCAAAGTGTGTGGTGTTTTTTTTCTGGCTAATTCTTGTAGTATTTGGAGGGTTGGATGGCTTTTCATTTTGATATTGACAGGCACTAGTGTTTGTGAATAATCATTCTTTCCTAATCTTTTGTGACTTCAACTAAAAGCCTCTTCTGACACAAAAGCAGCATGCTGTCAAATGTTTGATTTGTACGAGCTCACTATACACGCTGTATCTATTTCAAGTAATTTTCCATTGAATTACTTATTTTACACAGTTAAACATTATTTAAACTTGATTCACAATTGAGACAATACGATGACTATTACACCTAGCTATGTAAGTGAAAAAACAAACTAACAAGTGTTGCCAGGCAAAACACACCTCGCCCAGCAGCACTTATTTTATACCTATATGTTGATAATGGTAATATTTGTCAATCATCAGCTGTCAGGTTCTAGTCCTATGAAAACCCATGACATTGAGTTTGACATTTCAAAGTCATTCAAGGTCAAAGGTCATGGTGCCAAATGAAAGCCCATATGGCACTTCCTATAAATTGATAATGGTAAATATCTGTCTACCATCAACTATTTTCAAGTTATAGCCCTCTGAAAATCTGTGACCTTGAGTTTGACCTTTCAAGGTCACTCAAGATCATGGTGCCAAATGAAAGGCCATATGGGAGTTCCTATATGCTCATAATAGTAAACATTTGTCTATCGGCAACCGTTTTTGAGTTATAATGAAAAATATGTTATTTTGACTGAAAGGTTGACCTTTCCGGTGACCTTGATCTTCACCTCGACCCAAGTACCCCCAAAATTTAATCAGGTAATCTACGGACCATTGCCTACCTACCCTAAAAATTTGAAGTCAATCAGTGCAACTGTCTAGACACTAGGTTGTTAACAGGCAAACACACACACACAAACAAACAAACAAGGTCAAAGTCCATGGTGCCAAATGAAAGCCCATATATGATTCCCTATATGTTGATGATAAACATCTCTCTATCTCTAACCATTTTCGAGTTGTAATGGAAATTATGCCAATTTTAGCAATGACCTTGGCCTCCCTGACATGTGAACCCCAACGACTAAGAAAACCATGAGAGATATCCCCATCATGTAACATATCAATGGAAGCAGAATTGAAAGATGAACATTTTGGAATTGGTTTGAAGTAAATATGATGAATATGAAAGAAGATATCACAAAAAAAAATGATTTTGACCTTTTTGGTGACCTTGACCTTGACTAGATGACCCTCAAAATGTTGGAGGTTCTATTTGAGACCAATGCCCAGCTATCCTGAAAGTTTCATGAAGATTGGTTCAGCCGTTTTCCCGTAATGTTGCTAACAAAAAAACAAAGAAACCCCACCGAAAACAATACCTCACCCCCTGGTGGACTCTGTCCCAGGCAAGGTAACAAACAAAAAAAACCCTGCATGCTGTAATAGGAAAATAATCAATAATGGATGAAGTGGAGCTCTGATTGTTTTTCTATAACAACACATCCTGAAGTGTTTTATTCCTTTTATACCACAGGAATCTGCCAGCTTACTTAGTTTAGACTGACAGAGTGTGCCGTAAATCCATTTGTTGTTACTTTTAATGTTGTAGAAAGTCCAAGAGACAATTTATTTCCTGTCATTACCTCACCAACCTGCATTATTTCTTTCTCTCGAAATGAATAATACAAACAATTCCGGGTGGCGTGGTGGTGTAGTGGTTAGCGCTGTCGCCTCACAGCAAGAAGGTCCGGGTTCGAGCCCCGTGGCCAGCGAGGGCCTTTCTGTGTGGAGTTTGCATGTTCTCCCCGTGTCCGCGTGGGTTTCCTCCGGGTGCCCCGGTTTCCCCCACAGTCCAAAGACATGCAGGTTAGGTTAACTGGTGACTCTAAATTGACCATAGGTGTGAATGTGAGTGTAAATGGTTGTCTGTGTCTATGTGTCAGCCCTGTGATGACCTGGCGACTTGTCCAGGGTGTACCCCGCCTTTCGCCTGTAGTCAGCTGGGATAGGCTCCAGCTTGCCTGCGACCCTGTAGAACAGGATAAAGTGGCTAGAGATAATGAGATGAGACAAACAATTCCCTTTAAAATCCCTTTCTTATCGTGAATTTGCTGTAAAGGTGGAAATGATAACATATTAGGACAGGTGAGAACATTTAATATAGAAAATTAATCAACACCTTTTGACCAATCAGAACAAAGAATTCAACAGCACTGTGGTTTAACTTGTAATAATTCCCAATTTTTATCCTTTAATGTTACATTCAGCTGGTGGACATCGTCAAGGGAAAGAAAATGAAGAATTCCTTTTTGAGATTGGAAGCGAGCCCTTGTGGTACCAAAAACTTGCTGTACTAATGTCACACTTGAGCAGCTAATCAGTTTTTCCATGACAATCACGAAGTATCTGAATATCAAAGACATGCTAAGATCAGGAACTGAGCATCCCTTTGATAGCGGGCTCTCTTTCAAGTCCTACGTTTATCTGATCACATTCTGGCCTTCATTTATATTCAGGCCTGAACTGACAACTCACAATGATGGGAGTCTTATTTTGTGAATCACTTGACAGCACCTCTTATTATTCCCTAATAAAAAAATAAACACAAATCAAGAAGGAGGAAATAAGAAAAGCTGTAAAAGAAGAAGCTGAGATGATGAGGACTGTCCTGTTTCTATGAAGTTAGTTTCCTAATAAAAGGTTTCAAATCAATAAACAATTTAGGAGACATTTCACTCTGCAGTCATTATTGCCAGTTTTATTTTATACTTTAAAATGAACAGAAAAGAGTTGAGATGTATTTTGATTGGCTGACAGATTTCCACTGAAAGTGCTGCGGTAAATCAGGGCACATAACTAGTTGTAGGTAGCTATAAAGTCACACAGTGCCTTGCAAAGTATTCATCCCCCTTGGTGTTTGTCCTGTTCGATAAAAACAGACATCTGGAGTGTGCACAGTTATTCACTCCTCCCAAGTCAATAGTTTGTAGAGCCACCTTTTGCTGTAATTACAGCTGCAAGTCTCTTGGGGTATGTCTCTATTAGCTTAGCACATCTAGCTACTGGGATTTTTGCCCATTCCTCAAGGCAAAACTGCTCCAACTGCTTCAAGTTGGATGGGTTGCATTGTTGTACAGCAACCTTCAAGTTATGCCACAGATTCTCAATTGGATTGCGGCCTAGGCTTTGACTAGGCCATTCCAAGACATTTAAATGTTTCCCTTTAAACCACTCCAGTGTAGCATTAGCAGGATGTTTAGGGTCATTGTCCTGCTGGAACTTGAACCTTCGTCCCAGTCTCAAACCTCTGGCTGACTCAAACAGGTTTTCCTCCAGAATTGCCTTGTATTTAGTGCCATCCATCTTTCCTTTAGTCCTGACCAGCTTTCCTGTCCCTGCAGATGAAAAATATCCCCACAGCATGATGCTGCCACCACCATGCTTCACTGTTGGAATGGTGTTCTCAGGGTGATGGGTTTGCGCCACACATGGCATTTCCCATGATGGCCAAAAAGTTTCTTCACAATTTTGTTTCTGACATGTTTGGAGGCTCCTTGGTTTTCATGTTGCTTGCTTAGTAGTGTTGCAGAGTCAGGGTCCTTCCAAAACAGGTTGATTTATACAGACATCATGTGACGCTTTGATTGCACACAGGTGGAAATGAAACAACTAATTATGTGACTTATGAAGTGAATTGGTTGGACCAGCTCTTATTTAGAGTTTTCATACGAAGGGGGATGAATACCTATGCACACTCGAGATTTCTGTTTTTTCATCTTAATTATTGTTTGTGTCACAATAAAAAAACAACAATTTGCACCTTTAAAGTGGTAGGCATGTTGTGTAAATCAAATGGTGCTAACCTTCCAAAAATCCGTTTTAATTCCAGCTTGTAATGCAACAAAACAGTACAAACACCAAGGGGGATGAATACTTTTGCAAGATACTGTACTTGCCAAATCTGCCAATTCATGCGGGACTCTACTGATTTTAACAGGTGAGTAGAGTACCACTTACCGATTTTAGTTTAAACAATTACAGCATTACAAAATTTTCACCTGTTTTCGGCACATGAGATACAAGTATACAGCATCAAATTGTCATATTAAGTGAAGCCGAGAGCCAATGGAATGGTGCAATAATGATGTTGAATCTAAATCATATCGCTCTATTGAATCGCAACATTCCTTTGGTTCTCATTATGGTTCTAGCCAATCAACAATGAGCTAACATGATCCAACAAATTGCACCAGTATTTCTAAAAACCAAACATGCTCTGGTGATCACGAACAATGAAAATGCTAAAGAAAAAAGATTCGCTATGACAAGTTCAAGGTGACTTGGTCATTGGATCGTCCATGTATCAAAGTATGAATTTTGTGAAGTATGTCGGTCTGATTTCTCAATCAATTTTGTTCAAATATGGCACTCAGAATGCAGGAGATTGTGAAATCTTACACTGCTAGACGGGTGCGATTGTGTTGCACAATCTGATCTACTGCTTTTCATTCTCAGGGGGTTGGCAAGTATGTAAAGTTGCACTGATGGAAATTCTGATTTATATTCAGAACATGAATTTGTTGTGTAATAAAACTGCACTCATCTTTTAATTTCTTGTCAAAAGTAAATTTTTAATTATAAATTTAAGTGATTTCTTTAAACTAAACGGACTCCATAAAGTGCTCTTTTCAATACATTAAAATTAGATATTAACCATTATAATGCACACAAAAAACTTATATATATATTATAGAGATTATAGTGAGAACATTATGATTTGAGACTAACAGGGTGAAATGGATGATAAAATTCCTTTTTTTCTTTTTTTTTATCTCCATCTAGAGGTTATGTTTTCAGTACGGTTTGTTTGTCTGCCTGTAAGCCGGATTGTGCAAAACTTACTGATCTGATTTCCATGAAACTTGGTAGAAGGGTGCAGCATTGGCTACAGAAGAACCCATAAACTTTGGAGTGTACGGTACATTGCAAGATCGGGTCATACCAAAGACCATCATAAAAATGGTACCTACTGCTATCTGGCAAGGCACGCTGCAATATAGATGTGAGTGGGGATTCAAACTCTCACGGTTACCAGAGGACCAACCCCCCACTGTAACCCTAGCTATATAATAAGCCAGAGGCCGAGGGCTATAGAAACGGAGATTGGCGATGCACCCATGCACCTCAAAGAGCTGGGTAGTACTGGGACAGGAGACTGCCAGGGAAGACCAGATCCTGGCATGGGAGGGACTTTGACTTTGACATTGAAAGGTATGACCTTTGGCCTTGGCTGAAGTCTGCGCTCAGAAATACCATACATCTTAAAATCCAGCAAAGTTCAAGAGTGAAAAAAACATAGTCAATACAGAAATAAGATGACTTCATGTCACAATCCAAATTCATGGGTACCACGGGTAATCCTCTGGGATATACATGTAGGCACATAATACTAACAGGTTTAGAAATATTTCCAGACCTATAAAGAGATTGTGATTGCAGATTTGTATATAATAGAAGACTATTGTCTTTGGTGGAGGTCTGTGCTCTCTGAGATAGTATTGTAGTCGAGTCACTTAACCTCGAGTCCAAGTCCAGTCTCGAGTCCCCAGTGTTCAAGTCCAAGTCAAGTCCAAGTCATTAAAGAAAATTTCGAGTCGAGTCCACTATTGATCCAAGTTGAGACTGAGAACAAGACTCCAACTGCACCATTTGATGGTGGCTGTTGCAGCCTTTATGTGAAAGCGTCTCTGCTACTGTGTTGGACTAACGTTACTGCTTGACTGCCCCATTTTAGTTAATAGGCTACAGATAAAAAGCTTGTTCATTGCTCAGCAAGCTCCGCCCACTATCAACAGGGCAAATAACATGAGAGAGGGTTAACACTAGCTAGTTCAACACTCAGCAAGCAAGCCCCGCTTGCTTGGAGTCTTGCCAAATGACAACTGAAGTTCAAAGTTGTCCCTGTCGTCTCCTCGATAGTTCTTCTACATATGGAACACATAGCAGTGCATTTTTTCCCACTGCACGAGAAGTCTTTATAAGCAAAGTGGACAATCCTAGGGGCTTCTCTCCAGGCATTTTAGCACCATTAACGTTAGTTTGTTCCTGAACAGGTGAAAGTGCATTCTCTTGCACAAAATTAGTATAAAAATTAACGTAGATATAAATATCTTATACCAAATTATTATGGCATGTTACAAAAAATAAAGAAAATATCAGAGTCCTCATCTCCAATTTATGAGCTCGAATGCAGTTAATGCACAAGTCCAAGTCCGAGTCATCAGTGTTCAAGTCCAAGTCAAGTCACGAGTCCTTAAAATTAGGACACAAGTCGGACTTGAGTCCGAGTCCTGGACTCGAGTACTACAAGCCTGCTCTGAGTGCCCTTCTAGTTTCTAAATCTGAAACAGAAAGCTTATTTTAGTTGCTATCTTCATTCCACCCATGTTTTATTACACTCCTACTTTCACACACACACACACCTGCCAAGAGGTTCCCTAAGCATGAAGAGTGTTTTGTGCTTAATTCCATTTAAATTGTTTATATCTCTAAAAAAAAACACTATAAAATATATAGATTTCAAATAAAATCTAATAATATATCCATTTTCCAATAAAACCATAAATGTCCTAGGTCGATCCATTCTTAACCAGTAGACAAACCATGATGGTGAGGATGCTGAAATGAAACCAGACCCAGCGCTTACACTGAAGCACGGTGAGCCACTCAGGCTGGTTGTGGTGGACGATGGCAACACAGATGGTGTTCAGGCCCACAAGGCTGAGCACTATCCAGTAGAAGCTGTCTGTCTTGACCATACGGCGGATGGAGAAGCGTAGCATGCGCTCTTTACGGCGCAGGTAGGCAGCAGGACCCCGTCTCACAGTCCGGATGTTGACCGGAGGCCTGGGACCACCTGGGAAACACAGCACCAACATCATGCCATCAACCCATGGAACATGATTTATCATACTAACTAAAGGATCGTGTTCATCAGTTCGAAATAATAATTGGCATTTTTCAAGGTGTATCCGCTGTAAAAATACTGATTTTGTCAATTTTAATGTCAGGTTGGTGTAACACTTGAGTCATTTAAGCGGTACAGAAGTGTCCAGGCTACTTTCTGCTTAAATGTCATGACAGTTGACTTGGTGTGCTTTATATATTTCACAGTTAGGGGCTGTATAGATTCACTACAATACATTCATTAATCACTGATATTTTCATTTGCGTTATTTTTACTTCACATGTTGTATCTTATACAGTATGTATTTATTTTTTTCGTGGTCCAAATCCTGCGCTCTGATTGGCTGGCGAGCGGGTCCGTATCCTACGGTATGGACCCCGGTTACAGACCCCGGTTATGGACCTCTGGTAACTCACTCGTTCACAACAACAACAAACATAGTAGCGTTTTTTGTCAACCTTTATCTTTTTTTTTTATAAGATTTATTTAGAAGATTATCAAAAATCTTCTAAATTTTTGCCAGCATTTCTCAGGAGAATAGCATTAATTTTACAGCATGGATAGTGATAACGACAGTCTTCACAGCGAAAGCGAGTTTTACTACCCTGAGGAAGAAGAAATAAAAGAAAGCATTTCAGGAGAAAGCTAAAAACCTCTAACTTGCTAACGCCAAGCAAAAACATGGCTGAATCCTGAATGACTCCTATTTGTATAAATAGGGGACTACATAGGCGACAAAATGTAGTTTTTTCCTGCCATGGAAGTGCACTTGTATACCGAGGAGAAAGCAATTTGCATTACAGCCATGAATGAGGATTCAAAATAGCATTAATTTTACAGCATGGATAGCGATAACGACAGTGTTCACAGCGAAAGCGAGTTTTACTACCCTGAGGAAGAAGAAATTAAAGAGAACATTTCAGGAGAAAGCTAAAAACCTGTAACTTGCTAACAGTTTGATCTCATTAGTTAATGAGGCCCATTTTGGACCATGTTATCCTCATACATAATATTATGTTAGGTAAAAACTTTAAACCAGTACAATCTCTTCTTCAAAGTTTCACCAAATGGCTTTATTTATGCAATATAAAGGTCATAATACTGTATAACTTTGGTCGAGCAAAAACACCAAGCAAAAACATGGCTGAATCCCGAATGACTTCTATTTGTATAAATAGGGGACTACATTGGCGGCAAAATGTAGTTTTTTTCCTGCCATGGAAGTGCACTTGTATACCGAGGAGGAAGCCATTTGCATTACAGCTGTGAATGAGGATTCAAAATGGCGGCTCGGCTCGGTTTTCCCTTTCGGCGCTCTCGTTTTCTGTTAGAATTTGGTAAAGAAAAAAGTAAATATATTATTTACCAGCTTAAGGTCGGTCCGTATGGTGAAATACCGTGACCTCGGCCTTAAATACTGACCTCGGCCCAGAGGGCCTCGCTCAGTACTTTCAAGACCTCGGTCACGGTATTTCACCATACGGACCTCCCAGCTGATAAATAACATATATATATATATATATATATATACTGTGTGTGTGTATATATATATATATATATATACACACACAGTATGTATCTCATCTCATTCTCATTATCTCTAGCCGCTTTATCCTGCTCTACAGGGTTGCAGGCAAGCTGGAGCCTATCCCAGCTGACTACGGGCAAAAGGCGGGGTACACCCTGGACAAGTCGCCAGGTCATCACAGGGCTGACACATAGACACAGACAACCATTCACACTCACGGTCAATTTAGAGTCACCAGTTAACCTAACCTGCATGTCTTTGGACTGTGGGGGAAACCGGAGCACCCGGAGGAAACCCACGCGGACACGGGGAGAACATGCAAACTCCGCACAGAAGGGCCCTCGCCAGCCCTGGGGCTCGAACCCAGGACCTTCTTGCTGTGAGGCGACAGCGCTAACCACTACACCACTGTGCCGCCACACAGTGTGTGTGTGTATATATATATATATATATATATATAATTATTTTTTTTTTTACATATCAGCAGGACATAACAGCTTACACAGGCAGATCTCAACTTGTTTTTGGAAAAAGAAAAACCTCC
The DNA here is from genome assembly GCF_027579695.1 of Neoarius graeffei. Taxonomy (NCBI): domain Eukaryota; kingdom Metazoa; phylum Chordata; class Actinopteri; order Siluriformes; family Ariidae; genus Neoarius; species Neoarius graeffei. Next base: position 100,029,072 of record NC_083569.1, read on the forward strand.
CAGACACTGCTGAAGAGTTATACATAAGCTATAAGGAGGACTCTGATGAAGCACATGAGCTTCCATGCTGTGAGCTCTCGATATTATCCTTTCCCTCAGGTCTGTAACGCACAAAAAAAAAAAAAAAATCCCTCAGAAGTTCCAAAATAAAAAAATTACAAATTTATGAGAAAAATATTGGATTTATTTATTTATTTTAATTAATTATTTTTTTTGTCAAGGAACCATATGGCTTCATTTCGTAATGTTGGATCAACACAGATGCCCTAATATGCGATAATATGAAATCAGTTTCACTTTCATTATGAAAAAAAAGACGAGTCAACTAGTAGGTTGTTGTTTTTTGTAATTAAATGAATAATTGAATGTGAAAAATTACAGAATAATAGTGATGTGATGTAGCTTGCCAAATAAGGATAACTGGAAAGGTGACGCTTCCATGAGATACTCTGTTCATCACAGTATAACCACAGAATTCTACACATTTTCTCAGATCTTAAAGGTAGACTGCCATTCAGGTTTTTCAAGTATAGGTCATAAAAAGAATTTTCCCTGACACCCAATTATTTTTGTTTAGTGACCAAAAACTACTGAATTTGAATCACAGACTTCCAATTTTATTAGATTTTTTAAAAATAAAACAATAAATGAATTTAAGGCCACATGGCCCTAAATTCTCCGCTATTTTTTCCTGCTTCACCATGACGCAATTCAAGATACATGCATGACATGGTGAGCTTTCCCCGTTCGCGCAAGGCATTGTGGGATACAAATTTGACACAGGAGAGAAAAATGGAGATCGTGAGTGTGTGATTGAAACACGAAAGACCGACTACAGTCACGGATAGTGAGAAGAAAAGACGTTATGTTATATACGAAGGAAAGGAAACGCAGGCCCAAACTAATAAATATCGGCGCCCAGCGAGCACCTCGGTGTGATCAGCTGTTCGTTTAGCGACAGAATGATGGAACTGTCAGTGCACGCTCAAAGGGAAACCTGCGCATGCACAACACACGGACTTCCTCTGTCTGCTTGACTGTGCAAAATGAGCAATTTCATGCACAGTATTTGCTCGGGAATCCCCTCGAATTAAATAACTTCCCAGCCACAGAATGGTCTGATATTTTTTGAGATATTACAGAAATAAACATATATCACAATGATCAAATTTCAGAGGGAACTAAATTTCACCGATTTTATGGAATTGAAAGGCCGTCTAGCTTTAAACTAAAGTTTCATATTTCTGCATATTACAACAATGCCATGACACTGTACTCTTCTGACCCTTCTGTAAATTGATCATTGTTTAACTACTTATGAGAGCCTGCTACTTATAATTACCACATTACCATCATCATCATCATCATCAAGAACTGCACACAGGTCAAAAGTTAATGGTTATAACCTTCTCATATAAGTCAGTTTGGAAAGCGCTATAATAATGACAATCTGTCACATAACATAAAAATCCCAGTGAAAGCCTGTTGAAATACGCCTTTACAAATAGTTCTGCACATTTATGTTGTTTATCATGAGTCATGTAGGCATTGTGGAGTTTTATTAACATTTATATTGTAGGCAGCATAAATTATAAACTATTTCAGGAAACACAAACATGCAGAAAGAAATTGAGAAAGAATGAGAAGATAAACAGAGAGAGAGAGAGAGAGAGAGAGAGAGTGAAAGAGAGCATATGGACATAGTCAATGTGGTGTCACTAACCAACTGTTGCGATCTCTGAATATTTGTCCTCTCCACGACGCCTTGCATTTTTCTTGCTTGTGGCTCGCTTCAACACTTAAATAGAATGAAAAACAATAATTACTGCAGTGAAAAATGTGAATATCACAACATAAGACTCCAAAAGAAAAGGCAAACGATAGATGTAAATATATTTTTCACACTGTCTTGTTTCCTGCTCCTGTTAAGACCAGCTTGCAAATGTGCAAGACATGAGTGACCTTTTTTTTCAGCAAAAGCCTGAAAGCAGAGGCCAAGCAAAGGCAAAACACATCAGTGGGCATGTGAAAGACTGAAAAGGATTGTTGCTGTGGTAACTGAAACGGCTGCAACAGCAGAACAAACATAATCAATGAGCTTTTCGAGCCATATCGTCCTATGGCTGGGGCTCGGGCTCTGAATTTATACTGTGCTGATAGTTGAGAAGAAGCTGCAGTGCTAACTAATCCTGTGACCTCATGTACAGTACGACACCCTAATACAAACCACTGTGGTGATTTTAATCTATTATTATTATTATTATTATGCAGTTTATTCAACTTCAGAATGCATCGAAAACTCTCCAATAGCGCGACCAATGTAACCTATTGGACTATATCAAATTTACAATCCAAAATATCAAACTCTAAAACTTAATCTACTACAGTGGATATAAAAAGTGTACACACCCCATTAAAATGATCGGTTTTTCTGATGTAAAAAAAAAAATGAGACCACGATAAGTAATTTCAAAACTTTTCCCACCTTTAATGTGACCTATAACCTGTACAATTCAATTGAAAAACAAACAAATCTATTCGGGGGAAAACATAAAAAAAAACATACAATAAGCTGGTTGCATAAGAGTGCACACCCTTAAACTAATACTTTGTTGAAGCACCTTTTGATTTAATTACAGCATTCAGTCTTTTTGGGTTCACACCTGCCATCAATTAAAATTACTCTGATTAATCCCAAATCAAGTCCAGACATTTACTCAGTTGCATCATCCAGCAAAAGCCAGGGTTCACAGAGAGCTTACAGAGCATCAAAGGGATCTCATTGTTGAAAGGTATCAGTCAGGAGAAGGGGACAAAAACATTTCCATGGCATTAGATATACCATGGAGCACAGTGAAGACAGACATCAAGAAGTGGAGAAAATATGGGACAACAGTGACATTACCGAGAACTGGACATCCCTCCAAAACTGATGAAAAGACAAGATGAAAACTGGTCAGGGAGGCTGCCGAGAGGCCTACAGCAACACTGAAGGAGCTGCAGGAATTTCTGGCAAGTACTGGCTGTGTACTACATGTGACAACAATCTCCCATATTCTCCATATGTCTGGATTATGAGGTAGGGTCAAAGAAAAACATCCAGGCCCGGCTAAATTTTACAAAAAAAAATACATCAACTCTCCCAAAAGCATGTCGGAAAATGTGTGATGAAACCAAGGTTGAACTTTTTGGCCACAATTCCAAAAGGTATGTTTGGCACAAAAACACTGCGCATCACCGAAAGAACACCACACTCACGGTGAAGCATGGTGGTGGCAGCATCATGTTTTGGGGTTGTTTTTCTTCAGCTGGAACAGGGGCTTTAGTCAAGGTGGAGGGAATTACGAACAGTTCTAAATACCAGCCAATTTCAAACCTTCAGGTGTCTGCGAGAAAGCTGAAGATGAAGAGGAATTTCATCTTTCAGCACGACAATGACCGCAAAAAGTTTTGGAATGGCCCAGCCAGAGCCCAGACCTAAATCCAATTGAAAATCTGTGGGGTGACCTGAAGAGGGCTGTGCACAAGAGACGCCCTCACAATCTGACAGATTTGGAGTGCTTCTCCAAGGAAGAGTGGGCAAATATTGCCAAGTCTAGATGTGGCAGGCTGATAGACCCCAACCCAAAAAGACTGAATGCTGTAATTAAATCAAAAGGTGCTTCAACAAAGTTTTAGTTTAAGGGTGTGCACACTTATGCAACCATGTTATTAGAGTAAGGGGGACAGGTATGCAATCTAGGTAGTGGGCTAGGGGGAACGTTTGTGGGGTTGCACTGATGTAAACGGAAGCGCGCGTGATATGTTGTTTTAGCGGAAGTGAAAGCAGAAATGCCACGTTATGTTTTCTTTTTGCTTGTAAAAGACGGAGAACAATATTAAATCAGCATACTGTTAAACGAAGCCTTCCCTGTCTCGTCACCACCAAGTAGGAGTTAGTTCCACAGTTACCCCGCGAGTTGCTGACAAGTTTAGAGATCTTCGTGGAGATAACGAGCCATCCAGCAATCGCGGTTCCACAGAGGGAAAAGGTAATACTGGGGGCTCGTCCAGGATCCTACTAATGTGCGGTGAGTGAGACGTGAGCCGAAGTGGAGTTTACAGTAATACCGGCACATAAAGCATGCAAGACGGTGTTTCAAGTACTGCATTAACGGCAACCACCCGCAAGGGAAACGCCGACGTTATAAGTGACTGTGAAAAAGAACCAGAAAATTGAACGATATATCAGAATGATTCAATGTGTTTAACCCCCCTTGAAATGAGCCTGTCTTCACCATTGGCGCCACAAGTGTCTAGGCAAATTGGCGCGAGCTACCGCAGTTGTGCTAACTGGACCAACCAGCAAACTGTCAGGCTAGTTCAAGTGACAATGACAGCATAACATTCAATGCATTACCAACGAAATTATCCAGCACAAACCCTTTTTTAGTGGATATTGTGAATGAAATGGTGGAGAAAAGAGAGATTGAAGTTTTAGTTCATTGCATCATGTGTCGGATCTCCACAGCTCATCACCCCAGAACTGTCTACTAAACATTGTGTTTGTGCACTTCAAGCATGTACTCTGTTGGAAAGGCCCTCATGTCAGCAGCATGAAGCCGTAAGAGAACAGCAATCAGAACATGTGGCATCAAGGCGCAATAGATCAGGTGCACATAGACGGCGTCCTCAGTCCGTGTGGTATGATCTGTCCTCCGAGAGTGAGGATGAATCTAATCACCATGAGCGCATTCCAACTTTAAGGCCGGGTCAGTACGATGGCACTACACAATGGAAAGAATTCATCGACCGATTTAAAAGCTGTGCATTAGCCAACCACTGGTCTGAACAAACAATGGCTATCCAATTAAAGTTCGCCTTAGTGGGAGCTGCAGGTAGCATTGTAAACTGAAACCCAAGGTCAACAGAATGGGGTTACCATCGTATCGTGGAGGAGCTTGAAAAGGCATATGGCCCCACCTCGCAACATGCAGCTGCTGTTGGAATCGAATTGAGACAGCAGGTGCGTAAACAAGGTGAGGCTTTGCATAGCCTAAGGGATGACATCTATGACAAAATCTCAATTGTTTATGCAAATAGGACAGAGGCTGAACAAGATGTTCTTGCAGTAGAGGTGTTCACTAATGCTGTAGGTGATGTGGGCATGGTCCAAAAGCTCCTTGAAAAGCAACCTAGCACCTTAGCCCAGGCGTACAACATTGCTCATCATTATGAGACAACTAAGAAAGCAGCTGAAAACGTTACTCGACTGATGACCTCTGGGGAGCGCAATAATGCAATACAAAGGCCTGCTACTGCTGCCATACAAGCTTGCGATGAAGGGGAATCTGCGAACAACGCGCTGGTGGAGGCTGCACCAGAACCAGGCTCCCGGCCGCAGAATGCTCGTAGCAGGCTGGTTAAATCAAATAAGCGGGCAAACATCAATTGGGCTGAAGTGCGCTGTCATAATTGCTCTGGTCTGGGACACATGAAGTGGAACTGCCCCTCCCCAAAAGGCCTGTTTAACACAGCACCCACCATGGTGGCATCCACCAGGTTGGAACCTGCTGAAACAAAGAAAGAGGACTCCTCAGATGTGTTGCATGTTAAAGCTCAAGGAGAAGAAATGAGCATCCATGTGTGGATACACAACAACGAAATCTGTGCAATTTTGGACACAGGGGCATGAAGGAATGTCCTGCCTGCAGCGCACTACTCTGCACTGAACCCCGATATCAGGCCACAATTATAGCCATCAGGTGTGCAGTTCCTACAGGGCATTGGGCTAGAGAAAATACCAGTGCAAGGAGAATCCCATTTACCTGTACAGGTGGGCAACCACACGGTCAGTGTCAATTTTATTATTGCTGACATAGCCAATTCTGACGCTATCCTTGGTCACCCATTCTTAGAACAAGCTGGTGCATGCCTAGATTTTGGGCAAAAGAAAATTGTGCTGTTCGGTGAACAGATACCATACTTCAACCCAAATAGACAGCCAAGGATGCATGTTGCTCGTATCGCTCGCACTACCATCTTGAAACCAGGTCAAGAATTTATTGTTCCAGGACGTGCCCACCTCCGTGGACCTGTAAAGGGTGGGATTCTTCTAAGCCCCACTAAAGGGTTTATGGAGAAGCATCAGGTGTTGGTTGCCCATGCCCTCACAGAAGCTGGGCCCAACCAGCGTATTCCCATCCACATGTTCAACCCTGGCAGTATCGGTCACTGTCAGAGTGGGAGCGGTAGTGGGGCTCCTTCACCCAGCTGATGTGGTCTCCTCTGCTGCCACTGGCACCACTTGTCCTCCGGCGGTCGGAACTCCAACAATGCCTGATCACCTGCAGGAGTTGTATGCTCAGAGCTCAGTGGAATTGAATGCCGAGGAGAGGCACAAATTGGAGAGCATGTTGCAACGCTATGCAGATATTTTCTCCACAGGCCCTACTGACTTAGGCTGCACCAGTCTAGTTAAACACGATATTGAGACCCGACCTGGTGCCCCAATTAAGCAGCACCCCAGGCGCATGGCAGCTGAGAAACAGACAGAAGCGGATCGTCAGATCAAACAAGGACTTGATGCTGGCCTCGCCCACCCTAGCCACAGCAGTTGGGCCTCCCCTATTGTGATGGTTCGCAAAAAGGATGGGTCTTACAGACTTTGTGTGGATTATCGGGCTTTAAATGACAACACAATCAAAGACGCATATCCTCTGCCCCGTATACAGGACACCCTGGACACTCTTTCCGGTGTGAGGTGGTTAAGCACCCTTGATTTGGCTTCAGGATACTGGCAGGTGGAACTCACCCCTAGGGCATGAAGAGCGGCTGCTTTCTGTACCAGGAAGGGGCTGTTCGAGTGGAATGTCATGCCTTTTGGGCTATGCAACGCGCCGGCCATGTTCCAGCACTTGATGGATCGTGTGCTGGCGGGCCTGCAGTGGGAAACTTGCCTAGTATACCTGGACGACATCATTGTCCTGGGTAGAGATGTTTCCGAGATGCTCCATCGTCTCCAACAAGTCTTTGAACGACTTCGTGAAGCAAACCTCAAGCTCAAACCGTCCAAATGCCACCTGTTTAAATGTGAGGTCACCTACTTGGGGCATCTCGTTTCTGAAGCTGGTGTGGCAACAGATCCACAAAAGATTGCCAAAGTACAGCAGTGGCCGACCCCAACCACCGTGTCTGAGGTTCGTCAGTTTGTAGGCTTAGCATCTTATTACAGACGTTTTGTAAAGGGGTTTGCAACCATAGCCCAACCACTACACGTGCTCACAAAGAAGTATGCTCGTTTCCTTTGGACAGAGGAGTGTGACCAAACATTTAAGGAACTGAAACAGCTCCTTACCTCCGCACCAGTACTAGGCTACCCCTTTGACCACGGTGAGCTCATCTTGGATACTGATGCAAGTGATGTCGGAATTGGGGCAGTCCTTGCCCAGATCCAAAATGGAGAGGAGCGTGTGTTGGCCTATGGAAGCCGGAGACTGTCAATGGCTGAGCAAAACTATTGTACTACTAGGCGGGAGCTACTGGCTGTGGTGGAATTCGTCACCCACTTCCGACAGTACCTGTTGGGCCGCACGTTCACTGTCAGCACAGACCATAACAGTCTCTGCTGGATAACCAGGATGAAAGAACCCGAAGGGCAGCTAGCAAGGTGGTTAGAGAAACTTGGTGAGTACAATTTCAGCATTGTCCACCGTGCTGGTCGTCTACACTCAAATGCCGATAGCCTTTCTCGACGGCCATGCCGTGCTGCTTGCCCTTGCAGGCTGCCGGAAGATTCCAAGGAGCATGTGCTGGTCCGGCACCAGGAAGTGCAGTGCAACCTGGGGAGGGAATCTCCGCCGGTGAGGCCAAGTCTAGTGGGGGTAGTGGAGCCGCCCAAGGAAGAAATGAGGGAGTGCCAAGTGGACAGAGTATGTCTTGTTGATACCAACCCTTGCCAGTTGTTCTCTGGGTTGACCACTGACCAGTTACGAGAGGCTCAGGCGTCAGACTTACATATTGCCCCTCTTTTGGGATGGTTGGAGTTTGGAGAAGGGCGACCGCCATGGTCAGATGTTGCACCTTGTAGTCCGACTACCAAAGCCTACTGGAGTCAGTGGAACCGATTATACCTTAAAGATGGTGTCCTAGTGAGGAAATTCTACAATACCAACAATGCTTTGTTCTACCCCCAGATTGTCCTGCCTCACAGCTTGCAATTAGATGTACTAATACAAATGCATGATGTGCCTGTGGGAGGACATTTTGGTGTGGAACGCACTCTGGCTCGACTACAGACCCGTTATTATTGGTATCAAATGAGAGAAGACATTGTTCTCTGGTGCCGAACCTGCACGAGCTGTGCTGCAAAGGCCAGACCGCCAAAAACACCTCAGGGTCCCATGGGCACAGTTAAGGTAGGGGCCCCCATGGAGCGGGTTGCCTTAGACATTATGGGACCCTTGAATGAGACTGATCGGCACAATCGATACATACTGGTAGTCCAGGACTATTTCAGTAAATGGGTGGAAGCATATCCTTTGCCCGATGAACGAGACGAGACTGTTTCAGCAGCTTTTACTTCAGAGTGGGTGTGTCGATACGGGGTACCATATGATTTCCACAGTGACTAGGGCTCAAATTTTGAGTCTGACATTTTCCGTCAGATGTGTGAGACCCTAGGGATACATAAAACCCACACAACACCATTCAGACCTCAATCTGACGGTCAAGTAGAGCGTTTTAATGCAACTCTACAAAATATCTTGGCGACTACTGCAGAAAGCTGTCATTGGGATTGGGACTTAATGATTCCCTATGCTGTCCTAGCGTACAGGGCCACAAAACATAGCTCAACTGGGTTTAGCCCCAACATGATGATGTTCGGAAGAGAGTTGAATGAGCCAATTGACCTGGTTGCTGGGCTACCACCAGATCCTGAAAATGCTAAAAGTCCATCATGACATGTAAAAGACCTCCGCCAAAGACTAGAGTTGGTTCACCAAATAGCCAGGGACAACCTCAAGCAATCTACTGAAAGAGCCAAGAGGTACTATGACAAGAGAATCTGTCATACTAAGTACAACACCGGGGATGCTGTCTGGTACCTGATAAAAGGGACAAAGCGTGTCAAAAACAAAGTGAGGAAATTCTTGCCAGCATATGAAGGGCCGTACTTTGTTTTAAGCCAGCTGGACGATCTGATTTATCGTATCCAGAAAGGGCCTAGGACCAAAGTAAAGGTAGTGCATCACGACAAGTTGAAACCATACCACTCATGTACAGCGCTCAATAACAGCTAGGTCTTCGAACAGGCCGCTGACTGGAAACCTGCGGAAGTGGACACTCCTGATGTGGACTTACCGACAGGAGATGGAGACCTGGGACTATCCAACCTTTTCCCCAGCACTCACCCAGAGGAACCGAGTGGATTCAAGCACCCAGGATTATCCATCAACGACTCCTGCTGTCCAGTCACAACAAATTATCCCCAGCCAGAACTGCTGTTCCAAGAGGCCAACGCTCCTCAAGACAGCGGGGATGAGAAGGGGCATCAACGCCAAGAAGTGTCTCACCCTGCAGCCATGATTGATCGGCCCAGGAGGAACAGAAGGCATCCCGACCATTATGGGGAATGGGCAGAGCATTAAGATGAGTATAGCCTATATACTGTTAAATGATTATAAAAAAAAGAAAAAAACTCACTATTTGCAACTAGTTGGCTATAGAACTGCAGTTAGCTGTTAAATATGGTTGTAGTGTATACTGTTGCTTATGTGATGTGAAAGATATCCTGCCAGTTCTTAAGTATAGGCAGAATGGCTACCCTTTTACCATTATTGTTATTCTGGGGAAGCCTTGAGTGAATGTTACAGGTTCAATTTCAGATAGCAGAAATAAGGCAACTCAGTTGTGGAGTTCTAGTTGCAGTTGTTATTATGTTCTAGTATGCTGGCTGAGTAATAATTCTCTTCCTAGGCACCAGAGGGTTAGAGTTATCCTGATTTCCCCGCTGCCTGCAGCACGTTGCACTACCGCTTTCCCACCCCTGACACTGCATGGGAACACCTGAATGGACTTATTGGCACTGGACTGATGAGTTTTGTTGAAGAAAAAAAAAAAAGGTTAAATTCTGTTGACTGTGTTGTATAATGTGTATTGTTTACTGTGCTGGAGTGGAAATTGTCTGTAGCCAAATTGCCATCCAGAGTGGGGGTAGTGTTATTAGAGTAAGGGGAACAGGTATGCAATCTAAGTAGTGGGCTAGGGGGAACGTTTGTGGGGTTGCACTGATGTAAACGGAAGCGCGCGTGATATGTTGTTTTAGCAGAAGTGAAAGCAGAAATGCCACGTTATGTTTTCTTTTTGCTTGTAAAAGACGGAGAACAATATTAAATCAGCATACTGTTAAACGAAGCCTTCCCTGTCTCGTCACCACCAAGTAGGAGTTAGTACCACAGTTACCCTGCGAGTTGCTGACAGGTTTAGAGATCTTCATGGAGATAACGAGCCATCCAGCAATCGCGGTTCCACAGAGGGAAACGGTAACAACCAGCTTATTGTACATTTTTTTTAATGTTTTCCCCCTGAACAGATTTGTTTGTTTTTCAATTAAATTGTACAGGTTATAGGTCACTTTAAAGGTGGGAAAAGTTTTGAAATTATTTATCGTAGGCTCATTTTTTTTTTTACATCAGAAAAACCGATCATTTTAATGGGGTGTGTACACTTTTTATATATGCTGTATATTTACAGTGATTCTTCAAAAAAAGACCAAATTACATCTCAAAAAGAAAAGCTTAAAAACACTAACAACAAAATAATGCAAACCATTATCTTTAACTCCCTATGTTCTATGCTTATGATTGCGAATTCATGCATCTCAATTGAATGGCTTATGACATGATTTTCAACATCCTAGCAATGTTCAGTGTGCTAGATATTATAGACTTCTGCATATTCCTTAGTAGAACCTTTGTCTTCGCTCCCAGTAGCTCTCGTACAAAGTCCTCCATATCCATTGACCATACTCCTAACACATCCATTATGATGTTATATTGTTGGACACCATATCCCGGATACCTTTCCTTTAACTACCAACGCAATGGTCCATACTTCAGGGTCTTTTCTTCATCTTTCCTTATCCTGTTCTCAATCCATGGGCAGCTCATCTCCAGGGTGATGACTAACTTTGTTGCATGATTCACAATCTTTACATCTATCCTGTTCACTGGCAACTCCTGATGTTCACCAAAAGTTGGAATGTCCCAATACGCTTCCACGTCAGCTGAATGATACTCAGGTTTGGGTTTCTCTGGTGAGTGCCATGGTGCCCCTGACTCCACCAACTGGAGATCTTTAAGTATTTCAAAATACATCACCTTGAGTGTGTTGTTGTGTCTTGTGAGGTACTTGTTTTGTGCCAGTGCAGGACATCCAGTGACCAGATGAGATACACTTTCTGGGGCCTTACCACAAAGCATGCAGCTAACATTCCCAGTCGATACTGTTTGGGACTTCTGTGAATAATATAACTTAGTTGATAAAAGCTGTTCGTACAACTCCATCATACCAGCTACTACATAAGTGGGGCAGATTGTCCACTCCTTCAGCCACGCGAAGCAGCTCTTGATACTCATGCTGTCATCATCCTATTTCGCAGTTATTAACTTTCCTTGCCAGTGTACCTTATGCACCACCTCTTGTAACTGCCCCAACTGAGTGTACATCAAGTAGCTATGTGTCTTCACAGATGGGATTTCCTTTCCTTCTTCATTTCTGACCATTGGATTGGGGAACCTCAGCTTAAGCTCTAAGCCTAGCTCCTAAGCATACCTTTGAGCCTCTGATACCAATGACTGGTGTCCTGTGCTTGACGCTCATTCTTTAAACTTACAGACAAGAGTTATTATTATTATTATTATAATTATTATTATCCATCGATCCATTATCTGTAGCCGCTTTTCCTGTTCTACAGGGTTGCAAGCAAACTGGAGCCTATCCCAGCTGACTACGGGCGAAATGCAGGGTACACCCTAGAGAAGTCGCCAGGTCATTGCAGGGCTGACACATAGACACAAACAACCATTCACACTCACATTCACACCTACGGTCAATTTAGAGCCACCGATTAGCCTAACCTGCATGTCTTTGGACTGTGGGTGAAACCGGAGCACCCAGCAGAAACCCACGCAGACACAGGGAGAACATGCAAACTCCACACAGAAAGGCCCTCGTCGGCTGCTGGGCTCGAACCCAGGACCTTCTTGCTGTGAGGCAACAGTGCTAACCACTACAGCACCATGCCACCCATTATTCATCTCATCTCATTATCTCTAGCCGCTTTATCCTTCTACAGGGTCGCAGGCAAGCTGGAGCCTATCCCAGCTGACTACGGGCGAAAGGCGGGGTACACCCTGGACAAGTCGCCAGGTCATCACAGGGCTGACACATAGACACAGACAACCATTCACACTCACACCTACGGTCAATTTAGAGTCACCAGTTAACCTAACCTGCATGTCTTTGGACTGTGGGGGAAACCGGAGCACCCGGAGGAAACCCACGCAGACACGGGGAGAACATGCAAACTCCACACAGAAAGGCCCTCGCCGGCCCCGGGGCTCGAACCCAGGACCTTCTTGCTGTGAGGCGACAGCGCTAACCACTACACCACCGTGCCGCCCCGCCACCCATTATTATTATTATTATTATTATTATTATATTATTTTAGTCCTGGGTATGACTTTAAACTGAAACTGGTGGTAAGTCTCAGGTCTGGGAGGACTTGAGTATTGGAGAAAGTGGAGTTATCCCTTAATCACCATTGCTATGGGTTAAATAGTACATCACCAACAAGGCACTGGCAGCAGGGCACTTTTCAGTGCAGTGTGGCAGATGAACCCAACAGGGTCAATGGCACACCACCAGTTGGCATGCGGAAGAGCCACTCAAATGGCCAACAGATGGGATCACTCGGCAAGTCAGTTGTCACTGCAGGGCAACTTCCATACCCGTCAGGTCTGTGGCATTTTTGTGCACCACTTGGCATCAGGTCTGGAGGTCCAGAGAGACAACACGGTGGGGGCACGCCATTGTTTGTCTTACCTTACTGTGCAAGGGACTTCATTAGGAGAGAATAGTATGTGAGAGCTCACGAGGCCAGGCATTCTGTGACGGCTCAGCCAGGCCATTTATGCCGCTGGTGTGAGATACTCTGTCGCTTTGGTGTGGGCCTTGTGGCCCATCTGTTTCTATGCATCCTAACGAAGCAGTTATCATTGTTTGTGATGGACAGCCAATGATGATGATTATTATTTATGAATGGAAAAATCAATGTATTAATTGGGAAAAAAAGAAAACTAAAGGTATAAATCCCAGTTTTACGCCTGACTTTTGGTCACATGTTAGAAAGGCATGTGTTTCTATCACTTGCTATCTTGTATCTTGGTGTATGGGGTGTCCAGGGTGGGATATCTACCTCTCTTTTGGGAGAAGTCGTACTCCATTTTGGAGTAGCTCCTGCACCTTTGGTGCCCTCCAAAGAGACTCAGTGCTCACCTGTGGCTCCAAGTAACTGTAACATGCACAGCAGCCAAACCATGGGCAATGGCTTTGACTGGCCGGCTACACCTGTTTGAGAGTAACCGATGGGCCAGCTACCCACGGTGATTAGGTTTGGCTACCTAAGCATGTGAAGTCTGGATTTTGGTGGATTGTACGAAAGAAACCACTATGTGGTTCAACAGACAGAAAGGTGATACACCAGCAACACATTGTGCAACATCTAGAACATGGCAAGACACAGATGATGCCCTGGTCATCCACTGAACCTGGCTTCACCTCCAGCCATCTGGACCTTGTCCTGCCATAGGATCTCAGTGGAGCATAGGAATGGAGAGTGAGGCTGATACTCCATAAATCTCCCTCAATTAAATCCAAGTCGCGCACAAGTCATCTTCATCATCATTCATCCACTAACAACAACAGTGAAGATGGCGATATTCCTCCAGAAGGATGAACAGAATCTTGTATCTTGCTGTAACTACATGGGTCTAACTCACAAATACTTCAAATGTAATTGACCCATTTTTACTGTAAACTGTATTTTAGAAAATAGACAATCTAGAATATGTAAGGAATAATATACTCAGGGGTATACTGTTATAGGAAAATAATCATTGACAGGGTAGTATGATGCATGTTGACATAAGGCAGAGTTACTGTTACCACCCCAAAGTTGGTGATTTTCCGAACAACATGTCCTGAAGTGTTTTATTCCTCTTATACAACAGGAATTTGCCTATTTACTTATCTAAAAACAACAACAACAAAAAAAAAACCCTGTACCTTTTTATAAGTTAAGAGAGCAGTTATATTTAATGATGGTGAACATCTTCCAAACAAGTTAGTTCCTATTATCACTTTTTTCTTTAATCTGTTTGTTGTTGTTTTTTAATAATCTACTGTTTTAAATCAATTTTTCATGGAGTATACACCATACAAGTCCTTGTTACTAAAGAATTGATTACTTTTACTAGAAGGGCTCTCAGTAGAGGGCATACCTCCACCAAGCCACATATTATCAGCATCAAAATCAAATGACTTGAACCTAGGATAATACTAAACCTGTCTGCCAAATTTCATCCAAATCCATTCACTACTTTTTGAGTTACATTGGGAACAAAAAAGTCCTAGATCCGCATACATATCTGGATCCTGGATCCACATAGATATCTGGATCCTGGATGCACACAGATATCTGGATTTGCATCAAAAGCCAATCAATTGTTCCTTGGCCAATGGCCTACCTTTCCTCCAAATTTCATCAAAATCCTTTCACTACTTTTTGAGTTACTTTGGGAACAGTCAAAAAAGTCCTGGATCCGTATACATATCTGGATCCTGGATCCACATTGATACCTGGATTTGCATCAAAATCTAATCAATTGTTCTTTGACCCATGGCTCACCTTTCCTCCAAATTTCATCAAAATCCATTTACTACTTTTTGAGTTACGTTGGGAACAAAGAAATCCTGGATCCACATACATAACCAGATTTGCATCGAAATTAAGAAGAAGAATTGTTCCTTGGTCAATTGTTCTTTAGCCTATGGCTCAATTTCTTCAAAATTTCATCAAAATCTCTTCACTAATTGTTGAGTTACGTTGGGAACAGACAAACAAACAATCAAACAAACAGAAGTGAAAACATAACCTCCTCCAACAAAATTGGCGGAGGTAACAAACACATTAATATAAACCTGTGATTTGCCTTGCTGACACTACTGTCAGAGCTGCTGTTATAGAAAACGAATCAACCCCTTTTGACCAGTTAAAAATCACTAATTCAACAGTGCTGTGGTGTAAAATGCAATAAGCCACTGAAGAATGTGTGTGAGAGTAAGGGTGTTTAACTTAGTGACATTTACACAAAGATTCTATAAAACCGAGACTAAAACACCATGACAAAATCCCATGTTCAAAAATGAATTAAATTTATAATGAGTAATATTGACTAAACAATTTTTCAGTGATGCAGTGTAGTTGGTTACCAGGAAACTTCAGTTGCTAAGCAACATAACAGGCAAACATTAGATTGTTCTATGGACTGATGGTTTTATTGGTATGAAACTTGGCACATTAATACAAAATTCAATTACTGTGATCAAATATCTGCATCAAATATCTCATCTCATTATCTCTAGCCACTTTATCCTGTTCTACGGGGTCGCAGGCAAGCTGGAGCCTATCCCAGCTGACTACGGGTGAAAGGCGGGATACACCCTGGACAAGTCACCTGGTCATCACAGGGCTGACACATAGACAACCATTCACACTCACACCTATGGTCAATTTAGAGTCACCAGTTAACCTAACTTGCATGTCTTTGGACTGTGGGGGAAACCAGAGCACCCGGAGGAAACCCACGCGGACACGGGGAGAACATGCAAACTCCACACAGAAAGGCCCTCGCCGGCCACGGGGCTCGAACCCAGAACTTCTTGCTCTGAGGCGACAGCGCTAACCACTACACCACCGTGCGGCCTGCATCAAATATATCAAAGAGTTTACAATGGCTTAAGACTGAATAAAGTTTTAGGAAGGGTTAATACTATTTGTGCTCTCTATAACGTATAAGTCTTGTATAAGCCTTGTACTTTGGTGTTCTAAGTGTGCTAAATCTCTACTACATGCTCTGAGAAGAGGAAAGACTGGGGAACATTTTAGAGAATAAATATAGAACAACTCAAAGGGTAAAATTAATAGCGCTGCCAAGACGATGTGCCTCACTGCAAACATAAATGTAGTAAAGCTTTTTACAGCACAGGAGTAATTTAACTAGAGATGCGTACTTAGATCTATTTGTATATTAATGTTTTAGAGGACTGAATTATAACAAGGACCTCATACCCTACAGGGTCGCAGGCAAGCTGGAGCCTATCCCAGCTAACAACGGGCGAAAGGCGGGGTATACCCTGGACAAGTCGCCAGGTCATCACAGGGCTGACACATAGACACAGACATCCATTCACACTCACATTCACACCTACGGTCAATTTAGAGCCACCGATTAGCCTAACCTGCATGTCTTTGGACTGTGGGTGAAACCGGAGCACCCAGCGGAAACCCATGCAGACACAGGGAGAACATGCAAACTCCACACAGAAAGGCCCTCGTCGGCCGCTGGGCTCGAACCCAGGACCTTCTTGCTGTGAGGCGACAGTGCTAACCACTATAGCACCATGCCGCCCATTATTATTATTATTATTATTATTATTATTATATTCTTTTAGTCCTGGGTATGACTTTAAACTGCAACTGGTGGTAAGTCTCAGGTCTGGGAGGACTTGAGTATTGGAGAAAGTGGAGTTATCCGTTAATCACCATTGCTATGGGTTAAATAGTACATCACCAACAAGGCACTGGCAGCAAGGCACTTTTCAGTGCAGTGTGGCAGATGAACCCAACAGGGTCAATGGCACACCACCAGTTGGCATGCAGAAGAGCCACTCAAATGGCCAACAGATGGGATCACTCGGCAAGTCAGTTGTCACTGCAGGGCAACTTCCATACCCGTCAGGTCTGTGGCACTTTTGTGCACCACTTGGCATCAGGTCTGGAAGTCCAGAGAGACAACAAGGTGGGGACACGCCATTGTTTGTCTTACCTTACTGTGCAAGGGACTTCATTAGGAGAGAATAGTATGTGAGAGCTCACGAGGCCAGGCATTCTGTGACGGCTCAGCCAGGCCATTTATGCCGCTGGTGTGGGCGACTCTGTCGCTCTGGTGTGGGCCTTGTGGCCCATCTGTTTCTATGCATCCTAACGAAGCAGTTATCATTGTTTGTGATGGAGAGCCAATGATGATGATTATTATTTATGAATGGAAAAATCAGTGTATTAATTGGGAAAAAAAGAAAACTAAAGGTATAAATCCCAGTTTTACGCCTGACTTTTCGTCACATGTTAGAAAGGCATGTGTTTCTATCACTTGCTATCTTGTATCTTGGTGTATGGGGTGTCCAGGGTGGGATATCTACCTCTCTTTTGGGAGAAGTTGTACTCCATTTTGGAGTAGCTCCTGCACCTTTGGTCCCCTCCAAAAAGAGACTCAGCGCTCACCTGTGGCTCCAAGTAACTGTAACATGCACAGCAGCCAAACCATGGGCAATGGCTTTGACTGGCCGGCTACACCTGTTTGAGAGTAACCGATGGGCCAGCTACCCACGGTGATTAAGTTTGGCTACCTAAGCATGTGAAGTCTGGATTTTGGTGGACTGTACGAAAGAAACCACTATGTGGTTCAACAGGCAGAAAGGTGATACACCAGCAACACATTGTGCAAAATCTAGAACATGGCAAGACACAGATGATGCCCTGGTCATCCACTGAACCTGGCTTCACCTCCAGCCATCTGGACCTTGTCCTGCCATAGGATCTCGGTGGAGCATAGGAATGGAGAATGAGGCTGATACTGCACAAATCTCCCTCAATTAAATCCAAGTCGCACATAAGTCATCTTCATCATCATTCATCCACTAACAACAACAGTGAAGATGGCGATATTCCCCCAGAAGGATGAACAGAATCTTGTATCTTTCTGTAACTACATGGGTCTAACTCACAAATACTTCAAATGTAATTGACCCGTTTTTACTGTAAACTGTATTTTAGAAAATAGACAATCTAGAATATGTAAGGAATAATATACTCAGGGGTATACTGTTATAGGAAAATAATCATTGACAGGGTAGTATGATGCATGTTGACATAAGGCAGAGTTACTGTTACCACCCCAAAGTTGGTGATTTTCCGAACAACATGTCCTGAAGTGTTTTATTCCTCTTATACAACAGGAATTTGCCTATTTACTTATTTTAAAAAAAACAACAAAAAAACCCTGTACCTTTTTATAAGTTAAGAGAGCAGTTATATTTAATGATGGTAACCGTCTTCCAAACAAGTTATTTCCTATTATCACTTATTTCTTTAATCTGTTTGTTATTGTTCTTTTAATAATCTAATGTTTTAAATAAATTTTTCATGGAGTATACACCATACAAGTCCTTGTTACTAAATAATTAATTACTTTTACTAGAAGGGCTCTCAGTAGAGGGCATACCTCCACCAAGCCACATATTATCAGCATCAAAATCAAATGACTTGAACCTTGGATAATACTAAAGCTGTCCACCAAATTTCATCCAAATCCATTCCCTACTTTATGAGTTACATTGGGAACAGGCAAAAAAGTCCTAGATCCGCATACATATCTGGATCCTGGATCCACATAGATATCTGGATCCTGGGTCCACACAGATTTCTGGATTTGCATCAAAAGCCAATCAATTGTTCCTTGGCCAATGGCCTACCTTTCCTACAAATTTCATCAAAATCCTTTCACTACTTTTTGAGTTGGGCGGCACGGTGGTGTAGTGGTTAGCGCTGTTGCCTCACAGCAAGAGGGTCCGGGTTCAAGCCCCATGGCCGGCGTGGGCCTTTCTGTGCCGAGTTTGCATGTTCTCCCTGTGTCCACGTGGGTTTCCTCCAGGTGCTCCAGTTTCCCCCACAGTCCAAAGACATGCAGGTTAGGTTAACTGGTGACTCTAAATTGACCGTAGGTGTGAATGTGAGTGTGAATGGTTGTCTGTGTCTATGTGTCAGCCCTGTGATGACCTGGTGACTTGTCCAGGGTGTACCCCGCCTTTCGCCCATAGTCAGCTGGGATAGGCTCCAGCTTGCCTGCGACCCTGTAGAACAGGATAAAGCGGCTAGAGATAATGAGATGAGACGAGACTTTTTGAGTTAATTTGGGAACAGCCAAAAAAGTCCTGGATCCGTATACATATCTGGATCCTGGATCCACATTGATACCTGGATTTGCATCAAAATCTAATCAATTGTTCTTTGACCCATGGCTCACCTTTCCTCCAAATTTCATCAAAATCCATTTACTACTTTTTGAATTACGTTGGGAACAAAGAAATCCTGGATCCACATACATAACCAGATTTGCATCGAAATTAAGAAGAAGAAGAAGAAGAAGAAGAAGAAGAAGAATTGTTCCTTGGTCAATTGTTCTTTAGCCTATGGCTCAATTTCATCAAAATCTCTTCACTAATTGTTGAGTTACGTTGGGAACAGACAAACAAACAATCAAACAAACAGAAGTGAAAACATAACCTCCTCCAACAAAATTGGCGGAGGTAACAAACACATTAATATAAACCTGTGATTTGCCTTGCTGGCACTACTGTCAGAGCTGCTGTTATAGAAAATGAATCAACCCCTTTTGACCAGTTAAAAATCACTAATTCAACAGTGCTGTGGTGTAAAATGCAATAAGCCACTGAAGAATGTGTGTGAGAGTAAGGGTGTTTAACTTAGTGACATTTACACAAAGATTCTATAAAACCGAAAAACTATAAAAACTATAAAAAATTCTATAACATCATGACAAAATCCCATGCTCAAAAATGAATTAAATTTATAATGAGTAATATTTACTCTAAACAATTTTTCAGTGATGCAGTGGAGTCGGTTACCAGGACACTTCGGTTGCTAAGCAACATAACAGGCAAACATTAGATTGTTCTATGGACTGATGGTTTTATTGGTATGAAACTTGGCACATTAATACAAAATTCAATTACTGTGATGCATCAAATATATCAAAGATTTTACAATGGCTTAAGACTTAATAAAGTTTTAGGAAGGGTTAATACTATTTGTGCTCTCTATAACGTATATGTCTTGTATAAGCCTTGTACTTTGGTGTTCTAAGTGTGCTAAATCTCTACTACATGCTCTGAGAAGAGGAAAGACTGGGGAACATTTTAGAGAATAAATATAGAACATCTCAAAGGGTAAAATTAATAGCGCTGCCAAGACGATGTGCCTCACTGCAAACATAAATGTAGTAAAGCTTTTTACAGCACAGGAGTAATTTAACTAGAGATGCGTACTTAGATCTATTTGTATATTAATGTTTTAGAGGACTGAATTATAACAAGGACCTCATACCCTCTAATGCAGACCTTCCAGAGTTCTTATTCTCTTCTGCGAGCATCACTTCCTCTGTGGAGAAGAACAAAAAAGAAAGAAATGACAATAAGCACAAACCCTTTGAATAGTGAGCAGTGTCAAAGTGAAACGCCAAAAAGCCTCGTGTTTGGAGTTCATCTTTTGAGACTGATTAAAGTTCTCTGTACCAGTGTGGTGCTTAAAACTGATCCCTTGTACTGTAGAAAACAATGACTACACTGATCCAGTGTCATACACACACTCACACATACACTCGCACACTCCAGTCTGTGAGTCAGGCTCACCTCTTTGCTAACCCTTATCTGCGTGGGAGAACGAGTTTGCCATGCAGCTCCTACAGAAGAGCAGAGGCTTCACAGAGCTGCTATGTTTCCACACACTACCGCTTACCTGCTCGCTCGGCTCAGGTGGGAGGCAGGATCGAGTCGTACCGGGGTGGCGTGGGCAACTAAACTGGGAGGCCTTTTAGCAGAGCTGAGAGGTTTACACTCAGTAAACTTGGAGTAGTGGGAGATCATACAAGATCATATGACTCACTTTCATGAGATTAATTGGTTCACTGATTGATTCAGTCATCAATTCATTGATTCATTGAAATGCAGCCCCAGACTCATCAAATCTCTATCAACTATTCAAACACTTGGACAATCTCATCTGGATGCTATAGGTTTGTACCTGTACCAAAGAACTGCTACTGTAATCATAAAGACAGTCCTTTATTCATCCCAGGACTCTTACACTGAGCATGCTTTTACATTACATTACAGGCATGTAGCAGACACTCTTATCCAGAATGACGTACAACATACCCAGAGCAGTCTGGGGTTAGGTGCTTTGCTCAAGAGCACATCCACCATTCCTACTGGTAAAGGGAATCAAACCAGTGACCTTTTGGTCCCAAAGCTACTTCTCTAACCGTTAGACCATGGCTTCCCCTTCCAGCCGTCCATTATCTGTAGCCACTTATCCTGTACAGGGTTACAGGCAAGCTGGAGCCTATCCCAGCTGACTATGGGTGAGAGGCAGGGTACACCCTGGACAAATCATTGCAGGGCTGAAACATAGAGACAAATAACCATTCACACTCACCTACAGTCAATTTAGAGCCACCAATTAGCCTAACCTGCATGTCTTTGGACTGTGGGGGAAACCGAAGCAAACCCACGCAGACTCCGGGAGAACATGCAAACTCCACACAGAAAGGCCCTCGTCAGCTGCTCGTCAGCAGGACCTTCTTGCTGTGAGGTGACAGTGCTAACCACTACACCACTGTGCCATCCCATGGCTCCCCTTTTAACTAAAATAAGTCTGGAGAAAGGTTCTTTGCTTCAATGAGACCAACAGTGAACTTTTTACCTTTGGGGAAGCCATAGTCTAAGTGTCAGAGAAGCAGCTTTAAGACCAAAAGATTACTGGTTCAAGTCCCAGGACCAGCAGGAATAACTGAAGTGCCCTTGAGCAAGGCACCTGCCCCCCAGGCTGCTCTGGGTATGCTACACGTCCTTCTAGATAAGAGCATCTGCTAAATGCTATTAATGTACTGTAACAAAGATAGTCCTGTATTCATCCCAGGACTCTCATACTGCACATCCTTTTAATCAAAATAAGTAAGGAAAAAGGTTCTCTGGTCTGCTGAGACCAACACTGAACTTTTTCCCTTTGGTACGAAGTGCAATATTTTCCAAAAACTCAACATTGCTCACCATACTGAAAACACACTGAAGCATGATAATGGTAGCATCAGGTTGTGTGTTACCCCTGGCCTATTGGTTACTTCATTGACTTGTCTTTTTTTTAATTCCTCATTGATAATTGCTAGAGTCTGTGAATTGCCTTTTGTCTTATTTTTCATTAAGTGTCTTGATTTTTGGAAGTAAGGATACTATATCACGGGTCAGTGGTACACTATAAAGCACATAAGGACCCAAAACTGCAAATAAGATAATTATGAAATATTGTACCTGCTCGGTCAATCCATGCGCGGTAGCCATTAAGCTCCCTCTCCACCTGCTGCTGTCGTCTAAGCTTCATGAAGGCTCGTCGGTTCTCTACACGCTCCCTTTCTTTAGCAAACTCACTATGGGGGAACAGGAAACATATTAAGTACCAGGGCAAACGTCAAACACACACATAGGATTTGAAAAAATGAGCAGTGGGAAGGGAGTTTGGCTTTATTGATGACTTACTATTACTGGACAGTGACAGCACATTTTCTCTTTCTCTAAATGTTAGTCACACAGGAAATACATGTCCTTTCTAACCGGGGATTATGAGGGCAATAAAAATACTGATTCTTGTGTACAAGGGTATATAGTGCCTTGCATAAGTTTTCAGCCCCCTGAAACTTTTCTATAGTGTGTAGTGTTAGAACCTTGAACTGAAATTGATTTAATTGGGATTGTATATCATGATTTGATGATTCTGCCTAGAGGAGGCTATCCACCTGATTGGGTAAGGAAGGGATTAGTCAGAGAAGCAACCAAGAATCCAAGGATAACTCTGAAGGAGCTGGAGATATCCATACCTCAGATGAATGAATCTGTTCGTTGGACAAACATAACATGGGCACTCCACAAAACTGTCCTTTATGGAAGAGTGGCAAGCCATAGGACATCCTGTTTGGCATTTTACAAAAAGCATGGTGGAGACTCAGCAAACATGTGGAAAGAAGCTCTCTGAAGTTTTTCACCTTGGTACAAAGTTCTCCATTTGGTGAAAAACCCAACACTGCTCATCATCCTGAGAACAACATTCCTACAGTGAAGCATGCTGGTGGTAGCATCATCTTGAGAGTTTCCCTTGGCCTCTTGGTTGCTTCTCTGACTTATCTTTATAGTGTTCAGAATTATACATAGAAGTAAATGTCAAAGTTTTTACCATATTAAGGGTTTTTCCAGGCTGCCAGACATATTTCCAAGGATCGATGCCATTTGCTAAACAGAGCATGTTACATTTTTTCCTGTGAGACAAACAGGGTTATGTTCTGTGAGGTTCTCACCCTGAAAGGACACCAAGCACCAGGTTTAGCACAAAGAAGGAGCCAATAATGATGAGGGGAATGAAGTACATCCAGTTCCATGTGGGACCCAGTGCATCATTAGTCTGAGGACATATCGGACAACAGACATGTTATTAGCCTACTTTCATGAAGCTGACAGACAGTCCAAAACAGCCGAAGCCAAAAAAAAAAAAAAATTACCAGCCCAAGGTTATACCAGAACAATATTTCATTTACACAAACGTTATCTCTTAAATCTTAAATGATGCAATTGTGTATTGTTGTTTATTGGACTATAAGACATCTGCTGCAATGCCTGAAAAACTGGCATCACGTACAGTAAAGTGGTACAGTAGTTTGTGCTTTAAACATGAAAAGGAGTTGAAATTCAGTGTAATCAGAACAAAAAGATGCATCCACCCTCACACAGTGAGTCTGATGAACCTGTGTTGGTGTAGGTCTCCTGACAGCATAACAGCTCTTTCTCCCTCATAAACAAACATCATCAGCACACTGAACTTCAGTAGCGTGATTCTTTTTTATTATATAAAATATTGATATACTTCATATCTAAAGGCCATTCACAATAATATACTGTAGATTAGTGCCGGGATTAAAAAAAAAAGTTTTCATCAGAAAATCTTGTTTACTTCATATTTTAACCTGCACTTGAGAATAAGGTGTGGTAAAGAAAGAAAGAAAGAAAGAAAGAAAGAAAGAAAGAAAGAAAGAAAGACAAAAATGGGTGCATTTGTTAGCTTTATGAAAATGCCACATGGGAACCTCATTAGTTTAAGGACATATGGGACAACAGAAGCATGATTAGCCTCGTTTCTTAAATCTGATGGAACATCCATAATGGTAAATGCCAAAAACATGCCAAGGTTACACCAAAATCACTAGCATCACTGTATCAAAGTGATTCAGTATCACACAACTCCAACTCCATTCACACTTAATGTTGAGAAGCTTAATATTATTGTTAACAATTTTGTGTTAACATCTGACTTTTTCCAATCACATCATTTACACTTTTAACTTCATATTAGATTTAATATGCGATAAAGCTGTATCTGTTTAAGAGCTAAGGGCCTTAGTCAGAGCTGAGTTACACATAAGGAGGATTCATTATCAAAATTTTACTGTATCAGTATTCAGGCATCCAGTGACACAATGAGATTTTATTGAACAGAAGTGTAGAGTTTATTGAACAGAAAGCCACACCAAATCATAGGATGGTCCAAGATCCAAAATACCAGAATGTCCAACAGGAAATGACAAATAGCTCAGAATTACAGATGATGAAGAAGGTTAAACTCTGCAAAGTGTACCTGGAAACTACTGTTTATATTCTGTCTCTCAATGAGGAAGTGATGGGAATTAGGTGAGCTCAGTATCCTGGAAGTGGGTTAGTACATGTATGATGGTGTTGTGGAGCAAATTTTAAGATGAGTCCAAGAGAAGATGTAACTTGACCTTGAATGTTAATTTTTACCTTGAAATAAGAGCTATTTACCTGCTGTTATACCGACTAGTGGCCTAGTGGTAGTGTGTCCGCCTCTCGATCGGGAGATCGGGAGTTCTATTCACGGTTGGGTCATACCAAAGACCATCATAAAAATGGTACCTACTATCATCTGGCAAGGCATGCTGCAATACAGATGTGCATGGGGAGTCAAACTCTTGTGGTTACCAGAGGACTAGCCCCCCACTGTAACCCTAGCTATGTGAGAGGCCGAGGGCTATGGAAACGGAGATCGGCGCCGCCCGATGCGCCACCATACAGGTTGGGCCTGGTTAGTACTTGAGTGGGAGACTGCCTAGGAATACCAGGTACTGTAAGCGGCGTGGGAAGGACTTTGATTTGATTTTGACCTGCTGTTATATTGAAACACTGAATGAATAACTGTCTGGTGGGGAAGTCATGGCCTAATGGTTAGAGAAGCAGCTTTGGGCCCAAAAAGTTGCTGGTTTGAGTCCCTGGACCAACAAGAATGGCTGAAGTGCCCTTGAGCAAGGCATCTAACCCCCAACTGGTATGTTGCTCTGGATAAAAGTGTCTGCTAAATGCCATTAATGTAGTGATAAGGTGGATCCTTACCACATCCCCTACATGATAGACCTTAGTTTGCTTATAAGACTACTATTTAAGGACTAATTTATTTAAAATTTTGTCTTTTTCTCATTCATATACTATAATATTAGATTAGCATTCTTAACTCAACATTAGCATTCTTAACTCAACAAAGTGAGTGATCTACAGACACTGATAACTGCTATTTGTTTTTTTTTTATTTTTTTATTCTATTTTGCACAACCCTTTGTGTTTGTTGTCTGTGTTGCTGTTTGTGAAGTTGTGTTGTTGAAATGTGTGTTGTTTGCATGTTATATGTGATGGTGAGCCAAAGATAATTTTCCACCTTGGTGGACAATAAAGATTTATTCTATTCTATTCTAAAATGTATTTGATCATGCTTTGCATTTATGCCAATTGTATTCCAACTAACAGCAAAGGGGGAAAAATGTTATTTCAGTCTGCATTTTCTAGCCCCGGCTATATTATATTGGGGCTTATGCAAGTCTAGATACAGTATTAATCTGGCAAAATTGGAGATGTGAACTAAGCTGCAATGCTGATTCAAAAAAAGTTGGGATGCTGTGTAAAATGTAAATAAAAACAGAACACAATGCTTTGCAAATCCTTGGACTGATATTCAATTGAATACAACACAAAGGCAATATATTTAAGGTTCAACCTGATGAACTTTATTATTTTTTGTAAATATACACTCATTCTGAATTTGATGCCTGCAACATGTTCCAAAAAAGTTGGGACAGGGGCAACAAAAGACTGGGAAAGTTCTGGAATACTGAAAAAAAAAAAAAACACCTGTCTGGAGCATTCTACAGGTAAACAGGTTAATTGGTAATTGGAAAGGCTCAATCGTTCACAAGCAAGGATGGGGTAAGGTTCTCCATTTTGTGAAAAACTGCATGACCAAATAGTCCAACGATGTAAGAACATTTCTCAGCGTACACTTGCAAAGAATTTACGGATTTCAACATCAACAATCCATAATATCATTAAAAGATTCACGGAATCCAAAGAAATTGCTGCAAATAAAAAGCAAGGCTGAAAACCAACACAGAATGCCCATGACATTTGATCCCACAGGCAGCAATGCATTAAAAAACGATATGATTGTATAAAGGACATTACTACATGAGCTTGGGAACACTTTGGAAAACCGTTGTCAGTGAACACAGTTTGTTGCTGCACCTACAAATGCAAAGTGAAAGCCATATATCAACAACATCCAGAAACGCCACTGAATTCTCTGGACCCGAGCTCATCTGAGATGGACTGATGCAAAATGGAAAAGTGTGCTGTGGCCTGATGAGTCCATGTTTCAAATTGTTTAGGGAAATCATGGACATTGTGTTCTCCGGGCTAAAGATGAAAAGGACCATCCAGATTGTTACCAGCACAAAGTTCATAAGCCAGTATTTGTGATGGTATGGGGTGTGTTGCTGCCCATGTAACTTGCACATCTGTGAGGGCTCCATTAATGCTGAGAGGTACATACAAGTTTTGGAGCAACATATGCTGCCATCCAGATGATCTCGTTTTCAGGGACATCCTTGCTTATTCCAGCAATACAATGTCAAGCCACATTCTGAACATGGTACAACAGCACAGCTTCATAGCAAAAGAGTGCAAGTGCTAAACTGGCCTGCCTGCCTCCCATCGAAAATGTGTGGCACATTATGAAAGCAAGAACAGGAAAGAATTTCACTTTCAAAACTTCAACAATGAGTGTCCTCAGTTCCTAAATGCTTACTGAGTGTTGTTAAAAAGTAAGGTGATGTAACACAGTAGTAAACACACCCATGTCCCAACATTTTTGGAATGTATTTCAGGCATCAAATTCAGAATGAGTGTATAGTTACAAAAAAAAAACAATAAGGTTGATCAAATTCAACATTGAATATCATGTCTTTATATTCTATTTTATTGAATATAGGTCAAAAAGGGTTTGAAAGTCATTGCATTCTGTTTTTGTTTTACACAACATCCCAACTTTTTTTTTTTTTACAGTTAGGGTTGTAAATGTGTAATGTGGCTGAAAATGCAGAGAAATTTCCCTGCATAAATTTTGACATAAATTTTATCTTAAATAATCAATTCTAATAATACGGTAATTACAGAGTTTATCATCTGAAATGACCAAAATTCCATCAATGTTCAGAGTTATCGATGTTTAAAAAGTGATCCTAAGTAAAAGTGGTTGATTTGTGCAAGTGATGCAAGCTTACATTATAGAGAACAGCAGTCCAGCCCTCCATAGTGATACACTGGAACACTGTGAGCACTGCAAAGAGGATGTTGTCGAACTGAGTGATGCCGTCATTTGGCCCAATCCAAGTACCATTACAGTCGTATTTCTCTGGACACCTGCGCACGCCACAGGCAAACTCCACTTCGGAGGAGTCCACTGTCTCGTTATCTGATGGCAATCCAAACACCCACCCACCCAAAAAAAAAATCTCATAACACAACAATGGAAAATTTCCTAAATTTACACCAAAGAGGTGCAATCTCACAGCAGTGTTATCAGTTTCAGCTTTATCTCCAATCTGCTTTAGTGCTTTAGTTTACAATTATATTATTTAATGATGATCCTAACCGAGGATGGCAGGTTGAGGAAGGCAAGTGTGGTGCAGCTTGCCGCTGTAGAACTCCAGGCCGATGATAGCGAACATCAGGATAGCAAAGAACAGCAGGAGGCCGATCTGCAGCAGAGGCACCATCGCCTTGATGATGGACTTCAGAACGATCTGCAAACCTGAAGTTACACATGGAACTGTTACTTCAACATCACCGCAAAATCTGTGGCAGTATGGATAATAATTACAAAATTTTTAATACAAGTGATGACGACTACTACTACTACTACTACTACTATTACTACTATTTATTATGACGTAATTATATGTTTTTTATTTACAAAGAACACGTTTTAGGTTTGGGCCGCAAGCTGGCCTAGTGGTTAGCATGTCCGCCTCTTGACTGGAAGGTTGTGAGTTCTACTTGCAGCTGGGCCATACCAAGGACTATCATAAAAAGGGTGCTTACTGCTATCTAGCAAGGCACGCTGCAATACAGATGTAAGTAGGGAATCAAACTCTTGCTGTTACCAGAGGACTAGCTCCCCACTGTAACCCTAGCTATATAATAGGCAAGAAGCCGAGAGCTACTGAAACAGAGATTGGTACCACACCCATGTGCCTCAAGAGCTGGTTAGTATTCGGACAGGAGGCTGCCTGGGAAGACCAGGTCCTGGCATGGAAGGGACGTTGAATTTTGACATTTTAGGTTTCCAAACATCCATCCATCCATTATCTATAACCGCTTGTCCTGTGAAGGGTCGCAGGCAAGCTGGAGCCTATCCCAACTGACTATGGGTGAGAGGTTGGGTACACCCTGGACAAATCATTGCAGGGCTGAAACATAGAGACAAACAGCCATTCACTCTCACATTCACACCTACGGTCAATTTAGAGCCACCAATTAGCTTAACCTGCACGTCTTTGGACTGTGGGGGAAACCGGAGCACCCGGAGGAAACCCACGCAGACACGGGGCGAACTCGTTTCCAAACATTCATCTTCCAAATGGTATTTATGAAAGTAACATATTAACAGACCAATTTTATATATTTTAAAAAATTGTGATTGCTTTCTAGTTATATGGCCAAGTTCATGATTATGTATTTAATAAAACATAGCATGGTATGCTGTTATAGAAAAATAACAACTTTAATAATACAAAGAGCACCTCACATCACCCCATTGTTGTTTTATTCCTCTTATATGCCATACCAATTTTCCAACGATGACATTTCTTCTTAATTAAAGAATGAAATGTCATACTTTCTATTCATTTGTAGTTACATTTAATGTTATGGAACATCTGCAAAACAAGTTAGCTCCTCTTATCACTTACATTAGAGCACCTTTAAGCAGTCACTGAGATCCAGTTGTCCGAGATGCTTGGGAAAAAATGACCATCTGATTCCCTTTTAAAGACAACTAATGCAATTACAGTTTCAAAGCACTGAAATGTCTGATTCGACTTAGCTTTGGACAGCACTAGAGATACAGTGTAATTATATACATTCGCGTATTCATGATGTAATGTATTCATGAAGGCACGAAGGCAATTACAGCCTGAAATTCAAAGACACTAGCTCCTGTGTTTGGTGTGACCGCTGATGAAGGTGGCTGGCTTATTATGAAGATCAATGATAAGATATTCTAAGGTGGGCTATTTATAGTGAGCAGGATGTAATTGTTATTAATGAAAGAAACCAGAGAATGAGCTCAGTGAGAGAATTCCTCAGGATGCTCAGGATTCAGTTGAAAACTAGTCTGAACCATATTCAGACAACTAGTTTGAGGTATACACGAAGGATTGATAACAAACCGTATTTAAATGGTTCAATCCACTGATTCCAATTGTACAGGTTGGGCCAAAAATTTGGCCAATGTGAAACTGGAAATTTTAATACATTTTCCTTCTGAAAAGTGGTGCATTTCTGAGTGAAACGTTATACTTAGACAGGCAGACCTGGGGTTTTACCAACTGGAATTTGCTTGTGAAAAGTGAGCATTCCAAAATTGAGTAAAATCTAGATGATAGCTTCTACCTACAACTGAGATCATCGTCTTGAAAACATCGCTGCTTCTTGGTTCTCTGTGCCAGAGAGACTTCAATAATCCAAGACGTACTTGTTTACTAGTTTATCAGCAGATACTGAACTAAATAGTGACAGATCCTTCTGGAAAATCCAGCTTAGTCTAACCAGCAAGCAGCTGTCAAACACTGGTCAAACTGGTTGACCATTGGTGCAAGAAAAGATATTTTCCAGCTTCCTTATTACTGTATGTAGACAGGTGGCACGGTGGTGTAGTGGTTAGCACTGCTGCCTCACAGCAAGAAGGTCCTGGGTTCGAGCCCAGTGGCTGAGGGGGGCCTTTCTGTGTGGAGTTTGCATGTTCTCCCCGTGTCTGTGTGGGTTTCCTCTGGGTGCTCTGGTTTCCCCACAGTCCAAAGACATGCAGGTTAGGTTAATTGGTGGCTCTAAATTGGCCATAGGTGTGAGTGTGAATGGTTGTTTGTCTCTATGTGTCAGCCCTGTGATGACCTGGTGACTTGTCCAGGGTGTACCCCGCCTCTTGCCCATAGTCAACTGGGATAGACCCTATACAGGATAATGGATGTATGTAGACATTATTGGTAATTCAGTTTCTACCAACAATTGCCAGCTGGTAAAGATGGTCTACCAGTTTGACCAGCTCAGCCTTTGCTAGTCACTCTAGTACCTAGTCAAGTTAAGTTGCATTTCCAATTTGCATATTCATGAATACTCATAATTCATGTTATTTTTCTATACAGGTAAAGGTGTGATGTTGTTTCAAGACAATGTTGGGAGTTTGTTGAGAATTAAAGAACATATTTTAACTATGTATTTTTCTACATGGTTTAAAGGTAGACTGACTTTCAGATTTTTCAAGTGTAGGTCACAAAACCATTTCCCTGACACCCAATTATTTTTGTTTAGTGCACCGAAAGTTACTGAATTCGAATCACAGACTTCCAATTTTATTTTATTTTTTAAAATAGAACAATTAATGAATTGAGGGCCACGTGGCCCTAAATTCTCCGCTATTTTTTCCTACGGGCGGCACGGTGGTGTAGTGGTTAGTGCTGTCGCCTCACAGCAAGAAGGTCCTGGGTTCGAGCCCCGGGGCCGGCGAGGGCCTTTCTGTGTGGAGTTTGCATGTTCTCCCCGTGTCCGCGTGGGTTTCCTCCGGGTGCTCCGGTTTCCCCCACAGTCCAAAGACATGCAGGTTAGGTTAACTGGTGACTCTAAATTGACCGTAGGTGTGAATGTGAGTGTGAATGGTTGTCTGTGTCTGTGTGTCAGCCCTGTGATGACCTGGCGACTTGTCCGGGGTGTACCCCGCCTTTCGCCCATAGTCAGCTGGGATAGGCTCCAGCTTGCCTGCGACCCTGTAGAAGGATAAAGCGGCTAGAGATAATGAGATGAGATGAGATTTTTTCCTACTTCACCATGACCCAATTCAAGATACTACATCATGCATCATGTGGTGGGCTTTCCTTGTTTGCACAAGGCATTGTGGGATACAAATTTGAAACAGAAGAGAAAAATAGAGGACGTGAGTGTGTGAATGAAATGTGAAAAACCAAATACAGTAACAGAAAGTGAGAAGAAAAGACGTTATGTTATATACGAAGGAAAGGAATCGCTGGACCAAACTAATAAATATCGGCAGTCAGGAATCCCCTCAAATTAAATAACTTCTCAGCCACAGAATGGCCTGATATTTTGTGAGATATTACAGAAATAAACATATATCACAATAACCAAATTTCAGAGAGAACTAAATTTCACCAATTTTATGAAATCGAAAGGCTGTCTCACTTTAACTGTCACATTCTTGGTTACTCTTGAGCTGTGCACTTAGAATTCATTAAATAACATTGAGACACTTACTGGGAATTCCTGAGACGAGTTTGAGAGGTCTCAGGACTCGCACTGCTCTTAGAGTCCTCAGGTCCACTGGGATGTTCATGTGAGCTCCAGCAGTGGCCAGGATCCTGCATTTAGCACAATAAATCACACACACACACACACACACACACACACACACACACACACACACACACACACACACACACACACACACACAGATGCCTCATCATTGACCCATTTTCAAATACTTCATACCAAAAACAGGAACACAAAAAGGCCCGACATGCTCTCACACTTTCAAATTCATATCAGGTTTTAAAAGGTTAAGGTTACACACTTTGAAAAAAAAAGGGTTCAGTAAAGGTTATTAAAGGAAGACTCTCTCCGAAACACATGAAATATTAAAATATTTCTGAAATGTTCAGTGCTTGGGCAGCATGGTGGTGTAGCGATTAGTGCTGTCGCCTCACAGCAAGAAGGTCCGGGTTCGAGCCCCGTAGCCAGCGAGGGCCTTTCTGTGTGGAGTTTGCATGTTCTCCCCGTGTCCGCGTGGGTTTCCTCTGGGTGCTCCGGTTTCCCCCACAGTCCAAAGACATGCAGGTTAGGTTAACTGGTGACTCTAAATTGACCATAGGTGTGAATGTGAGTGTGAATGGTTGTCTGTGTCTATGTGTCAGCCCTGTGATGGCCTGGCGACTTGTCCAGGGTGTACCCCGCCTTTCGCCCGTAGTCAGCTGGGATAGGCTCCAGCTTGCCTGCGACCCTGTAGAACAGGATAATGCGGCTAGAGATAATGAGATGAGATGTTCAGTGCTTCTTGTGTTCATTTGTTGGTTGGTGCTGTATTTTTGCTAAAAGATAGCTGATGTCTATCACACTAATGTCCGAGCAGGACACTGTTGTTGCTATCACAGTTACAATGGAGCTTCAAATATTTCAGTGACCTCAAGGATCGGACCAGGATAAAGCACTTACAAAGTATTTGAGGAGAACAACAAAAATCCTAACATGATTTGAATATATACAGTACAGCATTTTGCAGTTAAAAACAAAAAAACAAAAAAATCCAGCTAAATACATCTGCATCACTGTTTTCCTGAGGTGCCGTTAATAACAGGTTAGTGATAATTTGATGCAAAACATGACTCCCCATATGATTAGCATTTAATTACCGATCTTTCACCAGTGTGTCTCCAGCCATAGTATAAACAGCGTAAGTACAGATCTCCTGTATAACCAAACAACAATTCATCTCGCGATCCATCATACCTTTCATAACACCATGTGTATAAACATGATTGTGAGTACAGTGAGGAGAAGTGAAGCAGTGTATAGAGAATAGAAAGGGAATGAGGTACAGGGGTAGAGAATGAGCGCATGCTGAGTAGGAGCAATAAGAAAAAGGCCGAGCGTGGGGGCGTCGAAGGGTGTTCAAGGCTCTGAACGAACACCGCTCAGTAAAAATGCACCGGTCTCAAGGTTATGAATCCAACTGGAACATCATGTATGGTTGTTTTTCAAGGAAACGGCTGTGCTGTACAACAAGGCCACAAATCACCAACAGATCAAAGCAACTGGTGAATATTTCATTACATAAACTGGGTAATAAACTAATTTCTTCAAAGCAGAAATTTACATTCGAAACAAAAATACCCATAAGCAATACATTTGTAGAAACTATCCATCCATCCATCCATCATCTGTAGTCACTTATCCTGTGCAGGGTTGCAGACAAGCTGGAGCTTATCCCAGCTGACTATGGGTGAGAGGCGGGGTACACCCTGGACAAGTCACATTCACACTCACATTCACACCTACGGTCAATTTAGAGTCACCAATTAACCTAATCTGCATGTCTTTGGACTGTGGGGGAAACTGGAGCACCTGGCGAAACCCACACAGACACTGTTGCCCCTTTTCCACCAAAGCAGTTCCAGGGCTGGTTCGGGGCCAGTGCTTAGTTTGGAACCGGGTTTTCTGTTTCCACTGATAAAGAACTGGCTCTGGGGCCAGAAAAACTGGTTCCAGGCTAGCACCAACTCTTTGCTGGGCCAGAGGAAAGAACCGCTTATGTCAGCGGGGCGGAGTTGTTAAGACCAACAACAATAGCAAGATCGCGAAAGGTCACCATTTTTAAGCGTCAAGAAGCAGCAGCTGTACAAACGCGAAATCATCCATTATTATTATTATTATTATTATTATTATTATTGTTGTTGCTGCTGCTGCTTCTTCTCCGTGTTGTTGTTGCAACAATGTTCACGCCAAGGTTTATACAAAAGCAGCAACGTAACTGACGTATACAGCGATGTAACTGACGTATACAGCGACGTAATGACGTGGCTCCGCTTAGCACCCTGAGCTATGGAAAAGCAAACTGGTTCTCAGCTGGCTCGCAAGTTGAATGAGTTGTGAACCAGCACCAGCACCGGCCCTGAACCAGCCCTGGAACTGATTTGGTGGAAAAGGGGTATGGGAGAACATGCAAACTCCACACAGAAAGGCCCTCATCAGGCACTGGGCCCAAACCCAGAACCCTCTTGCTGTGAGGTGACAGTGCTAACCACTACACCACTGTGCCATCTTTTGTAGACACTATTCAAGTTCAAATTCAAGTTTATTCAAGTTTTAGCTAAATAAATACAATAAATTACACACCCACATATAGCTAAATAGCTAGTTTAGGCAGGTTTCCATCCCCATCCATCCATCCATCCATCCATCCATCACCTGTAGCCGCTTATCCTGTTCTACAGGGTCGCAGGCAAGCTGGAGCCTATCCCAGCTGACTATGGGTGAGAGGCGGGGTACACCCTGGACAAGTCACCAAATCATTGCAGGGCTGACACAGAGACACACAACCACTGACACTCACATTCACACCTATAGTCAAATTAGAGCCACCAATTAGCCTAACCTGCATGTTTTTGGACTGTGGAGGAAACCGGAGCACCTGGAGGAAACCCACACAGACACGGGGAGAACATGCAAACTCCATGCAGAAAGGCCCCCATCGGCCACCGGGCCTGAACCCAGAACCTTCTTGCTGTGAGGCGACAGTGCTAACCACTACACCACCATGCCGCCCCATATCTAAAACAAAGCTTCTGTAAGAAATTTTTACAAGACAGATGTTTTCCTTTTTTTCTTTACAAGAAGACAAATTTTTTTTTACAAAACAAAGCATTTTATTCTACAAGACAGATTTTCCAACAAGATCTAGATTTTGACAAAATCTAGATCAATAAATATGTATAAGACAAATATTTAAAGTATTTATATTATTAAGAACTAAAACAGGTTATCAAGGTCAGCTTTGTATCCTGACTTGGTTATGCAACTTAAGAGAAGTTGCCTAATATATTTGCAAAAGTTCTTTTTAGGTTGTGTTCTAATATGGTCAGGTATTCTGTTCCATATGCGAATACCAATGCGAGAAAACTATTTTTTTTATGTCTGTTCTTGAATACTGAAAATAGAGAGTTTTAGAGGCAGATGACCTTTTGTTATAGGAATGAACTGAATCAACAAATATATCCATCTGAGTGCTTTCTTTTGCAATATAAGCAATTTATTTAAACTCGATTTTTTGGCTTGTCCCCATATACTAATGCCATAAGAAAGATACGGTTGAACAAGTGCTTTGTACATCATCAAAAGTGTTGAAGAAGAAATGTAATGTCTCAGTTTGGCAAATAAACCAACCGCTTTCCTAATTTTATTACTAACATAATTGATATGAAGTTTCCAAGTTAAGTAAATTAAAAGACCTAAATATTTGACATACTCTTTACTCTCAAATGAGACAAATTTATTACATGTATTGTCAAACATTTTTATGTTTACATCTATTCACCCAAATACTCAAAGTCCAGTCTTCATTGCCATATATGCAGCTAGAAAAGAGTCTATGATGGTACCAGTAGATGTAGTCTAGAAACCAAATCCATCAAAAAAGACCAGGGGGAAGCATTTAGGTGAACACCAAATGGAAAAAGATATTCAGGAAATAGGGTGTACCCCGCCTTTCGCCCGTAGTCAGCTGGGATAGGCTCCAGCTTGCCTGCGACCCTGTAGAACAGGATAAAGCGGCTAGAGATAATGAGATGAGATCCATCAAAAATAATTTAAAAGAATCCAATGACTGGAGATTTGGTGCTCTGTAAGTCAACAAAAGTGAAGCTGTTCAGTTCTTACATCAAACATTATATTACAGGCATTTAGCATACACTCTTACAGTATGTAGAGCAGCCTGGGGAGCAGTTGGGGGTGAGGTGCCTTGCCCAAGGCATTCAGCCATTCCTGCTGGTGCAGGAAATCAAACCAGCAGCCTTTTGGTCCTAAAGCTGCTTCGCTAACCATTAGCCCATGGCTTCCCCAAAACCTATAAGAAATCCTTGAAGGCTTTTCTGAGAGCAATTCAAACACCATCAACTCAAACCACTTAGTGTAAATAGTGTAAAATTAACACTCCACAATTTTTTTTTTACACATTCCTTCCTTCAAAATGATTTGTGCCACCATATAATATTTGCTGAAGCCTCCCCTGGAGAAAATAACAGTACAGAGGCCCTGATTTACTCGAAAAATACATGCAATCCTAATAACTCCTGAAAAAAAAAACCTATACTTATTTACTAAAAGCATATACAGTGGGGCAAAAAAGTATTTAGTCAGTCACCAATTGTGCAAGTTCTCCCACTTAAAGATGAGAGAGGCCTGTAATTTTCATCATAGGTACACTTCAACTATGAGAGACAAAATGAGAAAAAAAAATCCAGAAAATCACATTGTCTGATTTTTAAAGAATTTATTTGCAAATTATGGTGGAAAATAAGTATTTGGTCAATAACAAAAGTTCATCTCAATACTTTTGTTATATACCCTTTGTTGGCAATGACAGAGGTCAAACGTTTTCTGTAAGTCTTCACAAGGTTTTCACACACTCTTGCTGGTATTTTGGCCCATTCCTCCATGCAGATCTCCTCTAGAGCAGTGATGTTTTGGGGCTGTCGCTGGGCAACACGGATTTTCAACTCCCTCCAAAAATTTTCTATGGAGTTGAGATCTGGAGACTGGCTAGGCCACTCCAGGACCTTGAAATGCTTCTTACAAAGCCACTCCTTCGTTGCCCGGGTGGTGTGTTTGGGATCATTGTCATGCTGAAAGACCCAGCCACGTTTCATCTTCAATGCCCTTGCTGATGGAAGGAGGTTTTCACTCAAAATCTCACGATACATGGCCCCATTCATTCTTTCCTTTACACGGATCAGTCATCCTGGTCCCTTTGCAGAAAAACAGCCCCAAAACATGATGTTTCCACCCCCATGCTTCACAGTAGGTATGGTGTTCTTTGGATGCAACTCAGCATTCTTTCTCCTCCAAACACGACAAGTTGAGTTTTTACCAAAAAGTTCTATTTTGGTTTCATCTGACCATATGACATTCTCCCAATCCTCTTTTGGATCATCCAAATGCTCTCTAGCAAACTTCAGACGGGCCTGGACATGTACTGGCTTAAGCAGGGGGACACGTCTGGCACTGCAGGATTTGAGTCCCTGGCGGCGTAGTGTGTTACTGATGGTAGCCTTTGTTACTTTGGTCCCAGCTCTCTGCAGGTCATTCACTAGGTCCCCCCGTGTGGTTCTGGGATTTTTGCTCACCGTTCTTGTGATCATTTTGACCCCACGGGGTGAGATCTTGCATGGAGCCCCAGATCGAGGGAGATTATCAGTGGTCTTGTATGTCTTCCATTTTCTAATAATTGCTCCCACAGTTGATTTCTTCACACCAAGCTGCTTACCTATTGCAGATTCAGTCTTCCCAGCCTGGTGCAGGTCTACAATTTTGTTTCTGGTGTCCTTTGACAGCTCTTTGGTCTTGGCCATAGTGGAGTTTGGAGTGTGACTGTTTGAGGTTGTGGACAGGTGTCTTTTATACTGATAACGAGTTCAAACAGGTGCCATTAATACAGGTAACGAGTGGAGGACAGAGGAGCCTCTTAAAGAAGAAGTTACAGGTCTGTGAGAGCCAGAAATCTTGCTTGTTTGTAGGTGACCAAATACTTATTTTACCGAGGAATATACCAATTACCGTATTTTCCGGACTATACGTCGCTCCGGAGTTTAAGTCGCATCAGCCAAAAAATGCATTATGAAGACGAAAAAAACATATATACGTCGCACCGGACTATAAGTCGCACTTTTTTGAAGGGTTATTCTATCCATAGAATCTGTGATTGTATCTGATAAGCGGCGCGTGGTTACTGCGCGACTGCATTGTTTATTTAATAAACGAACAGCTGAGCAGTGATAACGCGCCCTTTGCCCTGTAAGTAGCCTAGTCTGATTATTTTAAATATCTACTACTATCTTTAATACTATCACTATCGTTATTACTAATAGCCTATATTATTATTATAACTAATATTAGTAGCCTATTACTGATGCATTAATCAGTTTGCTTTTAGAATATTTTTACCGGTAGGGCTTATTATCGCCCCATGGCTCTTTCATCTTTGTTATTAAAGCTGTAGTCATCATCGAGGAGAGTCATTCTTCATTTTTGTCGAATTTTATTTCATTAAATCAGAGGTCAAGTAGGCTATAGGTATATCATCTCCAAAGACAACCGTCTAGTGAAAAAAAAACCAACAACCGCTTTTAAATCCCCTACTTAAATCCTTAAAAAGAGTAATTTAACTCATGTCTTGTGTGATCTGATCTCCAATGGTGAAATAAACCGGTTGTGATATGAGTAGTCTGTTATTTTAGAAGATACATTTAATATATAATTTAATATATAGCCTAATAAAAATAATATTTTATAACATATCACGACATATTACTGTCTGTAACTGTTTGTCACTAAAGCGTTTTCTAAGATCATAATGTCTGATATTATTATTATTTTACACACACAATAAGCGCGTGTGCGTAAAGTTATAGTAAACCACCCCCCGCCTTTTTTTTTTTTTGAGTCGCCAGACCCACCCACCTCCTGCGTTCCGGGACCTCCCACATCACAAATTAAGCACTGCCTAAAATCACTACATAACTTATTTAAATAACTATAGCCCTATCATTAATAATAAAACACAGGTCAATCAAGTTTATCAAGCTGATGATTTCACTCCAAATCAGCAAATCCATTGAATTCCTCATCCTCGGTGTCGCTTCTGAACAACTCTGCCAACTCCAGCGGCAGACGAAGCGCCGTTTCCTCTTCTTCTGCGTGGCTGTCGTCAGACTCAGCATCAGCTCCAGTTATTCCGCGGTGAAGAAAAAAAAAACATATATACGTCGCACCGGAGTATAAGTCGCATGGCTAGCCTAACCATGAAAAAAAGTGCGACTTATAGTCCGAAAAATACGGTAATTCATTAAAAATCCTACAATGTGATTTCCTGGATTCTTTCCCCCCATTCTGTCTCTCATAGTTGAAGTGTACCTACAGTATGATGAAAATTACAGGCCTCTCTCATCTTTTTAAGTAGGAGAACTTGCACAATTGGTGGCTGACGAAATACTTTTTTGCCCCACTGTACACCTGAAAGCTGAACATGTAGGATAGTTGTAATTCCACATCATGTTTGTCATGTTTCTGATGTGGGATATTGTTTATAACCAAACCCTACTGGGCTGATATTTCTTTAAAATTTCATCCTGGATTTGTCCTGAAACCTCCTTGAGCTTCATGGTGCTGTTTGTTTGCTTTGGTACAGTCCTGTGCAAAAGTCTTAGGCATGTATAAAGAAACACTGTAGTCCAAAAATGGCTTAAAAATAATGAAATGAAATGTTTCAACATTAAAAAAAAATACTATAAACAGTAAGCAGTAAGTCATAATAAGTGAAACATAGTCAATATTTGGTGTGAGATGACTCTTTGCTTTAAAATATAAAAAAATAGTAGTCTCAGGTACAATGAGTGCAGTTTTATGCGGAAATGAGCTGCAGGTTTTACTGAACATCTTACAGAACCAGCCGCAGTTCTTCTGGACATTTTGACTGTCACACTCGCTTCTTCATTTTGCACCAAAACCCAGCAGCCTTCGTTATGTTTTCTTTTTTAATCTGAAAAGTGCTCTGTTGTGGCTCAGATACAAACTTTTTCTTTTTCCTGTAACATTTAATTTTGTGCTGGAAAACAAACATTTGGAATTCCAAAATGTTTTTGTACTGACTCAATAATGTAGAAGTCATAAAATAGAAATCTGTAATAAAGTTTGTATGAAAAAAAACACACAGGGTGCCTAAGACTTTTGCACAGTACTGTGTGTTCTCAAACAAATTCTGAGGCTTTCCAGGAACATGAATATTCATATTAAGGCTACGTTTACATTACGTCGAATCAGCGGATCATCAGATTAACATTCTTAAAACGATTCGCGTTTACACTAAAACCGTTAGCCGTGCACACAGCAACGCCAATACGCGGATACGCTAATCACATGACTTTAGATGGCGCGTAACATGATCCCAGTGCATTTCAGACGGCGCGTAACATGATCCCAGTGCATTTAGGGCATGCGCAAGGCTCACCACTTGCAAGTAGAAGGATGGCAAGCCGTGCAAGGCTCACCACTTGCAAGTAGAAGGATGGCAAGCCTAATACACGGATACGCTCAGCTCCGCAGGCATCCTGCGCTCTAAATCACTCCGCCCTGAACAGCGAGTGCCCTCTAGAGGGTGCGCACTCCAGCCCTGCGCAGCTCACACAGCGTGCGAGTGAAGTGAATAAGCCATGATTCGGGACTGAGCCGCTATGTGTGTGATCCCAGCGCACATCACTTACTACTTGCAAGTGGAAGGATGGCAAGCCTAAAGACAATCATAACTACACAATGGGCAGTATTTGCATCAGTATTTGCAGTATTTTCATACTTTTATACTCTTTAATGAAAGGTGATACAAGGCGGAAGTCCGCGCCGTTTTTCAGCAGTCGCGTCACATGACCAACGCCAGCGAATCAGGAAGGTGGATGTCACAGTGACGTTGTCCAATGAGACGCCAGCTAGAGCTCAGCACAGCGTATTCGCGTATTCTGAATGTTTACACAGCACCGGAGCTGACACGATCTGGATTGAATACGTGGACGTTGGCGGATTCCCGTTTCCTGGCATTTCCAGGGGGTTTAATGTAAACGGACAGTGCATCCGCGAAGAAAACGAGACAGATACGGTCTAATGTAAACGTAGCCTAAGAAAACTCCAACTATATTGAATTTAAAGTACATCACTGTGTTCAACTCTGCCTCACTTGAACGAGATGTTTGTTTTCAACTTTGTCTCACCTGATCTAGATCCTTGTATTTAAGTCTGCTTCATATGATCAGGATCTTCAGATTCAGCATCGTCTCACTTGATCTAGAGCCTCAGATTTGACTCTGCCTTGATTGAGGTAGTTTCTTGGATTCGGGTCTGCCTTGCTGGATTTAGATGCTCCGATCTAACCCTGCCTTGCTTGATCTAGAACCTTGGATTTAACTCTGCCTCACTCGATCTAAATTTTCAGACTCTACTGTGGCTTGCTTAATCTATATCCTCAGATTCAACTCTGCCTCATGCGATGTAGATACTCAGATTCAACTCTTGCTTACTTGAGCTATATCTTCATATTCAACCCTACCTCACCATTAGAGAAAGCTCGAGATCATTGCACTCATCTCTACCTCATGTGGATTCTCAGATTCTATTCTGACACACTTGAACTAGACCTTCAGATTCAACTCTAGCTCACACAGTCTAGAGCCTTGGATTTGCCTCTGCCTCACTTGATCTAGCTCCTTGGATTCAATGCTGCCTTGCTTGATCTGGATCTATGGATTAAACTCTGCCATATTTGATTTAGACCCTCATATTTGACTGTGGATCATTTTATCCAGATTTTCATATTTGACCCTCTCTTACTTGAGCTATATAATCATATTTCACTCTGCCTTACTTGATCTAGATCCTCATATTCGACACTGCCTCACTTGATCTAGAGCCTCTGATTCAACACTGCCTCACTTGATCTAGACCATCAGATTTGACACTGCCTCACTTGATCTAGATCCTCAGATTCAACACTCCCTCACTTGATCTAGATCCTCTGATTTGACACTGCCTCACTTGATCTAGACCCTCAGGTTCAATACTGCCTCAATTGACATAGAGCCTCAGATTCAACACTGCCTCAGTTGATCTAGGTCCTCAGATTTGTCTCTTCCTTACTTGTATGTTAATTTGGATAAAAACATCTGACAAAATGTATCACTCTAATGTAAAGAAAAGAAAACTAGAAATGATTTTCTACATTGATGCAAGTCAAGTCAGTATCTATGGCAACATGTTGAACATTTAATGACCAGACATTTAGTGTTGGTGCAGAACAGATGTTGTTATTGGTTTATTTTGCTTGGTTCTGGTTCTCCTTTATTTCTCCACTAAATCTGTCCATTTTTTTAGCCTATCTTAAATTTGATTTGCATCTGATCCCAATAGTTCTTTCGTACTTCATAGGAACAGATAGATATATTCATCAGAGATTTCATGCTATATCCTAAGATGCACCAGCAAAGCTTCACATCTCTTCATCCAAATTTGCAAGACTTTTCCAAACATCCAGCCTGATCACATGTCCACAAAATAGACCAATAAATGAAGACATGGAGATTGTGAAAGCTTCTGTCTTAGTCTGGGAATGACAAAATTTTATGATTTTTATTATATATAGCACTCAATTAGCACATTTTGTCAATTGTTTATTTATTTATTTTTTATTTATTTATTTTAGGAAAGCAGCTTTGAATGCATCTAGGTGGAATGGCACACAAAGTCTAAAGCTGAATAAAGAAAACCCCAGAATTAAAGCAGACTTGGGAAGGACGCCTGGTACACACTGAACATAATCACTGCAGTAAAGCAAAAGAAGTGAAAGGATAATAGAGTACTAGGTTTTAGAGAGTTCTCATGCTCCATTTTAATTGCCATGTGACAGCTTAGTTGTGCAGTGATGTCTAAAATACACACGCCATGGAAACCATGTTTAAAGCTCCTCCATCCTTGCATGACGTTGATTTATTAAAATGTATTGATGGTGGAAGACAGAGTAGAACATTGGCTCTGTATTTTCATAGATATCATATATTTGTGTCACATCCATCTCTGTGACTCCTGAATTTGCAGACTACAACTCCCATGATCCTCAGCCTGTGATCTCATCACAATCAATGATTACTTATAATGTTCACCTGTTTGCAGCAACACTACTCTCTTTAAATAACCTAGACTCTAACCTGAACTTGTGTTCCAAACTTTTGTTATCTGCTCATATTGATTTTTTTTAAACTATAGTTTCCTGATTTAGTGTGTAGTCTGCTGATCATCTGATCATATCTGTTCCTCATGTTTCTGAGTATCACCTGACCCTTTGGTTTGTTTGCTACATGGTTCGCAGTAAAACCAGAAGACCTGCACTTGTGTCTATCTGTCCACTTCATGATAATTTAGAATCAAGCCAGTTTACTCATGCATAACCATCGACACTGAAAATGAGGTTAATTGGGATTGAGGATTGAAGCTTTTATTACTAAATTAAGTAAAATTATTCCTTGCATAGACAGTACATATCTATTGGTTCCCACTGGATAAAGCATTATCGACTGGTTTTCATTGAAAAATACATGCATCCATTGATTTCCATTGTACAGTGCATGTATCCATTGGTTTTCATTGAAAAAATGCATGTATCCATTGGTCCCCATTGACAAATGGATGTACCTATTGGTTTCCATT
The DNA here is from genome assembly GCF_027579695.1 of Neoarius graeffei. Taxonomy (NCBI): domain Eukaryota; kingdom Metazoa; phylum Chordata; class Actinopteri; order Siluriformes; family Ariidae; genus Neoarius; species Neoarius graeffei. Next base: position 100,072,932 of record NC_083569.1, read on the forward strand.
GGACAATGCATGTATCCATTGATTTCCATTGGACAATGTATGTATCCATTGATTTCCATTGGACAATGAATATATCCATTGGTCTTCATTGAAAAATGCATGTATCTATTGGTTCCCATTGAGAAATGGATGTACACATTGGTTTCCATTGGACAATGCATGTATCCATTGGTTCCCATTGAGAAATGGATGTATCCATTGGTCTTCATTGAAAAATGCATGTATCCATTGATTCCCAGTGAAAAAAGCATGCATCCATTGGTCTTCATTGAAAAAAAAAATGCATGTATCCATTAGTTCCCATTGAGAAATGGATGTATCCATTGGTCTTCATTGAAAAAAAATGCATGTATCCATTGGGTCCCATTGAGAAATGGATGTACCCATTGGTTTCCATTGGACAATGCATGTAACCATTGATTTCCATTGTACAGTACATGTATCCATTGGCTTCCCTTGGACAATGGATGTATCCACTGGTTTTCATTGAAATAAATGCATGTATCCATTGGTTCCCATTGAGAAATGGATGTATCCATTGGTCTTCATTGAAAAAAAAAATGCATGTATCCATTGGTTCCCATTGAGAAATGGATGTATCCATTGGTCTTCATTGAAAAAAAAATGCATGTATCCATTGGTTCCCATTGAGAAATGGATGTATCCATTGGTCTTCATTGAAAAATGCATGTATCCATTGGGTCCCATTGAGAAATGGATGTATCCATTGGTCTTCATTGAAAAATGCATGTATCTATTGGGTCCCATTGAACAATGCATGTATCCATTGATTTCCATTGGACAATGCATGTAACCATTGATTTCATTGTACAGTACATGTATCCATTAGCTTCCCTTGGACAATGGATGTATCCACTGATTTTCATTGAAATAAATGCATCTATCTGTTGGTTCCCATTGAGAAATGGATGTATCCATTGGTCTTCATTGAAAAAAAATGCATGTATCCATTGGTTCCCATTGAGAAATGGATGTATCCATTGGTCTTCATTGAAAAATGCATGTATCTATTGGGTCCCACTGAACAATGCATGTATCCATTGATTTCCATTGGGCAATGCATGTATCCATTGGCTCCTGGAAAACACCAGAAAGTGAAGGAGCCATTTGTGGACAAATAGGTTATTGGTAAATTATGTAGATTTAATATTTTATTTCTGGTGTAATCACAAAATATTCCCAAACAATATTTTTTGTCTTTCTTGACGGACTTTAGCGTTAATGATCTGTGTATTTTAGCAGCCTGATAGTGTAGTGGTGTACCATTTTCTGTAGATATCAAAGCACCATCCTAACTGATTTATAAGACAGCAAGGCATCAAATGCAGCTGCTTTCTAGGTATATGTGTACATCTATATCCAATATCTGAATTAAATTGCATTTAAATAAATCAGCCTCCAACACTGAATACCCTGACAAACATGCAACCTATCATGTCTTCCAACATTCATGTCCTGTTGCAGGAAATCTTGCTATAGTACAACTTACACTTCATTTTCCTATCACTACATCTCTCAAACCTGACATGCACAGCTCAACACCACATTCAAACAAACCACCTTCAGCACACATTTCTTAATGTGCTTTCTCTCAGGCTTTTCTGACAGTTTCAAATTAACGATCACAAAGAGAACGCACACGCTCATCCTGAATGACTATTCTGCCTTTTGTGATGATGCGTCCATCTATGTGGCTTGTCTTTCAGAATTCGAAAAGGGGAAAAATAACTGCACCTGACACGTACAAGCTTTGAATTCCTAACATGAACAGAATTTGCCCTCTCCCACACATGTACACCTACATGCCGCACAGCAACGAGCTGTTAGAGGCCAAGGAGAAAGCGAGAGGGGGGGATGGCCGTATCAACACCGAGCTGTGAATCATCAACATAACTGTAGCAGATGCAGAGTGTTTGAGATATTTCCACTCAGATGAGGGATGTTTTTTTTACATTTAACATTTTGGACATGCAATGCCATGCATATCTGATTAATGAGGCCTATCTTTTTTTGTAAGAGTCCTCGAAAAACATATGACAATATACTGACACCACAGAAACAGAGATTGTTTTTTTTTTTTAAACTTTATATTTTCACAAGCATGTTTGGATGTGCCCTTGATATATTAGAAGTGCACTGAACTACAAAATCAGTCCAGACATACTGTAATACTTTACTTAAGCTAAGGTCACACATAGCAGGAATCACTTCACGGTAGACGCCAATAGACGATTTTGAGCCTTCCGGGGGTCAATTGACATGTGCTCCGGGCCTTTCATGAATACATGAGAGCCGGGAAGCTACCTTGAAGAAGGAACCTTTATTATTCGTCACATGCACACTTCAAGCACAGTGAAATTCATCCTCTGCATTTAACCCATCTGAAGCAGAGAACACAAGCACACACTCAGAGCAGTGGGCAGCCACACCAGAGCGCCCGGGGAGCAGTCAGGGGTTCGGTACCTTGCTCAAGGGCACCTCAGCCCAAGGCCGCCACACGTCAACCTAACTGCATGTCTTTGGATTATGGGGGAAACCGGAGCACCCGGAGGAAACCCACACAGACACGGGGAGAACATGCAAACTCCACACAGAAAGGCCCTCGCCTGCCGCTGGGTTCGAACCCGGAACCTTCTTGCTGTGAGGCGACCGTGCTAACCACTACACCACCATGCCGCTTGAAACCCGGAGGGTGTGGCTTCCATCCCCAGAAAGTTTTGCATGTTGAAAATTGCCGTGGGTCAAGCACTGGATGAATTCAACCGTTGCAACCATGAAGGCATTCATGAGCAATCTTGAGGCATACATGACACATATGTGAGGCTTACATGGGTTATCAGAGGTTATCGTAGCATTCCATCACAACCATCGAGCTCAAAATGTTCACAGAACAACATTCTGCAGAAAGTGAAAAGTTTGACTACGGGGAGTGGCTTATTTTGTCTTGCTGTAGCTGTGCCGTACTGCACACTGTGAGAAATAGGGGTGTAGTCGGAGTTCATTTCTGTACCCCAGGGTACAGTCTACACCAATGTACTCCCTAGGGCTCATTACTGGACTTCAAGGTTGCAATGTGGACCTTTTTACAGTCAAAACGGTACATCTATGTTCCCTCGCAGTATACAAAAGGTACAAATAAGTACATTAGAGGGTCCTGCCCCAATGACAAGCTGCTGTACCATGAAAGGTATAATAATGTACTTTATTTTCTGAGAGTGCAGCCGTGAAAACCATACATACTGCCGTCATTGCCGTAAGGCCATACATCACTACGACTGTCGTCCGACCCACAACAACAACAACCTTATCGTCAAGTTTGCTGATGACACCACAGCGGTCAGACTCATCTCAAAGAGAGACGAGGCAGCCTACAGAGAGGAGGTCCTGAAGTTGGCAGCCTGGTGTTCAGAGAATAACCTCGCTCTGAACACCAAGAAAACCAAAGAGCTCATTGTTGACTTCAGGAAGCACAGCACTGACCTAGCCCCCCTCTACATCAACAACGAGTATGTGGAGAGGGTTCACACCTTCTGGTTTCTCGGTGTCCTCATCTCCGCCGACATCTCCTGGTCAGCAAACATTACAGCAGTCATTAAGAAGGCTCAGCAGCGGCTACACTTCCTGAGAGTCTTCAGGAAGTACAACTTAAGCTCCAACCTGCTGCTGACCTTCTACCGCTCATCCATCGAGAGCCTGCTGACGTACTGTATTACAGTATGGTATGGCAGCTGCACTGCTGTAGACAGGGAGAGGCTCCAGAGAGTAGTTAAGGCAGCACAGAAGATCATTGGCTGCCCTCTCCCCTCCCTGATGGACATTTACACCTCCTGCTGCCTTAGCAGAGCTAAGAACATTATCAAGGACAGCTTCCACCCTGGCTTTGATCTGTTCGACCTGTTGCCCTCAGGGAGGTGCTACAGGTGCATCAGGACAAAGACAAATCAATTCAAAAACTTCTTTCTAAAAGCCATAACCGCCCTGAACTCGGATATGCTCTGACTTTATAGTCTATTTATTTTACTATGTGACTCTCTTCATGCAATAATTTATAATGTGCAGTACTTTATAAGGGACTCTCTATGTGCAATGCTTTTATAATGTGCATTGCCTCACTCCATAATGTGAAATGCAACACACACACCTCAGGACTGTGCACCTTACACACAGCACATACACCTCAAGTCTGTGCACTTTACCTTACCTTGCAATACTTCATAATGTGTAATATTCTATCTTAAAATGTAACTCTCTCGTGCAATAATTTAAATGTGACTGTCTCTGTGCAATACTTTATATGTGCAAAACCTCACTCCATAATGTGTAACACATCACATACACCTCAGACTGTGCACCTTACCCCCCCTTTTTTTTTGTTTTTCCCCCCCTTCCTCTCTCTCTCTCTACATGCTGTTTGCACTGTTATTCTATTCTATTCTACTATACTTTGCTGCCGCCATTGGTTTTACTGGTGTCTTCCGTTGCTACCATTGCAGCTACCGTGGCTTCATTTGCGTATTTTCTCCCCCCACATTTACATGATGGGTCACCTCTAAAATCTGCCGGAATGGCCACAGTAGCCCCAGACACAGTGCTAATGGATCAATCAGCTATGTCAAGTCAAGTTAAGTTTATTTGTATAGTGCTTTTAACAACAGATATTGTCGCAAAGCAGCTTTACTGAAAATTAAAGACTTTAAACATGAGATGTGTGTGTGTGTGTGTGTGTGTGTGTGTGTGGTGTGTGTGACTTGAGCATTAAACTCTTAAAAAAGTCAACTCTAGCATGCTTAAGGGTTCTTTGGCTTGGCTCTCTGGAGAAAATCCTAACTTAGGCTTCCATTTTTCCAAGTAGAACCCATTTAGGAAGCTGTTAACCCTATACAAAGAACTAAGATTTATGTCACTTAATATCAGAATAATAATTTTAAAAAACCCTCCTTTTTAAAATATATTTAACAGTTATTCCATGAACTCGAGTCGTACATGAGCTGATAGCCGATGAGGCGCGTAGCACCGAGTTGGCTATAAACCATGTACGACGAGATTGAGTGGAATAACTTTTACTCTATCCACATTCACTGGATTTTGAGAAACTGAGCATTTTTATTTTAATTTTTAACAAATTCAATAAATAAAAACGTTATACAGAACGTCCGACAAAATAATTTCCGATTAGAATGTAAACAAACCGGCGACATAACAGTAGCAATTTGAGAAAAATGTGATAATAATAATTCTTGAAAAATAAAAAACATATGTTCTTACCTTCAAATCCGTTTATTCCATATTTTGTTGCTTTTTTGTATTTTTTGGGGCGTTGAGTAGTTTTTATTTCATCCTCGGTTGGTTCAGCAAAACACTCTGCCATTTTTTTCTTCTCTACTTATGGTATATGAGCTGATATCCTAGTAGTAGAGTAGCCAATCAGAGTGCGCGATTGTCCAAATGCAGTGAATGTGGATAGAATAATACCTGATATACCTGATACATGTTAAAATATAAACGCTTATTTATGTACAGTATAAGACATGGGATGTCATGCTAACGTCTGACTAATATCTTCAGACTCGCAGGCTGTCATGACTGTCAAAGATTGCACTGTTGGTCATTTCACAGGCTCGGCACAATCAATCACACTCTTTAGTGCTACTTAATGCTGAGACTTTTATGTATTTCGGCTGACTGTGAAACACTTACTCAGACATGCAAAAATGAGTCAGATCTCCAGCTTCAGCATGACCACAGAAAAGAAAGTCAGCTCTTTTGCTCAAATACAACTACAGACTTCACAGAAAATGAATGATATCATAACCATGTATTTACTGGACAAGAGCAGTGTTTATTAGGTTATGGGATGCATCACTGATGGACTGCTGAAGGCTGCAAAACTGCATTTAGTACTCTAGAACCCATAACCAAGACCGTTATAAAGGCTTAGTCCAATAGGAGTCAGTTGATATACAGGTGATGTTTGTCAAATCTGATTAAATTGTCATTGATTGTTCTTTCGTTATGGATCCGGAGCTGATCCCAGGAACACTGGGTGTGAGGATGGAATACACCTTGGATGAGACAGCAATCTACAGGAAGGCACAAGCCACACAGACACATTCACACCAAGGAGTAATTTAGTGTAGCGAATCCACCTATTGGCATGTGTTTGGGAGGTGGGAGGAAAATGAAGAACCTGGAGGAAACCCAAACACACACGGAACTTCACACAGAAAGTAACCTGAGCTCATGGTTGAACCAGAGGCCGTGGAGCTGTGAGGTGGCAACACTACTTGTTGTGCCACCATACATACAGTGTGTGTATATATATATATATATATATATATATATATATATATATATATATATATATATATATATATATTCTGATGATTTGCTCTACTTTGTATATCATGGACTTGAACAATTTGTTCACTGGCTATGAACAAAACAAGGGCAGGATATGATCCCCCCCATTTTTTTCATACAAACTTTGTTATAGATTTCTATTTTATGATAGACATCAGCTATCTTTTAGCAAAAATACAGCACCAACCAACAAATGAACACAAGAAGCACTGAACATCTCATCTCATTATCTCTAGCCGCTTTATCCTGTTCTACAGGGTCGCAGGCAAGCTGGAGCCTATCCCAGCTGACTACGGGCGAAAGGCGGGGTACACCCTGGACAAGTCGCCAGGTCATCACAGGGCTGACACATAGACACAGACAACCATTCACACTCACATTCACACCTACGGTCAATTTAGAGCCACCAGTTAACCTAACCTGCATGTCTTTGGACTGTGGGGGAAACCGGAGCACCCGGAGGAAACCCATGCGGACAACATGCAAACTCCACACAGAAAGGCCCTCGCTGGCCACGGGGCTCGAACCCGGACCTTCTTGCTGTGAGGCGACAGCGCTAACCACTACACCACCATGCCGCCCAGAGACCACTATTCAAATTAAAAAAGAAAACATAATGAAGGCTGCTGGGTTTTGGTGCAAAATGAAGAAGTGCGTGTGACAGTCAACGTGTCCAGAAGAACTGTGGCTGGTTCTGTAAGATGCTCAGTAAAACCTACAGCTCATTTCCTTATAAAACGGCTCTCACTATACCTGAGACTACTATTTTTTTTTTAAACCAAAGGGTCGTCTCACACCAAATATTGACTTTTTTTTCATTTATTATGGCTTACTGTTTACTGTTTATAATATATATATATATATATATATATATATATATATATATATATATATATATATTTTTTTTTTTTTTTTTTTTTAAGCCATTTTTGGTCTACACCATTTCTTTACATGTGCCTAAGACTTTTGCACAGGACTGTATATGATGTATATTCTATTTATTACATATAAAATTAAATGTAAATTAAGTCAGCCAGTTGCTTTGCGGCTTCGTCTGGATTTTCCTGTTTTCTCCAACTTCCAAAAAAACATGCCAGTAGGTCTTGAATAGTCCCAAGGTGTGAATGAGTGCCCTGTGATGGACTGGAGTCTAATCCAAGGTGTATTTACAATTCACTCCCAGAGTTCTTGGGATAGACTCCAGATCCACTGCCAATCGAACCAGGATAAAGCACTTACTGAAGAACAATCAGTATGGCAATCAGTAGATCAGGAATGAAAATTAAACACCATTTTCTCTTAGCTTCACTAGAACAATGCTCAAACTTTACTTGTGATTTAGATGTATCCAAAAGAGAACCATCATTTCAGTTCAGGAAACTCAGATCAGTAGTTTTTATTCACTCATCTGGCCGCAGACCAGGCTGGATGACCTTATGCGATCATTTGTCATCTGTCATCCATCGTCCTCTGTCCACAATTTACAGAAATCGTTACTCCTCCTACAGGATTGATCGAATTTCGATCAAACTCACATACAATGTTCCTCAGGTGGGTGTGCATAAAAGTTGTCAAGATGGTGGCACCACCTGTCATATTTATGATTTTATGGGCGTCTGAAATGTTTGGGTGACTCGTCACATTAAACTGCTGGGATGTTTTCACTGAAACTCACCCAGAAGACTCTAAAGACATATACCAACAAGAGTTGTTCACCAGATGGCACCATGGATGAGGCTACAGAGGGGTCACATTCAATTTCACAAAAATCACTACTCCTCCCTCCTATAGGAGTGATCAGATTTTGATCAAACTCATATGGAACGTTCCCCAGGTTGGTATGGATAAAAGTTGTCAAGATGGTGGTGCTACCTTTCACATTTACGATTTTATGGGCGTTTGAAAGTTTTGGATGACTCGTCACACCAAACGCTACTGTTTGTAAACTGCTGGGCTGTTTTCACTGAAACTCACCCAGAAGACTCTAAAGACATATTCCAACAAGAATTGTTCACAAGGTGGCGCCACCTACCATGGATGTGGCGACAGAGGGGTCACATGCAATTTCACAAAAATTACTCCTCCTACAGGATTGATCGGGTTACAAACTCACACACAACAACAGTGGCCAGTCTGAGCTACAGCCTCATTGAGGCTATTTTTATTATTATACAACTTTCTGTTGTAGAAAATGTCCGAATTGCATCATACGAAGGGTTTCCCACACTGTCGGACATACAGTAATATTCTTTAAATATCACATGACTGCCAAAGATACAGTATGTCTGTGTAGACTTTACCCACCTTTTAGCCCTTCCTTCACTGACATACTGTCATGCACCATATACTCTAAATTCAACCTTGCCTGAAAACCCAGCACACCTTTTAGTTTACCGAGGCAGCCTTGACTTATTTAATCAGCAGTCAACATTTTTAACCTTTTAAACTCTGAAACACGACTAATATAAAGCAGGAGAATGGCTTCAGACGCCCAGGGGGGAACACTAATCTCCAATAGGGGGCCACTTACACAAATCCAAGTGCTGCCAATAAAAGACCATTGTACAGAAATGATTATTAGCGTATATTAAATATAATCTTTCTCCACACGCATTCCCTTCAGACTTCAGCACAAAAGAATATCAAATTAGCTCTGTGCGTCTCTGCAGATTTGCTCGAGGCGATTCATTAATTCCAGATGAAATGACGGCCGCAAGCTGTGGTCCACTGGCCTTGTTTCTAGTCCCGGTGGACCGGAGTGACACATGTGTAGTTTTCTTTTAAGTCTGACTTACTTTTTTTTCTGTGTCGAAGGAGGCCGAACGTGTGATGGCTGAAAGTGTGTCAGCTGCATACAGGGGGGAAACTGGGTTACATTGCAAACAGGAGGGACTGTACTAGTAAGGGGCAAGCGTGATATAACAGATTAGAGCTCTAAAATTAGGGGAGAACTGGACACCTTTAGCATCCAGCTCAGAAGTCTGAACACTGCCAGTATTATACAGTAAAACTTTGGCCATGGTAAATAATGTACTGAGACTCTGAAGTGGCATGGTGGTTATTTTTTAATAAGGCATGGCCATGATTTATTATATCAAGGCCACAAGTTAATACATTGACACCATAACTTAATATGCTGTGGGAGGCTCATACTTAATACATGGCCTCCAGTTTATTAAGTGGTATGAACGAGTGAAAAAGTGTATTTGCTCTGAGAATTCACTTGAAATTAAGAGTATAAATCCATTTCACAACACCAGTGACTCCAATATGTCTTTATGCATCATTCCAAAATTGAAGTAAAGTGTAATATTATCAGTCATCTCCATGCTTAGGTTCCTGTCGCCATAATGCTCTAATTCTATTAATTTATTTGGGTCTCAATCAGTTAAAAATACAATAGTTGCCACAAAACAGGCTTGTAGTACTCGAGACCGACTCGTGCCCTAATTTTAAGGACTCGTGACTTGACTTGGACTTGAGCACTGATGACTCAGACTTGGACTCGGACTCGTGCATTAACTGCATTCGAGCTTGTAAATCGGAGACGAGGACTCGGATATTTTCTTTATTTTTGTAACATGCCATAATAATTTGTATTAAGATATTTATAGCTACATTAATTTTTATACTTATTTTGTGCAAGAGAATGCACATTCACCTGTTCATAGATCATGTTCAGGAGCAAACTAACGTTAATGGCGCTAAAATGCCTGGAGAGAACGCCCCAGGATTGTCTGCGTTGCTTATACAGACTTCTCGTGCAGTGGGAAAATGCACTGCTATGTGTTCCATATGTAGAAGAACTATCGATGAGACGACAGGGACAACAACCTCGAACTTCAATCGTCGTTTGGCAAGACTCCACCCAGAGAAGGAAGTGACACGCTATGTTCATTGCCCTGTTCTCCCCCTTTCTTTGCTCCATGTAGCTCCACGGTCGTTTTGAGCCATTTTGATGTTTTATTTACAGCTAGAAACAGAAGTAATTCTATTTGGAAAAAAAGATGAAAGACTCAGGATTACCACTATTCTTGACACAAAAGGGATTAAAACTAAAGAAATGGTTAAAAATCTTGGTGTTTTCATTGACAGCGAGCTAAACTTTGACAGTCACATGAAAGCAATCACTAAAACGGCATTTTATCACCTAAAAAACATTTCCAAACTAAGAGGACTTATGTCAAAACATGATCTGGAAAAACTAATACATGCCTTCAACTCTAATAGGGTTGATTACTGCAATGGCCTTTTCACAGGCCTGCCAAAAAAGACCATCAAACAACTTCAGCTGGTTCAAAATGCAGCGGCGAGGGTTCTCACACGAACAAAAAGAACAGAGCACATTACTCCAATTCTAAGGTCCCTTCACTGGCTTCCAGTAAGCTACAGAATTGACTTTAAAGCATTGCTGCTGGTGTACAAATCTCTAAATGGTACAGGGCCCAATTACCTCTCTGATATGTTGCAGCGGCCTAACCCAATCAGATCTACCAGATCGAAACAGAAAAATTTACTATTAAAGCCTGTTGTTAAAACAAAGTGTGGTGAAGCAGCTTTTAGCTACTATGCAGTACAGCTATGGAACCAACTGCCAGAGGACATCAAAAATGCTCCTGCTGTTGGCAGCTTCAAATCTAGGTTAAAGACCAAGCTGTTTTCAGATGCTTTCTGTTAAATAATTAATATTTTTACATTTTTTATAATCTTTTTCTCTGCATGTTTTAAATTTATTTTAACTTTATTCTATTTTATTCTGCTAGGTTTTTTTTTTCTCTTTCTCTTTCTTTTTCTCCTTTTTCTTTTTGGCATTTTAATATTTTATTTCTACTATTGTTTAATTCTTATTATTTTCTTTTAATTCTTTTAATTCTTTTAATTAATTATTTTAGAATAAAGATAAAATTATTTTATGTAATTTTATTTCTCTATTGTTTACTGTTTTTGTTTTTACTTCTGTAAAGCATATTGAACTGCCATTGTGTATGAAATGTGCTATATAAATAAACTTGCCTTGCCTTGCCTTCCCTTGTTGATAGCAGGGTTTGCGTGCTGAGCGATGAACTAGCTAGTGTTAACCCTCTCTCATGTTATTTGCCCTGTTGATAGTGGGCAGGGCTTACTGAGCGATGAAAAAGCTTTTTATCTATAACCTGTTAACTAAAATGGTGCAGTTGAGCAGTAATGTTAGTCCAACACAGTAGCAGAGACGCTTTCACAAATGCTGTGTTCACACTTATACCGGTACGAAAGTGGTATAACTGTATCGATACAAAGTATACCGGTACAGTTTAGTGCATCTGTCCACACTAGCGAGAAATGTTTGCGGTTTTCTTTCATGGTAGTTGAAATGCGCGTGCGCGAAATGTTTCCGTGGTTACCGAGTAACTTCCTTCCGAGAATATGGCGGATGAAACAACGTGTGTGTGCTTTTTGTTGTCAGTGTACAGTCTGTATTTCTGGTGGTCATTTATTCAGTTGAATCGTATAAAACATGCGAGGCAGTTCTCCCCCCTCGCTTTCTCCCTCTTCCCTTCTCTTCCCCTCCCTTTCTCTCCCTTTTCCCCTCTTCCTCCTTTCTTCCTCCCTCTTTCTTCCTCCCTCCCTCTCTCCCTTTCTCCCCCTTTCTTTGCTCCATGTAGCTCCACGGTCGTTTTGAGCCATTTTGACGTTTTATTTACAGCTGGAAAGCACGGGCGTATTGTATCGTATGAATAACCCGGAAGACGTAGGAATGGTTCATTGCGTATGCGCATTATGTTTGTATCGATACAGAGCTGCTTCATCTGTCCACACTACAGCGAAGCGCTACTGTACCAATACTGTACCGGTACGAAACCCATACATTTGTGGGTTTCGTACCGATACAGTTATACCGCTGCAGTACCGGTATAGTTGCTAGTGTGGACAGGTGTTGCGGTACGAAAGTAGTTTCATATTGGTACAAAATCCCTAGTGTGGACAGGGTAATAAAGGCAGCAACAGCCACCGTCAAATGGTGCGGTTGGAGTCTTGTTCTCAGACTCGACTCAAAATTTTCTTTAATGACTTGGACTTGAACACTGGGGACTTGAGACTGGACTCAGACTCGAGGTTTAGTGACTCGACTACACCGCTGCCACAAAATAGACCTGAAATAGATCATGAGATATATAATGTATTATTTCACAGCCTTAATTTCGTAATTTATGTCCACACGGTCTTATTAAAAATAAATCTTATCAGTCTTGTGTATAGTTATCATCCGTTTCTTGAGGTAATTAAGTTTAAGAAGAGAGTTTTACATTTTCATTCTGCTATAAAAAAAATAACAACACCAATTAGGATGAAACCTACAAAAAAAACAACAACCCTGAGTTGACATGAAGTGTATTTTATAGTAGGTTGTATGCACAAATTAATAAATCATACCTATTTAGTTAATATTTCAAGGCCATAAGCTTAAAGTGATGTTACACATCATTTTCCATGGCAACAAGATACCAAACCTGTGGGAATGAATTGCATAACATGAGGCTTAATGGCTGAAAAAAAAAAAAGTCAATCCCACCACTTTGGTGGGGGTTTGGGTTGGGTTCATACCAAGCTAGTTAGATAACAAGGTATTTGATTTTTTTTACAAAGAATTACAAGACTTTAGGGCACTGTTCATGTGGTTACATAAGCCCTGAATGACAAGTGATATAAACTTACATAAGCATTATTCCAAAAGCTGTCAGCTGTAATGCTGGTTTTGTTCGAACATTGTAACATCATGAGATGTGAGGTCATGTGGTCAGATATATTTGTTGGCAGGTGGAAGTTTCCAAAAAAAGAAAGACATAAATAGTCATAATGCGTCTGATCTAATAATAAAAAGCAGCTTTTGCCGAGTTTCTTGTCTTCTTCACATTTAACAGTTATTCCATGAAATTGAGTCGTACATGAGCTGATAGCTGACGAGGCGCGTAGCGCTGAGTTGTCTATAAGCCATGTATGACGAGATTGAGTGGAATAACTGTTTTGTTCCATCCACATTCACTGGATTTTGAGAACCAGAGCATTTTTATTTTTTGATAAATTAAAAACTTCATACAAAATGTCCGACAAAATCATTTCCGCTTAGAATGTAAACAAACCGGCAAAATGACAGGAGCAATTTGTGAAAAAATGCTATAATAATAATTCTTGAAAAATAAAACAGCTACCATCAAATATTTTTATTCCTTTTTTTTCAGAGTTTTGTTTTCGAGTAGTTTTTCTTTCGTCCTCGGTTGGTTCAGCAACACGCTCCGCCATTTTGCTCTTCTCTACTTACGGTATATGAGCTGATAGCCTTGTAGTAGAGTAGCCGATCAGAGTGGACGATTGCTCATATCCAGTGAATGTGGATAGAATAAAAATGTTAGTCAAAGGATGGACATAAAATAATATTGTTATGGCGCTTTCAGAATTGACTGACATTAGAATGTCATGACGACTAATTGCACACTATGGTCATGGTGATTTCACGTCAAACATCAAACCCATCAAACTCACTATAATATCAATAAACTCAGAGAAAATTCACACAACTTTGCTGTTATGTTGTCGTCATGGTGACATTGTCATGTCTTCCCCCCCCAAAAAAAAAAATATTTAAACATTTTAGACAGGTCAGATTCATTATATGCAAGTCAAACAGGTTATTTATATTCCCAGACTGGAAAACAATGTGACTGTAATATGTGCCACTTATATGCCATTTCTACTTCAACACCTTTAAACTAGTGTGGGAGCAGAGCAGCTTCTGAAGCCAATATCTTGGCTGAGTTTCCTTTCATCTCATCTGCTGACTGGCTGACGTCATAAGACCTTTGCCAAAATTCTGTTTGGAAGGATGAAGCCTCTCATTCTCATCAGCACGGGAAAGCTCTGAAAGCCTCAGTAAGGATGATTTCAGGACTATATTCCACAAAAAATGGGTCATTAAAATGAAAATTTGTCTTCCGTAAATGAAATGGAGATGAAATAAAACTCCTGCACAAATTATATCTATCAAAAGTGCTGTCACTTCAACTGTGGATCAAGGAATTTAAACATCATCAGGCTATCCATTCTGGTCTTATAGAAATAATCACATTTTAAACACTAATGTCATGATACAGTCTGACATAAATCACATTTCCTTGCCCATTCGTTTAAGCTTTTGTATACTGTGACAGCTATACATGAACAAAAGGAGCAATTTATACAACAGTTTCACTCGACTTCAAGCAATGGGGGCTAAAATAAAGACTTCAAATGGAAAGCTCACATTATCTTTTCCATGAGCAGTTAACTTAAGAAATATTTGATTCATAATTAACAAATGACAAATTTCTCCATCTCATTTTATAAAGTTTAACTTAAATCCATGTATAAAAAAACCCCCAACTTTCTAACCTGGAATCACTGCAGTGTTTGGAATGCTGCAAAACCTACGCATAACAATGCCCCCGCTAAGAAACTCAGCAACAGCTGACAGTGTTACTCACTGCCACTTTCTAACTGATAAGCGAAAGATGGCCTTAAGGGAAGGACCGCATGGAGAAACCCTTGAATAATAATAAAACTCAAGAAGATCGGAAGTATTTCCAATGCATGACAGGAACTAACAACATGTCCACCAACTGGAAGAGCATTTTCACACACACAAGCAGAACCTTTCCATCCTTTTGGTAAACAGCGATTTTACCACCAAGTGTCCACCTATCACAATCTGTAGCTTGTATATTTATCTTCTTTACAGGATGAAAAATAAACTTCCAATAGTTGTCTGATATTATACTAAACAGTTGGTTGGATATCATGACAAACTGACTAGTTAACCAGGTATTTGTATTTAGAAATTATTAGGACACTTTACCTTAGGGCACGATGAGCTGGCCTAGTGGTTAGCATGTCTGTCTCCCGACTGGAAGACTGCAGGTTCTACTCACGGTCAAGTCATACCAAAGACCATCATAAAAATTGTACATACTACCATCTGGCAAGACACACTGCAATACAGATGTGAGTGGAGAGTCAAATTCTTGCAGTTACCAGAAGACTAGCCCCCCACTGTAACCCTAGCTGTATACGTGAGAGGCCGAGAGCTATGGAAGCAGAGATTGGTGCTGCCCAATGGGCCTCAAGAGACTGGTTAGTACTGGGATGGGAGACTGCCTGGGAAGACCAGGTCTTGGCACAGGAGGGACTTTGACTTGACCCTAGGGCAGTGTACATGCAGCTACATGACACTTACATAATGCCTTAATGATACAAACTTTTATAAAGGCTTATTGCGAAAGCTCTTAGCTGCAAT
The DNA here is from genome assembly GCF_027579695.1 of Neoarius graeffei. NCBI lineage: Eukaryota > Metazoa > Chordata > Actinopteri > Siluriformes > Ariidae > Neoarius > Neoarius graeffei. The sequence continues at coordinate 100,088,617 of NC_083569.1, forward strand.
AAGGATTGGTTTTGCCAATTTTGAGGTCCATGTTCATGTATCACATTCCACATTAGTCAAGCTACTGTGTATTGCAGCAACTTTACACAAGAGAAAGGAAGGCAAGAAGCTATGGAGCATTTTATATAAAGAATGGAACTATTTGATGAAAATATGACTCAAATAAGCTGCAGTGGCTCTTGACCATATAATGTGGGGGGCAGGAAAACATTAATAACAACACAGCCTCAAACAAAATGAAGTCAGGATGCTCTCATGCTTGACTTTTCCTATGGGGTACAATCTAGTGAAATTTTAGAGTGACTATACACTACTGTTCAAAAGTTTGGGGTCACTTTGAAATGTCTTTATTTTTGAAAGAAAAGCACTGTTCTTTTCAATGAAGATCACTTTAAACTAATCAGAAATCCACTCTATACATTGCTAATGTGGTAAATGACTATTCTAGCTGCAAATGTCTGGTTTTTGGTGCAATATCTCCATAGGTGTATAGAGGCCCATTTCCAGCAACTCTCACTCCAGTGTTCTAATGGTACAATGTGTTTGCTCATTGCCTCAGAAGGCTAATGGATGATTAGAAAACCCTTGTACAATCATGTTAGCACAGCTGAAAACAGTTTAGCTCTTTAGAGAAGCTATAAAACTGACCTTCCTTTGAGCAGATTGAGTTTCTGGAGCATCACATTTGTGGGGTCGATTAAATGCTCAAAATGGCCAGAAAAATGTCTTGACTATATTTTCTATTCATTTTACAACTTATGGTGGTAAATAAAAGTGTGACTTTTCATGGAAAACACAAAATTGTCTGGGTGACCCCAAACTTTTGAACGGTAGTGTATATTACACAACCCTGAGCTGGCCTAGTGGTTAGCATGTCTGCCCCTTGACTGGGAGATCGTGAGTTCTACTCATGGTCATGTCATACCAAAGACCATCATAAAAATGGTACCTACTGCCATCTGGTGATGCGCTGCAATACAGATGTGAGTAGGGAGTCAAACTCTCATGGTTACCAGAGGACCAGCCCCCCACTCTAACCCTAGCTATATACTAAGTGAGAGGCTGAGGGCTATAGAAATGGAGATCAGTGACACCCAATGCGCCTCAAGAGACTGGTTAGTACTGGGACGGGAGACTGCCTGGAAAGACCAGGTCCTGATGCAGGAGGGACTTTGATATAATACACAGTTATGAGGCGACAGTACCTGGTCATCCAGTGTGTAGTTTTAGATGTATATTTTTTCGACTGTGTCCAAAATTTCCATTCCAACTACATCTTGAAAACCACAGACGAGACCATCAATGATGGCGTAGCTCATTCCAGCCCCGTCTAGTCCAGAAGGAACGGTCTAAAGTGGGTCATCTTGCACAATAAATGTTGCAAGCTATATCCACTATATACAATCTATATATAGAAGCGATATCCACCCTAGGAATACCGACCTATTTGCCAGAAAGAATCCAAAACAGCGAGGAGTTGACAAGAAGAAGTGATTTTTGTTGAACTGCTCATTAAGGCTTAATTAGTCCATAACTTCATTAATAATTGTAATTAAGCAAATCTGGGTAGAAGTTATATGCACCCTAGGTCCTCCTACCTTCATGCCAGAAAGAATCAAAGTTGGTGAAGAATTGAGGGAGAAGAAGGAAACTGCTCGTTAGGGATTGATTAATTACTCCATATCTTCATTATTAATTGTAATTATGAAAATTTGGGTCGAAGCTATCTATCATATATGCACCCCAGGCAGACCCACCTTCCTGCCAAAAAGAATAAAAATTGGTGAAGAATTGAGAGAGAAGAAGTGATTTTCATGAAATGTGGACAATGATGGACAGACGACAGACAACACATGATGGCATAAACTCATCACCTGTCGGCCGGATGAGCTAATAATAAGAATAATGATCGGAACTAGCTTTTTCTCAGCCCTTGTACGGGAAACAATGTCACTGTGATGTGCATGCATTTCTGATGTCCAGACATTGTCCAATCCATAATCCCCCATTTCCTCTGATTGTGCCTTTGATTGTGCAAATGGATTAGATTTTAATTCTGATGATCTTCTATCAAACAAGATCTTCATGGATGTATAGTATTTTAAACTAGCCCAATCTGGCAACCCTGTCGTTAATCGCCCTGTCACTGAAAATGAAGGTAGAGGTAGCTTGTAACCATGGAACCGTCTGTGCTCCTCCAGATGATCAATGAAAAATAATACGACTTCGAGCAGGTCGGATTCATTCTTCCTTCTGTACAGCCCCATGTATTTTAAAATCCTTCTGTGCATACTCATAGCAGTATAATCTACCGTGTTCAATAACAGCAGAATCTCACCATGTCTCAACCCAAGCATGAAATAGAACTTGATTAAATCATGTAAATGAGCCATATTACCCAGTTTATTCTCCAAACACCTCATTCACACCATCATTTCAAGCATGAGTTTAATATTATCACGTTATAATATGAAAAGTTTCATATTTTAACAACAGGAAACCTAATTATCATGTTATAACGTGAACATGTATTGTTATAATGTGAAAAATATACTGTTATAATAATAAACATTTTATGTTATTATGCAATACTGATTTGTTTTTTTTTCTGGTGTGGCAGCAATACGCTTCCATACTATGGAGCTAAAATGGGCAACTTGCGCAACTTCTTGAAAGACGAGCAAATCAATAGAATATTGATCACTCAAAAGAGGTAGTTAGCATTTCAATGGAATTTAAAATGTATAGATTTGTGAACAATGCCGGGGTGGCCCTATATTTAGCCGGGACCATCCCCGGCCCAAACCATCAATGGTGGCCTGCTTGGAGCATGGGGAAAATAATTTTCACTAATTTTGGTCACTGATCTTATTCTTGCATTAATCATCAATTCAACGGCACTCTGCATTTTCACATGGCAGCCCAGACGCCGACAGCATCGCAGCAGATTAAATAGGCGCTACCAAATAAGGAAATTCTCCCCTCCCCTCTATTGCAGTTTGTTTGGTCCAAGACTCCTTCTCTGTATTGCGGGGAACTTAAACAACATTGGCGCGAAACAGCGCGCGTCAGTGATGGAGGGCAGAAAGAGGCCAGGTGGAACCGAAAGGGAGAAGCTTAAAAAAAGGAAGGAGGTGGCAGCAAAATGTGCCAAATTGACAGATATGTTCTCAAGACCAGCTGGTAGGTTACGAAAGATATGGAGTATGATAACCCTGTTTGTCGATTTTATCAGTCTATGCTAGGCCTATAATGTGTCGATAGTTTGCGATGTCAATTCAGCTTTTTGATGTCATGTGAAATCTCGCAATTTACACGGTATAGATGTGGTGTATGTCTTAATTCTAAGAAGAACCGGACATTGCTTTACATCCCAGTTATTAACAATTTTAGATGAACAGGTCCCAAATGTGCTGTTGCGCGTTATTTCCTCATCCAGCCTATTTCATCTCGCTGTCACACCGTGCATTTCCACAGGCGTGCACACATTGTGGTTATGAACACATAGGCCTAGAAGTCATATTTGATGTTAAATAATTGTTGTTAAATATATAACTTAGAAGAGGTGTATGCGTATGCCAATATTCTAAGCAGAATCGAACACTTGCTTTAGCCTGCATTTTATTTAACCATTTCTGAGTTGCCTAATGCGCCCTCACGCTTTATCTGCCGGTTGCTGAGTACCCAGCATTGTTGATTTGCCATTATTTTCGAGGCGTATGCGGCATGTAATGCACAAGCATTGGTTCAAATGCACGCGAGAACCTATATTGTTAAAGTGAAGTGAAGTTTACCTGAATTTAAACCAAATAAAAAGCATTGTGAAAGAACAGTTATTTGTTTTATCTTTTTTAATGTACTCAAATTCCTCCTCCATTTCAAAGTGGCCTGAATGTGAATTAAACTCCCGGACTGAAAACAGGGCCCACTCCGGCCCTGTTTGTGAATGAGGACTTTATAAAGATTAGCATTTGTTGATTGGCTGATATACTGTATGTACAGAGGTGGGCTCTGCTCCACTCCCTCCTCAGATGGGCAAACCACCACTGCAAATAAGGTTCTGTTTTTGGTGTTAGAGTGGAAAGACGTTTCCATAGTCAAGAACATATCCTCCACATTTTCACAGCTAGACCTACATGCACAGGTAGCACCTTTCAGAAACATTGATCAGACCAAAATAAAGAACTGACAAGATTATCCAAGAAGCATTTTGGTAAGGATCCAGTCTTACTCAGAGCTCCAGCAGCTTGTTTTGTCACATAGCTACCAGCAAGTCAGTTTGATGATTCCACTTTTATATAAGCCTGATTGAAAAAGAAGAGAGGGTTGTGATGTCGGTGTGAAAGTATGCAGTCTAAATGCTTGCATTTATCAGCAGAGAACAAAGCTCTGAACAAGCCGTGGGAACATGAACATGAACATAGGCTTGGTATGAACTTTTTAATAATAATAATAATAATCAGTGATTGCTGGTTGTGATAGATGGGAAGGCTAAAATTTGAAAATATAATATCAATCAATAGACAATGAAACTGTAAGCATTTAACAATGCATCAATGGATGCATTGGCAGGGGTGGAGTTTAGTGCTTATAAAGCATTTATACCAGCCGCCCTGGATAATAACCATGAATAAAAGAAATTCCTTTCAAGGTGAGAGAAACATCACTTACCCACTTAGCACAACAACAAAGTCCATGACGTTCCAGCCATTTCTCAGGTATGAGCCCTTGTGGAAAACAAACCCAAGAGCTAGCAGCTTGATGCCAGCTTCGAAACAGAAGATCCCAATAAAATAGGGCTCTGTCTTCTCCTGTTGGAGTGCGAACACATAGAAAGGAACTAAATGAGTCCATATGCATGCCATTCAAGAAAAAGGTCCACAAGATTTAATTTACTTCTTTCTATTCAACCTTAATTCTCCATACAGTGCTCTCAGATTATTTAGCTAGGAGATAGGGTTTTTCTTTTTGTATAACAGAGTGGTGTCTAGACGGTAGGTGAGCTTGTTTCAACCTTTATATTTTATTTCAATGCCTTGATTAAGTCAGAAAAGGAGAGGAAACTAGCGCTGCGTCGTTACCATGGTTAAGCGAAGAGCAGGGATACAGGGATGAGTGAGAGGTGAGATAAAGACATGCAGCACTTTGTTTCCTGTTACTGCTCAACCCCCCCCCCCCCCCCCAAAAAAAATCAGCCTTTGCTATTAATATGACATTTCTCATTATGTTGACGAGTGCTACATGCATCGATTTGCAGTATCAGCCCATGAATCACACATACACACCGAGCGCAAGGGCTGTGGGCGTTGCAGATATGACGTGTGATTGTATATTAAGTGAACACATCCTCCACTTTCTCATTGTGGAAAGATCATCATGATCACGGCGCAACTCTTATCTCACCTGGAGATTCAGACTTAAAAGCTCTTTAGCGTAGAAACATGGATCTGATAACATGCCATCAAATGACTCAGTATTGTTTAACAACACTTATACTTTTTTTTTTTTACTGCAATGTTAAAAAAGTATACAGAAAATTCCCCAGTGTTCATGCAATGCTTATAGTGCTTGCATAAGTCCAGGAGGTATAGTTGTTAAAAAAACAAACAAACAAACAAACAAACAAACAAACAAACAAACAAACAAACAAACTCACCAGTCTTTTGGCCATGGGCGTCTTATCCTCACCGGGAAGATGCTGCTCCAGAGCCAGAACAACACAGTTGGCGATGATAGTAGCCAGGATCATGTATTCAAATGGAGTAACAGTAAGGTTAAGGTGTATATAAATCTCTCATAAGATGGAGGACAATCATTAAATGAAAAATAAATAAATTGCATATTAATCTTATCATATCACTGACATGCGATCATCAATGATGTTCAAAATTATGCAATTATTTAGTTTAAAATTGGTTCACTGACATGTTGTTAACAGTTTCCTACATTACCCACAATGCCATTTGACTACCATCTAATAGTGACGCCAACAGCATTTACCCCTTGCTTCATCTCTAACTAAAGAGAGCGATGCAACAGTGATTTAGTCCTGTAGTCTATCCAGTTCTCTCATTTGCACTTCTGTACACTCTGCTCAAACAGATCAGCTTTCAAAGCTTCAGCTTTCATGCTAATACCACCAACACCTTCACCCTCATCATCTTGTTGAATGCCAACGAGACGAGACGAGCCTCTGCTGTAAATGTACACAACCACGTCCTATAACTGCACTGCATTCTGGGATGTCCACTATTTTTATGATGGATTTCTCATTAATATGATGTTGAATGTCACTGGAAAATAGTGAGTTAGAACAAAATCAAATCAAATCAAGTTTATTTGTATAGCGCTTTTAACAATAAACATTGTCGCAAAGCAGCTTTACAGAATTTGAACGACTTAAAACATGAGCTAATTTTATCCCTAATCTATCCCCAATGAGCAAGCCTGTGGCGATGGTGGCAAGGAAAAACTCCCTCAGACGACATGAGGAAGAAACCTCGACAGGAACCAGACTCAAAAGGGAACCCATCCTCATTTGGGCAACAACAGACAGCCTGACTATAATATTAACAGTTTTAACAGGTATAACCCTCAACTGTCCTCATAGGGCCGTCCTTCACAAGAGCGGTGCGATAAAACTCCGACCAGACACAGGGCACCAGAATGGATCAAGCAGGTCCGAGGGGCAGAAGAGGCTAGCATCTCAATCCCAGGATCAACAATGTAACAAAAGCTCTTGCTCTTTTGTTTATAGGAGTGTGGCAGTGGGGGTGTGATTGAACGTCGGCTGTGGGTGGCGAGGAGTCATGTAGAACCGGCAGGTATAACACGTGATGATTCGCACCTGTATCTAATCACCGGCAATCCAATAATGTGTGTTTTTATTGTCTGCTTTCTGAGAAGCTGGTGAGCAGAGAGAGAGAAGCAGCACATTGCCATGTGTGTGCGCACATGTGTGAAGCATTAAAGATAGCTGAGAAGCTCATATAATAATAATAAACCCAGCCCAAGTTGTCGCAAGCCTGTCTCCCAGTACCTCATTTTCCCACGAACCACAAGAGTGATACACTGGTGGAAAAACCCTGGAAATTGAGGAAGAAGTGCCGTTATGGAGTCCTTGCCCATCACTGAAATCATCGAGACCCTTGCTGGCATCCATTGATACCAATTTAAGGCCTCTGTCGAGCTGTACACAGAGCAGGAGCAGCATTCCCAGGGTCTGCTCCAAGCATAGATGGAAGAATGGCAGGTGCTCCAGAGCCTGGTGCAGCTAACGAGGACTCAGCAGCAGCAGCCCCAGTGGCTGAAGCAGGCTTGCGCCATCTCATGCTCACAAAGATGAGTCTGCATGATGGTCCTGAGGCCTTCGTTGAGCCCTTTGAGCATGCCGCGGAGGCTTGCACTTGGCTGACCACGCAGTGGGTGGTCCGCCCACTGCTGCTACTGATGGGGGGAGCCCAGCTTGCAAAAGGTCAGCGGCACCTTGGAACAGCACCGTCAGTGTTTCCGCTTGTTGATGTTCAGTGAGCTCAGTCACCTGTTTGCCTTTGCCCAGCAGCTCCCCCATGCCTGTCAAAGGTGTCTGCTGGCTAAGGAGAGTGATGCCAATGATGTCACTGACCTAGTGGTATTGGAGTAGTTTGTCATTTGGCTGCTGGAGGGGATGACAGAATGGGTCCAGTGCCACCATCCAACATTTGGCAATCCAGTTGGCAGATGACCATGTTATAGCGTTTCCTGAGACAGGCAGTCACCCTAACCCTCCTCTCTCTCTCTCTCTCTCTCTCTCTCTCTCTCTCTCACACACACACACACACACACACACACACACACACACACACACACACACACACACTCTCCCTCTCTCCCTCTCTCTCTCTCTCTCTCTGTCTTTCCCCATCTTCTCCCTTCTCTGCCCCGATCCTGGCACTATGAAAGTGGAGGCCAATTCCCTCAAAATCAGTTCCCTGAACCTGTGTTTCTCCCCACTGTTTCTTACCCCATTCATCTTTCTTTCCAGGGTCTCCATTAACTCCCTCTCTGTCTGCACATTTGGAATCAGCCATGCCTCCCAAAATCGGGATAAAGTTCGGGCAGATCTGCAGGTATGGCAGGAAAACCAGTTGATTCCAGGATCAGCATTCCTTTCCAGCACTGGAATCCTAATCCAGATTCCTGATGCACCTCAAGCCTCTCCTGATCGAGCAAGAATGTACCATGTGTCAGGCTTTGGTGAACTCGGGGTAAAATCAGACCACAGTTCAACAAAGCCAAATTCAATGCAGAACACTGGGAAATGCATAATTGGTGAAGTTGAGGCATGAACACAGGGATCTTCACGAGTATCCACTGGTGCCGGTCACTATTCAATTTATGGGAGAAAAGCATAATGTTTAGATGGCAGTTAGTCTTCACCTCACCCATCCACTAATTCTGGGAACAAATTGGCCAGGGTTTCAAGTACCGGTAAAGCATATATTTGTGGATGGTTCCTGCATTAGTGAGATTTGGGGGGATTCTAGTTTAGGACAGCATGGCGGTGCAATGGTTAGCACTGTTGCCTCACAGCAAGAAGGTTCTGGGTTTGAGGGGTTTGAGCCCAGTGGCCAATGGGCCAGATTTCCTACCTATACTTTTCCATTATTAAAGACTGATGCAGGACACTCAAACTAAAGAGGAAATGACCCAGTTATTGGCCCTGAAAAGCTGTTGGGAACTTTTGCTCCATGTGGCTCATCATAATCCCCTGGAAGGGCATTAAGGACAGGATAAAACACTAAACTGTCTTATGGCCTATTTCCATCAGCTGGACACTTGCAATGATGTTCACAGGTAGTGTGCGGCATGTCATGAATGTCAAATGGTGAATCTGTCAGCCACCCCAAAAGTGCAATTGCACCCTTTACCATTGATCAAGATCCTCTTTGAAAGAATTATTATAGATCTCATCAGGCCATTAGATAGTAATGCACAAAGGCATCACTTTGTATTAGTCTTAGTGAATTACACAATGCAATATCTGGAAGCAGTGTCCCTGTGCAACATTTCTGCATGCAGTGCTGCTGAAGCACTCTTTTGTGTTATCTCCTGACTCTGGATCCTGAAAAAGATCCTGAGTGATCAAGGCAAAATGTCCATGTCACTCATACTGCATGAACTGTTTGAATTACTAGGGATTAAATTGATTAGTACCAGAGTGTACCATTTACAAATGGATGGGCTGGTCAAACAATTTAATAAGATGCTTAAAGTTCATAAGTTTGTGTGCAGGGATGTGAGAAATTGGGATAGATGGCTGGAACCCCTCTTATTTGCAGTACAAGCAGTCCTGCAAGTCTCTATAGGGTTCTCCCCATTTGAATTATTGTATGGTCGCCAGCCATGTAATGTCTTGTATGTCATTATGGAAAATTGAGAGGGACCTTCTGAAAGTAAAAATGAAATTCAGTATGTTCTTGACCTGAGAGTAAAACTCCACAGACTGAGTCACTTAACCCAGGAGAATTTGCTTCAGGTACAAGAACAGCAATCCCAACTGTATAATAGTGAGGCTCAACTATGGGAATTTGCTCCAGGAGATAAAGTGCATGTTTTACTTCCACATAGAGTTCTAAATTACTCACAAAGTGGCAAGGACCCTTTGAGGTCACATGGCAAATCAGATACATCAAATATGATGTCAGTTGAACAGATTGAGGTGAGGAACTTCAATTATACCACTTCAATCTCCTGAAATAATGGAGAGAGGACATTCCTGTGCCTCTGGTGATGGTGGTTCCCAAGAGGGATGAGGGAGGACCTGGGACTGGAGGTAAGTCTAAAAAGTGCAGCCCAGTTCATCCCTTTGGCAATCCCCTGTGGAGACCACTTCTCCCCGTTCCAGAGAGAACAGGTTGCCAGGTTGCAGGAATTTTCTGATGTGTTTTTGTTTCTACCTAGTCACACTAACATGATAGAGCACCACATTGAGACTCCTCCAGGAGTGGTGGTATGCAGCCACCCATATCGTTTACCTGAACACAAATAAAGATTGTTTGGGATGAATTCAAGGCAATGTTCAACATGGGGGTAATCAAGGAGTCCCATAGCAATTGGAGAAGCCCGATGGTCTTGGTGACCAAGATCGACAGGTTAGTCGGTTTCTGTTTGGATTTTAGAAAAGTCAGCATGGCATCTAAATTTGACACATATCCGATGCCTCGCACTGGTGAACTGCTTGATTGGTTAGGTGTGGCTTGCTTTTATTTGACACTGGATTTGACTAAGGGATATTGGCAGATTCCCTTGACTCCAATATCCCAAGAAAAAAGTGGCACTTTGTTTACAGCACTTTGCCACCCTTCCATTTGGGTTGTTTGGAGCCCAAGCTACATTTCAATGTCTCATTGACAGAATCATCCACCCACACAGTGCATATGCTGTTGCTTACTTAGATGACATAATCATTTACAGTAATGATTGTCAGTAGCATTTACAACATCTGAGGGCTTTCCTGAGATCATTTAAACAAGTGGGAGTCACAGCAAACCCAAAGAAGTGTGCAACTGAGTGGGTGGAAATATGGTATCTGGACTTCCACTTGGGTCATATGCAGGTGCATCCCCAAATTGATGAATGCAGTGACTAGGGTCTACTCAAGACCCAAGACAAAAAAGGAGGTGAGTCAGTTCCTGGGGCTGGCTGGCTATTATAGAAGGTTTGTACCTAATTTTCAGAGATCACCAGCCTGCTGACTGACCTCACTAAAAAAGGGACACCAGTAAATGGAGCCGTGCGAATGGGCTTTCTGCCAAGTCAAGTTTATTTTTATAGTGCTTTTAACAATAGACATTGTCGCAAAACAGCTTTACAGAATTTTAGTGACTTTAAACATGAGCTAATTTTATCCCTAGTCTATCCCTAGTCTATCTCCAGTGAGCAAGCCTGTGGCGATGGTGGCAAGGAAAAACTCCCTCAGACGACATGAGGTAAAGGGGGTCTTGTGTGGTGGCCTGCTGCTGCATTCATTGTCATTTCTCTCCCTTTTGTCTCCCTTTTGGGTGGAGTCACTAATGCTTGGGTGCTTGTTCATGTGCGCAACCAGCAGTTCATTAAATATTAAACTCATGAATTACATGGATAACTGTTGTGTTAAACTGAAATTAAATGAAGTGCCTGTTTGAGCAAACCGACAAGACAGATTGCTTCAGGATGGATTTTGTCAGTTACTTTCTTTTTCCCGTGGGGTCAACTGTGTAGGAAAATGTGGGCTGCGATAGTGAGGTAAGAAAGAGAGTGCAGGCAGGGTGGAGCAGTTGGAGAAGGATTTCGGGAGTCATTTGTGATAGGAAAGTCCCAGCAAAAGTGAAAGGTAAGATGTATAAGACAGTAGTGAGACCAGCTTTAATGTATGGATTGGAGACTGTACCCTTAACGAAGAGACAGGAGGCAAAGTTGGAGGTGGTGGAGTTGAGGATGTTAAGCTTTGTGATGGGAGTGACGAGGTTGGACAGGATAAGGAACAAGCACATCAGAGGGACAGCACACGTAGAGAGCTTGGGAATTAAGCTAAGAGAGATGAGACTGAGATGGTATGGGCACATCCTGAGAAGAGATGCAGAGCATGTGGGAAGGAGAATGTTGAGGATGGAGCTGCCAGGCACACGAAAACAAGGAAGGCCAAAGAGGAGATGCATGGATGTGGTGAGAGAGGACATGAAAGTGGCAGGTGTGGTAGAGAAGGATGCGGAAGACAGGGAGCAATGGAGACGAAAGATCCGCTGTGGTGACCCCTAATTGGGAGCGGCCAAAAAAAGAAGAAGACTTTCTTTTTCCCCTGTGTTTATTTAATCTTTATTCCTGTACTGACATTTGTGTGTTGCCTCAGCTAGCTAAGCCTTAAGACAGCTAACAGGCTAACTGCTGTCTCATTTATTATATCAAGGACAAAAAAAAAGAACAAACAAACAACAACAGCAACACACATTTCTTTGAGGCTTTGTTGTCATTTTGTTTTTACAGTTTGTTGTTGATTTGTGAGTTTTACTGAAGAAACATTCAAGCGAGTGATATTTTTGTTCCATTATAGCACCATATGTGAGCAGCGTTTATGAAGCCATGCTGGATAATTCACCGGAAATCCATCAGCAGTGACAGTATGGAAAACGGCTTCCTCGAGCAGCGTTACATTCATCGCTCGGGAAGTCTGCCGTACTGCTGTCTGCTGCCAGATTCTCAATCCAGCATCTTGTTGACCTGTGAAATGGACTTGCACAACTTCTTCAAGTTGGACCAGGGAGGAGCACCCTGTGCTCAGCTGCAAGCTCTCAGTGTAAGTACAACATGATCAAGAAGAAATGTCTGGTCATCAAATGGGTGGTCCTCAGCCTCCAGTACTACCTGCTGGGACACCCTTTCACTCTATGTTCCGACATGCTCCACTGGCTCCACTGCATGAAGGAGACCAGCACATGGATCATTCGGTACTGTCTGGTGCTTCAGCTCTTTAAGTTCAAGGTGTTCCACAGGCTGGGGGCACAGATGGTGGTGGTGGCTTCCCTCTCCTGCCAAGGGGCAAATCAGCTGCAGGCCAGACGGCTCCCCAGCCTGAGTCAAGCAGTAGAGGTATGTGGCAGCAGGGGCATGATCCCCCCTGCTGCTGTGGGTGGAGATGAGTCAGGTAGGATCAACAGGTAACACATGATGAGCCTCACCTGTGTCTAATCACTGCCAATCACTTTCCACACAACCACTAAATTTTCAGAGGAATAACAAAAATACAGCACCAACCAAAAAGTTATTGCCAGAATCACATCACAAATATTTCATTACAAATGCATTTCGTGTAGTTTAGGGCAGAGTTTTCCACCTGATTCACCTGAAATACACCTGATTCACCCCAAAAGCTAGACCGTACAAAAAAAAAAAAAAAACCCTCCTAAATTCAAGGGAATCTAATGCTAATCTGTGATTCTCATAATCATTTCCATTAGCTAGCTATTCACTAAAGTTACATGTGCATTGCAGTGGTAAAATAGAGTGCCATCCATACTAATAGCTTTGACTCTAAATTATGTTCAATGTGCCTTGTGATGAGTGTTTTGAAAACCATTTGCACAGTGGTTATTCTGTGTAGGCGGCTGTACTGAAAAAAAAAGTCCCTCACATTCACACCATATGCTGCAGTTAAAAGCCTCTTTGTAACTTGCACAAGAACATAAAGAATGAAGTCTGTAGTAAATTACAATTCTTCACCATACAATTCATCCTGAATTACAATCTACAGTAAATTATACTTCAGAGTTTCAAATGTTCTCTGTGCAGTGTCTGAATGGGTTTCCTCTGGGTTCTCTGGTTTCTTCTCACCAAACACCGTTACACTAAATTGCCCATCGGGAGAATGTGTGACCATCTGAGGTGCATTCCCACCTTGTGTCCAGAGGTCTCGGGATAGACTGTGGATCCACTACCACCCTGACCAACATAAAGTGGTTACTGAAGATGAATGAATGAATGAATGAATGAATGAATGAATGAATGAAGATTTCTTAAAGAAATGAAAGACAACTATCTAAATGTGAACACGTGCCTTAGGGCATAAAACAGTCCTCTCATCCATTAATAATTTCTCACCACCATCATAAACAGTGTCATTAAGCCACAATAAACAGCGTGATGAAACTGTGGGATTTTCAGTGATTCACGATGAACAGACCACGTCCACACAACAACGAGCCACTATAAATAGTCATCTCAGTTGTTTAGAACTTCCCACATCCGCTTAATCTCCGATTAGCTTCATGTAAAACACCTTCAGGGAGGTTATAAACAAGGACCTCATTAAAACACATCAGGTGAACGCAGGCACTTAATCTTTTCAGAGTTTTCCCACAGTCAAACAAAAAGGACAGGAGAGACAGACAGATTAAACAATAGGGAGTGACAGTCGCAGACAGATGTGGCCCAGCACTGTCGCAGTTTCAGCAGCACAGAAAAACACGTCCTTAGAAAAAGCATGGAGATACTGTCACTCCAAACAGAAAAAAACCCCAACCCCAAAGCAATTATCCATAGAAGCCATTGACAGGTTCAGACTTACATTCTTCACCCTTGTAACTACACAGATTTCCTCTTAGCTGCACTGCAGTTACTGTAATAATTCATAGTAAATCCTGAATAATATGCTTAAGGATAATTAATTAAGGAACAACAGCATAGTGCGACCAAACAGGGTTACTGAACTCCACCAAAATTGATTATTTTCCAATTAAAGCATGTCCTGAAGTGTTTTCATATCTATTTGATATCTCTTATACTCTTATAGTAGCTTAACCCCTTTATACAGTAAATAAATGCCCCTTCATTGGTGGTGTCCTTCATTGTGGCCTCCAACATAAAACCATCCCTTTTACATGTAGACAGTCAACAACCTGTCAGGTGCTTGTCATGACTAATTTATCAACTGATTCTCAGAATGCCAACAACTGAGAGTTTGTTGATGTTCAGTAGATAATCTACATATTTCCCCCAGGATTGGTAAATGACAAACCACAGTCCATATCTAGACCTAGCAAAGTATTCCAAACTGAGTACTTGGAAAAACACCTACTATTTCAGTGACTCTAGTTTTCTAAACATGATCCAGCCTGGCTTCTTGTAGCAGGTCCTCTGTTATAGATTATCAAATTATGTCTGGCCATGATTTAGCTGAAGGAAGCTCATCAAACCAGAGACAAGCTATAGCAGTAGAGAGAGCTCAGAAATGGGAGTTTTCATTTTGATGAAAATGAATGAAACAACATATTGATAAGTGGCACGGCTTGTTAGAAGAAGATACAGTAAAAGCAGAATGTTTAAAGGTGATTGGACAGAGACATGTTTGTTTCCTTTCCCTACATCACACTAAAAAAAAGAAGTCTCATCTGTTTAGTCTGTGACACTAGTCAAAATTGGGAACATGAAGCTCCAGTACAAAAAAAAAGACGTTAAATTGTCATATTGAGCCATTAACACCAAATCAATGATTAAGTATTGAAAAGTAATTGTTGTTGCTGCCATCCAGATCCTTTGCAAGCAAGGAAGTTTAAGTAACTGGACAAATTTTCCATATATTTCATTTGGCTGACACTTTTATCAAGGGCATACCATGAGCTGGCCTAGTGGGTAGAGCATCCACCTTTTGACAGGGAGATTGTGAGTTGTGCTCATGGTTGGGTCAAACCAAAGATCATGAAAAAAATGGTGCCATCTGGCAAGGCACGCTGCAATACAGATGCAAGTGGGGAGTCAAACTCTTGCAATTACCAGAGGACTAGCCCCTGCTGTAACCCGAGCTACGACCCCGATTCCAAAAAAGTTGGGACAAAGTACAAATTGTAAATAAAAACGGAATGCAATAATTTACAAATCTCAAAAACTGATATTGTATTCACAATAGAACATAGACAACATATCAAATGTCGAAAGTGAGACATTTTGAAATTTCATGCCAAATATTGGCTCATTTGAAATTTTATGACAGCAACACATCTCAAAAAAGTTGGGACGGGGCAATAAGAGGCTGGAAAAGTTAAAGGTACAAAAAAGGAATAGCTGGAGAACCAAATTGCAACTCATTAGGTCAATTGGCAATAGGTCATTAACATGACTGGGTATAAATAGAGTATCTTGGAGTGGCAGCGGCTCTCAGAAGTAAAGATGGGAAGAGGATCACCAATCCCCCTAATTCTGCACCGACAAATAGTGGAGCAATATCAGAAAGGAGTTCGACAGTATAAAATTGCAAAGAGTTTGAACATATCATCATCTACAGTGCATAATATCATCAAAAGATTCAGAGAATCTGGAAGAATCTCTGTGCGTAAGGGTCAAGGCCGGAAAACCATACTGGGTGCCCATGATCTTCAGGCCCTTACACGGTACTGCATCACATACAGGCATGCTTCTGTATTGGAAATCACAAAATGGGCTCAGGAATATTTCCAGAGAACATTATCTGTGAATACAATTCACCGTGCCATCCGCCGTTGCCAGCTAAAACTCTATAGTTCAAAGAAGAAGCCGTATCTAAACACGATCCAGAAGCGCAGACATCTTCTCTGGGCCAAGGCTCATTTAAAATGGACTGTGGCAAAGTGGAAAACTGTTCTGTGGTCAGACGAATCAAAATTTGAAGTTCTTTATGGAAATCAGGGATGCCGTGTCATTCGGACTAAAGAGGAGAAGGACGACCCAAGTTGTTATCAGCGCTCAGTTCAGAAGTCTGCATCTCTGATGGTATGGGGTTGCATTAGTGTGTGTGGCATGGGCAGCTTACACATCTGGAAAGACACCATCAATGCTGAAAGGTATATCCAGGTTCTAGAGCAACATATGCTCTCATCCAGACGACGTCTCTTTCAGGGAAGACCTTGCATTTTCCAACATGACAATGCCAAACCACATACTGCATCAATTACAGCATCATGGCTGCGTAGAAGAAGGGTCCGGGTACTGAACTGGCCAGCCTGCAGTCCAGATCTTTCACCCATAGAAAACATTTGGTGCATCATAAAACGGAAGATACGACAAAAAAGACCTAAGACAGTTGAGCAACTAGAATCCTACATTAGACAAGAATGGGTTAACATTCCTATCCCTAAACTTGAGCAACTTGTCTCCTCAGTCCCCAGACATTTACAGACTGTTGTAAAGAGAAAAGGGGATGTCTCACAGTGGTAAACATAGCCTTGTCCCAACTTTTTTGAGATGTGTTGTCATGAAATTTAAAATCACCTAATTTTTCTCTTTAAATGATACATTTTCTCAGTTTAAACATTTGATATGTCATCTATATTCTATTCTGAATAAAATATGGAATTTTGAAAATTCCACATCATTGCATTCCGTTTTTATTTACAATTTGTACTTTGTCCCAACTTTTTTGGAATCGGGGTTGTATATAATAGGCAAGAGGCCAAGGGCTATAGAAGCAGAGATCAGCACCACTCAATGCACCTTAAGAGCCTGGTTAGTACTGGGACAGGAGGAACTTTGACTTTTTTTTTATCAATGGCTGAATAGTTGAGAGCTATTAGCAGGGACACTTATACCCCTTTTCCACCAAATCAGTTCCAGGGCTGGTTCGGGGCCAGTGCTGGTGCTGGTTCACAACTTGTTCAACTTGCGAGCCAGCTGAGAACCAGTTTGCTTTTCCATAGCTCGCGGTGCTAAGGGGAGCCACGTCATTACGTCGCTGTATACATCAGTTACTTCGCTGTATACGTCAGTTACGTCAGTGTGTTTGCATAAACCTTGGCGAGAACATTGAAGCAACAACAACATGGAGAAGAAGAAGGAGCAACAACAACAGCAATAATAATAATGGATGATTTCGCGTTTGTACAGCTGCTGCTTCTCGTCGCTTAAAAATGGCGAGCTTTCACGGTCTTGCTATTGTTGTTGGTCTTAACAACTCCGCCCCCTCCCCCCCACTGACGTAAGCAGTTCTTTCCTCTGGCCCAGCAAAGAGTTGGTGCTAGCCTGGAACCAGTTTTTCTGGCCCCAGAGCCAGTTCTTTGTCAGTGGAAACAGAAAACCCGGTTCCAAACTAAGCACTGGTCCCGAACCAGCCCTGGAACTGCTTTGGTGGAAAAGGGGCATTGGTGGTGCTAGGATTTGAACTTATAACCTTCTGAGCAGTAACTCTGCACAGCCTACCAATGCTTTAAGCACTGAGCTACCACTGCTTTTCTTTTTTCATTGAATACCCTTGGTGTCGACAACTAAATTATCCCTAGTGCTATCAGACTTTTGAATCCAATCTATGCAAAATTAATTAACATTTTTGAATATCTACCGTATAATGGCGGCACTGCGGTGTAGTGGTTTGTGCTGTCACCTGACAGCAAGAAGGTTCTGGGTTTGAGCCTGGTGGCTGACAGGGGCCTTTCTGTGTGGGGTTTGCGTGTTCTCCCCGTGTCTGCGTGGGTTTCCTCCGGGTGCTCCAGTTTCCCCCCACAGTCCAAAGACATGCAGGTTAACTGGTGACTCTAAATAGACCGTTGGTGTGAATGTGAGTGTGAATGGTTGTTTGTCTCTATGTGTCAGCTCTGCGATGATTTAGCAACTTGTTCAGGGTGTACCCCACCTCTCGCCCGTAGTCAGCTGGGATAGACTCCAGCTTGCCCGTGACCCTGCACAGGATAAGCGGTTATGGATAATGGATGGAATATCTATAGTGGACTATCTTCTATCTTAATAAGGTGTTACCAATCATTTTGTTTTGAACCCGGGTATAAATGAAATACCCAGACCAATATTTCTGACTAATTGTTTTGTAATTATGTAAAACTAAATGGGAGTTTTTCTAAATGTGCTTGCCTTAATGGCCCAATCATGAATTCCCTAAACAGAGCAGCAGATAGCTCATAATTACCTCTTAGTTAGTTTTTTTTTTTTTTACTGAGAGTGGAGTAAATGTATCTATCATATTTTTAAGAACTAATGGTTCCACTAGTGTTAAAAAGTCTCTGTTGGTCCATTACTAAAAAGAAACCTCATCAAATATAGCAATTCTGATTGGGACTTTGAGTTTAATGCAGCTATTAAATTTCACACATTAATCTCACATTGCCTTGGGAATTTGCTCCGATTATAAAACTGATGTTTTATGTCAATAAGACACACAAACAACTGAGACTTGGTGATGAGGTCCTCATTTTCCATGTCAAAATAATATGCAAATAAGGTATGTTTTACATTTATATGTATTCCCAGTGAGGGTAACTTTTAGCATATCTTTTAGAGTTTAGATAAAATCCCACTGATTAAAACCTTCCTGTCTTTAACACAGTCTCAGTGAGGAGTGTAAAAGGGGAAAAGAATCAGAAATCTGGGTTCTCATCCAGGATGTTTTCCCAGAAAGGTTAATCCATCTCAACCTTGAAGCATTCTGAAGATAAATTTAATCTAGGATTTGTCAAAATCAGCTTCTTGTACATTTCCAATATCAGTCAGGGAACTTTAAGCTACCTTTTATGATTAATTTACAGTAGCAGTGGTAACGCAAATTGTTACTCTCACTCAGGATCTTTCTATTTTATTATTATTATTATTATACTAACCTTTTTTAGGATGCTATTTCTCCCTCAGTTTTCAACCAATCATCACCAGATTTCACATGCAGAATACGTCTGGGCTGGATTAACTTGCTATGACATTTGGTGCTGATCTGGATCACCGAACCAGAATGATCCATGAACAACGGGCTTTTTTCCTCACTCAGCGTCATTCTCTATCTCTTACCATTTTGGATCTATAGGGTATGGTGACCAGACATCCCAGTTTGTAAGAGCTAGTGCAAATCACTGTGACTTTAGTCACAGTATCTATCTTGTTATTATTATTATTAATTCATCCATCCATACATACATCTGGCAGCATGGTGGTGTAGTGGTTAGCACTGTTGTCTCACAGGAAGAAGGTTCTGGGTTGAAGCCCAGTGGCCAACGGGGGCCTTTCTGTGTGGAGTTTGCATGTTCTCCCCATGTCTGCGTGGGTTTCCTCTGGGTGCTCCGGTTTCCCCCCACAGTCCAAAGACATGCAGGTTAATTGGTGGCTCTAAATTGACCGTAGGTGTGAATGTGAGTGTGAATGGTTGTTTGTCTCTATGTGTCAGCCCTGTGATGACCTGGCAACTTGTCCAGGGTGTACCTTGCCTCTCGCCCATAGTCAGCTGGGATAGACTCTAGCTTGCCTGTGACCCTGCACAGGATAAGCGGTTATGGATAATGGATGGATGAATTCAGCCATCCATTATCTATAGCGTTTTTCCATCAGAGTTGCAGTGGAAGTTGGAATCAATCCCAACTGACTTCGGGTGAAAAGCGGGGTACAACCTGGGCAGGTCACCAATCTATTGCAGGGCTAACACAGAGATGAACAATCATTCACACTTGCATTCACACTTGTGGGCAATTTAGAGTATCCAGTTGACTTAATCTACATATCTTTGGACCGTGGGAGGAAACTGGAGTACCTGGAGGAAACCCATGCAGGCATGGGAAGAACATGCAAACTCCACACAGAAAAGACATGGTGTGCCACAGGGTTTAAACCCAGGAACCTTCTTGCTGTGAGGCGACAGTGCTAACCACTACACCACCATCCCACCTTATTATTATTATTATCATCAGTATCATCATGATCTTCTGATGTTCCAGGGCTGTTGGTTATTATCTGCAAGAAGTCAGGGGGAATGAGCTTCCTTAAGCAGGATGAGTTTACACACATCACCTTACAGGCATTTAGCAGATGCCCTTATCCAGAGTGATGTACAACATACCCAGAGCAGCCTGGGGAGCAGTTGAGGGTTAGGTGCCTTGCCCAAGGGTATTTCAGCTGTCCTCCTGGTCCAGGGAATCAAACCAGTGACCTTTTGGTCCTAAAGCTGCTTCTCTAACCATTAGGCCATGGCTAGAGCAGTGTGGCTTTCAACTGACTGAAAAAATGATCATTTTCCTAACTCTACAACCACAACACAGCACATCCAATCACAGTCAGAACAAAATCTTACAGTGTAAGTAGATTATGTTCCCCAAGATACATACCATTTAAAATGTATCATCAATAGTCCAATAGCAGTCCTAAAGGTCCAGTTGTGTACCTTAAATATGTACATCATCTTCTAAAAGTATATAGCTGAAGCGCCCTTGATGGTACGATCCCAGTAGCAAACATTTTTACACCTAAATGCACACTTTAGTGCCTGTTTTCTGATAATGAAACAACAATTCTCAATGATCTTGGAGTCTTGGTGCTGGACACAAGACACCAAAACTACAGTGGTCCCCTTAGAGCAATGTTTTCATGTTTCTAGCTTTATCCCAGAGAATTTTGCCATTTCCCTGACACTCTGACACGTGATTCAACTTTCCCAAGCTTTAATGAGACCAAATGAGTGTGTGTCATACTATGGAAAACACTCAACCATGCTTTCTGGCTTACTAATACAACTGCATTGTCCATGGTGCTGACGTCAATCATCATCCACCACATGAAAAAAAAAAAGGAAAAACCTAATTTTCCACATTTGCAGATTGTTTCAACACGATAGGTTTTCTCTCAGCACTCAGATATATTCATAAATGCCAACAAAGCAAAGTAGAGACAACACAGTCCTGTTCTGAACATATTAAATGTGAAGTGCACTCAGTGGCCACTAGATACACCCACAATGTAGCTACAACCCCATACTGACCCTGTAAATGGTAACCCTATCATATAGGTTACTTTATCGGTGGACAGTTTCTGACTGTTGCCATGCACAGCTTGTCCGTCATTCCTGAACATACCCCTCAATGGAAATGTACATCCACTGACCAGATATTATTTCAGCAACACTATTATTAAACAGCACTGAGCAGATACATTCATACCACCTCAATGATATCTGGTCTGTGGTGGTCCTGTGGTTGTTTCTTTCCATTGGTCCAATTGTGGATGGGGTAATAGATTGTGAAGACCAACATATGGACTACAATTGGAAAGAAATGACCTACAAATAAAAGGGCCAATGAGTATTGGTGTACCTCAAGGACTCACTATTTATCCCTGAATAATCTGGGTAGTGTTGGATAAACAAGTGTTTTGGGGTTTTTTTAATATAGCATAGTGTAATTACCATTCATATTATTATCTACTCAATATCCACTGCACATATTCACTTCTCAGAGCCTTTATTTACTATATACTGTATATATTACATAGTCAACATGCACTTTGTTAATTTGCACAGTGCTACTACTTGAACTTCTGGTATATTCTTAATTGCATTTTGTTGCTGAGTGCCTGTATTGTACTATGCAATGATGATAAATGATCTATCTATCTATACTGTCAGAAATAGGGGTACAGTAGGAGTCCATTTCTGTCCCCCAAGGTACAATCTACACTAATGTACCCCTCAGGGCCCATTATTGGACCTCAAGGTAACTACGGTATGTGTACCTTTTTAAGGGCCAAAAGGTGCATATATGTTCCCAAGCAGTATATAAAGGGTAGAAATAAGTACCTTAGAGGGTCCTGTCCCAGTGACAAGCCATTGTAACCCTCCTTCTGCATTGTTTTGCCTGATGGCAGGTCCAAGTTTCTAGGGAAAATTTACAGTAGTGGGTTCCTGTTTTCTACTGGATATATACGGTATATATATATGCACGCCTATGAACAATTTAGAGTAGCCAGTTCATCTAACTGCATGTCTTTTGGACAGTGGGGGAAACCAGAGCACCCACAGGAAACCCACGAGAAGAACATGCAAACTCCACACAGAAAGGCCCCTGTCAGCCACTGGGCTCAAACCCAGAACATTCTTGCTGTGAGGCGACAGTGCTAACCACTACACCAACCCATTGTACCTACAATAATGTACTTTATTTTTCTTCGAGTCTCTCTCTCTCTTTCTCTCTCTCTCTCTCTCTCTATGAGGTGGCACACAGGATCTTTCCCTGACTGAAATTTACTCAAATTGAAGAAAATTTTCCTCTACACTAAATAACATTTGGTCCTGCTCTAAAAAGAGTAAAAGTTACTCTTTTGATAGAGCTGTTTTTTCCTCCAAATTTTACTCTCTAAACTTAAAATAGAGCAAAATTAACTTTTTTTTTTTTTTTTTTTTTTTTGAAGAAGAAGAAGAAGAAGAAGAAGAAGAAGAAATACTTTTAACTCTGGGGGGGAAAAAAAAGCCCAGTCATTTTTTCTGTGGATCATCACGGGTGCATCCTTTGTACCTTTAGGAAGTATCTTTTAACTGGGAAGGTGCATGCAGTGTACCTTGAATTTGGTTTCAGTGCACACCATAATGGCACAGTGGTGTAGTGGTTAGCACTGTCGCCTCACAGCAAGAAGGTCCTGGGTTCGAGCCCCGGGGCCGGCGAGGGCCTTTCTGTATGGAGTTTGCATGTTCTCCCCGTGTCTGCGTGGGTTTCCTCCGGGTGCTCCGGTTTCCCCCACAGTCCAAAGACATGCAGGTTAGGTTAACTGGTGACTCTAAATTGACCGTAGGTGTGAATGTGAGTGTAAATGGTTGTCTGTGTCTATGTGTCAGCCCTGTGATGACCTGGCGACTTGTCCAGGGTATACCCCGCCTTTCACCCGTAGTCAGCTGGGATAGGCTCCAGCTTGCCTGTGACCCTGCACAGGATAAGCGGTTATGGATAATGGATGGAATATCTATAGTGGACTATCTTCTATCTTAATAAGGTGTTACCAATCATTTTGTTTTGAACCCGGGTATAAATGAAATACCCGGACTATTGTTTTGTAATTATGTAAAACTAAATGTAAGTTTTTCTAATTGCGCTTGCCTTAATGGCCCAATCATGAATTCCCTAAAGAGAGCAGCAGGTAGCTCATAATTACCTCTTAGTTTTTGGTTTTGTTTGGTAGGTGTGAATGTGAGTGTGGGTGGTTGTTTGTCTCTATGTGTCAGGCCTGCGATGACCTGGCAACTGGTCCAGGGTGAACCCCGCCTCTCGCCCATAGTTAGCTGGGATAGGCTCCAGCTTGCCCGCGACTCTGTAGGACAGGATAAGCAGCTACAGATAATGGATGGATGGATGGATGGATGGATGGATGGATGGATGGATGGATGGATGGATGGATGGATGCACACCATACTCAAAGTGGTGATCCTTAAGGTCCTTAAAAATTAATATGTACTAAAGGTCCTTGATGGTGGGTGGCAAGGTGGTGTGGTGGTTAGCACTGTCGCCTCACAGCAAGAAGGTCCTGGATTCGAGCCCAGCAGCCAGCCAGGGCCTTTCTCTGTGGAGTTTGCATGCTCTCTCTGTATCTGCGTGGGTTTCCTCCGGGTGCTTCGGTTTCCCCCACAGTCCAAAGGCATGCAGGTTAGGCTAATTGGTGGCTCTAAATTGACCGTCCAGGGTGTACCCCGCCTCTCGCCCATAGTCAGCTGGGATAGGCTCCAGCTTGCCCGCGACCCTGTAGGACAGGATAAGCGGCTACAGATAATGGATGGATGGATGGATGGATGGATGGATGGATGGTCCTTGATGGTATCAGCAAGTGAATGTAGTAGAATTTGGTATTTGTATTTCTTAATGAACTCCATCAGCATCAGCATCATCACACACACATGCGTACACACAGGCATATGAATGAAGGTGTAGAAGGTAAGGTAAGGATATGGCCATTCTATGATCCTTCGCGCGTACTTCCTCACCGGGTTATTCTCAGCGAAGATGAACAGCGACCTGTTTGCTGTGAGACAGTTCCGGCTGCCCGGTGGTGGAGGTTTCGCGCGCCGCGCTTTGATGCTCTTTGGTGCCTCGTTACCGGGACCGTCTGCGCGCGCGCCCGAGCCCGCTGCGCCCGAGCCTGCGCCCGAGCCCGTCCCGTTCGGCGCGTGCTGTCCGGAGCGGACCATGCCGACCGGACGTGAAGCGAACGAGTGCGAGGAAGGAGCGCGATTCCGCTCTCACTCCATGCCAAGCGCATCCACTTCTGGAAAGCGAGGTCAGATCGGTGCTCCAGTCGTGCTGTTTACATTCCAGGAACTTTTCACCCCAAAAAAGTTGGTGGCTATGCATCAGATGTCGGACGGCGCGTAAGGTGCAGGCGCATCTCCTGTCCCCTTTCGCACCCGACTCGCACCCTGGTGTCCGACGGCGCGCGCGCGAGAATTTTTCCAACCAGCAAATAAAATAGCTCAAATAGAAATATGATGCATGCAAAACCTTGGAGAAATCAAACCGACTTCCGTTTCCAGTTGCATTGCGCAAAATTTCATTTCATTTCATTTCAAGCCCATATTCTCCTCCAAAACATTCACGAGGTGGCGGAAAATCCTGCACGTTGGTCTCACACTTCGGGTGCAAGAAGCATCATCGGCAGCATCAGCATCAGCAGAAAGACTCAAAAAGACTCAAGAAAGGCTGGAACGGTGTAGGAACAGTTGCCATCCTCCACCCACCCCCTCCCCTCCCCATCCACTACCATCTCCCACGTACTTTTTAGAGGAGCAGTTTATCTCTTTTCGCCCTCCAGGCAGATCGGGCCGCGGGAAAATCAGTTACCATGGCGATCTGTGTTACACTCATCCTTCCACTCAGTACTGTAGTGAGAGAGAGAGAGAGAGAGAGAGAGAGAGTGCATCATGCTCTTTACATGTGTAAGAATTGGCGTGGTGAAGAAAGCACTCAATGTTTCCATGCATGCAGTTACCTATAAAAATAGATGGTGATTTTGGTGCTCAGAGAGAAAGAGAGTTCAGACAGAACAGAATATCTCACATTTGAAAGCTTTTCTCACATTTCTAATTAGACAGAAAATGGTGCCATGCAAACTGATGGTTCGTATCTCGACGCTTCTTATAACTTCTCCTTCTCAATGCTTTGATGTCAAAACAGGGTGGCATGGTGGTGTAGTGGTTAGCGCTGTCGCCTCACAGCAAGAAGGTTCTGGGTTCGAGCCCAGCGGTTGGCGAGGGCCTTTCTGTGTGGAGTTTGTATGTTCTCTCCGTGGGTTTCCTCCGGGTGCTCCAGTTTCCCCTACAGTCCAAAGACATGCAGGTTAGGTTAATTGATGGCTCTAAATTGACCGTAAGTGTGAATGGTTGTTTGTCTATCTGTCAGCTCAGCGATAATCTGGTGACTTGTCCAGGGTGTACCCTGCCTCTTGCCCATAGTCAGCTGGGATAGGCTCCAGCTTGCCCGTGACCCTGTAGAACAGGATAAGCAGCTACAGATAATGGATGGATGGATGTCAAAATATAATATCTCATCTCATTATCTCTAGCCGCTTTATCCTGTTCTACAGGGTCGCAGGCAAGCTGGAGCCTATCCCAGCTGACTACGGGCGAAAGGCGGGGTACACCCTGGACAAGTCGCCAGGTCATCACAGGGCTGACACATAGACACAGACAACCATTCACACTCACATTCACACCTACGGTCAATTTAGAGTCACCAGTTAACCTAACCTGCATGTCTTTGGACTGTGGGGGAAACCGGAGCACCCGGAGGAAACCCACACGGACACGAGGAGAACATGCAAACTCCACACAGAAAGGCCCCTGTCAGCCACTGGGCTTGAACCCAGAACCTTCTTGCTGTGAGGCAACAGTGCTAATATCAGAATCATTCATTTGTAATGACCACATGACCGAGGTTGGAGGAATTTGCTTTTGGTACAGCATGATGGGGGTGGCAGGGTGGTGTAGTGGTTAGCACTGTCGCCTCACAGTAAGAAGGTTCTGGGTTTGAGCCCAGTGGCTGACGAGGCCTTTCTGTGTGGAGTTTGCATGTTCTCCCTGTGTTTGCATGGGTTTCCTCTGGGTGCTCCTCACAGTTCAAAACATGCAGGTTAGGTCAACTGGCTAGTCTAAATTGCCCATAGGTGTGTGTGAGTGTGCAGAAAGCACTGCTGCAATTCTGTCTGTCAACCAAAGCATGGTTCACCTCAAGCCTGGGTCAGGTTCAGCAGTAGCAGCAACAATGACAGCATGGTTGACAAGACATTGTCACGAAGCAGAAATCAGTATGTAGAGTGACAGTGGTGAGGAAAAAAAAACTCATTGAGATAACATCAGGGAGAAACCTTGAGAGGAACTAGACTCAAAAGGTGAACCCATTCTCTTGGATGACACCGCACAGTAGAATTATAAGTTACATATTGATCCTGAGGGGTGGCAGGGTGGTGCAGTGGTTATTAGTGCTGTGAGGTGACAGTAAGAAGGTTCTGGGTTCAAGCCCAGTGGCCAGCAGGGGCCTTTCTGTGTGGAGTTTGCCTGTTTTCCCCATGTCTGTGTGAGTTTCCTCTGGGTGCTCCAGTTTCCCCCACAGTTCAAAGACATGCAGGCTAGGCTAATTGGTGGTTCTAAATTGACTGTAGGTGTGAATGGTTGTTTGTCTCTATTGCCACTTTTCCACTACCAACGCGGCTGAGTTGGGCTGAGCCATGCCGTGCTGAGTTGGGCTGAATCGAGCTGAGTGGGGCTGTTGGAGTTGCATTTCGACTACAACCGTGCTGAACCGTGCTGGCTGGAAGTGGGTGGACACATTGGGTGGAGTTAGCAAAAGTGGGTGGACGTCACGTGATGTCGTTAGGCAGTGCAAACAGTGACATCAGTGATCTTTTAAGCAGTAGTCTCACGACCCAGAGAGTAAACAATAAACATGGAGGGCATGGAGTCGTTAGTGTTGCTGGTCTTGGTGCTGTGGCTTGTTGCCACCGACAACGCCAACAGATACTGGCAAGAGCGTATAGATGAGGCGAGGCGCATAAGGCTTCAGAAATTCTCGTAATTCTTCTTCTTCTTCTGGGTTTACGGTGTTTACAGATCCCAGCGTGCTCGCGGGGCGTGTGTGGGCATGTGAGGACACTCCTCCTCATCAATCAGTGCACAGGGGAGTGTCTGCTCACGCCCCTAGCCTCACTCGGCTCGGTTTGGCTCGCTTCAGCCCCACTCCAAAACCGTGCGAGTTTTGGGTGCTAAGCAGGGCTGAAGCGAGCTGAGTCGTGCTGCTCTAAGGCAGTCGAAACGCGAGCCGTGTCGGGCTGAAGTGAGCTGAAGTGAGCTGAAAAAGGGTAGTGGAAAAGGGCCATATGTGTCAGCCCTGCAATAACCTGGCGACTTGTGCACCCCACCTCTCGCTCATAGTCAGCTGGGATAGGCTCCAGCTTGCCTGGGACCCTGTAGAACAGGATAAATGGCTACAGGTAATGGATGGATGGATGGATGGATGGATGGATGGATGGATGGATGGATGGATGGATCCTGAGACACCAGTGGTGCTGACCTCTTCTGCTCCTCGGACTTGCCTGATCCATCCTGATGCTCTACGTTTGGTTGGAGTCTCATCACATCGCTCCTGTGGAGGACAGCCCCCATATGGACAGTCAAAAGTCACACTTGAAAGATGGCTCTGGACATTTACAGTCATACATTTATGGCTAAGGACTACAGTTCACTTGCTAACTTTAGGACTGCAGTTGTTATGAACAGTTTTGCACTTAAGTTTCCATCAGTGAACAGTTTATAATTTCAACAAAACAGACTTCATGTTAAAACTATAATGAATTTCCTGGTTACACAGTTATACTTTATGACTCTGTGGGACACAGTTATAGAAGCAAGTTATTTATAATCATGCTATTTGTTATCACCCAGATGAGGATGGGTTCCCTTTTGAGTCTGGTTCCTCTCGAGGTTTCTTCCTCATGTTGTCTGAGGGAGTTTTTCCTTGCCACCGTTGCCACAGGCTTGCTCATTGGGGATAAATTAGGGATACAATTAGCTCATGTTTGAAGTCTTTAATTTTCTGTAAAGGTGCTTTGCAACGTCTGTTGTTAAAAGTGCTATACAAATAAACAACTTAAATCATTACTCATTTTCAACTCTATACTATAAAGTCAAACAGTACTACAGGTTAATATGAGCAGACTGTGAATAAGAGTCCTGGGTCGAGCATAGGACCATCATTATGATAACAGCAGCAGCTTGTAGGTACATGTTTACAGTATCCACTGAAGGGCAGTACAAGGTAGTTTGGACTTTTTTAATGTACAAATAGCAGCAGGACTATCACGTCCCATGTTGTTTGAGTCACAGACTTATAGTCAACACCTTTTGTCTTACTTTTAGAGCTTTTTTTTTTTTGAATGCCTGAAGCATTAGATGTCTCATCTAAGAAAAGGAAATAATGAATGCATGTGTCTGATTACAATAACACCCAGAGCATTGGGCTGGAAGGCTTTCCAACTTGTTACACATTCAAATATCTGCATCTCTTTTACATGGCATGTCCTACAATCAACCAAAGCGAACAACCAGGGCTATGTTTTAACAAGACACAAGCACACATTGCCGTAATTGTCCACCGTTTCAGTGGGATGCATTTCTAAGCTCTCAGAATAATAATGTGTCAAAAATGTTTAAACACATGAAAAGGAGATAGAGAGATGAAACAAAGACAAGTGACACATGGCAGCCTGATGTGCAACAGCGCTGTCACAGTTTCAATACCATGGAAACACAGATTGCACAATATTAAACCCGAAGGTTGTAATTCTCCTACAGAGAATTACAATTTACAGGCTAAATTTAATTTTTGTGCCACTTTGTAGATAAATCTAGTTTGTTTATTCATTATCCAGGTAGAGAGTGATGATTTCTGCTTGGATGTCTTTCCAATCCACAGTCATAATTCATTTATTTCCTCTGTCCACATTCATAACCACTGATTAAATAGAAACTTCAAAAACAATTGAAACAACACACCATACATGTGTCCTTAATTGAAGAAAAAAAAAGAGTTCCCAAGACCTTAATCATTTACAGTTCTGTTCCTAGAGACACTCATATCTCAATGAATAAAACACTAGCTTCCTCACACAATGTATGGTTACACGCAGGCACAAAGACATTTCTTAAATCCCATCACACAGTTGCATTTCACTACCAGGGTCCAACTGTACCTATGAATCACCCTCATTTTTGTGTCACTGAAGAAAAAAAAAGACAAATCTATCCTGGTGGAAGGTTTGGCCAGGCTATAGCTATTTGGCATGAGTGAACTCAAAAGCAGCCAAAAGGAATGAAAGGGCCACCTACCTACCTGGGATAATGTTGGGATAATGCAGGCAGCATTATACATTCACAGAAAATGTTAAATAAAAACAAAAAATATAATTAGAACAAGCATGTGTACGATTACACACCATGGGTTCAATATTGAGCAATAGATGTAGTTATGCACTGGATCCTAGGCATCTCTTGGAAGGACCATGTGACAAACCAAGACACCTTGGACCAGGCCAGCATCTCAAGCATCTATGGCCTGCTCACACAGTGATGACTACAATGGCCTGGCCATGCCTGTTGCATGTAGGGTGGCTGTGTCCCCAAAGACATTCTGTATGACGAGCTCCCCACAGGATCCCGGCCCACAGGGTGCCCAAAGTTCAGATACAGGGACCTGTGCAAATGTGACCTGAAGTCTGGGGACATCATTGCTATTATATGGGATAAGATAACTGCAAATTGTGGCACCTGGTGCCAGGCTTTGCTCAAAGGCATCTCTGTTGCAGAAGAAAAGTAAGCCAGATTCTGGGCAGACAGGCGAGAGAGAAGGAAAGCTGTGGCAGCTAACGCCCAGACACTCTCATCAGCCTTCATGTGCAGCAGTTGTGGCAAGGACTGCCACTCTACAATCAGCTTATTCAGCCATAGCTAACGCTGCCCGACACTCAAATAAGCGGGTCTATTTAAACATAGAGAGCCTTCATCAGATGTAGTCTAAAAATGAAATAAATCCAAATAAACATATATTCATCTTGTATTTATGCTTACATTTGTCAAAGGTTATGTGACCTTCAAACTGTATTTGAATCAGAGGACATAAAGAGATGTCTTTCAGGCTTCCAGGAATCATTTTCAAATTACAAAGCAAGGCATACAAGATCAACAAATATTGCACATCCATTCTCAGTATGAGCTACAGGGCACTAAACTTACAGCCTGGGCAGGTTGCCAATCTATCACAGGGACAAACAACCATCCACACTAAACCGCATGTCTTTGTAATGTGGGAGGAAACCCAAGCAGGCACAGGAAGAACATACAAACTCCTTACAGAAAGGCCCCAGTCAACTGTGAGGTTCAAACCCAAAACTTTCTTGCTGTGAGGTGACAATGCTAATCACTGCACCACCATCCTGCCCTACATGGTCACTGATCCTTGAGCTGTATTCTTACCTACCAAGTGGTGGTACCACTCATAGGTGCAGTTTGACAGCTGAATTTGGGTTCTGATCCCAGTTTGCTTCTAAAATGAGATTTGTAAAGATAAGGATTTTGTTCTCACTCAAAACCCTCCACCAGACTAGACTTAGATATGGATGAGCTACACTCTTTTTTAAAAAAAAGTTCAGTGGTTCAAGGGGTCATTGGCTTGTCCCTCTGGGGAGAACCTTAAAGGCCTCGTGCGGTAATTTCAGCAATCAGGCTATATCATGTGTCAAAATGTCGGGTTTGGTGGGTTATTCAAGCCCCTCGGTTTCCCGCGATCTCAGTGTCACGATGCGCCCGCTACAAGCATTTAAAGTTGACGCGCACAGCCAAATTTAGGCAGCCAGCCGTTAACTAGGTCAACTTGTGTGTGACGTCATACCAGTAACCTCCCTTGGGTGATGCTGGCCTGTCCCCATGTTTTCTCTATAGCGTGCGTTTACCAGAGTTGTTTACATTGCGGATTTTGTGGATTTATTCAGTTTGTGGATAGTTTTGAACACTCAAAACACTATGAAATGATGTATTAATATTCTGTGATACAAAATGCCTAATCGGTGTGTTGTGTTTGGCTGTAACAACGAACACTGAACACTATTTGTGACTTTTGTTATCAATGGATCTGATTTCAAGGTCATGGCTAGGTATTGATAGAAAAAAATTATTTTTTTTAAAAACACATTGTGGCAGCGGGGGCCGATGGAGCAGCGCGCGGCGCGCCTCCTCCCCCTCCTGACGGGAGAGGCGCAGCTGGCCGCGCTATAACTCCCTGCCAAC
Organism: Neoarius graeffei; assembly: GCF_027579695.1. Taxonomy (NCBI): domain Eukaryota; kingdom Metazoa; phylum Chordata; class Actinopteri; order Siluriformes; family Ariidae; genus Neoarius; species Neoarius graeffei. The sequence goes on from NC_083569.1 coordinate 100,120,163, forward strand.
CGCCGGCTGGCCTACGCGGACCTTCACCGGGCCGTTCTCCGCGGCGGTTGGCGGGGAGTTATAGCGCGGCCAGCTGCGCCTCTCCCGTCAGGAGGGGGAGGAGGCGCGCCGCGCGCTGCTCCATCGGCCACCCCGAGGCTTCGGCGACCTGCTCGAACAATGTGAGAAACGCCTCGGGGTCGTCCTGCGGGCCCATCTTGGTCACGGTGAGGGGAGACGGGCCCGCGGCCGGGGCGCTGGTGGACCCCGCCGACGTGAGGAGATGCCGGAGCGCCTCGCGATCTTCCTGCTGGGCCAGCAGCAGGGCTTCGAAGCGCCGCTCTTGCTCCTTTCGGAGCGTGACGAGCGCCTGGTGCTGGCTTTGCTGAGCCGTGGCGAGGGCGTGGACCAGGTCCACGAACGGGGAGGATTCCATGGGGCTGCGAGGTTGGTGCTCCACCTTGTCCCGGGTTTTGGCACCACTGTAGAGCTCTCTGAAGTGTGGGTGGAGCACAGAGGACGGCAGGACAACGCTTCAGACACAAATAGGCTTTTTATTGCCAGACTTTTCAGTATAACCGCCAGTTTTAATCTGATAGCGAAACACACACACTGTGTTCTTGTCCCGGGATGAGCTCTTCTCTGCTCTGCCTCCTTAAATAGGGCGCGGTTACTGGGAAAACACACAAAACACAGGTTAATTACCGTCAGGTGTAGTGATTTCTGCCACTCGCCTTCCCTGGCTCCGCCCTCCTGTCACAGACCGGCGCTTGACCACGCCCCCGCTGCCACAATGTGTTTTTAAAAAAAATAATTTTTTTCTATCAATACCTAGCCATGACCTTGAAATCAGATCCATTGATAACAAAAGTCACAAATAGTGTTCAGTGTTCGTTGTTACAGCCAAACACAACACACCGATTAGGCATTTTGTATCACAGAATATTAATACATCATTTCATAGTGTTTTGAGTGTTCAAAACTATCCACAAACTGAATAAATCCACAAAATCCGCAATGTAAACAACTCTGGTAAACGCACGCTATAGAGAAAACATGGGGACAGGCCAGCATCACCCAAGGGAGGTTACTGGTATGACGTCACACACAAGTTGACCTAGTTAACGGCTGGCTGCCTAAATTTGGCTGTGCGCGTCAACTTTAAATGCTTGTAGCGGGCGCATCGTGACACTGAGATCGCGGGAAACCGAGGGGCTTGAATAACCCACCAAACCCGACATTTTGACACATGATATAGCCTGATTGCTGAAATTACCGCACGAGGCCTTTAAAGGTTCTATATAGATCTTGATAATGGAGTATTTCCTTCTGGGTGATGAGTGAAAGTGTGCATTCAGAATGACCACAAATCCTGTTGCAGTCTGAAACTCAGGCTCTATACACTAGACTCTTATAACAAACCTGTGCATGTGCAAAAGTGATTGAATCTGAGGTTGGGTGTGCTTGCAGTCTGGGTGCCTGACTCTGTAGAAAATGAAATTGGTGAATCTTTGGGTCACTGTCAAGAATTTTCAGACACAACATTACAAGAACCCTAATGTGTGTAAAGTAGGACCACTAGCAAATATTATAGGTACACTATATAGCCCAAAGTATCTAGACACCTGACCAAACACACATATGTGTTTTTAAACATGCCATTCCAGATTTAGCCTTCCTTTGCTGTTATAATAACCTCAGATCTTCTGAGAAGGCTTTCCACTAGAATGAAGCTGTGTGGATTTGTGCTCATTCAACCACAAGCATTAGTGAGGTCAGGCCTTGATGTCAGACAAGGAGGCCTGGCATACAGTCAGAGTTCCAGTTCACCCCAAAAGTGTTCAGTGGGTTTGATGTCAGAGCTCTGTGTAGGCCATTCAAATTTTTTTCCACACCGACCTTGGCAAAGAGAGAAAAAGGACAGACCAAGCATGCTTCTCAAGAGGTCCAGGCACATGAGTGGCTGGAATCATGGACTGAGGGCTAACTCACATGTCACTCCACTAGTCCGTGCTTTATCATCCACTAACAGTGATTCTGCTTGTGATCATCCTTCTTGGTGATGGATCCTGCTACAATCTGAAACTCTCTAGGTTGAGGTATCTACCCACACACAAGCTCATCCCTTGATCTCTATGAAACTGAGAGAAACTCAGTTGTTTCAGGAAGAGTTGTTCCTCAAAATACACTAAGAACTGGAAAAGATATCCTTTAGTTCACCAGAAGCTTGATTGTATACCCTGAAAAATGGCAAGTTATAAAGGTTTTGGTTTGAGGAGACTGCTGAGGCTGGAGAACAGTGAGTGTTGTGGATGTAATAAAAGGATACAAACTGTTTGAGCTTCTGGTCAAGGACACACTATGGCTGAACAGACCACAGATTTTGTTCTTTGTAGAAATAATAATAATAATAATAATAATTAAAGCCACTAGCGGCCTTGACAGGCCCTTGCACGTGTGGTTCCGCAACCCAGGACATTCCGCCACCCAACAAAACAGTCACATGTCATATATTCATCAAATGTTCAAAGGTGATGTGCATGTTGCAAATGCCATGACTGCTTGATGGATGAGAGATAGACAAAGACTGTAAGTGTGTGTGTGTGTGTGTGTGTGTGTGTGTGTGTGTGTGTGTGTGTGTGTGTGTGTGTTTCTGTGGTGTGAAAATGTACATTTATATATGTACAAAACTATGTGTCTCCTCCTTATCTCTATCTCACACTGTAATCTTAAGTCATCTTAGCTTTCCTGTGTCTGAAGTGTGTGTGTGTGTGTGTGTGTGTGTGTGTGTGTGTGTGTACATGCAGAGTTTTCATATGTCTGCAACAAAATGCACAATGATGGCAGGTCACTAATATATAGATTTAGGCACTGCCTAAAAGTGGAGCTCCCATCTGTTTCTGGGTTTGAATTTTCTTATATCATAGCCAGTCTCTTTTGTTTTATTTCTTTACTGGCTAGCACTTGCCACTAGGCAGTGTGTATGACTGGTAATTACTAGCACTGGTCACTAGGCGGTGTGTCTCATCTCATCTCATCTCATCTCATCTCATCTCATCTCATCTCATCTCATCTCATCTCATTATCTCTAGCCACTTTATCCTGTTCTACAGGGTCGCAGGCAAGCTGGAGCCTATCCCAGCTGACTGCAGGCGAAAGGTAGGGTACACCCTGGACAAGTCCCCAGGTCATCACAGGGCTGACACATAGACACAGACAACCATTCACACTCACATTCACACCTACGGTCAATTTAGAGTCGCCAGTTAACCTAACCTGCATGTCTTTGGACTGTGGGGGAAACCGGAGCACCCGGAGGAAACCCACGTGGACACGGGGAGAACATGCAAACGCTGCACAGAAAGGCCCTCGCCGGCCATGGGGCTTGAACCCGGACCTTCTTGCTGTGAGGCGACAGCGCTAACCACTACATAGGCGGTGTGTATGACTAGTAATTACTAACACTGGCCACTAGGTGGTGTGTATAACTGGTAATTACTAACACTGACCACTAGGTGTTCTGTATGACTGGTAATTACTAACACTGGCCACTAGGCAGTGTGTGTGAGACTGGTAATTACTAACACTGGCCACTAGGCGGTGTGTATGACTGGTAATTACTAGCACTGGCCACTAGGCGGTGTGTATGACTGGTAATTACTAACACTGACCACTAGGCGGTGTGTCTCATCTCATCTCATCTCATCTCATCTCATTATCTCTAGCCGCTTTATAATGTTCTACAGGGTCGCAGGCAAGCTGGAGCCTATCCCAGCTGACTACGGGCGAAAGGCGGGGTACACCCTGAACAAGTCTCCAGGTCATCACAGGGCCGACACATAGACACAGACAACCATTCACACTCACATTCACACCTACGGTCAATTTAGAGTCACCAGTTAACCTAACCTGCATGTCTTTGGACTGTGGGGGAAACCGGAGCACCTGGAGGAAACCCATGGGGAGAACATGCAAACTCCACACAGAAAGGCCCTCGCCAGCCACAGGGCTTGAACCTGGACCTTCTTGCTGTGAGGTGACAGCGCTAACCACTACACCACCGTGCCGCCCTAGGCGGTGTGTATGACTGGTAATTACTAACACTGGCCACTAGGCAGTGTGTATGACTGGTAATTACTAACACTGACCACTAGGCGGTGTATATGACTGGTAATTACAAACACTGGCCACTAGGAGGTGTGTATGACTGGTAATTACTAACACTGACCACTAGGCGGTGTGTATGACTGGTAATTACTAACACTGGCCACAAGGCGGTGTGTATGACTGGTAATTACTAACACTGGCCACTAGGCGGTGTGTGTGAGACTGGTAATTACTAACACTGACCACTAGGCGGTGTGTATGACTGGTAATTACTAACACTGACCACTAGGCGGTGTGTATGACTGGTAATTACTAACACTGGCCACTAGGCGGTGTGTAGACTGGTGGTACATGTACACGGACAAACCACAAAAAAATCGACTTGATGGGTTTACCATTTTTTCTTAGGTATGGTGCTCCGCTGGAGCTCTGCTATTATTGTGTATGTGTGCTTGTGTGTCTGTTTGTCAGAGGGAGAGAGAGAGAAAGTGTGTGTGTGAAAGAGAGAGTGTGCTCATAGATGTTGCGTGTGCATGTGAGTGCATACTTGTGAGAAAGTGTATGTGTGTATGCATAAATATGCATATGACTGTGTGTGTATGAGTGTGCACAGAATTGTATGTTATATCATCAGACTCATAATATCCAATATTTTGTAAAGTTTCAGATCAATCCATCAATGAATTGAACATTTTTTCCCATTTCCTGCTTGGCCAGATGGTGGCGCTGTGCTAGGCATCTGAATTACACATGTGAATATCATCACAATCATAATACACAATATTTTGTAACGTGTCAGATCAATCAGTTAAGGCATTGCTGATTTCTGGCACATTTCCTGCTTGGCCAGGTGGTGGCGCTATAACAGGCAGGCCCATTGGGCGTCATCTCATCTCATCTCATTATCTCTAGCCGCTTTATCCTTCTACAGGGTCGCAGGCAAGCTGGAGCCTATCCCAGCTGACTACGGGCGAAAGGCGGGGTACACCCTGGACAAGTCGCCAGGTCATCACAGGGCCGACACATAGACACAGACAACCATTCACACTCACATTCACACCTACGGTCAATTTAGAGTCACCAGTTAACCTAACCTGCATGTCTTTGGACTGTGGGGGAAACCGGAGCACCCGGAGGAAACCCACGCGGACACGGGGAGAACATGCAAACTCCACACAGAAGGGCCCTCGCCGGCCCCGGGGCTCGAACCCAGGACCTTCTTGCTGTGAGGCGACAGCGCTAACCACTACACCACCGTGCCGCCCGTCAGGTTATCATAATAATCATAATATCTATTGAAGTAAGAAGTGTCCGACCATGCAGTCAATGCACTGTAGCTTTCTGACATGTTTCCTGTTTATGTGGCAAGATATTAAAATCATAAGGTCATTTCAACATATTACAAGATATCAAAAATCCCTTCACAATTTAATATCAGCGACATCTTGGCATCACGTATAACAAATTTCTCATGAACCGTCTAGGAGGAGCATGTTAAAATTCATCATGTGTCAAAACACACATATTCAAAACCCTATTCTTTCCTTGGCCAGTTGGTGGCGCTATACCAGACAGGCCCATAATGGCTAAAGAGTATCAGAATCAGAATCTTATTACAAGATATCAAGTTCAACATTCAGCAATATCTAGGAATATTATATGTTATCATATTTCAACATATTACAACATATCAAAAATCCCTTAGCAATTCAACTTCAGCAATATCTTGGCATCATGTTTGCCAAGTTTGGCATGAATTTGATGAACCGTCTAGGAGGAGTACGTTAAAAATGACCATGTAAAATTTCACTCCAAATGGCCTTATGACATCATCATTCCAAAGTTCTACCCATTCATTTCAATGGGAAATGGAAAAAGGGGCGCTATGAAGTCCCTGGGCCATGCCCGGGGCCAAAAGTCTGTGGCTGAGTAGCGGTGACAATGACTGATGTGTGAATCAAATTTCATGAGTTTTCGTGCATGGGAAATGCCTCAAATAAGGCCAAACGCGACAGAAAAATAATAAGAATAATAATCGAAAAACAATAGGGTCTTCGCACTGAACGGTGCTCGGGCCCCAATAATAATAATAATAATAATAATAGGGGTGGCACAGTGGTGTAGTGGTTAGCACTGTCGCTTCACAGCAAGAAGGTTCTAGGTTCGAGCCCAGTGGCCAACGGGGGCCTTTCTGTGTGGAGTTTTCATGTTTTTTTTGTTTTTTTTATTTTCTCTCCTTTTTTATTTTTATTTTTTATTTTTTCTGTGTTTGTGTAGTTTGATGTTTATTTGAGTGTTTTTGTCCGCCGGTTGTGGTGTAGCTCCGGACACAGTTTTGGGCGTCGGTCCCCTCCAGGCCTTGGTTTGCTGTGGGTGATGCCTGTGCTCCCAGCTACGGACTGCAGTGAGCTCGTTGCTCATTTTAACATCGTGGTTGTCCAGTGCTCTGTGCTTTAGTGCTTGGCGTGATGTTCCGAGCGATGTTGCTCGGTGGCGTCACGGCGGCTGTGCAGGCGGTTTGGGACATACCAGCACTCTGCGTGGCGGTGCTTCTGTGCTCGCTTTGTGGATCCATGGCGTGGTGTTCGAGCGATGTTGCTGGCGGCGTCATGGTGGCTGTGCTGGCAGTGTGGGACTTGTTTTCATGCGCCTTTTGGTGGGACTGTGGCTACTACACCACTGGAATTACATCCTGACCCCTATTTGGTGGACTTTTTTTTTCTTCTGTCTATAATTGTAAAGCAACCTTGGGTTTTTAGAAAGGTGCTATATAAGTTGAACTTATTATTATTATTATTATTATTATTATTATTATTATTATTCTCCCCATGTCTGCATGGGTTGACTTGGTTGTCCACCAAAATTCACTCGATTAATCAAGAAACTGTACTCTAATGTACATGCAAGGCTCATTGTAGATGGAGAACTAACAGATCCCTTTGAATACAACAGCGGAGTGAAACAAGGTTGCAAACTAGCACCGACTCTTTATGGTATCTATGCGGCAGTTCTTCTATGGCTTGCCTACAAAAACATAGACCACCAGTATAGTATGAAAATCAGTTTCCGCTACGATGGTGACCTGTTTGACCTTAGAAGATTAAAGAGTAAATCTAAAGTCTTCACAGAATACGTCAGAGAGGCTCAATACGCTGATGATATTGCTATCTTCAGTGACAGTTCCTATGGATTTCAAATCCTCTTAACAGCTTACAACGAAATGGCCAAAAGGATGGGCCTGTCCATCAACATATCAAAGACTGAAACTATGTGCATTGGACTGGAAGTTGAATTCCTCATTGATGGTGAGAAATTGAAGAACGTTACACGCTTTAAATATCTGGGTAGCTATGTGACTGAAGATGGCTCGTTGCACGAGGAATTAACAGCTCGCATCCAGGCAGTGTCCTGTGCATATGGACGATTACGTAGCCGTGTTTTTGACTCACATGACTTAACTCCCTCCACCAAAGTTAAAGTCTATGACCAGTGCCTGATGCCTTTACTACTTTATGGCTGTGAAACCTGGACTTTGTACCAGCATCAAATCAGACAACTTCGTACTGTTCAGCAACGCCATCTTAGAAGAATATTGAAAATAAAATGGAATGACTATGTCAGCAACGAACAGGTCCTCTCTGTGGCTGGTGTAGAAGACATAGAAATAAAATTATTCCAAAGTCGCCTAAGATGGCTGGGTCATGTTTCCAGAATGGGGGATGAGAGGCCAGTAAAAGCCTTATTATACGGTGAACTTGTGGAAGGAACACGTCCCACTGGACGACCTAAGCTTAGGTTCAAAGACACCTGCAAGAGTTCTCTGAAATGTGGAGAAGTTCTTGACCAATGGAAGTCCAAGGTTGTAGACCGACTACAGTGGAGAAAGCTCATTCGTCATATATGTGACAAAGTCAATGAGAGAAGAGTCAGTACTTACAAGAGAAAGAAGGAAAAGAGAAGAAAGAAAACTGAAGCATCACTAGAGTAGTTTTCCTGCTGTAATCATTACTGGGTTTTTTTGTTGCTGTTACTCTATCATATGCCTTTTTGTGTATGGTATTGTGTATTGTAGTTTTAAATGTGTCCTACCCGCTTTGGGTCAAGGTGTCGTTGTTGTCTGCATGGGTTTCCTCTGGGTGCTCTGGTTTCCTCCACAGTCCTAAGACCTGCAGGTTAGGCTAATTGGTGGCTCTAATTTGACCGTAGATGTGAATGTGAGTGTGAATGGTTGTTTGTCTCTATGTGTCAGCCCTGCAATGATTTGGTGGCTTGTTCAGGGTGTACCCAGTCTCTCGCCCACAGTCAGCTGGGATAGGCTCTAGCTTGCCCACGACCTTGCACAGGATAAGCAGTTACGGATAATGGATGGATGGAATAATAATAATAATAATAATAATAAGTTCAACTTATATAGTGCCTTTCACATACCCAAGGTCACTTTACAATTAAAAAAAAAAAGTCCACCAAAAGAGGGTCAGGATGTAATTCCAGTGGTGTAGTTGCCTACAATCCCACCAAAAGGCACATGAATGTATGTCCCACACTGCCTGCACAGCCACCGCAACGCCACCAGGCAACATCGCTCAGAACATCGCACCAAGCACAGAAGCACCACCGCACAGTGCTGCACAACCCCAATGTTAAAAAGAGCAAAGAGCTTACTGCAGTCCATAGTGAGGAGCACAGGCATCACCCATGGTGGACCAAGGCCTGAAAGGAACCGACACCCAAAACTGGGTCCAGAGCTATGCCACAACTGGCAGACAAAAGATTTACACAAAGAATATTCAAACAAAGAACAAACAAACTTTCATTGGCTGTCCATCACTAGCGATGATGACTACTTCATTGGGATGCACAGAAAATGCAGATGGGCCATGAGGTTCACACAAGAGCCGCCACAGAATATCTGGCCTCGTGAGTTCTCACATACTATTCTCCTCTCCTAACAAAGCACCTTGCATAGTAAGGTAAGACAAATGATGTCGTGCCCCCATTGTGTTGTCTCTCTGGACCTCCAGACCTGATGCGAAGTGGTGCACGAAAGTGCCACAGACCTGACAGGTATGTATGGAAGTTGCCCCACGGTGACAACTGACTTGCTGAGTGATGCCATCCATTGGCCATTTGAGTGGCTCTTCAGCATGCCATCTGGCATCAACATCAAACATGAAATCATAGAATCACAAAAAGAAAAGCCAAGGGGGAAAAATAAAAAAGCTCCAGTGAGAAGTGGCAGCCAAAATGCATACAGCATACTCTCAACTGGAAATGGAAAAAGTGTATAAGTTTCTTTATCAAAATCCTACTATCTGTTTCTCTTAAGGTTTCTTCCTTATACCAACATGAGGATTTTTTTTCCTTGACACTTTCACACCAGCTTGATCATTAGAGGTCTAGATCTGAAACCATCTCATCTCATTATCTCTAGCCGCTTTATCCTTCTACAGGGTCGCAGGCAAGCTGGAGCCTATCCCAGCTGACTACAGGCGAAAGGCGGGGTACACCCTGGACAAGTCTCCAGGTCATCACAGGGCTGACACATAGACACAGACAACCATTCACACCTATGGTCAATTTAGAGTCACCAGTTAACCTAACCTGCATGTCTTTGGACTGTGGGGGAAACCGGAGCACCCGGAGGAAACCCACGCGGACATGGGGAGAACATGCAAACTCCGCACAGAAAGGCCCTCGCCGGCCCCGGGGCTCGAACCCAGGACCTTCTTGCTGTGAGGCGACAGCACTAACCACTACACCACCGTGCCGCCAGATCTGAAACCAGATTTCTATAATTGTAGTTTATGATAAGTGGGTAGCACAGAGGTATAGTGGTTCGCACTATTGCCTCACAGCAAGAAGGTTCTGGATTTGAGCCCAATGGCTGATGGGGAGTTCCTGTGTGGAGTTTGTATGCTCTCCCCGTGTCTGTGTGGGTTTCCTGTGCATGCTCAGATTTTCTCCAGAGTCCAGAGACATGCAGTTACAGTAGGTTAACTGGCTACTCTATTTTGCCCATAGGTGTGAATGCGCAGAAAGGAACTGGCCACCTGACTACTGCAATTCTGGTCAAGTCATGGTTTGCCTCAAGTCTGGATCAGGTTCTGCAGTGACAATGACTTTGTGTGTAAAAGCATTATAAAATTTAATTGAGTTGACTTGATGACATTGATCTTGTTATGGGTTTTCTTTTATATATTGTTCACCATAATCTGATCTCCACAAAAGTTCCACAAAACTCCACAAAATATTCTTTCGCAAATGTTTCACTTTTGTTTGGTTTGTAACACTGATTTTAAAGCCATAACGAATTCACTATGGTGTCATGCTTCATTTGGGTGCATATAATAATCCCAAAGCTTGTCATACAGCCCAGAGAAATGTAGTGACATATTGGATTGCATGGCAGAGTAGCATCACAACTATTCCTAATGACAGTTTCATGAATATTTCCTATCCAGGTCACTGTGCAAATATAATATGTCAAAAATAGATCATGAAATAGTTCTTAAGACTGCTCTGCTTTTGGAGAGAAAGTGAAGAGCAAGGAGGGGCTCTAACTCGGTGCACTAATTGAAGGAGAAAATCTGGCAATAAGAAAGTTTAACCATTTCGCAGAGATAAAAAGAACAGGCTAGTGATTTGAGTGATTTCTATTTGTTTATCAGGCATATATATTGGAATAGAATATGGATATAGCACTATAGTAATTTTGCCATTATTGTTACATTTCGGTCTGGAAAGTGAAACAGCTCAGATCTTGCTGACAAGAATGTGTGTTGTCATATTCAGGGCAAATTAAAGCATACCAATAACAAAAAGATAACAAACACCTGATAGACTTACTGTATAGTGCATAATCCACAGGTGCTAAAGAAGGCAACTGGACTTGCTTGAAATTCTTGAAGACGTTTCACCTCTCATCCGAAAGGCTTCTTTAGTTCTGTCTGACTAGTGAGGAGTTCCAGGTATTTATTCTCTAGTGGACCAAAAGCAACCCTAAGGAGAGTCATTGACGTCACATGGTTCATTGACCCTCTCAACCATCCAGTAGGTGTTAGGGTCACTGGAGGCCAGGAGTGAACGGTATTAGCAGCCTAGAGAGTTGTTAGGGTGATCTGTGGGTCATTGGCTCTCTCTGCCATCATGTGAGTCATTGAAGTCAGCTGAGTCTTGGTGTGGATGTGTATTCAGTTTTCTGGGAAGGTTTTCACAAACAGGACAACGTAGTGTACTCAATTCAGTGCACTGAGGAATGCACAGACCTGTACATTGGGGAAATGAAACAACCACTTCACAAGCACATGACTCAACACAGGAGAGCCAATTCCTCAGGCCAGGACTCTGCAGTCTATCTTCATCTCAATAACAAAGGACACTCGTTTCAGGACTGCAATGTACGCATTTTAGCCAGAAAAGACTGGTGGTTTGAAAGAGGAGTAAAAGAAGCCATTTTCATCAACCTGGAACAGCCATCACTGAACAGAAGAGGTGGTCTCAGACACCACTTATCAGCCACCTATAAAGCAATTCTTGGCACACTTCCCAGTAAACTGAATAAACATCCATACCAAGACTCAGCTGACTTCAATGACTCACATGATGGCAGAGAGAGCCAACGACCCACAGATCACCCTAACAACCCTCTAGGCTGCTAACACCATTCACACCTGGTCTCCAGTGACCCTAACACCTACAGGATGACTGAGAGGGTCGATGACCCATGTGACCTCAACGACTCTCCTTAGGGTTGCTTTTGGTCCACTAGAGGATAAATACCTGGAACTCCCCACTGATGATAGGTGAAACGTCTTCAAGGATTTCAAGCAAGTCCAGTTGCCTTCTTTAGCACCTATGGTTTACAATGACCAGGATGACTGAGGCCAAGTTTACATTAGACCGTATCTGTCTCGTTTTCTTCGCAGATGCACTGTCCGTTTACATTAAAACGCCTGGAAACGCCGGGAAACGGGAATACCGCCAGCGTCCACGTATTCAATCCAGATCGTGTCTGGTCCGGTGCTGTGTAAACATTGAGAATACGCGGATACGCAGATACACTGTGCTGAGCTCTAGCTGGCGTCGTCATTGGACAACATCACTGTGACATCCACCTTCCTGATTCGCTGGCGTTGGTCATGTGACGCGACTGCTGAAAAACGGTGTGGACTTCCGCCTTGTATCACCTTTCATTAAAGAGTATAAAAGTATGAAAATACTGCAAATACTGATGCAAATACTGCCCATTGTGTAGTTATGATTGTCTTTAGGCTTGCCATCCTTCCACTTGCAAGTGGTAAGTGACGCGCATGCCCGATATGCACTGAGATCACACACACAGCGGCTCAGTCCCGAATCACTGCTTGTGCACTTCACTCGCGCGCTTTGTGAGCTGCGCAGGCCCGGAGTGCGCACCCTCCAGAGGGCACTCGCTGTTCAGGGCGGAGTGATTTGGAGCGCAGGATGCCTGCGGAGCCGAGCGTATCCGTGTATTGGCGTTGCTGTGTGCACGCGAATCGTGTATTGGCGTTGCTGTGTGCACGCTAATCGTTTTAAACACGTTAATCTGATGATCCGCTGATACGGTCTAATGTAAACCCCACCTGAGAACCTTCACAGATATGTATCACGCATTTTTTTCCACAACCAACTGGAAGCATTCAGCAGCATGTAGAACTCTGAATATTCCTGAAAATGGCCTACATTTATCTTCATGCATTTTGTTCCTTCAAAAAAAAAAAACACAGCTCCTACTATGTAGCATTGCCACCTTACCACTCCATGGTCCCTGGTTTGATTATAAGCTTTAGTTCCTGTCTGAATGGAGTTTCATATTTTCTCCTCATGTCCATATGAGGTTCCTTCAGGTTCTCCCAAAAAACATGTTGGTACACTCCTTGTATGAGTAAATACTGAAGCAGACAAGCACACTAAAAGGGTCACGTAGCTAAAATAATGGTTGGGAATTTTCCATTGTGCTAATGCATGTGAGTATTAACGTATTAGCATGGACAAACATGTTCATAGTATGTTGATGTTTATCAACAGCAGCTACAATGCACCAATGTCGGCTTATGACTCTTTAAAGCAAGCCTTTCTTGGAATCCTTATAAGCATTTATGATGATTATATCTCATTTAAACTCATATGGGCTGCTGGAAATATCTCCATCCATGCCCTGATGAGATGAAATCTTGTCCGGAGGGAAAAAGTGTCAGAAATTTCATCTACTGTTTCTACAAGAAAGGTTCATTTTGCTACTAAGTATTAAATAAATAATCCAGGGTTAATTAAATGTTCAGGGCAGAAATAGTTGGCCTCCTCCTGGAGTTTCACACTCCTGCAGTTAGTTTTAACACACATTTATCATTGAATGTGGTACAACATTTAGGTAGGTGTATGTGTGTATGTGTTACTGGCACAAAAGAAGGCATACAATATGCCAGTCCAGGTAATGGACGTTCTAATTATGGCACTCGTACCCACTCATTTACGGTACAAACGCCTCATTGGTTTAACATGTTTACAAATGTGTTGACATTGCAGGGGAAAATACTTGAGGAACACACAAGCTCGGGTATATTAGATGAGGGGAAATGCATGTGAAGTTCACTGTAACTTGAATGATTTGATTTTTGTGGTATGCACCTTTGGACGCTTGTTTAATAGATGATATTTGGTATATACTTCCAACACTCTAACACTCAGGCTCATCCTTCTGTTTCCCATTGGATTTAGAGAATGTGATGTTGAACAAGTACTTTTGGAAACAATTAAATGTTCACATCACGGTAACATTCTGATTTCTAACACGTTCGCTCTCTATGTATGACCATATCATGTGTCATGTGTGCTCGTATATATGCATGCATGTATGTTCTTACATAACCTTCTGCATTAAAATCTAAAGATGCAATCCAAATCGTTTTTTGTTCTTTTTTTCTCTTTTTCCTACAAACATTTTGATCTCAACTGTTGTTTCCATGGCAACTAAACCCACTCGAATTTGTGTAAAAAAGAGTTGCTGTACAATAGACCGAGCTCTCCCACAGAAAAGCTGCTCCATCCCGAGGGCAGATTCTGATCCAGCGTGCGGAGTCAGGCTTTCAATCTTGTTCCGGCTGGAAAGAACTTGACCAAAGCGCAACATGGCAACCTCCAGAGAAACACCACTGATTTTTTCATACTCATTTTTTCTCACCGGTGATCTCATTGAGGCTCATCAAGTGAGTGAAGAGTAACCTGAACATCCTGGAGGCTCTTAAAGATCTAACCAGTATCCAGAGACATTGGCGTGTCCAGGTTTTTAGATACAGTATGTGGTGGTGAAGGTGGGGTAAGAGTGGCACTGCAGGGAAACTGGTTGAAATGATTACCCAGAGGCCATTGGGAAGAAGACCTCAAGAGACCTGGACTAAAAAATGTTTGCACTTACAATAGAAGGGTAGAGTCCCTGAGAGATTGAGCAGGGAACATAAATTCAGAAATGATGGATCTCTCTAAGACAGTATGCTGGAGATGGAAATCTCTGAGAACTTAAGCATTTCACACCATTAATTCCCACGAATGTACCTTGAAGTTCTGATGTTACCACTGACCAACTCAACAAAATGGGGGCCAGGCATGTCATATTTTACAGAATAGTCAGCAATTCCCATCTCTAAAAGAGATCACCCAGGCTTAGAATTTGAATGAGCACAATGACCAAAAGTGTGTCCTCCTGGAATAATTCTGCACCCTCTGTATGGAATCTGTGATTCATCCATTCAATCCATATCCATGTTCTTCTTCTTCTCCTCCCATTTCCAGCACTGTTGCCAGGTCAGGGTCCATGTGGACCCTACTGATCCACGTCGTATTAATTGGAGCATAGTTTTACACCAGATACCCTTCCTGCCACAACTCTCCCATTTCTGGGCTTGGGAAACAACTATTCACACCTATGGGCAATTTAGAGTAGCCAATTAACCTAACCACATGTCTTTGGACTGTGGGGGAAACTGGAGCACCCAGAGGAAACCCATGCAGACATGGGGAGAATATGCAAACTCCACACAGAAAGACCTCCATTGGCCACTGGGCTCGAACCCAGAACCTTCTTGCTGTGAGGCGACAGTGCTAACGACTACATCACCGTGCCACCCCAATCCATATCCACTTTGAATTTTATAACAGAAATGGAAAACCCCCTATCATTTGTAGTTACTTTTTTCCATTTTATTTCTGCAAAATAAACATGGATTGTTTCAAATAAAACATACATTCAACTCCTGAATTTCTTCTTATTTTCCATTCTTAAGAGTATAATGGAAAATACTTCACTTCACTTCCAGTAACCACATTATCCTGGTCAGGGTTATAGTGGACCTGGAGCTGTTTCACTGGAAAATTCACTGGGTAAAAGATGGGAGAATTGATCCTGGATGGGAAACCTGTCCCAATGCAGGATACCATTCATGTTACATTACATTAATGGCATTTAGCAGGTGCTCTTATCCAGAGTTATACCGTACAACATACCCAGAGCAGCCTGTTGAGCAATTAGGGGTTAGGTACCTTGCTCAGTGGCACTTCAGCCATCTCTGCTGGTCCAGGGAATCAAACAGTAACTCTGCCATAGCCTGTTCTAAGCCAGGTTGAGAAAAGAGGAAGGTTGGTCATGGGGTTGGTACCCTCACCCTGTAAAAACTACCATTTACCACAGAAACCACTATCAATCATCCAAATCTTAATGATAATTGGCATAGAGAAGAGGGACCAACACAAAATGAGTTGTATCAAGCTCCCACCTTGGCCAAAGACAAATGGTGGGCTGTTGCTGTCAGACCAAGGTAGCAAGGTAGGGACTCATATCAGCAACCTTCTGGTTCCAAAGCTGCTTCTCTAACCATTAGGCCATGGCTTCCCCCAGTTCACACACTCATTAACACCTTGAGGCAATTTCAAGTATCCAAACCACCTATATGTTTTTGGGCACTGGGAGGGAACTGGAGGAAACCCAAACAATAATCCAAGCTTATGCTCAAACCTGGTACTCCAGAGCTGTAAGGTGGCAATGCACTGTTTTTAGCAATGATCACCAGCAGGGGGAGATATGATGATGTGAACATAGCAGGGAAATAACGAAAAGACATAAAAGACTTAGGAAAGATGGATCATCAGAGCCATAAACAGATGCCATAGTTCAAACGTTTGAGGATGCAATGGCCTAAACTAGTATGGCTCAAATCTGTGTTGAGAAATGCTAGGCTGTGAGTAAGAACTTGAGTGAGAAGGAAAGCCCAAGTGGATGATGATGTCCCAAAAACAGCAGTGGCCAGTGAGATAGATTTGTTGAGCCCAAAATATCATTGTATATAATGTAGCTTAATTTGGCAACAATTAAAAAAAAATACCACTGCATACACCTATTAGATACAATGATATGGTTAAATATAATGGAAGCCATGGCCTAATGGTTAGCGAAGTAGCTTTGGGAGCAAAAGGTTACTGGTTTGATTCCTTGGACCAGCAGGAATGGCTGAAGTGCCCTTGAACAAAGCACCTAACCCCACATTGTTCTGGAAAAGAGTACCAGCTAAATGCCTGCAATGTAATGACATAGGCTCAACAGATTTATTGGCCTGGCCACTGTCATTTCATTTTCATTCATCCATTATCTGTAGCCGCTTATCCTGTACAGGGTCACAGGCAAGCTGGAGCCTATCCCAGCTGACTATGGGCAAGAGGTGGGGTACATCCTGGACAAGTCATCAGGCCATTGCAGGGCTGACACATAGACACAAACAACCATTCACACTCATGGTCAATTTAGAGCAACTAATTAGCCTAACCTGCATGTCTTTGGACTGTGGGGTAAACCAGAGCACCTAGAGCAAACCCACACAGATATGGGGAGAACATACAAACTCCACACAGAAAGACCTTCGTCGGCCACTGGGCTCGAACCCAGGACCTTCTTGCTGTGAGGCAACAGTGCTAACCACTACACCGCCATGCCGCCCCATTTCAATTTCATCATTTATTTATTCTTTATTCTGGGTCAAAACAGATGGTCAAAATATACACCTAAACTTCAGTAGATAGGCCAACATTCTTAAAAATCATATTCAGAGGCTAGATTGTCAACTAAAATAAAAAAAAATACTTTTTTTGTGAATTCATAGTCAAAAGTCCTTCCCACACCATATGGCGCCAATCTCCGTTTCTGTAGCCCTCAGCCTCTCACCTATTACATAGCTA
The DNA here is from genome assembly GCF_027579695.1 of Neoarius graeffei. Lineage (NCBI taxonomy): Eukaryota > Metazoa > Chordata > Actinopteri > Siluriformes > Ariidae > Neoarius > Neoarius graeffei. The sequence continues at coordinate 100,137,491 of NC_083569.1, forward strand.
GGTTTACAGTGGGGGGTTAGTCCTCTGGTAACTGCAAGAGTTTGACTCCCCACTCACATCTGTATTGCAGCATGCCTTGCCAGACAGTAATAGGTACCATTTTTATGATGGTCTTCAGTATGACCCAACCACAACTCACAATCTCCCAATCAAGAGGTGGACACGCTGACCACTAGGCCAACTCAATATGAGAATTCATAGCCAAAGAAATAAATGGGTAATTTCAGAAAACAAGTCACTTTTCATTGTCTGTCCTTGGATCTTCAAATGGATATGGATTGAACAGATGACATACTATATAGACTGTATAGTCAGGTCTATTCATTCTCATGGCATTGTAAGGTTTTCAACCTTCAAACATTGCTTGAATGTCTCATCTCATCTCATTATCTGTAGCCGCTTTATCCTGTTCTACAGGGTCGCAGGCGAGCTGGAGCCTATCCCAGCTGACTATGGGCGAAAGGCGGGGTACACCCTGGACAAGTCGCCAGGTCATCACAGGGCTGACATGCTTGAATGTTTAAAATTAATTTTTATAGCAGAATAATTGTTTCATAAAACACATGCTTAGCGCTAAAAGTCTCTAAGACTAAACACGTACTGTATAAGCCAAAGATAAATAGCCTCTGAGATCATTAAGTCACATTTTTGTCTCAAAGGCTTTTAGCATAATGTTTGTGTTTGTATGTGAATGAAACAATTATTCTTCTCACTCAGCAGTTTGGGCATGTAATAGTAAAGGAGTTATACTGTATTAACTTGTAATACCTTTATATCATTTTAAGTAAATGTTATCATTTGGAATCAGTTACATTATCCTTATACAGTACTGGTCAAAAGTTTGGACACACTTTCTAATTAAACGTCTTTTCTTTATTTTTATTAATTAAAAATCACTGCTTCATGTCTTAAAGTATTGATGGATGTAATTTCTCTTTAGTTAGTTGAGCAGTTCTTGACATAATATGGATTACTACAGTTGTGGTGTTGAATAGAGCTATTTATTATTTGTATTGTTATTATTTAGTATTTACTGTTTGATGATGTCAAACATATTAAGAAGGCGAGAAACTCGTCCACTAATTAACTTTTGATGAGGCACACCCCTTCCATCCATTATCTGTAGCCACTTATCCTGTACAGGGTCGCAGGCAAGCTGGAGCCTATCCCAGCTGACTATGGGCAAGAGGCAGGGTACACCCTGGACAAGTCGCCAGGTCATCGCAGGGTTGACACACAGACACAAACAAGTATTCACATATATGGTCAAATTTTAGATCCACCAATTAGCCTAACCTGCATGTCTTTGGACTGTGGGGGAAACCAGGGCACCCAGAGGAAACCCACACAGACACGGGGAGAACATGCCAACTCCACACAGAAAGGCGCTCATTGGCCACTGGGCTCAAACCCAGGACCTTCTTGCTGTAAGGTGACAGTGCTAACCACTAAACCACCGTTGAGGCACACCAGTTAATTGAAAAGCATTCCAGGTGACTACCTCATGAAGCTGGTTAAGATAATGCCAAAATGTCAACAAGTTAAATGCTGGCTATTTTGAAGAATTGAAAATATGAAGCATAGTTTGCTTTTTAAGACTTTTTTGTTTACCACATAATAATTCCATACATGTTCCATATGGGAGTTTGCATGTTCTCCCTGTGTCTGCGTGGGTTTCCTCCGGGTGCTCCAGTTTTCCCCACAGTCTAAAGACATGCAGGTTAGGCTAATTGGTGGCTCTAAATTGACCGTAGGTGTGAATGTGAGTGTGAAATGGTTGTCTGTGTCTATGTGTCAGCCCTGAGATAACATGGCGACTTGTCCAGGGTGTACCCCGCCTCTCGCCCATAGTCATCTTGGATAGGCTTCAGCTTGCCTGCGACCCTGTAGAACAGGATAAGCCACTACAGATAATAGATGGATGGATGTTCCATATGTTATTTCATAGTTTCAATGTCTTTACTGTCAGTATACAGTAGTTCTACAATGTAGAAACGAGTCAAAATACAGAAAAATCTATGAATGAGTAGGGGTGTACAAACTTTTGACTGGTACCTTAATTTGGAGTCAAATAATTCAGTTATATTGAAATGATAAAATGATAAACAGGAGTCGGATATTTACATCATAAAATGGAAATATATGTATTTAATATTCATCTACACTTGAAGAATCTTTATTCAGAAGACCTACGTCATACAATATGATTTTCAGTAGGGCTTTGGAAAAAAAAATATAATAACATACATATAATCATTAAAAACTACACTTAAGAAACAGTAAGTCGTTTTAATAAATAATAAGATAAAAACAACATGATTATGATAAAAAAACAACAACAATAATAAGTATTAAAAAAATAAAGCCTAATTATTTACTATGAAGAAACTTTTCATCGCTCTTTTAAATTTCTTAATAGTTGACAGCGATTGAATGTCATCCAGTAAAGAGTTCCATCTGTGTAGGCACGAGATTTGAGATCTTAACACACCCCAGTTTGTGCTGGATTTATTTAGCATATTTTTATTGTACTTATGGAAATCTGTACCTTTAGAGAAACTTGATGTATCTTCAGATACTTTGTTATACATGTAGACACAGAGATGGAGTTCTCTTCATTGAGATCGATCCAGCCACTTGAGTTATTTGAGTGTGTCAGTAGAGGAGGACCAAGGTGATCGATTCAGGATTAGTTTGGCCGCTTTGTATGAAGTACTTGGCGCGAGTTCATTAACGTTTTATTGCCTTTGTCACCCCAGACAATGCACGCATAATCAAATAGAGGGGCTATTAATGTCATGACATAGTTTCCTTGCAAACAAAGGCAACAGGTGTTTTATCCGCTTTAAAACTCCAAGCCATTGTGCAACCTTAAGCTAGCCGCACACTACGCCGATTTTCAGCGTACCGAGCCAACTGAAGTCGCGAGTCAGGCGTAAAGACTAGTTTTCGATGGTACCGACTCATCTCACAGCCGATTCGAAAAACTAATCGGGAGCCAGACTGATTGGCGAGAGTCGCTAGCAATAGCCAATCATATCTTTCGCATATAACACATGATATTTCGTGATCATGTGACTTCTATCTTTTCGAAAAATGAACGGACTTACAATAATGTCAAACTGAACCGTTGATCAAGGGAGATCTGCACCCCGACATGCGGTGTGCGCGCGCACTCGGCGCATGCTCAGTTGCGTGAATGTGTCATGCACCGAAAATAAGAGATTTGCAAGCCAGGAACACCTCATGATGCAATACGCAAGAAAAGAAAGAAGATTTACTTCCATTTTACTTTGTATTTGAGTAAAGTGAATAAATAAATGGTCTGTGGAAAATACACTTAACCCTGGGAACTGCATGCACAGGAGTTTATTTTGTGTTTACTCCGCCCCGGCTGGCTACTTATTTGTCATGGCTGGCTAGTATGAGCCTTAGTGGAAAGCCCTGGGAATGCGGAAATGTCAGGTTCGATTTTAGATTTACGAACCTGAAAAAAAAATGTCGAAAAACCGCCATTAAAAAAATTTCACCCGCACAAACGGCACTCACCCGGCCGGTGGACCGGAAACAGAACATTTTTTAATAATGGCCCAAGATATTAACCTCTGCTTTCTTTCAGTCGTGAGTTAGTCGGGGATATGTGCGTGCCCTGTCGGGAGTCGGCTCTGAAATGGGTCGGTTCGGTACTGCGTGGATCGGCGTAGTGTGCGGCTAGCTTTAGAGTGTAGCATTTCAACGTGATTGTGCCAAATGAGATGTTGGTTAATGACCATACCGAGATATTTGAACTCTGTAATGTTCTCAAGTTCATCTTGTTCCACCAATAGCTGGAAACTTATTTTCATCATTTTTTTTTCAGTGTACTATAATACTGCAATGATAAATCAGATCATTTGAGCAGTTGGTGTGGAGCAGTTTATTTCAAGACTAGCATCCACATCCATGCATTGACAAAATTAACCAAAAGTAAGGAAAGAAGAAAGTAGTTTGGAGCAGTGTATAGAGTTACTGCACCAAGAGGAACTGGAATTCTGCTGTCATAGACTCTTCAGTACTTACCTGATAGCCTAGCGAGCTAATCACCCAAATGTGAGATAGTAGCTAGGGTAGATAATTTTGGAGAAACCAGTATGATTAAGTTAGATCTGAAAGTATCCAACCCAAAAAAAAAAAATCTCAGCCTTTCCCTTCAGCCCTCCCTCTAAAGAAACTCCTCCAAAACACGTGAATGCGCACTGCCTGACTACTGCTGGAGGATGAGTCCATGAGAGAGAGAGAGAGTGAGAGAGAGAGAGAGAGAGAGAGAGAGAGAGTTGGTTAGAGGAGTGTATTGGTGTTATATCCAACTACCTCATTTTAGGAAAAACCTAATGTTATCATAATGAATGTAAACAATGAATAAGGCTATTACAAGTATTGACAGCTGTAGACTAGCTTGCTAGCTTTAGCAATATGTCTGCCTAGACTTGTGGAAAACTGTAGTCATAAAGAATGAGTGCTTGGGCAGTGTGCGCAGGTAGACAGGCAGGTAGACTGTCCAATCATTTTATTTGGACCCAGTGGAATTATTGGACTGGATTTTTACATCCCCATGACTGACACAAATGATGGACTTTTTTCCTTTTTATTGTCAGAGCATTTGATTTATTCTCTGCTGTCAGGATGTGAAGAGAATTTCAAGAACTAGAACAATACAGTACCGTTCAAAAGTTTGGGGTCACCCAGACAATTTTGTGTTTTCCATGAAAAGTCACACTTTTATTTACCACCATAAGTTGTAAAATGAATAGAAAATATAGTCGAGACATTTTTCTGGCCATTTTGAGCATTTAATCGACCCCACAAATGTGATGCTCCAGAAACTCAATCTGCTCAAAGGAAGGTCAGTTTTATAGCTTCTCTAAAGAGCTCAACTGTTTTCAGCTGTGCTAACATGATTGTACAAGGGTTTTCTAATCATCCATTAGCCTTCTGAGGCAATGGGCAAACACATTGTACCATTAGAACACTGGAGTGAGAGTTGCTGGAAATGGGCCTCTATACACCTATGGAGATATTGCACCAAAAACCACACATTTGCAGCTAGAATAGTCATTTACCACATTAGCAATGTATAGAGTGGATTTCTGATTAGTTTAAAGTGATCTTCATTGAAAAGAACAGTGCTTTTCTTTCAAAAATAAGGACATTTCAAAGTGACCCCAAACTTTTGAATGGTAGTGTAAATGCTTCGAAAAAAATGACCTACCCTAGCTTTAATAAACACCTTCGGTGGCACCTGAATATCAGTGTATTTCAGTGGTGAACTGTTACTCTTTTGCCCAGACACCAAAAAAGCAACAGGGCAAAGGATTTTGTAAGGGATTAGCGGCAGGCTGCCAGGTTGCTCCGTTGTGTGTAGTTATCAATGTTGATTTTAAAAGTAACTCAGTAAATTACACAGGGAAATGGATACTTAAGTCTGAGTGAAAAATACTGTGGCAAGAGTGTGTGGAAGAGGAGTCTGGAGACAGAAATCTTAGGTGGGGTTTACATTAGACCGTATCAGCGGATCATCAGATTAATGTTTTTAAAACGATTAGCGTGCACACAGCAATGCCAATACACGATTCGCGTGCACACAGCAACGCCAATACACGGATACGCTCGGCTCCGCAGGCATCCTGCGCTCCAAATCACTCCGCCCTGAACAGCGAGTGCCCTCTGGAGGGTGCGCACTCCTGCCCTGCGCAGCTCACAGAGCGCGCGAGTGGAGCGCACGAGCAGTGATTCGGGACTGAGCCGCTGTGTGTGTGATCCTAGTGCATATCGGGCATGCGCGTCACTTACCACTTGCAAGTGGAAGGATGGCAAGCCTAAAGACAATCATAACTACACAATGGGCAGTATTTGCATCAGTATTTGCAGTATTTTCATACTTTTATACTCTTTAATGAAAGGTGATACAAGGCGGAAGTCCGCGCCGTTTTTCAGCAGTCGCATCACATGACCAACGCCAGCGAATCAGGAAGGTGGATGTCACAGTGACGTTGTCCAATGACGATGCCAGCTAGAGCTCAGCACAGCGTATCCGCGTATTCTCAATGTTTACACAGCACCGGACCAGACACGATCTGGATTGAATACGTGGACCCTGGCGGATTCCCATTTCCCGGCGTTTCCAGGCATTTTAATGTAAACGGACAGTGCATCCGCGAAGAAAACGAGACAGATACGGTCTAATGTAAACTTGGCCTTAGTTTCTTGGTCGTTAGCCTGTGCTACTTGCTCTCAATAGATAGCCCTGGCTTGACCGCTTTATTAGCATTTACTAACATTACTGATGAATGCTACACCAGCTGGAAGGTGACTTCACTGCTGCACTGATGGTGCCGACTCGCAGTTAAGCTCATGTTGGCCTTCAAAAAGGCCTAGGGCTATACATTTTTGGTCCCTCCCATTATAAATCAAAATCTGATTGGTTAATTCATTTCTCACTTCCTATATAAACATACACTGCCATGGCCTTCTGTCCCGGCAATGAAGTCCTAACCAATGAGTGAGCAGCTCTAAACTCTTCTCAGCCTAGAGACAACAAACAAACAAAACAATCTCATTGGATAACTCAATTTTAATGTTTTCAGGACAGTAACCCTTTCATTTCTGAAGCAAATTTGACAGAAAATGAGGCCAAATTAGAATTAGAAGAGAATAATCATAATGAAATGATGAAAGAATGAAATAAATTAAATATGACATTTGAAATGTTGATATGTTTGGGCTTCTCTGAAGACCTAGAAAGCCCTAATGGTTCCCCTCTGATGGGTTTACACGGACTGTCGAAAAACACCAGACTTCTGGTGTTTATTTCGAACCAGATATGTTTGGTATTTGGTTAAAAAAAAAAAACATCTGTCGATATTAAAGTGTGGTTATGATGGTTGGTGAATCTTTTGAATCTTTTACAGATCCTTTTGATACATTTGTGATGTATGATTTATCCAAGAATCATTTATCCCATCACTACTAAAGATTAAAGATAGCCTATGTCTGAAAACTCATAGACCATATCGAAGAACTTCATCAAAGTATTTTGAAGCAAATTACACTCACCGGCCACTTTAATAGGAACTTGTTCTTGATTCTAAGATCCCTGTTCTTGGCTGCAGGACTGGAACCCAGTGTGGTCTTCTGCTGTTGCATGCTGAGATGCTTTTCTGCTCACCACGGTTGTAAAGACTTGCTATGAGTTACTATATCCTTCTTGATAAAAAAGCTCGAACCAATCTGTCCATTTTCCTCTGACCTCTCTTATCAACAAGGTGTTTGTTTCCACCCACAGAACTGTCGCTCACTCAACTCAATGTTTTTTTGTTTTCCATACCATTCTGTGTAAACTCTAGAGACTGTTGGGTGTGAAAACCCCAGGAGATCAGCAGTTTCTGAAATACTCAAACCAGTCCATCTGGCTCAAACCAACACTCATGCCACAGTGAAAGAAAGTCACACTTTGCGATCACAATTTTTTCCCGTTCTGATGCTTGAACATTGTGAACATTAACTGAAGCTCTTGATTTGTATCTGCATGATTTTATGCATTGTGCTACTGTCAAGGGATCGGCCGATGAGATGATGGGTGTTCGTAATAATGTGGCTGGTAAAAGTAGTGGAAAGATTGGTGGTAAATTCTTTTGAAATTTTTAGAAATGAAGATAGATTTTCATCTCATCTCATTATCTCTATCCACTTTATCTTTCTACAGGGTCGCAGGCAAGCTGGAGCCTATCCCAGCTGACTACGGGCGAAAGGCGGGGTACACCCTGGACAAGTCGCCAGGTCATCACAGGGCTGACACATAGACACAGACAACCATTCACACTCACGGTCAATTTAGAGTCACCAGTTAACCTAACCTGCATGTCTTTGGACTGTGGGGGAAACCAGAGCACCCGGAGGAAACCCACGTGGACACGGGGACAATATGCAAACTCCACACAGAAAGGCCCTCGCCGGCCACGGGGCTCAAACCCGGACCTTCTTGCTGTGAGGCGACAGCGCTAACCACTACACCACCGTGCCGCCCAGACAGATTTTGTGAAATGAATTAAATTGTCTCATCTCATCTCATTATCTGTAGCCGCTTTATCCTTCTACAGGGTCGCAGGCAAGCTGGAGCCTATCCCAGCTGACTACGGGCGAAAGGCGGGGTACACCCTGGACAAGTCGCCAGGTCATCACAGGGCTGACACATAGACACAGACACATTCACACTCACATTCACACCTACGGTCAATTTAGAGTCACCAGTTAACCTAACCTGCATGTCTTTGGACTGTGGGGGAAACGGGAGCACCCAGAGGAAACCCACGTGGACACGGGTAGAACATGCAAACTCCACACAGAAAGGCCCTCGTCGGCCACGGGGCTCGAACCCAGACCTTCTTGCTGTGAGGCGACAGCGCTAACCACTACACCACCGTGCCGCCCAGACAGATTTTGTGAAATGAATTAAATTGTGTCGCACTGAAAGCCTTTCTTTTGAAGCAATGAAGTCAACAGGCCCATAAACCCATCTCAGCCTCGATCGCCACAAGACTGAAGGATGCTTATGTAATTTCTGATGGATTTTCACCTCGGCTTTGATGAGAATGATTTTGGTATTTTTCTTTTTGCTTTGTTACCTGGCAACAGACTCTGTTCTCTCAGCTTCTCTTGATCAGGTTCAAGCCTAAATCAAGCATTATATAAAACACATATCGTAATGTTTTCATTATTTTTTCCAAACACTGTAAAGAGTTAAACACAGGTCATTCCCAGCAGATCTCCAAGTCAAATGAATTCTCTTATACATTAGCGTGTCGTGTGCAAAAAGCATCTGAACGCACTTGGCTTGCTTTGGCAGTGAATTGATTTTCTCTCTTTCTTTCCACCCACATGCCCCTATACTCTTATGCTCATTCTCTGAAAGCACTCATAGCTGCCGGTCTGCATTCATAATTACTTCCTGCACTCGAGTGCCTCACTGTTTGGCCAGGCTATAGTGATATATGAGGAATATTTCTTTTTTTAAAGACACATATATATATATATATATATTCAAGATGTCAGGATCAGTCACGGTAATGGCAGCTGGGGCTGGGAGACTTAACTGAAAAAAAAAATCACACCTCATGTTCACACAAGAATGTGTGTAAAGATGATGTGCTGAAATTTCTTTGTATACTGAGGACGTTTAACAGCTTCAGATAGAGCAGTGATTCCCAGGCATACTCCTGAATTCCCTGTGGGTGGGTGGCACATTTTTCTAAATCTTATCCACACTTAATAAGATCATAACAGGTCCGGAAATTATTAGTGTCAGGTATGTTAAAGCAGGGAAATGTATTCACATGTGCAGCGCAGCGCAGTGCAGTGCAGTACAGCCCCAATTCCAAAAAGGTTTGGGACACTGTGTAAACTGTAAACAAAAACAGAATGTGAAGATTTGCAAATCATGGAAACCCTACATTTCACTGAAAATAGTCCAAGGACAACATATCAAATGTTGAAACTGAGAAATTTGATTGTTTTTGGAAAAAAAAATGCTCATTTTGAATTTGATGTCAGCAACACATTTCAGAAAAGTTGGGACAGGGGCAACAAAAGATGGAAAAAGTTGTGTAATGCTAAAAAAAACCTAACAAAACTAATTTGGTTAATTGGCAACAGATCAGTAACATGATTGGATATAAAAAGAGCATCCCAGATAGGCGGAGTCTCTCAGAAGTAAAGATGGGGTGGGGTTCACCGCTCTGTGAAAGACTGTGTGGGCAAACAGTGCAACAATTTAAGAATAACGTTCCTCAATGTAAAATTGCAAAGAATTTGTGGATCACATCATCTATGGTACATAATATCATTAAAAGATTCAGAGAATCTGGAGAAATCTCTGTATGCAGGAGACAAGGCTGAAAACTGACATTGGATGCCTGTGATCTTCAGGCCCTCAGGAGACACTGCATTAAAAGCAGACACGTGTCTGTAGTGGAAATCACTGTATGGGCTCAGGAACACTTCAGAAAACTATCGTCTGTGAAAACACTTCATTACTGCATCTAGAAATGCAAGTTAAAACCAGATATAAACAATATCCAGAAACACCGCCACCTTCTCTGGGCCCGAGCTCTTTTACGATAGACTGAGGTGAAGTGGAAAATTGTCCCGAGGTCTGATGAATCAAAAGTAGAAATTCTTTTTAGAAATCATGGACACCACATCCTCCAGGCTAAAGAGGAGACGGACCATCTGGCTTGTTATCAGTGCACAGTTCAAAAGCCAGCATCTGTGATGGTATGAGGGTGCATTAGTGCACATGACATGGGTTGCTTGTACATCTGGGAAGGCATCATTAATGCTGAATGATATATACACGTTTCAGAGCAATATGCTGCCATCCAGACATCTTTTTCAGGAAAGGCCTTCATTCTTTCAGCAAGACAATGCCAAACCACTTTCTGCACATATTAAAACTGCATGGGTCCATAGTAAAAGAGTCCGGGTGCTAAACTGGCCTGCCTGCAGTCCAGACCTGTCTCCCATTTAAAACATTTGCTGCATTATGAAGCGCAAAATATGACAAAGGAGACCCCGAACTGTTGAGCAACTAAAATTGTATATCAGGCAAGAATGGGAGAACATTTCTCTTTCAAAACTACATCATTTGGTCTCCTCAGTTCCCAAACGTTTACAGAGTGTTGTTAAAAGTAGAGTTGATGCAACACAGTCGTAAACATGCCCCGTCCCAACTTTTTTGAAATGTATTGCTGACATCAAATACAACATGCACCTATATTTAAAAAAAAAAACAATCAAATTTCTCAGTTTCAACATTTGAAATGTTGTCTCTCTACTATTTTCAGTGAAATATAGGGTTTCCATGATTGGCAAATTATCACATTCTGTTTTTATTTACAGTTTACACAGCGTCCCAACTTTTTTGGAATTGGGGTTGTATAAGAAGACACTGGAGGAGAAAGTGGAAAACAATGAGCTCAAACATCTCATCTCATTATCTGTAGCCGCTTTATCCTGTTCTACAGGGTGGCAGGCAAGCTGGAGCCTATCCCAGCTGACTACAGGCGAAAGGCGGGGTACACCCTGGACAAGTCGCCAGGTCATCACAGGGCTGACACATAGACACAGACAACCATTCACACTCACATTCACACCTACGGTCAATTTAGAGTCACCAGTTAACCTAACCTGCATGTCTTTGGACTGTCGGGGAAAGCGGAGCTCCCGGAGGAAACCCACACAGACAACATGCAAACTCCGCACAGAAAGGCCCTCGCTGGCCACGGGGCTCGAACCCAGGACCTTCTTGCTGTGAGGCGACAGCGCTAACCACTACACCACTGTGCCGCCCGAGCTCAAACATAATAACACATAATAATGCTGCTGAATTCTTGATTCTGATTGGTCAGAAGGTGCTGATTCATTTTCTCAAACAACAGCTCTGATAGTTGCAGGTCATCAGAAGAAAAAAAAAAGTTGCAGGTTATCAGAACAAGCACACTGATGAAAAATGTTTCATTGTTGATATGTAAGGAGTCTCCAGTGTCAGTGCTTTAACAGTTAGAGGAACAGCTCGAAGTTTACATTTTACTCCATGGATGGATGGATGGATGGATGGCCTTCCTGTTTGACATTAACTTAAAGAGGGAGAAAATAAAACAGAGGCAGGTGATGGAACAACTGTTTATAACTGCTATCAGTGATAACACACACAAACTTGTTTTACTGATGTATTACAATATTAAATATAAATTGATTGATTACTTTATTCTGAACAATAAAGAAGAAATATATAAATATATAAATAATATATTATTATATATAATAAATGATGATAATAAATAATAATAATATATTAATATATAAATATATCTGGATTAAAAAGCACAAAATATTGTTGTGGTATAAGAGGAATGCAACACTTACCAATGCCTTGTTATTGGAAAATAATCAACTTTGGGGTGGTAACAGTAAATTTGCTTCTTGTTGGGATGGCTCACACCACCCTGTCTTTGATTATTTCCCTCTAACAGCATAACAGTGTTACATGGCTTAAGAGTTCAGTACAGTACAGTAACTTGGGTGGATCAGAACCAGGTCACTTCATCTAATCACAGGAGTTTCATTTATGGTGAGCTGCTCTCATTTCTGATAAGAAATATTCATTATAGTACATCCAGGGCTCTGATTAGTTTTGGCAGAAGACCTAGATTTGAGATTTTTACAGGTCTATTTTTACAGCTCTCCTCCAACAGATGTCACCAAAGCCTCAACTTTCCATCTCAATTTTTTCCCTCTCTGATTGCTTCTCAGTTCATTTTCTGAAAGTATCATTGGAACAAAGAAAAGGATTGTTTGAAGTGATACTTGATCTTAAAACACCTACAACACCTGACCAACTCACTTTTTTTTTTTTTAACCAGAGTATGTGGACTAATTTAGAGACACACCAATTTATGAGAGGCTCTTAGTTCTAGAAAAAAAAGTCTTCAATAGTTCAATAGATGAAAATATACCACTAACTGAAAATTTGATTACATGCACTTTTAAAAAGAATGTTGTTAGAAAAGGTTCTTTATGGTGATTAATGGATGGTGGATAGACAGATGAATGGATGGATGAATGATAGGAGGATTGATGGATAGGTGGATGGATAGATGGATGGATAGATAGATTTATGGATATACTGTATGTGTGGATGAATAGATGGTTGAATGGATGGATGGATGGATGGATGGATGGATGGATGGATGGATGGATGGATGGATGGATGGATAATCAGATGAGTTGATGGATGGATTGATAAATGATGAATGGATGGATAATGGATGGATAGGTTTATGGATGTACTGTATGTATGGATGAATGGGTGATTGAATGAAGGAAGGCTGGATGAATGATGGAGATATGGACAAATGGTTGGATAATGAATGGATGGATAATCAGATGAGTGGATGGATGGATGATAAATGATGAATGGATGGATAATGGATGGAGAGGTTTATGGATGTACTGTATGTATGGATGAATGGGTGATTGAATGAAGGAAGGATGGATGAATGATGGAGGTATGGATAAATGGTTGGATAATGAATGAATGGATAATCAGATGAGTAGATGGATGGATTGATAAATGATGAATGGATGGATGGATAAGTTTATGGATATACTGTATGAATGAATGAGTGGATAATCAGGTGAGAGGATGGATGGATGGATGGATGGATAATGAATGGATGGATGATCAGATGAGTGGATGGATTGATGAATGATGAATGGATGGACAGATGAGTGGGTGGATGAATGAACAGATGATTCTTTAGAGTAAGATGAAATGTTCAGCTCCTTAACATTCAGTCCTTGGCTGTTTAATCATTGCTTTGCTCTTGAGGAAATACAATCACTCATTATTTTCCACCAGATAGATCTTTCCACATACTAGGAACATTTGCAGAGAGGAATTTTTCAGGTCACTGTAGCACTAACCAAAAAAAACCAAAACAAAACAAAATTATTAAAGGTAAATTAAAATAAAATATCTTTAGGAAATCAAAATTTGTTCTTTTATAGTATTACTCTTCTAGAATCTTATCCAGAACCAGAATCAACATTTTTGTGAGGTCCACATTTCAGAAATGTGCCATATACCACAACACCAAATGTCTACGAGATCATTTGCTAATTTTTAATCTCCATTAAGTTAACCCTAAATGCTTCCAGAAACTCTTCAGACTCTAGAAGGACCATTACATTTTACTGAGTTTAATATTTATCCAAACATTTATCACTAAAGTTGCCTATAGTGGGGGACATGGGCTGGGAATCGTGTGAGGGTTGGTGGAAGATATGTAGAGCTCAGTTATGGAATTGGTTACTCGATATGGAAGAAAGTAGGTTGATGAAACAAATATTTATCTGGGATAAACAAATTATTGGTTCTTGTGCACATTGTTCTGAAACTCTGAGTTTGGTGAGGCTTTTTGTTTAAATAATGAAAAACTTAACATTTGTCTAGAGAATCTGTGTTTGTTCAGAACAAAGGACAGCAGGCTGATGACATATGGACAAAACCAAAATTGCAGACTTTTATGATATTAAAAACTGAATATGGTACAGATAATTATGTTATATAAAATTTGTCAAAGGAACAAAGTGGAAACTGGATGATATGTTAAGAAGAAAAATGAAGTTGTCCAATGTGCTGGCGAAATGAAATAGAAAATGAGTTCCATTTTGCTTTTTTTATTGTTATTTTTATTGTAAACTGCACCATGCCCTGTTTTGTAAGATAAAACCTGATACTGACCTTGTAAATATGGATGATGCACAAGGACTGAGTTGACTGTTGAACATATGAAACATATAAATTAGCCAGGTATCTGGAGAAAGCCTGGGGGGAAGAAAAAAAAAGCTCTTTATCGACACTCTGATGCAGAAATTGGTCCACCCTAAAGACAGAATACCTAGACACAAACAGGACAATTTATGTAGTGTACGTAATTCAATGTAGTGAGGCATGCACGGACCTGTACATTGGGGAAATGAAACAACTGCTTCACAAGTGCATGGCTCAGCACAGGAGAGCCAGTTCCTCAGGCCAGGACTGTGCAGTCTATCTTCATCTCAATAACAAAGGACACCCGTTTCAGGACAGAGAAGACTGGTGGTTTGAAAGAGGAGTCAAAGAAGCCATCTTCGTCAACCTGGAATGATCATCACTGAACAGAGGAGGTGGTCTGAGACACCACTTACCAGCCACCTACAATGCAGTCCTTGGCACACTTCCCAGAAAACTGAATACACATCCACACCAAGACTCAGCTGACTTCAATGACTCACATGATGGCAGAGAGAGCCAACAACCCACAGATTACCCTAACAATGCTCTAGGCTACTAATACCATTCACACCCGGCCTCCAGTGACCCTAACAACCTACAGAATGGCTGAGAGGGTCAACGACCCATGTGATCTCAACAACTCTCCTTAGGGTTGCTTTTGGTCCACTAGAGGATAACTACCTGGAACTCCCCACGGATGATAGGGGAAACATCTTCAAGGATTTCAAGCAAGTCCAGTTGCCTTCTTCAGCACCTATGTTTCACAAGGACTAGGATGACTGAGAACCTTCACAGATATGCATCGTGCATATTTTTCCACAACCAACTGGAAGCATTCAGCAGTATGTAGAACTCTGAAAATTCTTGAAAATGGCCTACATTTATCTTCATGCACATTGTTCTTTCAAAAAAAAAACACAGCTCCTACTATGTAGCATTGCCACCTTACAACTCCATGGTCCCTGGTTTGATTATAAGCTTTAGTTCCTGTCTGAATGGAGTTTTATATTTTCTCCTCATGGCCATATGAGATTCCTTCAGGTTCTCCGAGGTTCTCCTAGGTTCTAGGCTGTTAACACCGTTCACACCCGGCCTTCAGTGACCCTAACACCTACAGGATGGCTGAGAGGGTCAACAACCCATGTGACCTCAACAATTCTCCTTAGGGTTGCTTTTGGTCCACTAGAGGATAAATACCTGGAACTCCCCACTAGTCAGACAGAACAGATGAGAGGTGAAACATCTTCAAGGATTTCAAGCAAGTCCAGTTGCCTTCTTTAGCACCTACAGCTCTTTATCGAGCCAATCTGTTTATGTGAATATTGTATTTAGAATTTCTGTCTTCTCTGTGTGGTTTTTGTTATTATTATTATTATTATTATTATTATTATTGGACGGCAATAATAGTTTATCCTCTATTCAAAACTGGAGACAAACACCTGTTCACAAATCATAGACCTGTTTCTCTTCTCCCACAGTTTCAAAAATTCTGGAAAAAGTTTTAATAATAGGTTAGAAAATTTCATAGACAAGCATAACTTATTCACTGATAATCAATATGGATTTAGACGTAATCGATCAACAGCACAAGCTTTAATTGAATTGCTTGAGGAAACCACAAATTCCACAGATAAAAAGAAATATGCTGTTGGGGTATTCATTGATCTAAAAAAAAGCATTTGATACAATAAATCATCAAATATTATTCAACAAATAGGAACAATATGGTATTAGGGGAATAGCATTAGAGTGGGTGAAAAGTTATTTAAGAAACAAGAAGCAATTTGTGAAAATGGGAGATTACCAGTCAAGATGTTTGGATATTGAGTGTGGCGTTCCACAGGGATCAGTGTTGGGTCCTAAATTATCTCATCTCATCTCATCTCATTATCTCTAGCTGCTTTATCCTGTTCTACAGGGTCGCAGGCAAGCCGGAGCCTATCCCAGCTGACTAGGGGCGAAAGGCGGGGTACACCCTGGACAAGTTGCCAGGTCATCACAGGGCTGACACATAGACACAGACAACCATTCACACTCACACCTACGGTCAATTTAGAGTCACCAGTTAACCTAACCTGCATGTCTTTGGACTGTGGGGGAAACCGGAGCACCCGGAGGAAACCCACACAGACACGGGGAGAACATGCAAACTCCGCACAGAAAGGCCCTCGCTGGCCACGGGGCTTGAACCCAGACCTTCTTGCTGTGAGACGACAGCACTAACCACTACACCACTGTGCCACCCACAACAAAAATTAATAATAATAAATAATACAGAGCGGCAAGCCCCATCCTGAGAACATCCAGATTCCCCCTCAAGCCCCTTCCTCCCAGTATTTTGTAAAAATCATTTGTTTGTATTTGTTTTTAAACTGCTTGATGTTTGGACATTGTTTCAGCTCCACACTCAGTCTGGTTGTCGTGAACGGTTTTGCGCTCAGGTTTCTGTCGGTGGCGGGTTTATAGCATCAACGAAGCTGACTTTGTTAAAACTGTTAATGTTATAGTCATGTTGTCTGTTGTTGCCCAAATGAGGATGGGTTCCCTTTTGAGACTGGTTCCTCTCGAGGTTTCTTCCTCATGTCGTCTGAGGGAGTTTTTCCTTGCCACCGTCACCACAGGCTTGCTCATTGGGGATAGATTAGGGACAAAATTAGCTCATGTTTTAAGCCGTTCAAATTCTGTAAAGCTGCTTTGAGACAATGTTTATTGTTAAAAGCGCTATACAAATAAACTTGACTTGTTCCATAGCTGGGCGGCACGGTGGTGTAGTGGTTAGCACTGTCACCTCACAGCAAGAAGGTCCGGGTTCGAGCCCTGTGGCCGGTGAGGGCCTTTCTGTGCGGAGTTTGCATGTTCTCCCCGTGTCCGCGTGGGTTTCCTCCGGGTGCTCCGGTTTCCCCCACAGTCCAAAGACATGCAGGTTAGGTTAACGGGTGACTCTAAATTGACCGTAGGTGTGAATGTGAGTGTGAATGGTTGTCTGTGTCTATGTGTCAGCCCTGTGATGACCTGGCGACTTGTCCAGGGTGTACCCCGCCTTTCGCCCGTAGTCAGCTGGGATAGGCTCCAGCTTGCCTGTGACCCTGTAGAACAGGATAAAGCGGCTAGAGATAATGAGATGAGATTATTATTATAATTAGTATTATACTGATATATTGATGTCGTGTTATTTTGTTGTTATTTTTATTATTAGTATCATTAGTATTATACGGATATTCACATGAAATAATAATTGGTATCATACAAGATCATAGGGAAATAGAGAGAGAGGGTAGGAGTTAATAAGGTTTTACTTCTTCCTACTCCTTTTCGAACATGTTTAAGTTCATTTTAATTATTATTATTATCATTAGTTAATTAGTAGTAAAATTCGTCATTTTTTATATATATATTCTTTTTATTTTATTTTATGATTTTTTCTTTTTTCTATGATTATGGTTATTTAGTTTGTTTGGTTTTGTTTTGATTTTACTGTTCACTGTTCACACATGTTCGAAATAAAGATTTCAATTTCAGGTTTACATTCTTCTTCTTTTGGGTTTTACAGCAGCTGGCATCCACAGTGTTGCATGACTGCCATCTACAGGTTTCCCTTTGAGCGTGCACTGACAGTTCCATCATCTCATCTCATCTCATTATCTCTAGCCGCTTTATCCTTCTACAGGGTCGCAGGCAAGCTGGAGCCTATCCCAGCTGACTATGGGCGAAAGGCGGGGTACACCCTGGACAAGTCGCCAGGTCATCACAGGGCTGACACATAGACACAGACAACCATTCACACTCACATTCACACCTACAGTCAATTTAGAGTCACCAGTTAACCTAACCTGCATGTCTTTGGACTGTGGGGGAAACCGGAGCACCCGGAGAACATGCAAACTCCACACAGAAAGGCCCTCGCCGGCCCCGGGGCTCGAACCCAGGACCTTCTTGCTGTGAGGCGACAGCGCTAACCACTACACCACCGTGCCGCCCAGTTCCATCATTCTGTCGCAAAACGAACAGCTGATCACACTGAGGTGCTCGCTGACCGCCAATAGTTTGGTCCTGCGTTTCCTTTCCTTCATAGATAACATAAAGTCTTTTCTTCTTGGTTTCTGTTACTACCGTGTAGTTGGTCTTTCATGTTTCATTCAGTGGCGGCTGGTAGTCTTTCAAACAGGGGAGGCTGGTCAGTTACGATATTTCCAGATTTTAAAAGAAAAAACACATCAATTTTGCCCATACTCTTGCCTCTGATCTGGCTGATTGTTGGCAGCGTCACAAACTGTGAAATAACAGGTTCTTTTGGCCCATTAGCCTACTGTCCAATATACATGATGGTGGTGTTGGGGGGGGAGGGGTATATTTTAACATTTTATATTTTAAAATTGTGGCATGTTGTTTAAAAATTGATCATTATTGAAAGCAGCTCTTTGTCAGGAACCTCAGCAGTAGAGCTGGGTGCCACACATTTCATTCAATGACACTTTCCCTATATTTTACTTATTTTGACTGAGAAATGTTTTATTGACAATTTTGATAACCCTTCACTTTTAATCCAGGCCTGTAGTGTGAAATGTTCTCGGCTGTGTTTTTGTTTAAAAATGTTTTCCAAATTGTAGCTGTGTTTAATTCATATCCAGAAAAATATATATTCCAATATAATATACTCAGCATAAACATTTTAAATAGATTCTATATTTTTGGTCCATCCATGACATATTACTAAAGTAGCCTATTTACTGTTGTTGATGTGGGTCACTTGCTGTTAGCCAATTCACTTTCTCGTACCAGGAGAGCTGAAAGGAACGAGTATTATTCCCTACCTTTTTCACCAAGTCAATTTGAGGCGTTGGTCTACCCTGCTCTTTAATTTTAATTTTTTCCTCGAAAGGAAGACTGGCAAATGGCTTCACCAAAATTAAATCAGCAATGCTTGGCATCCATGTGCAGCTTTCTTGCTAGCTGACTAGCCCCCTCAAGTTCAAGTTCAGTCACTCAAATAAACGACATTTCTGGAACTAAGATAGCAAACTTGACAACACTATATTTACACTTTATTTACAATGAAAATATATACAAACTAAAAAACTGGTAGAAACCGCATGTAATGAATGAAATTGAAATGTAAGCTGATCTCTTACAATACACCACAGCACTCGCGAATCTGCATGGGACTGAACTGATGTTGCCAGATACTGCTGACGTTATCCAGCCCAAAATATGTTCAAAACCCGCCAATATGCACTTAAAACCACTCAATTGAGCAGGAAACCCCCCCAATCTGGCAGCACTGTACTGCTGCCTGTCTATAGTTGAAACGAGCTGTCAATCAAAGAAAATATCCGGCCGCTTTCACCAATCACCAGTCTCCTCGCGGAAACTGCCATGTCCCTCCCATGTGAGGCTCGGAGTCTGTGGGTGGGCGTTTTCGCAGTATTTGTCCAATAATCGTCTTGCATTTTGAGATTGAAAAGCGCAGAGCTCCCAATGCCATTGAAGCCCACTGAGGCTGCGCTGCATCGCGCTGTCACGAGGGGGAGAAACTCACGCACACATTAAAGTTATAAGGGCATTTTTAGAGGAGGCTGAGCCTCCCTCGTTGTCTTAGAGCAATCGCCCGTGGTTTCATTCACACACTCACATCCTCCATTTTTCTCTCCTGTTTCAAATTTGTATCCCACAATGCCTTGCGCGAATGGGGAAAGCCCACCACGTGATGCATGACATAGTATCTTGAATTGGGTCATGGTGAAGCAGGAAAAAATAGCGGAGAATTTAGGGCCACATGGCTCTATATTCATTAATTGTTCTATTTAAAAAAAAACAAATAAAATTGGATGTCTGTGATTCGAATTCCGTAGCTTTCAGTCCACTAAACAAAAACAGTTGGGTGTCGGGGAAAATTCTTTTTATGACCTACACTTGAAAAATCTGAAAAGCCATCTAGCTTTAATTATAGTTTCCTGAAATTAAGATTTCATGAAAGACAAACATCTGAAGAAAGTTATCTGCATTGACAATAACAACAACAAAAAAAAAATCAGAAAACGGGCAAAACATTATAATGGCATCTGCTATGATTGCTCTTTCCCAGTCAGCAAATTTCCCTTGCTCTAGATTTGAGCACCATAAACAGCTGTTCTCTGTAATCTGTAATGAGGAATTCTGTAATGCAGCCACACCTCTCCCAACTATATCAGAAACTTTCACAAGGCTCACATCTCTTCCAGCAGTAATCCATATAAGAAGTGCCTATATTGTGCACATCTGGGCTTTATGTGGAATCTATAATAATAATAATAATAATAATAATAATAATAATAATAATAATGTGGCTATACATCATCAAGCTTTAGAACAATTAAAGAATAAATGGGAAGAAAACCCTTTACATGGACAGTACCCAAAACGAGTCAATGGCAAAGATGTTGATCAACCCCAAACAAACCAATGGCTAAGAACAGCTGGCATAAAATCTGAAACTGAAGGGTTTATTATTGCGGTACCGACCCAATGTGTAGGACGTGCAATAAACAACAAGAGACAATAGACCATCTAGTCTCTGGATGCTCAGAATTAGCCAAAACAGAATACATAAAAAGGCACAACAAAGCCACAACATACCACCATTGGGCTATCTGTAAGCATTATAACATCGGAGACAAAGACAAATAGTATGAACATGAGCCATTAACCGTAATGGAAAATGATGAAGCTACTATACTCTGGGACATGTCAATCCAAACTGATAAAGAAATTAAGGCCAACAGACCAGATACAGTAGTGAAGGACAAGAAGGAAAGAGTTTGTCTGCTCAGTGATATGTCTGTCCCCACTAAAAGAAACACTTCTCTAAAAACTACAGAAAAATTCTCCAAATACAAAGATCTAGAAATAGAAATTGAGAGAATGTGGGGTATGAAGACCACAACCATACCAGCGGTAATAGGTGCTCTCGGTCTGGCCAAGAAAGGGATTGAAAAATACCCCAACAAAATCCCTGGTAACCTCAAAATACAAGAAATTCAGAAGCTCATCCTCCTCGGGACTGTTCACATATTAAGGAGGACCTTATCTATCAACTCGATCCATCATACCCTCATCCAGGGGCGATTTCTCAGAGACAACAAGGGAAGCCGAGCTTCCCCTAAAATTCTCTCCCCAAACTGCGGCGTCTACGACATTGAATTCTCATTAAAACAATAACTTGCATAACATAATATATGCCCAAGATTGTATTTATGTTCATAACTATCCTGTAGCTTATTTGAGTGATGTGTGACGAACTTGCAGTTCGCTACGAGAATCACCTTTGCTGCCAGGCTGTAACCTTTCTTATTTCAATGGGCTCTATGGACTGGCAGCAGTGTTGCCAGATTGGGTGGTTTTAAGTGCATTTTGGCGGGTTTTGAACATATTTTGGGATGGAAAACATCAGCAGTATCTGGCAACACTGACTGGCAGCCGGGTATCCGTTGCAGTCTATGAGAGGGCTCTGAACAGCCAATTTCGGCTAGTTGTTATTGGTTAAAATCAACAAAATCGTCACTTCCAGGGAAGCCGGGCTTCTCTGGGACTAAACGAGACAGTGGGAGGGACAAGAAGCCGGGCTGATAAAGGATTATTGGAGGTAGTGTTTGAAAGACATGAGGAGGGCGGTACTTCGGCGAGGAACACGGAAGTATGATCAGTCAGTCCCTAGCGGATGTCGAGAAAGTGTAGTCGTGTGCCAAAGTGCTGTCCGAATTTCTTTTCATATAAACGTTTCTTCTCATTGATGTCTCTGTACATTACTCTGTAAATAAATGTAAATATTACTCGTTGTGCTCTGTTAACTTTCATCCATTCTATCAGTTTGATCATTCGTGAATTCACTCGTTTATTTCATTTGTAGTTCAATCTGGTTGTAGGCTAGCTTGAGCCTTATTGGGATCTGCAGTGCTAGCTGCTAACAGAAATTGGTAAAGTCTCTGGAAAGCACAACCAGCTGGTATGACAGGATCACAGACCATTTTCTGGAAAAGGAGCGGAGGGCAGAATTTGTGTATAAATAGTGTTCATGTTCATGAATCTGAAGTGTGTATATTGTTCAGTAATGTTAAGAGAATGGTGGGCTCAGTGTTATAGGTTATACCTGGGTATAATATTCAAGGTCCTGTGTGTTGCATAGCCTACCTGGTTATGAATTTCCAGACTGTGTTGCAGAAGATGTTCAAGGATGTGTTGCACAGCTGGGTGTTGTGTTAAAGACTCTGTGTTGCATATCAGGGTATGATGTTCAAGGCTCTTCGTTGAATAGCCAGTGATTTTTGGATGTTTGATATTTTTGATTAAGGATATGAGGCACTAGCCTGGCAAGCCAGACTATAACATGAAATGTACAAGCAAAAATACTTTCTGCCACTAGGTAGGGTTGTCTAGTTCACTATGCTAATGGGGCACACCTTTCTATGCTTTGATATCCGGCCTACAGGTTTTACGATGAATGCGTAAAATGGGCTTCCCCTGTTTTAAAAACCAGCAGCCACCACTGCCCTCATCGTAGCCCAAAGTCCATGGGATGGACTTGGCTCCATGAGCAAACTGAACAGGACATTAAGGAAAAAAAAAAAAAATAAATAAATAAATAATAATAATAAGTAAGAAGTTTTCTTTTCCAGAAGGAAATAACTAAAAACATTTCTCAGAAACGAGTACATGCCACTGTTGATCAGAGCAACACTAACCAATAGTGAGGGTCTGTGAGCTCATGTATGTAGAGGAGGGTAGATAGTGCTTTCCTCCAATGCCCTGCATGAGCAGTAGTTCGAAGAAAAAATGCAATAATAATAATAATTATTATTATTATTGTCACGTTGCAGGCACTTACAGATGTAATCGCAGAGGAGAGCGGGGAACAAACAGTAACAAAGCCAAATCATGAGATGTGAATCATGGTCGGGGACAGGTGAGGGTTGGTCGATCGGCGAACTGGACAACGTAGACAAGGCAGGAAGGGCAAACGAGGAAAGATAGCAAGAATCAGAAGAACGGCAGGCAGTCAGGATCGCAAGGCTCGGTATGCACTTGAGAACACAGAACAATACTTCGCGGTGAGTGCTTGAGTGAGAGGGGTTTAATTAGCATGGAACTGAGCTTCAGCTGTGTTCAATACTGGCAGGGGGCGCTGTGGCTCATGGGTTTTGTAGTCTTGAGCGGCCACATTTGTAGTTTGTTTGGCATTGTCGTTCTCACTAGTGACACTGACAATTATAAGTTACATGTATATAGTGCCTTTCTCAAACTCAAGGTCGCTTTACATAGGTCAGAGAAAACAACACGGAGGGAAAAAAGGAGTTGCTAAAGAGTGGTGAGTTTATGCACTGGTGGAGAAATGTTCATGAAACTGAAAGGTTTTGAGATGAGATTTGAAGAAAGGAAGAGAAGGGCAGTCACGGAGGGGTTGAGGAAAGGAATTCCAGAGCTTGGGGGCCATGGTGCTGAACGACCTGCCACCCAGATTAGAGAGTCTAGTGCAAGGAACAGCAAGGAGATTATAGCTAGAGGATCTGAGAGAACAGGATAGAGTATAAGGGGTCAGAAGATCACAGATGTAAGAAGGAACAAGGTTATGGAGAGCTTTGAAGGTGACTAGTATGAGTTTATATTTAATTCTGGACAGAACAGGTAACCAGTGAAGCTGAGAAAGGCCCCCAATAGTTGGCTTTACAAGACTTGGATGTGGCACATGTTCGTTTTCAGCCTCCCTGGTTGATAGCTATCATATGTTCGTGGAAACCTGGCTTGTCATGTGACCAAATTGAGGAGAAAATAGAAACAAATTAGTATGCACACTAAACTGCCCCAAACAACCCTGCATCAGTTCTGCCACATTCTTGGCACTTTTCCAAATAGAAATGTAAATTAAATGTAGTAGTTTACTGGCAAAGTAGAAGTTAGCTTTTAGTTTTATATGAAGGTGGAATTTGTATGAGGTTGTTATGATTGTTTGTGTCAATGTGCCGTATCGGTTTACGATGTGAAGAATAAAGGGTTTTAACTCCAAGTCTCGGAAATTTCCTGCTCAGCAAATTTTCACAGATGGGAATCTCTGAACAGATAATGTTTGATAACGATCTTCTGGAATGGTGTAACCCATCTTAAGCACTTTGTTCAGCTCAGGAAGGCCTATAGGACTATCAGTTCCTCTGATCAATCACTGCTCAGCCAATGGTGTTAGATTTTTATTTATTATTACACTGACAGTCAATGAAAATGTCCAGGTGACATTTATGAAAATAATTTTATTCATAAGCTATGAAATCATGTACTAGAAGCTTACAGATCAATATACTGACATTTAACTCGAGATGAATAAACAAAAAAATCACAATTATTGTGAGCTTTGATAATGTACAGTCCGAACAAAATGGATACCCTGTAATTGGAAAGTTGCAGCTTCAGTACCGAGTATTGTCCCCACCAACAGCAATAGAAGCCGTCAGTCTGCGACGCATACTGCGTATCAAACGGCGAATCCTGTCTTGTGGAATGGCCTGCCACTCCTCTTGAAGAGCCTGGATCAGTTGACCTCTGTTCATGGGACGAGGAACACGGTTCTGGATCTGAACACCAAGGTGATCCCATAAATGCTCAGTGGGATTGAGATCAGGTGAATACGCAGGCCATGGCAGGGTTTGGACATTCAATCGACGCCCAACTTCTGAAAAACATAGGCCGGCTTGCACCATGCCGAGGGCCCGCCATCTGTCATCTGGATTTAACCGTGGCATCTTAGACATAAGGAATACAAAAGTCGGCTTTTTCATGGCCTTAATAAAGGCTATCCAACCCATCCTTTCAACCGTGTACAAATTTTTGTTTTTCTCCAAAACAGCACTTTGAGCTGATTCCTAAAGACCACTCCCTGAAGACTATTGAAAAATGTTTGGATTGAGGAGAACTCATTAATGACTTCTGTGCACGCTATTCAATAGAAACATCTCAAAACAAACATTTCCCCAACTCCGTATTGCATAATATGTTGAATTATTGATCTGGACTTTTTCATTGACTGCCAGTATATTATTATTATTTATTTTTTTTACACAACACCCTGTAATTTTGGAATCATGTCCCAGATCATATCAGGAATGACTGTTTTCATCTCATCTCATCTCATCTCATCTCATCTCATCTCATCTCATCTCATCTCATCTCATTATCTCTAGCCGCTTTATCCTGTTCAACAGGGTCGCAGGCAAGCTGGAGCCTATCCCAGCTGACTACGGGCGAAAGGCGGGGTACACCCTGGACAAGTCGCCAGGTCATCACAGGGCTGACACATAGACACAGACAACCATTCACACTCACATTCACACCTACGGTCAATTTAGAGTCACCAGTTAACCTAACCTGCATGTCTTTGGACTGTGGGGGAAACCGGAGCACCCGGAGGAAACCCACGCGGACACGGGGAGAACATGCAAACTCCGCACAGAAAGGCCCTCGCCGGCCACGGGGCTCGAACCCGGACCTTCTTGCTGTGAGGAGACAGCGCTAACCACTACACCACCGTGCCGCCCCATTGAGTTCTTTTTTTTTTAAATAAATATATTGTTTTAGGGCGGCATGGTGGTGTAGTGGTTAGCGCTGTCGCCTCACAGCAAGGAGGTCCGGGTTCGATCCCCGTGGCCGGCAAGGACCTTTCTGTGTGGAGTTTGCATGTTCTCCCCGTGTCCGCGTGGGTTTCCTCCGGGTGCTCCGGTTTCCTCCACAGTCCAAAGACATGCAGGTTAGGTTAAGTGGTGACTCTAAATTGACCGTAGGTGTGAATGTGAGTGTGAATGGTTGTCTATGTGTCAGCCCTGTGATGACCTGGCGACTTGTCCAGGGTGTACCCCGCCTTTCGCCCGTAGTCAGCTGGGATAGGCTCCAGCTTGCCTGCGACCCTGTAGAACAGGATAAAGCTGCTAGAGATAATGAGATGAGATTTATAATCATTTTTTCCCTGATTTGTAACAGAATGGAATTTTTACAAAGTATTTGGAATCCTATTGCAATAAATAGAATTAGACCAGAATTAAATTCCTAGCATATAAAAACAATTACATGCTTGAAATATTCAGATTTTTCTATTCCATTCAGAAAAAAAAAAAAAAATATATATATATATATATATATATATATATATATATATATATTTGCAGTTGTAAATATCGACCACATATTACAATATCAGTAGACATTTTATATTTTGGTTTGAGGAATGACATGCGGCCTTTGACCTGGATGTTCATGTGGTTACAATGTCAATTCCCTGTTGACATTTATTGATAAACTACAAAACTAGAACTTAATACAAACAACAACGAATGATTAACATAATGTGATCTACGGAAACACTGAGAAAGTGGGTACAAAGTGGAACAAAAATATTTTCTAATGCAGGTTAAACATTATCAGTTCATTTGTTTATAAACATTAGAATTACTTCCTCATTTACGTAAAAACGGACATCCATATATTTATATAAAATATATTTAGTATGAAATATAAGTCGATGGAAAATAAATTTAAAATAAAAAATATGTTTTGTTAAAATCACATTTAGATTTTTTTTTAAAAATAAATAATCATCTGGATGTTGATAATTGTGGAATGGTGTCGATAACTGTGGACAAAGGTGTTGATAATTGTAGAACGGTGTCGATAACTGTGGACAAAGGCATCAATAATTGTGGAACAGTGTTGATAACTGTGGCCAAAGGTGTTGATAATTGTGGAATGGTGTCGATAACTGTGGACAAAGGTGTCGATAATTGTGGAACGGTGTTGATAACTGTGGACAAAGATGTTGATAATTGTGGAATGGTGTCAATAACTGTGGACAAAGGTATTGATAATTGTAGAACGGTGTCAATAACTGTGGACAAAGGCATCAATAATTTTGGAACAGTGTCGATAACTGTGGACAAAGGTGTCGATAATTGTAGAAGGGTGTCGATATTGTGTAACAGTGTCGATAACTGTGGACAAAGGTGTCAATAATTGTGGAATGGTGTCGATAACTGGGCAAAGGTGTCGATAATTGTGAACAAAGGTGTCCATAACTGTGGAACAGTGTCGATAACTGTGGACAAAGATGTTCATAATTGTAGAACGATGTCAATAACTATGGACAAAGGCATCGATAATTTTGGAACGGTGTTGATAACTGTGACCAAAGGTGTCGATTACTGTGGACAAAGGTGTTGATAATTGTGGAATGTTGTCAATAACTGTGGACAAAGGTGTCGATAATTGTAGAACGGTGTCGATAACTGTGGACAAAGGTGTCGATAACTGTGGAACGGTGTCGATAACTGTGGACAAAGGCATCAATAATTGTGGAACAGTGTTGATAACTGTGGACAAAGGTGTTGATAATTGTGGAATGGTGTCGATAACTGTGGACAAAGGTGTCGATAATTGTGGCACGGTGTTGATAACTGTGGACAAAGATGTTGATAATTGTGGAATGGTGTCAATAACTGTGGACAAAGGTGTTGATAATTGTAGAACGGTGTCAATAACTGTGGACAAAGGCATCAATAATTTTGGAACACTGTCGATAACTGTGGACAAAGGTGTCGATAATTGTAGAAGGGTGTCGATATTGTGGAACAGTGTCGATAACTGTGGACAAAGGTGTCAATAATTGTGGAATGGTGTCGATAACTGGACAAAGGTGTCGATAATTGTGAACAAAGGTGTCCATAACTGTGGACAAAGGTGTCGATAACTGTGGACAAAGGTGTCGATAATTGTGGAACAGTGTCGATAACTGTGGACAAAGATGTTCATAATTGGAGAATGATGTCAATAACTATGGACAAAGGTGTTGATAATTGTGGAACGGTGTCGATAACAGTGGACAAAGGTGTCAATAATTGTAGAACAGTGTCAATAACTGTGGACAAAGGTGTCGATAATTGTGGAACGGTGTCAATAACTGGACAAAGTTGTCGATAACTGTGCACAAAGGCGTCGATAACTGTGGACAAAGGTGTCGATAATTGTAGAACGTGTCGATAACTGTGGACAAGGGTGTCGATAATTGTAGAATGGTGTTGATAACTGTGGACAAAGGTGTCAATAATTGTGGAACGGTGTCAATAACTGGACAAAGTTGTCGATAACTGTGAACAAAGGCGTCGATAATTGTGGAATGGTGTCGATAACTGTGGACAAAGGTGTCGATAATTGTAGAATGGTGTCATGTGATCTGACATGCTAAGTAATCGGGAATCAACTCATTTTTTTTTTCCCAGTGGAAGTTTGAGTAATTGTTCATGCACAAGTTATATATTGAAAGTCTTTTCTACTTTTGCAAAGGCCGAAAGCTCGTTAAGGTGTCGATAAATGTAGTCGCCGCCCTGCTATTTTTTTAAATCTTGAAACCTTTCATTTCATTATTTCTTAAGCCCTTTTTGGTCTCCAGCGTTCCTTTAGTTTCGGTTTTATCTCTTTCTGTGTTTGACTCGGAGTGATGCTGAATGCTGAAGGCTGAAGGTTCGGTGCCACTCGGATAGAGAGGCGCGCGTGCACGAGCACAGTCAGGCGAAGCGCGCGTGCACGGTGGGAGAACCCGCTTCCAGCAAGTGCGCTGAACTTTGATGTCTCGCGCACCAGGAGAGGAGAGCGGAGAGAAAAGAGGAGTGCAGAGAGGAGTGCAGAGAGGAGTGCGGCTGTAATGGGCCGGATATGAGCGCATTCCACACACGCGGATAATGGCATGGAGCAGCAGAGCGACTCTGATCTCCGCCGCGCGCCTCTTTATTCCGTGTTTGATCTGCGCGGTGGTTCCGCTGAGAGCGCGAGCGCCAGTCAGCGCCGCCCCGGGCGGATTCAGCCTGACCCCGCCGTACTTTAACCTGGCCGAGGGCTCGCGCATTTCCGCCACGGCGACCTGCGGTGAGGAGGACAGCGGCAACCCCAGGAGGGATCTCTACTGCAAACTGGTCGGGGGGCCCACGCTGGGATTCACCAGCCAGAATATCCAGGTAACACGCGCGCGCGCCTACCTGCGGGATTCCCGACTCTGGGAATGAACCAGAAATCCCTGCTGGACATTCCGAGCTCAGCCTTCTGTACACTCATTACTGATGGAAAACAGGATAGTTCACATCAACGATCTGAAATAATAATAATAATAATAATAATAATAGAGCGGCGACTACATTTATCGACACCTTATCGATCTTTTGGCTGTTCCAAAAGTAGAAAAGACTTTCAGTACATAAACTGTGCATGAATAATTACTCAAACTTCCACTGGAAAAAAAAAAAAAAAGAGTTGATTCCCGATTACTTAGTGTATCAGATCATGTGACTCCGTTCCACAATTATCGACGCCTTTGTCCACAATTATCGACACCGTTCGACAATTATCGACACCTTTGTCCACAGTTATCGACACCGTTCTACAATTATCAACATCTTTGTCCACAGATATCGATACTGTTCCACAATTATCGACACCTTTGTCCACAGTTATCAACACTGTTCTACAATTATCAATGCCTTTGTCCACAGTTATCGACACTGTTCTACAATTATCAATGCCTTTGTCCACAGTTATCGACACTGTTCCACAATTATCTATGCCTTTGTCCACATTTGTTGACACCGTTCCACAATTATCAACACCTTTGTCCACAGTTATCGACACCGTTCCACAATTATCAACACCTTTGTCCACAGTTATCGACACTGTTCTACAATTATCGACACCTTTGTCCACAGTTATCAACACCATTCTACAATTATCGACACCTTTGTCCACAGTTATCGCCACTGTTCCACAATTATCGATGCCTTTGTCCACAATTATCAACACCTTTGTCCACAGTTATCGACACCTTTGTCCACAGTTATCGACACAGTTCTACAATTATCAACGCCTTCGTCCACAGTTATTGACACCATTCTACAATTATCAATGCCTTTGTCCACAGTTATCGACACTGTTCCACAATTATTGATGCCTTTGTCCACAGTTATTGACACTGTTCCACAATTATTGATGCCTTTGTCCACAGTTATTGACACTGTTCCACAATTATCAATGCCTTTGTCCACAGTTATCGACACCGTTCTACAATTATCGATGCCTTTGTCCACAGTTATCGACACGTTCTACAATTATCGATGCTTTTGTCCACAGTTATCGACACCGTTCTACAATTATCGATGCCTTTGTCCACAGTTATCGACACCGTTCCACAATTATCGATGCCTTTGTCCACAGTTATCGACACCGTTCCACAATTATCGATGCCTTTGTCCACATTTATCGACACCGTTCCACAATTATCGACACCTTTGTCCACAGTTATCGACACCGTTCTACAATTATCGACATCTTTGTCCACAGATATCGATACTGTTCCACAATTATCGACACCTTTGTCCACAGTTATCGACACTGTTCTACAATTATCAATGCCTTTGTCCACAGTTATCGACACTGTTCTACAATTATCAATGCCTTTGTCCACAGTTATCGACACTGTTCCACAATTATCTATGCCTTTGTCCACATTTGTTGACACCGTTCCACAATTATCAACACCTTTGTCCACAGTTATCGACACCGTTCCACAATTATCAACACCTTTGTCCACAGTTATCGACACTGTTCTACAATTATCGACACCTTTGTCCACAGTTATCAACACCATTCTACAATTATCGACACCTTTGTCCACAGTTATCGCCACTGTTCCACAATTATCGATGCCTTTGTCCACAATTATCAACACCTTTGTCCACAGTTATCGACACCTTTGTCCACAGTTATCGACACAGTTCTACAATTATCAACGCCTTCGTCCACAGTTATTGACACCATTCTACAATTATCAATGCCTTTGTCCACAGTTATCGACACTGTTCCACAATTATTGATGCCTTTGTCCACAGTTATTGACACTGTTCCACAATTATTGATGCCTTTGTCCACAGTTATTGACACTGTTCCACAATTATCAATGCCTTTGTCCACAGTTATCGACACCGTTCTACAATTATCGATGCCTTTGTCCACAGTTATCGACACGTTCTACAATTATCGATGCTTTTGTCCACAGTTATCGACACCGTTCTACAATTATCGATGCCTTTGTCCACAGTTATCGACACCGTTCCACAATTATCGATGCCTTTGTCCACAGTTATCGACACCGTTCCACAATTATCGATGCCTTTGTCCACATTTATCGACACCGTTCCACAATTATCGACACCTTTGTCCACAGTTATTGACACTGTTCCACAATTATTGACACCTTTGTCCACAGTTATCGACACCATTCCACAATTATCGACACCTTTGTCCACAGTTATCGACACTGTTCTACAATTATCGACACCTTTGTCCACATTTATTGACACTGTTCTACAATTATTGACACCTTTGTCCACAGTTATCGACACCTTTGTCCTCAGTTATTGACACTGTTCTACAATTATCGACACCTTTGTCCATAGTTATCGACACCATTCCACAATTATCGACATCCAGATGATTATTTATTTAAAAAAAATCTGTATGTGGTATTAACAAAACAAAGGTTTTATTTAAAATTTGTTTTTCATAGACTTATATTTTGTACAAAATATTTTGTATATAAATATATGGATGTCCGTTTTTACGTAAATGAGGAAGTAATTCTAATGTTTGTAAACAAATGAACTGACAATGTTTAACCTGCATCAGAAAATCTTTTTGTTCCACTTTGTACCCACTTTCTCAGTGTTTCCGTAGATCACATTATGTTAATCATTCGTTGTTGTTTGTATTAAGTTCTAGTTTTGTAGTTTACCAATAAATGTCAACAGGAAATTGACATTCTAACCACATGAACATCCAGGTCAAAGGTCGCATGTCATTCCTCAAACCAAAATATAAAATGTCTACTGATATTGTAATATGTGGTCGATATTTACAACAAACTGCAAAAAAAAAAAATATGAATGGAATAGAAAAATCTGAATATTTCAAGCATGTAATTTTCTTATATGCTAGGAATTTAATTCTGGTCTAATTCTATTTATTGCAGTCTGATTCCAAATACTTTGTAAAAATTCCATTCTGTTACGAATCAGGGAAAAAATGATTATAAATCTCATCTCATCTCATTATCTCTAGCCGCTTTATCCTGTTCTACAGGGTCGCAGGCAAGCTGGAGCCTATCCCAGCTGACTACGGGCGAAAGGCGGGGTACACCCTGGACAAGTCGCCAGGTCATCACAGGGCTGACACATAGACACAGACAACCATTCACACTCACATTCACACCTACGCTCAATTTAGAGTCACCAGTTAACCTAACCTGCATGTCTTTGGACTGTGGGGGAAACCGGAGCACCCGGAGGAAACCCACGCAGACACGGGGAGAACATGCAAACTCCACACAGAAAGGCCCTCTCTGGCTGCTGGGCTCGAACCCGGACCTTCTTGCTGTGAGGTGACAGCGCTAACCACTACACCACCGTGCCGCCCCGATTATAAATCACAGCACTTTTATTTTTTTTAAAGTACTTCATCTACTTCAACAATGTTACGTAAATATCGATCCATAGCAGTTGTAAATGTCCCTTAATTCCACAGGGTGTCGATAATGGTGGACACCGGTGTCAAATGAAAGAGTGAGAAACAAAGTAGGTTTCAACAAGAAGATCATGAAATATCGGTGAATTTGATCAGTAAAAACATGTCCATGATCTTTCCACTATGCTTACCTGTGATGATAACGTCCGGGTTTTCATCAAATAGCTGATCGTGCTAAAAAAAATTCCATCTCAGGTAACGAGCTGTGTCATCAGATGACAAGCTCAAAGAGTGAGGAGGGTCTTCCAGTTGATTAATTAACCAATAATTAATGTTGTAACTGAAACTCAGCTTTGTAAAAAAATTGTATTGGTAAATCTGAAAAGGTGTCGATAATTATGGACTGTCGACAATTGTAGCTGCTGCTATAATAATAATAATAATAATAATAATAATAATAATAATAATAACTCCAAGGGCACTTGGTAGAGTGCATATCTCTGCCAAGCCACATGTTATCAACATCAAAATGGAATCACTTGAATGTAGGATAATACTAAAGCTGTCCACCAAATTTCATCCAAATCTGTTCAGTGCTTTTTGAGTTACATTGGGAACCGATGAAAAAAAATCCTGGATCCACAAACATATTTGGATTTGCATCAAAATCTAATCAATTACTCCTTGGCCCATGGCTCACCTTTCCTCCAAATTTCAGATACTCTTACCGTGTCCACATGGGTTTCCTCTGCGTTCTCTGGTTTCCTTCCATCTCCCAAAAACACACCAGTGGCGGAATTAGTTCTTCTTCTTCACCCATTCAGTGTGTTCTGGGTTGGGTCCCTTTCCTAGGCTCAATAAGTACAGCCAGCTTGCCATTCCTCTTCTCTGCTGCACCACTTTTGGTCATGGCTAATTTAGATTAGCCAATTAGCCTAACTGCATGTCTTTGGACTGTGGGGGACACTGGAGCACCCCCACGCAGAGATGGGGAGAATATGCAAACTCCACACAGAAAGACCCCCATTGGCCATGAGGTTCGAACCCGGAACCTTCTTGCTGTGAGGCAACAGTGCTGACCGTAGCACCACCATGCCACCCCTGGGTAATTAGTTATTGGATCAAATTAAACTGTTAAAAGATGCAGAACAGTAATGAGACAATCTGCAATCGCTGGTCCTGGTCCTGGAGAACCCTCTGTCCTGTTTTCCCTCATTCAAGCAAACAGCTAATCAACAAATAGTTAACATGCAGCCAGTCGGATGATAATATCAGTTTATCATCCTGGTACCCTAGTGGGTTTCCTCTGGGTTCTCTGGTTTCTTTTTACCTCACAGAAACATGCCGGTACATGGGTTGGGTTGGGTTGGGTTGGGTTGGGTAAGAGTGTCTTAGGCTCTAAAGTATTGTCCTGGGTAGGTTTGAGTATGTGAATGTGATAGGTTCTGCAACCTGCAGTAGAGCTGTGCAATATATCGTATTTTTATCACGATATCGATATTGGTGTCAAACGATATCAAAATTCATAATATCGATATGAAACGATTTTTTGTCATTTGTAAGGTAAAACAACCCTTCTGTCCCCTAAGGCACACCATAGCCTTGTATACGTCATCCATTCTACTCCCGCGATATCTCCGCAACAGTAAAAAATCAGTTCTTCTGTTTTCATACGTGTTGGGTGATTTGATATATTGATTTGTTAATATGTTGTTTGATTTGCTTGCTAATAGTTATAATAATACAATTAACATATATTTACGTCATATTTTTGGATGTGGGACTGGGTAATGTAAAAATGGCATCTACGGAAGAAAACAAGCACAACAATATTAGCACATATCCAGCTTGCTAGCTGTGTTAGATGTGTTAAACCGTGTGGATTTAAGTGGAATAATTGCGAGTCGTCCTGTGGTCAAGGCAGCGTTTTAAGGTAAGGCAATTTGGTTATTAATGTTGCCCGCCGCGGCATGTTTACTTGGGTTCATTTGATTTTGACTTGTGCATCTGCAGCTAGCATCATGCTTTGAAGTAGGTTCTGCTAAGGACGGGTTTATTGCGCGATGTAGACGGACTCAGATGTAATTACATTGTTTTTAAAATTCCGTGCGCTTAAAACGGTGTCCTCCTGCTAATCATGTAGCCCTAATCATGTATTGCTTTTACTTTTCCTAATGGCGAGTGAAATATCTCTGCAAATGGTATTTCAATGCTGACATGCCAAAAAGATAGCGGAGTCCACATTTGGAAGATGAAGGAAGAGAAGCCTGATGCTTGAAAATAGATCGCTTAATCCACAACGCATATCTGTATTTGAGACATAACCTGCAACTAGTGGGGATGTTTTGGAATGACTGTGCATAGGGTGTTTTTGGCCACAGAACACTAACCCACAGTAGTAGGAGGACTACTGGGTTCGTGGATTTTGTCTGTTGACTGAGCGAAGCATGGTGTTTGCCTTGTGCCATTTCACGTAGCATCTAGCCGCAGTGCCACCTACACTTTCAGGGAATGTTTACATGCCGCTGAGCTATTTTCATGTATGTTAATTCTTAAGGACTTGTCTCTATATTGTGCGTGTTCACACACGGACTGGCCATCGGGAGTAGCGGGAGTTTTCCCGGTGGTTCAGTGTGGGCCGGCGGAGAAAAAAACAAAACAGTTGCGCGCTGGCCTTTAATATGATAAGCAATGTTAAGTTTCTTTAAGAAACTGTTAACATTGCTTATTACAGTTGCGCGCTGGCCTTTAATATGATAAGCAATGTTAACAGTTTCTTAAAGAAACTGTTAACATTGCTTATCATATTAAAGGCCAGCGCGCAACTGTTTTTTTTTTTTCTCCGCCGGCCCACAAACTCCCGCTACTCCCGATGGCCAGTCCATGTGTGTGCGTGTTTAATGTTGGTGTCTTAACAACACACAAGCTTACGTTGTAGTGTGTGTGTGTGTGTGTGTGTGTGTGTGTGTGAGAGAGAGATTTTATCCTTGGCTGGCTACGAGCCAGTGTGGACGTTACGCAGTAATCACTGGTAATACCAGCGCTGGCTCCATCCTCTGTGATCGGAAATGTTGAGTGAGGAGAACGTGAGCCTTGTGCAGGCGATAGGACCTATGCAAAGTATGCGCTTGCACAGTAAATAGTTTAAGTAAAAGGCGTTTCAGGGTACAACGGGAAGGGTTGACAGGTAGCCTGTGAGGCCTGTACTATAAAAATGTGGCCCGGTGCCTCGGGTGTTGATGATCGGGGCTTTAAAAAAAAAGGTGTATAAATATCGTTTTAAAAATCGCGATATCGATATTTACTGAAAAAATCGTGATATTGATTTTTTCCAATATCGAGCAGCCCTAACCTGCAGGCTGCAATCCTGACGAGGACAAAGTGGTTAGTGGAAGTCAGTGAGAGAGTAATTATCAGCGAAGGAATTGAAGTAGCGGTGTTAGAGCAGGGAAACATTAAAATTACTACAAATCATGAAATATTTAGCAAGAAAAAAAAGACCAGGAACATGAACAAGCCAAGCTAGATATGTGGTTTTATTAATTTATTATTTGTAAAATCGTATGGGATAATATTCTCAGGAATATTTATGGGTGACATCAGAAAACCACGTTCCACCACTGAGCTGCAAGAGATGTTCAGGACAAACAGTTTGAGCTGAGTTATGTCCTCGGGATGGACTGGAGCCAACTGCTTCAGGATTTCAGCAAATGATGCCTGAACTAAACCATTCAGAGCTTAAAACAGGGTTTTTTTTGCAGTAGACATTTTTTTTAATGACATTGAGCGGATACTCTTACCCAGAGCAATGTACAACAACTAGTTGGGGGTGAGGTGCCTTGTTCAAGGGAATCAAACCAGCAACCTTTTGGTCACAAACCTGCTTCACTAACCATTAGGCCATGGCTTCCTCATGGCGTAACATTGAGTATATTATTGTAGACAACATATTCAATAACGTTTCCCTTAAAACAGTTAACTGTTTCATGGAGATTTACTCTCAAGCTCAGTAACTCATCCAACAGACTGATTATCTGAAGTAGCTCTATCTGCAGGAGTGGAACCCAGTGTGGTCTTCTGCTGTTGTAAGTAGCTCTACTTATTCCTGGTTCTGAATCATCTCACAGGGTAAACTTCCAGTAACCCTCTCGGATATCGCTGAAGATCTGAGCCATCATCAGTACATTCACAGAGATAATATACGTGCACTATATATAGCTTTTAAACTTGTTTCTTCATGTCCAGCTTGAAGGAAGCTTTCTTTTATTTTTTTTTTGACCCGCATGCCTGTATGCTGCATTTCAATCATATCATAGGAGAATTCAAGAAGATGGAAAACATCTTGTTATTTCACTTTAAAAAAATAGCCAGTTAGCATATACCTGTGTTCAGAGTACACATTCGCCCCTGTCTTACTAATCAGCAACAGATCAGAATACACTCCCCGGCCACTTTAATAGGAACTTGTTCTTGATTCTAAGATCCCTGTTCATGGCTGCAGGAGTGGAACCCAATGTGGTCTTCTGCTGTTGCATGCTGAGATGCTTTTCTGCTCACCACGGTTGTAAAGAGTTGCTATATCCTTCCTGGCAAAAAAAAAAAAAAAAGCTCGAACCAATCTGTCCATTTTCCTCTGACCTCTCTTATCAACAAGATGTTTGTTTCCACCCACAGAACTGTCACCCAGACAAGTTGATGCTTTTTGTTTTTCGCACCATTCTGTGTAATCTCAAGAAACTGTTGTGTGTGAAAACCCCAGCAGATCAGCAGTTTCTGAAGTACTCAAACCAGTCCATCTGGCTCAAACCAACACACTTTCTTTCCACAGTGAAAGTCACACTTTGAGATCACAATTATTTCCTATTCTGATGTTTGAAGTGAACATTAACTGAAGCTCTTGATTTGTATCTGTTGCCTCACAGCAAGAAGGTCCGGGTTCAAACCCCGTGGCCGGTGACGGCCTTTCTGTGCCGAGTTTGCATGTTCTCCCCGTGTCCGCGTGGGTTTCCTCCAGGTGCTCCGGTTTCCCACACAGTCCAAAGACATGCAGGTTAGGTTAACTGGTGACTCTAATGCCGCTTTTCCACTACCAACGCGGCTGAGCCGTGCCGTGCTGAGTCGGGCTGAGTCGAGCCGAGTGGGGCTGTTGGAGTTGCATTTCGACTCCAACCGCGCTGAACCGTGCTGGCTGGAAGTGGGTGGACACATTGGGTGGAGTTAGCGAAAGTGGGTGGACGTCAGGTGATGTCGTTAGGCGGCGCAAACAGTGACATCAGTGAGCTTTTAAGCGGTAGTCTCACGACCCGGAGAGTAAACAATAAACATGGAGGACATGGAGTCGTTAGTGTTGCTGGTCTTGGTGCTGTGGCTTGTTGTCACTGACAACGCCAACAGATACTGGCAAGAGCGTATAGATGAGGCGAGGCGCATAAGGCTTCAGAAATTCTCGTAATTCGTAATTCTCCTTCTTCCAGGTTTACGGTGTTTACAGATCCCAGCGTGCTCGCGGGGCGTGTGAGGACACGCCTCCTCACCAATCAGTGCACAGGGGAGTGTCTGTTCACGCCCCCAACCTCACTCAGCTCGGTTTGGCTCGCTTCAGCCCCACTCCAAAACGGTGCGAGTTTTGGGTGCTAAGCAGGGCTGAAGCGAGCTGAGTCGTGCTGTTTTTAGATAGTCGAAACGCGAGCCGTGTCGGGCTGAAGCGAGCTGAAAAAGGGTAGTGGAAAAGGGCCATAAGGCCCTGTTTACATTATTTCGAATCAGCGGATCATCAGATTAACGTTTTTAAAACGATTCGCGTACACACACAAAATTTCTGTGCCCGCAACAAAACCGTTCCCCGTGCACACAGCAACGCCAATACATGGATACGCTAATCACATGACTAATTAGACGGCACGTCACATGGTCCCAGTGTATATCGGGCATGCGCAAGTCACTCACCACTTGCAAGTGGAAGGATGTCGTTGTAAAAAATGAAGTATGCCGGTCTGTTATCGGCAGTACTGGTACTACAATGACGCCTTTTTTTCACTGTGTATGGCCTTCGTGTTTATGCTAGAAGGATCTAACAGTGTTCGGTACACTCTTCACCTCGCAGAACGGCCGTTTTTTGCGATTACAACAAGACTATTTAGTGCTACGGTAACCAACACACTTCCTGTATTGCTCATTCACTTAATGACTTCCTCAACACACTTCCTGTATTGCTCATTCACATGACCAACATGGCATGACCAACGCCAGCGAATCAGGAAGGTGGATGTCACAGTGACGTTGTCCAATGACGACGTCAGCTAGAGCTCAGCACTGCGTATCCTCGTTCCTCAATGTTTACACAGCACCGGATCAGATACGTACTGGGTTGAATACGTGGGCCCTGGCGGATTCAAACTGTTCCGCCTGTGGAGTCGTTTTCCGGCGTTTTAATGTGCACGGACAGTGCATCCACAACGAAAACGATACCGATACGGTCTAATGTAAACACCACCTAAATTGACCGTAGGTGTGAATGTGAGTGTGAATGGTTGTCTGTGTCTATGTGTCAGCCCTGTGATGACCTGGTGACTTGTCCAGGGTGTACCCCGCCTTTCGCCCGTAGTCAGCTGGGATAGGCTCCAGCTTGCCTGCAACCCTGTAGAACAGGATAAAGCGGCTAGAGATGAGGTGTATGTATGAGTGTTCCTAATAAAGTGGCTGGTGAGTAAGTTTAAATGTACAGTAACATTTCTGTTTTTAGATGATCTTTGGACAAACCTCATGCTCATGTTGCCAGTTGACTGAACTTTGACTTTGAGATAGATAGATAGATAGATAGATAGATAGATAGATAGATAGATAGATAGAAATCAGATGAGACTGTTTAGAGACATTTTGTTTTTTCAGTAGAACTCAACTTTTTTTTTTTTTAAGTAAAATTGAAACTGAATTTCCTGGAATTCCTCATCAGTGTTTAGGGTTATAGGTTTGTGATGGTGTATTTGGTGCCCTGCTACAGTTAAACCTGAGCATGGCTATATTTCAGTGTGTATATTGCAAAGGCATGCTTTTAAACAACCCTTAACAGGATAATATTGATACTCCGTCCATCCATCCATTATCCATAACCACTTATCCTGTGCAGGGTTGCAGGCAAGCTGGAGCCTATCCCAGCTGACTACGGGCGAGAGGCGGGGTACACCCTGGACAAGTCGCCAGGTCATCACAGGGCTGACACATAGGTGGGGTTTTCATTAGACCGTATCAGCGGATCATCAGATTAACGTTTTTAGAACGATTAGCATGCACACAGCAACGCCAATACACGATTCGCGTGCACACAGCAACGCCAATACACGGATACGCTCGGCTCCGCAGGCATCCTGCGCTCCAAATCACTCCGCCCTGAACAGCGAGTGCCCTCTGGAGGGTGCGCACTCCGGCCCTGCGCAGCTCACAGAGCGTGCGAGTGAAGCGCACGAGCAGTGATTCGGGACTGAGCCGCTGTGTGTGTGATCCCAGTGCATATCGGGCATGCGCGTCACTTACCACTTGCAAGTGGAAGGATGGCAAGCCTAAAGACAATCATAACTACACAATGGGCAGTATTTGCATCAGTATTTGCAGTATTTTCATACTTTTATACTCTTTAATGAAAGGTGATACAAGGCGGAAGTCCGCGCCATTTTTCAGCAGTCGCGTCACATGACCAACGCCAGTGAATCAGGAAGGTGGATGTCACAGTGACATTGTCCAATGACGACGCCAGCTAGAGCTCAGCACAGCGTATCGGTGTATTCTCAATGTTTACACAGCACCGGACCAGACACGATCTGGATTGAATACGTGGACCCTGGCGGATTCCCGTTTCCAGTACATCCGCGAAGAAAACGAGACAGATACGGTCTAATGTAAACTTGGCCTTAGAGTCACCAGTTAACCTAACCTGCATGTCTTTGGACTGTGGGGGAAACCGGAGCACCCGGAGGAAACCCATGCAGACACGGGGAGAACATGCAAACTCCACACAGAAAGGCCCCCGTTGACCACTGGGCTCAAACCCAGAACCTTCTTGCTGTGAAGTGACAGCGCTAACCACTACACCACTGTGCCGCCCATACTGTATTATGTAAATTATAGAATTTAAAACCTCTTTCCATGTGGCAGTGATGCTCTACAGCCACTTAACAGCATTTAGTGAAACAATGAACATTGCTTTATCAGTCGCACGCAAATATTTATTTCTTATAAGTGGAAAATGAACTTAAATAGTGAGATGAATGGGGAAATAATGATAAGAGGAATAAGAATAATAAGAATTAAATTTTTAAAAAAGTTTAAAGCTAGGGTAGGCAGCATAAGAAAAACCAGCAAGAGCAAGCTAGATTTGGAAAGTATCCAGCTGAAAAACCCTACGCCCTCCCTCCCTCCCTTCAAAGCCAGTCCTCCAAAACACATGCACTGCCTGATTACTGCTGGAGGACGAGTCCATGAGAAAGAGAGAGAGAGAGAGAGAGAGAGAGAGAGAGCATTGGGTAGTGGAAAGTAGCGTGTCATTGTCATGTCCAACTAACTCATGTTTCATTCACATGTAAGAAAACACCTAACAGTCATAATAAATGTAAACAATGAATAGCTATTGTTACGACTCACAGCCGTTGACTAGCTCTAACAATATGTCTGCCTCGATTTCGGACTGACTGGAATGATTAGACGGGCTTTTTACAGCCCTGTAACTGCCATGTATGATGGATTTATATCTTTTTATTGCCAGAGCATTTGATTACTTCATAGCTATCAGGATCTCATGCCATCTCATTATCTGTAGCCGCTTTATCCTGTTCTACAGGGTCGCAGGCAAGCTGGAGCCTATCCCAGCTGACTACGGGCGAAAGGCGGGGTACACCCTGGACAAGTCGCCAGGTCATCACAGGGCTGACACATAGACACAGACAACCATTCACACTCACATTCACACCTACGCTCAATTTAGAGTCACCAGTTAACCTAACCTGCATGTCTTTGGACTGTGGGGGAAACCGGAGCACCCGGAGGAAACCCACGCGGACACGGGGAGAACATGCAAACTCCACACAGAAAGGCCCTCGCTGGCCACGGGGCTCGAACCCGGACCTTCTTGCTGTGAGGCAACAGCGCTAACCACTACACCACTGTGACACCAGCTATCAGGATGTAAAGAAAACTTTAAGAAATATAATAAAAAATTGCTTCTAAAATAAATTGTCGAGCCTCATTTTAAATGTTGACTGTCATTAAAAATTGATTTAAGAAAAAGGCTCAAAGGTTCGCAAGACGCTTTCCGATGTTCAAATAAAACATCAATCAGACATAAGGCAACATGAACACTTTGTCAGCCAAGATTGGTGACGGAAACATGCGCACACGTGTACACACTCCATATTATCTGCCAGTACAATAAGATGTTTTCATATTTTTATTTACAATAAATGGTTTTATTACTTGGGGCGGCATGGTGGTGTAGTGGTTTGCACTGTCACCTCACAGCAAGAATGTCCTGGGTTTGAGCCCAGCAGCCGACGAGGGCCTTTCTGTGTGGAGTTTGCATGTTCTCCCTGTGTCTGTGTGGGTTTCCTCTGGGTGCTTCAGTTTCCCCCACAGTTCAAAGACATGCAGGTTGGGTTAATTGGTGTCTCTAAATTGACTGAGAGTGTGAATGGTGGTTTATCTCTATGTGTTAGCCCTACAATGGCCTGGTGACTTGTCCAGGGTGTGCCCATAATCAGCTGGGATAGGCTCCAGCTTGCCTGTGACCCTGTACAGGATAAGCAGTTACAGATGATGGATGGGTTTTATTACTTTTAAATGTCACTCCTATTGAGAAAGAACGGCTCCTGGTCTGGATGGATGCACTAGAGAGAAAGGGACTCAGAGTTAATAAGTCGAAGACAAAAGTATTAATTTGTGGTGTGAAAACATCAGGAGAGACACTGCATAAGGTGAAATGGCCCTGTGGGGTGTGTTGCAAGGGGGTTGGATCAAACTCCCTTGTATGTATGACCTGTGGGAGATGGGTGCATAAAAGATGCAGTGGGGTGAGAGGTAGTTTGGGCAAGGTAGCAGGTATTTTCAAGTGCTTAAGATGTCAGGGCATGCTCAATGAGGATGAAACATCAGATAGTACTCTACAGGATTGTGAGTTTGAAGTTGTGCACCAGTTTTGCTATCTGGGCGATATCATTGAAGAGAATGGTAGTTGCCAAGTGGCAGTAAGTAGAGGGATCAGAGCTGGGTGGCTGAAATTCAGAGAGTTAGCAGGGGTGGTTGTTGCCAAAGATATCCCCAACAACATGAAGGGGTTAATCTATAAAACATGCATCTGGCCTGTCATGATATATGGTAGTGAAACATAGCCAATTAGATTACAGGAAGAGAA
The DNA here is from genome assembly GCF_027579695.1 of Neoarius graeffei. Classification (NCBI taxonomy): domain Eukaryota; kingdom Metazoa; phylum Chordata; class Actinopteri; order Siluriformes; family Ariidae; genus Neoarius; species Neoarius graeffei. Next base: position 100,180,819 of record NC_083569.1, read on the forward strand.
AAGACTGCAAAGAGATGAAAGAAAGATGTTGAGGTGGATGACTGGATGGATTATTGATGTATGTGGGGCTAGGAAAGTGCTGGGTGTAGAAGATATATCTGCTGTTATGAGGGAGAATAGACTGAGATGGCTTGGCCATGTTGAAAGAAGTGAAGATCAAGTATGGATTAAAACGATAAGGAAGATGGAAGTTGAGGGCAGTAGGCCCAAAGGGAGGCCCCGAATGTCACAGAACCATGTTATTCAGAAAGATCTAAAAGAGTGGAAGATGGATATTGATGATATCAATGACAAAGAAAAGTGGAGACAAGGAATGAGAAATGCCATGAGGGAAGTCTACCCTAATCAGGAAAAATGACCTCTGAAAACTAAATGGTTGTTGTTGTATTGAGAAATATTTGATAAATTTGCCTTTATTCAACATGGTTTCAACTCCTATATTTTTTTGCAGTGCAGAGTGAGATATTGCACAGATCACTAGCTTCTGTAATTAAACAAACCTTTCTCTCACAAGAGCAGCCTTTGCTTAAAAGCTACATTAGTTTCTGAACTACTTTGTGCCTTTGTGACTTCTGACTCAAAGCTACATCTGTGAGTGAATGAATTAGGTTTTAGCCTGATACTAAATATATACATTTGAACTGCGGCGCAAAATAGCTTTCAACTTTCAAAGCATTGAGAATTCTTCCCTTCCCTTCCCTTCCCAATGATATTGGCTGAAATTAGTTTGGGATTCACTACTAAAGGAGAACAGAGACTTCAATTCAATTCATTTTCATTTGTAAAGCGCTTTTAACAATGGACATTGTAGCAAAGCAGCTTTATAGAAATATATAAATTCCTCAATTTAGATATTAAATATATAAATTTAGGCGGCACGGTGGTGTAGTGGTTAGCGCTGTCGCCTCACAGCAAGAAGGTCCTGGGTTCGAGCCCCGGGGCCGGCGAGGGCCTTTCTGTGCGGAGTTTGCATGTTCTCCCCGTGTCCGCGTGGGTTTCCTCCGGGTGCTCCGGTTTCCCCCACAGTCCAAAGACATGCAGGTTAGGTTAACTGGTGACTCTAAATTGACCGTAGGTGTGAATGTGAGTGTGAATGGTTGTCTGTGTCTATGTGTCAGCCCTGTGATGACCTGGCGACTCGTCCAGGGTGTACCCCGCCTTTCGCCCGTAGTCAGCTGGGATAGGCTCCAGCTTGCCTGCGACCCTGTAGAAGGATAAAGCGGCTAGAGATAATGTAATATATAAATTTATCCCTATTGAGCAAGCCAGATGTGACCTTGGTGAGGAAAAACTCCCTGTGATGATATGAAGAAGAAACCTTGAGAGGAACCAGACTTGAAAGGGAACCCACCCTCATCTGAGTTTCGTTTATTTATTTATTTATTTATTTATTTATCATTTGTGAGCAGACCTGTCAAATTGGAAGTAAAAAAAATCATGTCCGAAACAGGAGGAGCTGAAATGACAATCATGCAATTTTGGTTCAAAAAGTCAAAGTCCTTCTCATGCCAGAATCTGGTCTCTCCAGGCAGTCTCCTGTCCCCATACTAACCAACTCTTTAAGGCATATGGGTGCCGCGCCAATCTCCATTTTGATAGCCTCTTGCCTGTACAGCTAGGGTTACAGTGGGGGGCTAGTACCCTGGTAACCGTGAGAGTTTGACTTCCCCACTCACATCTGTATTGCGGTGTGCCTTGCCAGATGGTAGTAGGTACCATTTTTATGATGGCATGACTTGACTGCAAGTAGAACTTGCAATCTCCTGGTCAAGAGGTGGACATGTTAACCACTAGGCCAACTCACCATCTGCAATTTTGGTTAGTACTGAACAAAGCTAGCAAGGTTTCAGACATCTTTAAGCAGACTTACTGACTTTTAAACTTGCTCCTTAAACAACACGATCTTTGCAGGAAGATTGCCAAAGCAAGATTAAAAAATCTCACCCACATCCCCACAGTTCTGTGCCAAGCGGCTCTCTCATGGCTCTTGTTTCTCCCCCCTTTATCCTTGCTATTGCTTGCTAGAACAGAACACTCATAAGCAAAATCCCCCTCTTTACCACTCACTCTCCCAACTCCACCCTCCTTTCACAAACTGGTGATCGACCATACCCCATCCCTGCCTCCACATGCTAGAAACTTCAGCCACAGTGATATTTGATGGGTTTTCCCAGACTGTCACACACTCCAATCAGCCATAACATTAAAAACACAGACGGGTGAAGTGAATTACATTGATTATGTTGTTAAAGTGGCACCTGTCAAGGGGTGGGATATATTAAACAGCAAGAGAACAGCAAGTTCTCAAAGTTGATGTGTTGGCAGCAGGAAAAATGGGCCAGTGTAAGGATCTGATTGCTTTTGACAAGGACCAAATTGTGATGACTGGATCTGAGCATCTCCAAAATGGTTCTTCAAGTGTTCCTGATCTGCAGTGGTTATTACCTACCAAAAGTGGTCCAAAAAAGGACAACCAGTGAACCAAAAACAGGGTCATGGCCATCCAGGGGTCATTGATGTGTGTGGGGATCGAAAGCTAGCTTGTCTAGTCCCATCCCATAGAAGCGCTACTGTAGAACAAATTGCTGAAAAAGTTAACAGTGGCTATGATAGAATGGTGTAGAACACACAGTGCAGTGCATCACAGCTTGCTGTGTATGGGGCTTCATAGCTGAAGACCGGTCAGAGTGCCCATGCTGACCCCTGTCCACTGCCAAAAGCACCTCCAATGGGCATGTGAGCATCAAAACTGGGCCATGGAACAATGGAAGAAGCTGGCCTGGTCTGTGGTGCACATGTATTATATGGATGACTGGATGCGTGTGTATTACTGACCTGGGGAAGACATGTCACCAGGATGTACTATGGGAAGAAGGCAAGCTAATGGAAGCAGTGTGATGCTCTGGGAAACCTTGGATCCTGGCATTCATGTGGATGCTACTTTGCCATGTATTCCCTACCTAAATATTGTTACAGATCAAGTACACTCCTTCATGGTAACATTATTCCCTAATGGCAGTGGCCTCTTTCAGCAAGATAATGCCCCTGCTACACTGCAAAATTTGTTCAGAAATGGTTTGAGGAACTTGACAAAGAGTTCAAGGTATTGACTTGGCCTCCAAATTAGCCAGATCTCAGCCCCATCGAGTATCTATGGGCTGTGCTAAACAAACAAGTCCAATCCATGGAGGCTCCACCTCACAGCTTATAGGATTTAAAGGATCTGCTGCTAAGGTGTCTTGGTGCCAGATACCACAATACATCTTCAGAGGTCTTATGGAGTCCATGCCTCGATGGTCTTGGTCGATGTTCTTGTGGAGGTCTTGTAGAGTCCATGCCTGTTTTGGAGGCACAAAGGGGATCTCCACAATATTAGACCGCTGTTTTTTTGTTATTGCTGATCAGTATGTATGGAATACTCATGTTCCGATATACAAACATAGGCAGATTTTCATGGGGGATTTTGATATAAGGTTGGGGGTGTTTCCAAACTGCATATTGATAAAATGGATTTCTTTATTTGGGTAAAAGTGTAAGCGCTTCTGTGCATCCCCCCCCCCCATTATTTATTTATTTATTTATTTATTGAAGTTTTGGGTTTGAAATGTGTTTTGAGTCCATGCCAATAAAACCAGCATCTAAAGAGCACCTCTGTTTTTGCAATAAACATTCTCATAGGTAATACAGTGGTGTACTGGTTAGCACTGTTGCCTCACAGCAAGAAGGTTCTGGGTTCGAGCCCAGTGGGTGACGGGGGCCTTTCTGTGTGGAGTTTGCATGTTCTCCCTGTGTCTGTATGGGTTTCCTCTGGGTGCTTCGGTTTCCCCCACAGTCCAAAGACATGCGGGTTAGGCTAATTGGTGGCTCTAAATTGACCGTAGGTGTTAGTGTGAATAGTGGTTTGTCTCTATGTGTCAGCCCTGTGATGACCTGATGACTTGTCCAGGGTGTACCTTACCTATAGTCAGCTGGGATAAGCTCCAGCTTGCCTGCAACCCTGCACAGGATAAGTGGCTATGGATAATGGATGGATAGGTAATTTTGCTGAAGTATAGCAAAAGGTGGCAGAACACCCTCTCAGGAAAGTGCTATCTACCCTCTTCCAGATACAAGAGTTCAGGGAAGCCCACAATTGGTAAGCATTATTGTGCTTATTAGGGAAAGCAATGGCCTAATGGTTAGAGCAGCAGTTTTGGGATCAAAAGGTCACCAGTTCACTTCCCTGGACCAGCAGGAATGGTTGAACTGCCCTTGAGCAAGGCACCTTATCCCCCAACTGCTCCCCAGGCTGCTCTGAGTATGTTGTACATCACTCTGGATAAAAGTGTCTGCTAAATACCTGCAATGTAACTTTATTTCAACAATTTTTATACAAGCTATGTTCTATACAATATTTTTCAAACTTATTATATACATTATACAGAACCCTTAAGGGTCCTTTGGTTGTTCCTCAGTGGAAACCCTTAAAAGTCCTGTATAAAACCCAACAACAGTGTTTCCTTATCGTTGACCTTTTTAATCAGTTACAAACCCTTGAAGAACCTCTTTTTGTTCGAGTGCAGATATGTAGAATATAAGTATGAGACCCTGAACCTTTGTGTGATTTTTTTTTTTCTTTTCAGGGGCAGTACTGTGACCACTGCAATGCCAATAACCCTGAGAAAGCCCACCCAGTGAACAATGCCATCGATGGCACAGAGCGCTGGTGGCAGAGCCCACCTCTCTCAAGGGGACTGAGGTACAACGAGATAAACGTCACTCTGGATTTGGGTCAGGTGAGTGTATACCATGAGAAACACATTTGCTGGAATTAGCATTCTTTGCCAGTGCCTGTCTCTTGTTTGTCCTTTAAATCGCTTGGACTTGTGTGGAGTGTTCAGTATTCCCAAGAAAAATAGTTAAGTAATAAACAAGTACACACACTTTTTTGTCTTAATATCCTTCAAAGAACCTTCCATTGGTGCTGATAAAGATAATTAATGTGGTGTCTGCACTTAAATCAAACTCTAACCTCAGCCTTTGTAATGAAAGGGAAACGTGTTAGCTCTTGTATTTATTTATTTATTTATTTATTTATTCATTTGCAACTTGTGGAGACCAGTCAAATGTCCCTACAAGGTCCAAACTCTCAGATATTCCTATCCTTGGTCTCCACCAAGATATAAAAACATACTCCCATACCATACACACATCATTCAATGCTCCAAGAACCTTACTTAGACTTGGCAGTATAATTTTATTTCACATGCACATTTATACAAGTGACTGCAAGCAGATTCAAATAGGCGTTTCCTAAGACTGGGTCAGTCATGTTACAGAGCGCCCGAGCTCCAGATGCTCATTCCTCTTGATTATGATGGTAAAATATACCCTGAGCTTGTGCTCTTGCTCCGACAGACAGTGTAAAAAATTCTCCTCAGGCTAAAAAACAAACAAAAAACAGGATGAAGACGAATAATCCTGTAGATTTTACTGGGCACTGAGCCTCTGTGAGACACTTTTCATATGGAGTCAAGGTTTTGGCACAGAGCACAACCTCATATCAAGGTCCTTTTTAGGGTTTAATGCTGTTCTGTGCCTTTGCTTTTGTTTAAACTTCCAAGTAGGTCATTGTGGTTTGTGAGGGATTTGTGGGAAACTAGTGGACTGCTGTTGCCATGCTACTGCTTTTAGTGTCTCAAGAGAACAAGATATGTAAATAGCTTTATTTTTGGAGAACCAAGTCAAGTTTTACTGTATCATTACACCAAAGTGCTGTTGAACTCTGGGAAATGATTGCTCAGCTGTAATTCTGTAGCTGGCTGTTAACAAAAACACTTTCGAACCCTCACATTAGTGTGCTAACTGTTAAGAAAAACACTCAAACTCCAGTGTTGGCGTACTAACTGTGAACGGAAACACTCAAATGCTAGTGTTAGCGTGCTACCTGTTCACAAAAACACTTTCAGACACTAGCATTAGTGCGCTAACTGTAATCATACATGTCAACCTTTGGTCAATCAAACCTGTATAACCAACCTCCAAAATCCGTATTCCCCTTATAAAATCCGTATAAGATGCAAATTAAAATAATTTGCCTAAAATTTGAATGATAATTAACAATGATATATCCCAGTTACTTTTTATTCAATATTAATAACAATAAACCTTCAGAATGAATACAAAGCTCCAATGTTTGACAAAAACACAAAGTGTCACTCTAATGTTCGGAATTGTACTCCATGACAGCTTTTTTAGCACTCTGCACCCAGGGATGAGAATGGGACATTTAAAAAAACTCTGAAATGCCTGGCCGGTCTAGGGGGCATTTGCCCAATTCACAGTCCCCCTTTCCCACATAAAATAAATAAAATATATATATATATATATATATATATATATATATATATATATATATATATATATATGAATGAATGTTTTCAAATTCAATGATGGTTTAAAACATTTATAAACTTTGAGATATAGTTGCAAGGATGGACGGCACGGCGGTGGAGCAGACAGAGAGCCGGAAAACTTCTTCCTCCAAAAATATATTTTTTATTTTTTCTATTTTCAAAGCTTTTCTTAAAATAGTGCAAATATTTACAGTGCGCCAACCAAAGGTTCAAATTGCCAAAAAGAAAACTATACAAACAAAATAAGAAAACACAAAAATAAAGAGGCTTCAAGTTTGCCAGACTAAGGGCCTGTTTACACGAGGATGCTGTCGGGTAAAAATGACTAAATATTTTATCGGAAGTGCCTTTCGTCTACATGGGGACGGCGTTTCCGAGGCTGAAAAACGGAAAAAATTGAAAACGCCTTCCAGAGTGGATAAGTTAAAAACAGCCCCCGTTGCATATCCGTCTAAACTACCCAATACGCGAAACTCTGCTCGGATCTGCTCACGTCGGGTACGCGTTTACGTCATACATATGTCATATACTGTACATGCCAGCCCGGGAAGTAAGAAAGTAAGTAAAAAAGTAAGAGCATGTCTGATTACATCGATCCAACGGACCTTCAAGCTGCTCTGGCAGCTTTAATAAACGTCCAGGAGTCCTTCGAACATCTATACCGAATCTGCACATACTGTATACCGTTAATGAACAGAGGCGGGTATAGTATGCTCTTACTTTTTTACTTACTTTCTTACTTACCATAGCCAGAGTAGTCAAAGTTTTCATGGCGCAGATGTGCAGATCAGACAAGACGGAAGACGTTGCGCATGCGTGCAGACATAGCGGAGGTCTTTCACAGCACCACCTAGCCGCCTGGCATGCACATCCAATTGAATTCCACACATTTATGTGTCACCGTATAGACGCAGATTTCCTCCTTGAAAACAGTCGTGTAGACGCGGAAAAAAGTGAGAATGAAAACGGACTTTTGCGTTTTTGTTTCAGACCGTCCCCGTGTAAAGTGGGGCTAAATTAAAAAGACCCTGAACAAAACTATTAGGCAGCCAAACCACAGTACCTTCAAACAAGACGTTCCAACCACAACTGAGGCTCTGGAGCTACTGCAGAGCTTACATACCCGCAGCCCCGCCCACAGCTGAGCCCAAATTGCAAAATTAATCAATCAACTAAATAATGACATCCTAAATACAAAATAACAATTTAAAGAAACAAACACAAAATACACAAACATCCAAAATAATTTTCATTAACCAAAAACCTTTCAGTGCATAGTAAAATACATGTTTCCCCAACACCAGTAAAACACCCCCGTTAAAATAGTCCGTTCTACCAAACACCCACGAAACCCCTCCATAACAAGCCAATGGTACAGTCCCTCGGTTTCTCGCAACAAACAGGAAGTATGTGGAGTTTGCGTGATGAGTTACTGAAAACTGTTTTGTGTTATAAAAAAATGCTAAAACTAAATAAACTTGACGTTAGAAATAACCGGTTTGTATGTGTGTTTCCTAGACCATAGACAATGCTTAACAGATGGGAGATGAAAATGCTTAGAAATGTGTGATGCGTTTTACATATGAGTGGAGCCAAACAAATGTTACTAGAATGCCGGTAGGCCTTTCCCTGCACTCGTAACAAATGCTGCTCTCGTTAGAAACTATGGCAAACGGTGGAGTATGAAATGCTTGAAAACCAGTAATATCCATACAGAAAACAGTAATGGAAATGAAGTGCAACTCACAGCGACAGGTCAGCCAAGATGTTTGAACGTTGCTGGCAGATTGCTGCCTGTGCGCTGAGCGCTTGCGTGAGAGAAGTGGGTGTGTGTGCGCGAGCGCCACGGCTCACTCCGTGACAGGCTGTCTGTGCTTTCTGTGCTGTACAGTACGTTTGTAAATGTTATGCGCTCTTTTATCATCGTGGGAATTGATTATAGCTCTAAATAAATATTGAAGTTTTTTTAAAGAATCCGTATAACTTTATTTGTACGCCCGTACTACGTTTATTGAATCAAATCTGTATAAAATACGGACATTCCGTATAGGTTGACATGTATGTGTAATGGACTTTTTGTATTGTGTTAAATGGCTTATCGATGAGTCACTGTTCCTCTTTCTCTTTCACTTTTGCTTTTCTTTTGTTCATACACTCTCTTGCACATGGCACACGCACGCACGCACGCACTGCAAACACATCCACCTGTTGAAGGATACAGAATCCCGGTGCTTATCACGCCAGCGAGACTCTGTTCTCTCAAAAATAGCCTGTGTGTGTTACTGAAAGTGTGTGCCATTGTGTTTATTTATAGAGATATGTGGGGGTTTAGAGGCTTTGTTTAATGCGCAGAACAGAGCTGGAACCCTACACTAAGGTGACCAGATTTCTGAGAAGAAAACCGGGGACATTGTAATAAAAAGGGGGGACATTTCTGGTTTTCATGTATTTTGATCATGCATTGTATTAAAAGTGGGATTTTCCTCACTGAGTGCACTGTAGGCCGATTGCGCAACTGCTTTAGGTTAATATTAATTAAAGACAATGTGAACATCTCTGGTATGGGCACATAGTTTAAATTTATAGACTCTTAAATTGTACGCTAGCTGAAATACATGTTTTAGACCCATGAAAGTAAATATATTAAATTAATTACCATATACGCCACTAGTAACGGACAATGTATTTAAAAATATACAAAACACACAACACAATTTAAATAAACTGTTTACTTCAATCCAAGCAATTTCAAGGTATGGTAACATATTGACGATACAAATGATTCCCGATCTCCCATAGCCTAACTTGTAGCCATAGCTGAATCGACGACCGAGCCTAAATGAGTAGCCTTAATCAAAATATGTAGTCCGCTACACATCACAGCAAATTATACAAATTACTGACACTTTGGTAACATTACCATAAACCTACAGCTTTACATAGCCAGCTACCCTGTGGGATAACACACCAATTTGTGTGTAAGTTAGCTTATGCCATTGAACTATTACAATTTTACCTGAACTAGATTTCTGTTACAGCAATGCTACATCTAGCAACAACTTCAGCTGACCGATTGGCGCTGCACTGAGCTTTCTCCTGCTAGCATTGGCCGCAGTAGGCTACGGTTTGTTGGGTCAACCACTACATCTTAATACAGTGTGACAAGCAATGATATACAACACTGCAAAATGTAGCTTGTACATTTAAAGACGAAATAACAGATGGCAAACAATGTCACTTAGGCCTGCAAGAAAAGACTATGGTTCACCTGTCCAGGAGTGGATGAAGTGGTCTGTCAAAGCTGAATGAGTGACTTTAGTTTAGGTCAAGATTCTACCATGCCGCTAAAAAATTGTTCCTCAGCTCCACCAATCAAAATACTGGAAAGGCTATCACCAGAGGTGTTCTAGAACATCTCTGCTGTCAGCCTGAGCCCATCTTAAAGTGATCCACAAAACAATACTTGAGGTGTCTGCTGAAATCTGGTAGATATTTCGGTCGGGGGGGGTCTGTCAGTCATGGTTAAAAACAGGGACAGTCTGGGGACAGGCCACCAAAACTGGAAAACAGGGACGTCTGGTCACCCTACCCTACACTGAACAAACTGATTAAAAAAAGGTTTCTTTATGTGTAAAGAACCCAAACTTGGACCTTGGACAGACTTTATTCACAATGCCGGGCTAAAATCTCTGACTGAGTTCCAGTCTCTCTGAGGTCATCTTGGACATAAATACTGTATTATTACTGGTTACAATTACTGGTACAAGTTTTAGGAAGAGGAACTAGGGCTGTTGTTAAGACCATCATTGCCAATCCAAGACAAGTCCAATATCCAGGAATCACTGAGATCGAGTCAAGGCCAAGTCTTAAGGGGGTTGAGGCTTAGCCAAGATTGAGTTCAATTGATAATAAGTCAGGATTAAAACTAAAAACTATCAAAGCCTTTTCGAGGCCAAGCCTTCATGTCATTGAGTTGGCTTCATTCATACGTTGCTCTAATGGCAAAAGACAATGCAAGCATTACTTTTACAATCTCTTGATTGAGATCAAGACCGTATCTAGTGAGCCCAATATCTGAGACCAAGACAATTCCAAGTACAAATACCTGTAAGACTTTGGCACAAGTCCAAATCAATAATGAAAGCAGATTCTTGAGACCAGATTCAAGTTCTGCTGTCATAAGGGGAAGATGTTTAACCCACAACAAGCAAATCCATAAGTAGAGGGCTCTTGAAACTGAAGATGTTCCACAAAGCCGTAAAACCTTTGCGGAAGCTAAGACTTTTTTTTTTTTTGCTTTTCTATTACTCATAAGTTTTTCCATCAAGGAATATTCCAATCCACATTTTCTCCCAATTTGACCATTTGCCAATCCCCACCCACTAGCTAGCATTCCTGATCACATGACTGTGACCAAGCAGGGATGTTGAAGCTTAGCCAAGGGTGAAGGAACACTGTCTTAGGAAAGTGCTATCTACCCTCTTCTGCATACTTGAGATCAGGGAAACCCACATTTGCCTAGCATTGTTGTGCTTGACAGGTGTGAGAGAGAGAGAGAGAGAGAGAGAGTATACTATTCCTTTTTTACCCACAGAGCATAAGCAATTTTGCTAGGACTCCTAGCCATGTATGGCTATGAGGAACTTTCATGTGATGTCATCGCAACTGTGGATTTATTTACATGGCCATGTTGCCAGGCAAGCTTTGTGTTTGCCAGCAACTGGCACAAGTGTACACAAGTGATTGTAAGCCCAATTCGGATAAACTTGTAGAAGTTCCATCTAAAAGAACAATCCCAGAGACCTGTAGTGCTTTTGGATGTAGTAACAGACATGGAGATCAGCCTAGTTTAATTTTTCACCACTTCCCGGAGAACCCAGAAATACGAGAAAAATGGTGAGCTGCAGTTAAACAGGAAGTCTGGATGATACAAACATCCCCATGTGTGTGGAGAATATTTTGTATCAGGTTAGTGTGAAAGCTCTGTGAAACGTTAAAATCTAGATCTGGATGTGGGCTTTGGATGTGATATATTTTATTAGACCTAATGCTTGGCTCAACTAGCAGCATGTTTGTTCTGTACTGATAATGTAGACTGAGCTAAACACCATAAAATATGCTAGATCTAGGCCCTGGCTTGTTTATTACTGTTAGAAGTCCACGTATGAGCTTACCTTTGTCATAATAAGGTATTTTTCTTTAGTGGGAATTTCCTATAACATTCCGGCATGAAACCTGCCTTGAAATATTGGTAGGCATGTGTTCTTTTGGAAGCCTTTAGCATTTCTGGTGTATTTAGAAGTCCCAAATACTAAATAGTTCAGGATGTCGTAGTGTCCCAAATCTGGTAGCTGGTTTGTAGAACACTTTTCAAGTGGAATAAATACATTTGTGGGTAAATGAAGAAGAAGAAGCCTTTATTTTTGTCAGATGTACACTCAAGCACAGTGAAATTCCTTCTCTGCATTTAACTCCTCTGAACAGAGAGAGAGAGAGAGAGAGAGAGAGAGCATGTGAGCAGTGTGCAGAATAAATAATAAATAAATACATTTGTGGGTAAATTATATGGATCTGTGATACCTGCATGTTTCAGCTTTTGGATGTAATGTGATCTGCTGATATAAAATAAATTGTTAATCATTTCAGAGAGACTGTACTGACTGCAATCGTCTCGATTTTCATTATTCATTGTCGCGGCTGTTTCCTTCTTTGCCTGGCAATATGGCGGACGCTGCATGATAAACAAAATCTGTGACATCAGAGAAAGACTTCTATAACACTATCGGGATTGAAACATTGCTATTTCCTAATAGTAGTGAGAATGCTTTTCAAGCCCATTATATGACTGACTCTTTTCCACAGCAATTGAAATATGGAAATGCATCAATTTGGTTGAAATTTAATTGTGGTGCACTTTAAGGTCATGGAATGGGATGGAGTCATCCTGGAAGAGGCCACACCCATCAGGATCACAGGATAAAGGGGATCAGTCCTCTCTCTTGACTGAGTGTCATAATATTATAAAATTATAGTGGGAAAAGGGTTTAACCACAAGTTTATGTAATTCTAGGTATGTAGGAAAAGTGCTTAGTCTTGTTATTTTATTGTTCCTGCTCCTTCATCTGCTCTTTCACTTACATTCGTTTTCATCTCAATTTGTCTTGAAGATAACTGTGGATAATTTGTCAGTGTGTTGCTCCTGCTTTTGTAGTTTTGAGATGGAAACCGCATCAGATTTCACTTCTGGACAAATGTTTTCATCCCCCAGCTCTCAATGGCTCATCTTACAAGCTTTAATCGAGCTGCTACAAGTAATGGGACGACCCTTAAGATGGCATCAGAGATTCTTCCAGAAGAAAGTGATGTGGGAAAGCTAATAAGGGCATGTTACTAACTGGAATGCAGGAGAGGGTCCAGGAGAAAGTAGCTGTCTTTCTTTTACCCTTTTTAAGCTTAATGGCTGAGTCTTATTAAGAAAAAAAAGAGAGAAAGAAGATGGGAAAGGAAATGAAGAAGGAGAAATTGCAAAAAAAAAGAAGAGCCAAGAAAAGGAAGAAAGAGTGGGAAATGAAAATAGAAGAAAATGAAGCTAGAAAAGACTCAGGAGAAAGGGAAAAGAAGGAAAGTTAATGGAAGGAAATAAATATAAAAAAGAAATGGGAAAGAGAAAAAGGAACATTGGAAAAGAGGATGAAAAGGACTGGGAAAACAGGGAAAGGAACATGATAAAGGGAAGATGAGAAAAGGGCAAAGAATATTGCTTACATTAAGATGGCGGTGCGTGCTCTCTCTCCCAACAAAATTATGTTTTCGTGTTCTTTGGCCTGTGAGTCGCAGTGTTTTTGTACGTCTTCGTCTTGTCTACACGTCTTGAAGCGCACATACAGCCGTGAGTTCCTGCTTGACGTCAGAAGAACCACAGTTTTAGAGCAAAACTCTGAACACAGAGAAGAGCTACGAGTCTGTGGTCTGCTCAGGAGGCTGGCACCATCACTGACCCCCACCCCTTCATCTTGCCCACAGTGGAAGCGCCACAAGCGGCTACCTACAACAACACCACAGATCTCCAGGAGTACACAGATACTGTTTCTGCCTACATCACCAAGTGTATTGATGTAACTGACCTCAAGACCATCACTGTTCGGGCCAATCAGAAGCCATGGCTGACAGGAGAGGTCTATAGGCTCCTGAAGGCTAGGAATGCTGCCTTCACAGCAGGCGATTAGGTGGGCCTGAGGACAGCTAGAAACAACCTGTCCCAGGGCATCAGAAAGGCTAAGAGGCAGTAGTCCAGGAGGATAGCTCATCGCTTCAGTGACAGCAGAGTTATACGGAGCCTGTGGTGGGGGATACAGACCATCACAGATTACAAGCCCCCCGCAGACCTGCGATAGCATCACCTCTATGCTGAATGAGCTGAACAACTTCTTCGCTCGGTTTGAGGCATACAACAGCACGCCCACACAGAAATCCTTTACCCCTCCTGGCGACCAGGTGCTGATGCTGTCCCCGGTCAGTGTGAGGAGATCATTCGGCAGGATCAACGCTCGGAAAGCTCCTGGTCCTGACAACATACCTGGTTGTGTGCTGAGGGACTGTGGGGGAACTCACAGTTATCTTCACAGACATCTTTAACATCTCGCTGAGTCAGGCCATCGCTCCTACAACCCCGATTCCAAAAAAGTTGGTACAAAGTACAAATTGTAAATAAAAACGGAATGCAATGATGTGGAAGTTTCAAAATTCCATATTTTATTCAGAATAGAACATAGATGACATATCAAATGTTTAAACTGAGAAAATGTATCATTTAAAGAGAAAAATTAGGTGATTTTAAATTTCATGACAACAACACATCTCAAAAAAGTTGGGACAAGGCCATGTTTACCACTGTGAGACATCCCCTTTTCTCTTTACAACAGTCTGTAAACGTCTGGGGACTGAGGAGACAAGTTGCGCAAGTTTAGGGATAGGAATGTTAACCCATTCTTGTCTAATGTCGGATTCTAGTTGCTCAACTGTCTTAGGTCTTTTTTGTCGTATCTTCCGTTTTATGATGCGCCAAATGTTTTCTATGGGTGAAAGATCTGGACTGCAGGCTGGCCAGTTCAGTACCCGGGCCCTTCTTCTATGCAGCCATGATGCTGTAATTGATGCAGTATGTGGTTTGGCATTGTCATGTTGGAAAATGCAAGGTCTTCCCTGAAAGAGACGTCGTCTGGATGGGAGCATATGTTGCTCTAGAACCTGGATATACCTTTCAGCATTGATGGTGTCTTTCCAGGTGTGTAAGCTGCCCATGCCACACGCACTAATGCAACCCCATACCATCAGAGATGCAGGCTTCTGAACTGAGCGCTGATAACAACTTGGGTCGTCCTTCTCCTCTTTAGTCCGAATGACACGGCGTCTCTGATTTCCATAAAGAACTTCAAATTTTGATTCGTCTGACCACAGAACAGTTTTCCATTTTAAATGAGCCTTGGCCCAGAGAAGATGTCTGCGCTTCTGGATCGTGTTTAGATACGGCTTCTTCTTTGAACTATAGAGTTTTAGCTGGCAATGGCGGATGGCACGGTGAATTGTGTTCACAGATAATGTTCTCTGGAAATATTCCTGAGCCCATTTTGTGATTTCTAATACAGAAGCATGCCTGTATGTGATGCAGTGCCATCTAAGGGCCCGAAGATCATGGGCACCCAGTATGGTTTTCCGGCCTTGACCCTTACGCACAGAGATTCTTCCAGATTCTCTGAATCTTTTGATGATATTATGCACTGTAGATGATTTGAAGTTCAAACTCTTTGCAATTTTACACTGTCGAACTCCTTTCTGATATTGCTCCACTATTTGTCGGCGCAGAATTAGGGGGATTGGTGATCCTCTTCCCATCTTTACTTCTGAGAGCCGCTGCCACTTCAAGATGCTCTTTTTATACCCAGTCATGTTAATGACCTATTGCCAATTGACCTAATGAGTTGCAATTTGGTCGTCCAGCTGTTCCTTTTTTGTACCTTTAACTTTTCCAGCCTCTTATTGCCCCTGTCCCAACTTTTTTGAGATGTGTTGTTGTCATGAAATTTCAAATGAGCCAATATTTGGCATGAAATTTCAAAATGTCTCACTTTCAACATTTGATATGTTGTCTATGTTCTACTGTGAATACAATATCAGTTTTTGAGATTTTTGTAAATTATTGCATTCCGTTTTTATTTACAATTTGTACTTTGTCCCAACTTTTTTGGAATCGGGGTTGTGTATATATATATATAAAATGTGTGTGTATATATATATATAATGTGTGTATTAATGTTTTCGCATCTCTCAGCTCTCTTGGTCGCTATAGTAACCATATAGTTTTTGACTGCTTGGCTTGGTGCAAATGACGTGTTTCTAGTCGGATACATTCCAAAATCGATGACACAGTCTTTTCTGTAAACTCTTCTTGTCAAAGTTGTTGAAATTGTTAAGAAATTTGAATAGCGCCCCCTGCAGTACTGCTGAACTTGATGGACAATATGAAACGGCACAGAGAGTTAGAGCTTGGACATGTACAACTTCCAAACACATTTCAAAGCCTTGGTGCAGGTCTTAAAAGGTCTTAAATGTTTGTCTTGTACTGAAACTCAATCCTCGATGAAATGTTTTGTTCTTTTATGTGGCACTTTTATGATTTCTGTGTTCGTCGCATACTCTTCTTGGAATCGTGAGACGTTTTTGGACCGGAGAATCCACAGCTAAGGCAGGGAACATTGTTCGGGATTGACCTTAACACCACCTGCCTTTTCCAGCCTTTCAACCATGTGCACAGGTGAAGATATAACAGCGTGTAGTGGGAGGTCTTTGTGGTTACGCTTAAAGCTCGCAAAGATTGATTTGTTCGAGGAAAAGACTCTCTGTGTAGTCTGAAAGTATATGATCTTTTCTTGGAAATGTTCACCTCATTTGTTATTTAACATAATGCTTTTTAGGTTGTCGTCGTGTGTGTGTGTGTGTGTGTGGAATAGAAATCCGTCTCCCCACATGACGGCCATCCCAGCCACCTGTCTCCTTCAGTTACACTAATGCTGCTCTTATTATTTTAAAGGCCGCATTTCATCCTGCCGCTTTGGGGTCCGGCTCCGAGCTCAACAACTGTCTGTCTCTGTCTGCGGCGACATCAGGTGATTGTTCATTTGTGGAGCATTCTTTATCACTGAGCTCACACAAAATATATAGATGTCCAAAATAGCCTGAGGTCGAGTGCAAAACACATGCGCACACACAGGTGCCACGTAGTCTCACTCCGCTTTAACTTTAACTGATAATGAGGTGATGAGTGAGCTGGATTAGGTGTGATCACTCAGGAAAAACATTCAACCTCAGGTCTTCAAGTCCACTTTTAAACACAAAGAGAAGGTTCTTTTAGTTTCCCGTATGCTTAAAGCTCATAGGCAATTTATGCACATTTGAAACTTTATATGTTAAAAAAACCCTCTGTAATTTTCTTCTGGTCCCAAGAAGTATTGTCAATAAGTAATAATTAAAATAAGTTAGCGCGGATCGTGTCGAATTTCTGTTCGACTATTTTCATGACTACTCGGCGCGTGACGTCATTTAAGACACAAACCGCTTGAGTTGAGTCCACTTCCGTTTATTTGCATTGCCGTTTGGCTTGAGTGCAGACGTGCGTTCAGGAATTTCCAAAGAAAAACCATGCCTTATTGTTGTGCAGTGAACTGTAACAACGGGACTGGTTCAGGAAGAAGTTTTTACCTTTTTCCGAGAGAGGAAAAGAGGCGGAGCGAGTGGGTTGGCTTTTTCCGGAAGGGGAGACGAGGCAGAGAGAGTGGATTGTGCGCGTGAAGCCAGAGGGTTGTTTTTTTCTGGAAGAGGTGGAGAGAGTGGATTGTGCGCGTGAAACAAAATCAAGCAGTCAAAGAAGAAACGGAGCAGCAACGCTCAAGCAAAAAGGAGAAGATTGGAGGTAAACATTTTTACCTTTGCTTGCAATTGACAAGTCAAGAATCCTGAGGGATCCTGTACAATCATTGTGGAAATGAGACAAAGGGATATTTCCTCGCTTAGAGTCGGCTATAAATAGTATAATGCCGTGGATGGCAGGCTAATGTGGCCTACCGGCGCACTGTCAAGTAATCGTTCCCTATATCCACTAGGGAGGGCGGTTTAATTCTTCTTCAAAAGGGCTCTTATTTAGTATTACGACGAAAGTAGGAATTTATCATAACTACCAGGATAAATCGTTTGGGCGGGAGTCTTTTTGAGGTCCGGGGTCACCGCGATCAGAGTCGGCCGAATCGCTGTCCGATTCCAAGGCTGCACGGTATAAACCAGTGAGCCACGTTCACCGATTGCTTCGCAACGGCCATAGGTTCATACATATATGGTTTCACCTCTCGATATTTAATTTGGAGAGTTCCTACTTCAAAATCGCTGTTGCTTTCAGACATTTGACACAACCTCTCACGACCAAAGTCCGTACACGTGTGCTTGGTTCGCAAGTAAACACAGAGCTGCTCCCGGTCTGTTTGGCTTAAATGACGTCATGACGATGGTCCCCTGGTGGTAAAAGTGCGCATAAGTGAGATGTAAACAAACCTTCGGAAATTGGGCAAAACAGTATATTTTAACCATTTTATTCAATTTTAGGGTGCGAATTAGACACTAGGAAAATTTAATTCGCTTTTTGGGTCGTTCTTCTAGACAATAAAGTTGATATTCTACGTTTCACCTCCGACCGTTGCCTATGACCTTTAATCTTCTAACCGCGGGACCTTTTAACCATTTTCTTGGCATAAAAATACCATGCATGTTCCTCATTCACTTACATTCAATAAGCTCTACTGATAAGCACTCGTCAGGGTCATGATGGAGCCAGAGACGATCCTAAGAACATTAGGCATGAGTCATGAATATGGGAATACACCCCTGGATGGGATGCCAGTTCATCAGATAACTGTTTTTATTCTGTCCACATTCACTGGATATGAGAAATTGCACGCTCTGATTGGCTACTCTACTACTAGAATATTAGCTCATATACCGTGAATAGAGAAAAACAAAATGGCGGAGCGTGTTGCTAAACCAACCGAGGACGAAATAAAAACTCTACTCGAAAACAAAACCCCCTTTCCCCCCGAAATAAAGCAACAAAATATGGAATGAAAGTATTTGATGGTAAGAACGTATCTTTTTTATTTTTCAATAATTATTGCATTTTCCACAAATTGCTCCTGTCATTTTGCCGGTTTGTTTACAGTCTAAGCAGAAATGATTTTGTCTGATGTTTTGTATAAAGTTTTTATTTATCAAATTTGCACAAAATAAAAATGCTGTGTCCCAAAATCCAGCGAATGTGGATAGAATAAAGCAGTTATTCCACTCAATCTTGTAGTACATGAACTGATGGCCGATGAAGCGCATAGCACCGAGTTAGCTATAAGCCATGTACGACGAGATACTTTTACTACTTTTATTTTTGGCACATTTGTCTTTAGCAGTGTAACAGTGTAAACAGACTTGTTTTGTATGATTTGGGAATAGTTCTACTTGATTCAAGTGTAAATACTGTATTTCTGTCAACTTTCTTACTACAATAATTCACTGTGTCACTTTATACACCACTAGTTTATGCACACCGCTAGTGGATGTAGTGCCATTACCAATTATTGTTGTTTGTTGCTGTCTTTTGTGAGCAATTGTCCTTATTTAGTTCTATTTTTATCCCTCGCTGGCCAAAAGGCCCAAAGGGGGATTATGTTGTGGCGATGTCCATCCATTCGTCTGTCTGTCCATCCCGAGAAAGGTGCTCACCTTCTGAAATTTCTCACTCTCACAATTTTTAGAGGAATTCCACAAAACTTGGCAGGATTCTTTGTTATATGTCGGTAATACACATATTCTAATTTCTTTCAATTCAGTCACATTTTACCAGAGTTACCGCCCTTGATTAACAAAATTATAATTTGACAATTTCATGAAGGTGTGTTTCCTTCTGGCATCAACTCCTCTTACAATTTTTGGATGAATTTCTCGAAGCTTGGCAGAAGGCCTTGGTATATGATGGTAATGCGCATATTGTGATTTAATTTCATTTGTGAAAATTTGACCAGAGTTTTGAGCCTTGATTAAATAACTTGTACTTTGGCAATTTCATGAGGGTGTACATTCTTCTGAAACCAACTCCTCTCACAATTTGTGAAGGAATTTCACCAAACTTGGCAAAAGGCTTTGTTATATGATGGTTATACGCAGATTGAAATTTAATTTCATTTGGGCAAATTTTCCCAGAGTTATGCCCTTGATTATTAACAAACTTGTACTTTGGCAATTTCACCAAGGTGTGCTTGCTTTCTGAAATCAACTTCCCTCACAACTTTTGGAGGAATTTAATGTAATGGCAAAATTTTTTATCCCCCGTTGGCCGAAAGGCCCAAAGGGGGATTGTCGTGGCGATGTCCATCCGTCCCAGGAAGGGTACTCACCTTCTGAAATCAACTCTTTTCTCAATTTTTAGAGGAATTTCATGAAACTTGGATTCTATGTTATATGTCGGTAATACACAGATTGCAATTTCATTCAATTCAGTTGCATTTTACCAGAGTTATGGCATACCGTAGTTGCCAGCGGGGGATATTGTGCTCTCAGAGCACTCTCTTGTTATTCTATAAAATGTTATATTCTTTTTGTTTTTTTTACTTAATCTTCATTTATTTATATTTTACTCTGTAGTTGAGCTGCTGCAACACCTGAATTTCCCTTCATTGGGATCAATAAAGGAATATTTTCCCATCTCATCTCATTATCTCTAGCCTCTTTATCCTGTTCTACAGGGTCACAGGCAAGCTGGAGCCTATCCCAGCCGACTACGGGTGAAAGGCAGGGTACACCCTGGACAAGTCGCCAGGTCATCACAGGGCTGACACATAGACACAGACAACACATAGACACATAGACAACCATTCACACTCACATTCACACCTACGGTCAGTTTAGAGTCACCAGTTAACCTAACCTGCATGTCTTTGGACTGTGGGGGAAACCGGAGTACCCGGAGGAAACCCACGTGGACACGGGGAGAACATGCAAACTCCACACAGAAAGGTCCTCGCCGGCCACGGGGCTCGAACCCGGACCTTCTTGCTGTGAGGCAACAGCGCTAACCACTACACCACCGTGCCGCCAGGAATATCTTATCTTATCTTATCTTATGGGGCGGCACGGTGGTGTAGTGGTTAGCGCTGTTGCCTCACAGCAAGAAGGTCCGGGTTCGAGCCCCGTGGCCGGCGAGGGCCTTTCTGTGCGGAGTTTGCATGTTCTCCCCGTGTCCGCGTGGGTTTCCTCCGGGTGCTCCGGTTTCCCCCACAGACCAAAGACATGCAGGTTAGGTTAACTGGTGACTCTAAATTGACCGTAGGTGTGAATGTGAGTGTGAATGGTTGTCTGTGTCTATGTGTCAGCCCTGTGATGACCTGGCGACTTGTCCAGGGTGTACCCCGCCTTTCGCCCGTAGTCAGCTGGGATAGGCTCCAGCTTGCCTGCGACCCTGTAGAACAGGATAAAGCGGCTAGAGATGATGAGATGAGATGATGAGATCTTATCTTATCTTATCTTATCTTAATATTAACATTTTCCTATGAGCTCTAGTTTCTAATAAAAAATGAAAGATACTGATCACCAAAATGGATCTTCAAGTCTCAGAATTGACTCCCAGTGTTCACCTGCAAGAGCCGAGTCAGTGAATTAACTCAGAGATTCAACTGCATGATTCACAAACAACTCATTGCTATTTTAAAGTGGTGCTGTTTGATATATAAATTCTTTTTTTTTCCTTTTTTTTTTAATCATCTGTCTGGTATCAGTGCCTGGAACTGAAGAATCAACTATTTTTGGGATCGACTCCCAGTTGTACTTGTCCGAGAAAAACAAGATAAACCTGTTATCTTTACCTTTGCCAACTTTCTTGGAGGATGTTATGTTTTCGCCTCCGTTTATTTCTGTTCCCAATGTAACTCAAAAAGTAGTCAACAGATTTGGATGAAATTTGGAGGAAAGGTGGTCCATTGGCCAAGGAACAAGTGATGAGATTTTGATGCAAATCCAGATATGTATGTGTGGAGCCAGGATTTTTTTTTTGTCTGTTCCCAATGTAACTCAAAAAGTAGTAAATGGATTTGGATGAAATTTGGTGGACAGCTTTAGGATTATCCTACGTTCAAGTGATTTGATTTTGATGTTGATTCCATGTTGCTTGGTGGAGGTATGGACTCTACTCTACCAAGTGCCCTTCTAGTTTTGCCTGTTCTCAATGTAACTCAAAAAGTTGTGAACAGATTTGGATGAAATTTGGTGGAAAGGTGGGCCATGGGCCAAGGAACAATTGAGTAGGTTTTGATGCAAATCCAAATATGTGGCTTGGCGGAGGTATACACTCCCACATGCCCTTCTAGTTTTGTCCCATCCATCCATCCATCCATCCATCCATCCATCCATCCATCCATCCATCCATCCATTATTTGTAGCCACTTATCCTGTCCTACATGGTCGCAGGCAAGATGGAGCCTATCCCAGCTGACTATGGGTGAGAGGCGGGGTACGCCCTGGACAAGTTGCCAGGTCATCACGGGGCTCTAGTTTTGTCTGGTTTTGAAATAATTTGATTATTTATAACTTTTATCTACATTTCCAGTGGCATAGTTGGCTAATTGTGACACTCACGCCCGAGTGAACTGGCTAACTGTTATGTCAAAGTTAGCAAACGTGCTGTAATGAAGCCTCTCATCAGCATCATCAGTATTTTAGTCAGTAACTAAAACATGTTTTGTTTTGTTTTTTAACTGGTCTCTTCATGCAATTGACACAATTTTCTCAACGAGAAGCCTGGGTTCGGGGGAACCAGCTTGCCCTGCCAGAACATTCGCAGCTGCCTACATGATGGACGCGTGGGAGAGGTGGCGGGTTGTGTGCCTGGCGGTTCTTTCTTTGGAGGACACTGAAGACATCTACCTATTCGGAACCATGATTACAGGACTTTTGCTGATTGGATTAGGCATTGCCCTGGTTTCATTCATCTCATTATCTCTAGCCACTTTATCCTGTCCTACAGGGTCGCAGGCAAGCTGGAGCCTATCCCAGCTGACTACGGGCCAAAGGCAGGGTACACCCTGGACAAGTCGCCAGGTCATCACAGGGCTGACACATAGACACAGACAACCATTCACACTCACATTCACACCTACGGTCAATTTAGAGTCACCAGTTAACCTAACCTGCATGTCTTTGGACTGTGGGGGAAACCAGAGCACCCGGAGGAAACCAACGTGGACACGGGGAGAACATGCAAACTCCGCACAGAAAGGCCCTCGCTGGCCACGGGGCTCGAACCCAGACCTTCTTGCTGTGAGGCGACAGCGCTAACCACTACACCACCGTGCCGCCCCATTGCCCTGGTGTATCGAGGAAATCAGAAAATGGTGACAGCTGTCCAAAGCCCCATAAAGCTGCCCAACATGATTGAAGCGGTGGGCAGAGCTGTCGGCACTCAGACTGTGCCTATTCAGAACTTGAACCGCAACATGGATAACATCATGGAGAAGCTTTTGGCTTTGCAAAGGAAAATGGATCGATTTGGAGACCAGAATGGACAATCAGAGTAGTCGTTTAAAAGAATGCGTCTACTTGCCCCAAGACCAAACAATCCCAATCTTATCTGCTTTCAGCTCCCTCAGACAGCACTGGCCTTGGCCAAGGCCATTGCTGGAACAACAACTCCCCCTGAAGATCACTGCAGTGAGATGCTCTTGCATTCCTTCCCCCACTCGTCGCTTTTTACCCCCAGTGTGACAAGCTGGGGGAGCGCCGTCATGGCTGCAGACCGGACTGCTTGTTTGTGCTGGGTTACCTATACCTCTGCCCCTCCCCCCTTACCCCCCTCCCATGATCACCCCCTTCCCCCCCCCCGAGTCCCGAGTTTTCATGTTGTAAAGTGTACTGTGTTATTTTGTGCTTATGTGCTGAGGTGTTTTTTTTTAATGTTCCCACACTGTACTCCCCACAGGAGCATAGTGTGGGGGTTGCTTTTTTCTCCTCCCTTCCCCTCATGTTACTCTGTGTTTTTCATCCCTGTCTTCCTGTCCTGTCTACTCCCCCTGTCAATTGTACGTATGTGTATATGTGCGGACGGGTTGATGGCCAACTTCGCTGGTACTTGTGACTAGTGACAATAAAGGGTTCATTCAAATGGACACATTTTATGGCTTAAAATCAGCTAGTCTAGTCAGCTTGTGTTAGCTAGCTGTGTTGTGTTAGTTACTGAACTGCGCTAAGTATGTATACATTAAAAAAAAAAATCAGTGAATGTTTTACTAAATGAAGGGTATAATGTTGTTTAGTTTTGCACTAAATGTAATTAGTGTAAGAATTTGTAATCTTTTTACTGTTAATGCTGTATACTAAAATGTCTTACTGTGGTATACTAAATGATGTGTGTTAATTATTTCTGTGGTCAGTTTCCCAATACAGCAGTGACACGGAGGTGTTTAAAAACCTAACAACACTCGTGATCCAACTGCTACACCGCCAGCTCATGTAGCAATCTGCTCCGTGGTTGTCCCTTTCCTTTACAGTGTGTATGAATCACTGTTTGTTATACTGCGTGTTTACTCAGTGGTGCAACAGGTAGAGTTTACGCCTCACAGCTTCAGTGTGTGGTTTTGCGTGTTCTCCTTATGCCCATGTTGGTTTCTCAGGGTTCTCCAGGGTTCTCACACTTCCCAAAAACATGCCGGTTGGCAAACTGGCTACGCAAAATTGCCCTGAGGTGTGAATGATGTCCTGTCCCATCTGAGCATGAGCAGGAAAGTGTTTAATCTAGATGAATGAACGGGTTGGACTTCAGACTTAAGGTTTCCTAAGCTGGCGTGACGTTTCTAGAGCTGGAATACCAGCTTGAGCTCTGGCTTCCATCCTGGTATTCCTGTAGAACTGTAAACATGTCATCGCAAAAACCAGAACAGGAGAAAGTCAAGTAAAGTGAAGTGAGGCAATGGAGGATGTGTTGAAATTCCCAGCTGTCTACAATATCTTCTACTCGAAATGCTATTTAGAGTTAACCTTTGGCCTGAAGATACACAAGTGTGTTAATTGAGTCTCTTGCAGGTGTGTGCCTGTACATGTTGGTATGTGTATTGTTCATCTATTTATTCTCTATGCAAGCAGCATTGTAGCAACAATGAAATCCAAGACGAATTTCCCGTTGGGGACAATAAAGTGCATCTTATCTTATCTATGACAGTTTGGCCCATTTTTCAAATATTTACCAATCCCTACACTGGAGTGTAACAGGAAGGTAGATAGACGTCCCGTATGTGCTAGAGTTTACCTGTCACATTCTTGGTGTGCTATGACATGATGGATACCCAACACGTTCTTTCCGAACACACTGCAGGACCCAAGCGTCCTTGTATACACTTTCTGCCTATACAATATAGCATGTGTGAAGCAGTGACAAACAAAACAAGCTGATTTAAGACTGTTTGGTCTTGAAAACCAAGAAGGTAGCATGGTTTATTCAGTGTGTGCATGTTAAGGCAAGAGTGTATGTTGTTCCTTTTGTACTGTGGTTAACAGGACTGGACTAGTGAAGTGAAAACACACATCAGCGAACGTGCTGTGCAAAATGTAATTTATAGCACAGCCCTGATAAACGCTCCATTCTGATTGGTTGGTTGGTTAAGGTTTCCATAACAGCAGATCTGCAAGATTTATATCAGTTTACACTTTCTAATATACGTACAGTACTGTGCAAAAGTCTAGGCACCCTGTTTTTTTTTCACACAAACTGTTATAGATTTCTATTTTATGACTTCTACATTATCAAGTCAGTCAACAACACAAAAACATTTTCGAGTTCCAAACATTCGTGTTTTTTTTTCCAGCACAAAATTAAACGTTACAGAAAAACATTTTGTATCTGAGCAGCATATTCCATAAGAGAGCACTTTTCAGATTAAAAAAGAAAACATTATGAAGGCTACTGGGTTTTGGTGCAAGATAAAGAAGCAAGTCTGACAGTCAGTGTCCAGAAGTACTGTGGCTGGTTCTGCAAGGTTTATGGTTATTTAGCACAAAAGTCTTTTAGCACAACTCTAAGATCCAAGAAGACTCATCTCATCTCATCTCATCTCATCTCATCTCATTATCTCTAGCCGCTTTATCCTGTTCTACAGGGTCGCAGGCAAGCTGGAGCCTATCCCAGCTGACTACGGGCGAAAGGCGGGGTACACCCTGGACAAGTCGCCAGGTCATCACAGGGCTGACACATAGACACAGACAACCATTCACACTCACATTCACACCTACGGTCAATTTAGAGTCACCAGTTAACCTAACCTGCATGTCTTTGGACTGTGGGGGAAACCGGAGCACCCGGAGGAAACCCTCACGGACACGGGGAGAACATGCAAACTCCACACAGAAAGGCCCTCGCCGGCCACGGGGCTCGAACCCGGACCTTCTTGCTGTGAGGTGACAGGTGACCACTACACCACAGTGCCGCCCAGCTTAAATTATATCTTATTTATTATTTACAGTTTGCGAATTTGATAAAGAGCGTAATCTCTTCTTCTTCATCTTCTTCTTGCTTTACGATTGCTGTTAGCATTAATTTTGGTTGTCATTCTTGAATGTTTACCTTGCACTTTTATTTAACTGCCATTTGTTCGAGGATACTTTGGTGGAGGTTCCTTTCGTTTGTTTACACATCGCAACTGTTGGTTACTGAGGAGACATAATTCTCATTTTTCTCATCGATTAAAGACTTTGTACGGTACCTTTATTAGTCAAATACATATGAAAACAGTAATATGTGATATCAAATGGACTTTTCATAATTTGAGTAAGTTTTTAGGAATAGATTCCGTTCTTAGTCGGCAAAACACATGTCGAGCAGGGCGAGAGACGTAATCCTCCGGTTAATTAATTTGGCAAACGCGTAATTATTGACAGTCAGTTGAATTTGCGATCTGATCAGAAGTGACTGAAATTATCTACGAAGGTGCCGACGATTCAAGGTTTGTTAAGGCTGAACTACGGTACAAATATCCAAAGAGACCAAAGAATCGGATTTTCAGTCCACATTTCAGGGATCGACAGCTGATCCTTAACATGCACAGCAGCAGAAATTCCGGCTTCCAGTCCCTAAGCGATCACAATAAACCCCTTCCTATATCAAGATGAGTATTTTTTTTGATTATCGTGACCATAATCCAGAGTTGTGCTAAAAGACTTGTGCTAAATAACCGTATACCATTCTGCAAGCTGCTCAGTAAAACCTACAACTCATTTCCTTATAAAACTACACTCATTGTACCTCAGACTATTTTATTTTTAATCAAAGGGTCGTCTCACACCAAATATTGACTTTGTTTCATTTATTATGGCTTACTGCTTACAGTAATAAAACAAAGTGCAAATATAAATCTGTTTAAAAAAAGGTACAAAAAATATTTTTAAACAAGTATATAGAAGAGGAAGTATGTTAATGGAGGATGATGAGGGATAAATAGAATAGGGTTGATTGTTATATTAGAATTAACTTAGTATATGGTATATATGGTATATATTTATTTATGGGGATAGTTTATATATTCATATTTACAGGGATAGGTATGTAGTAGATATTTATTTTTGTAGTTATATATTTATATAGGTATTTATGAAGTGTATATATATGATATGTAGTATATATTTATTTTTGTAATTATATATTTATATAGATATTCATGAAGTGTATATATGGTATATATTTTTATAGGTGTATTAATGTAGTTAGGATTTCGGGGTAGTTAAAAAGGGGTGGGAAATTAAAAAAGTATTGTACTTCTTCCCACTCCTTTTTCGAACAACGTGAGGTGTTTTGTAATGTCTTGGCTCTATGTTATTTTATTTTTTTTAATTTCTCGTTTTCTTTCTTTTGTATGTACAAATAGTTACATACATTTTTTTATACATGTTCGAAATAAAAAATAAAATTCAATTCAAAATTCAATTCAAAAACAGTATTTTTTATATTATTTTTAAGCCATTTTTGCTCTACAACATTTCTTTACATGTGCCTAAGACTTTTGTACAGCACTGTATGATCTACTGTTGTTTTATCATTTCTATCGTAAGTGCTTACACAGGGACTGTATGGTGTTTGAGTATTTACATTTCAGGATTAAAAGTCAATGCTTTGAATGAAAATCTACTGGAAAACGTTTTATTTTCCGCAGCAAAAAAAAAAAAAAATCATAACACTAATAACCCTAACAAATAAAATGAATTAAAAAAAGCAAATTCTTGTGGACAATGGTCAGATTTTACTGATTATATTTATTTCTACATTGTGTGTTTGTAGACCTGGAGAAGGAATATGATAGAGTGCCGAGAGATGAGTTATGGTATTGTATGAGAAAGTGTGGAGTGAATGAGAAGTACATTAGAGTGGTGCAAGACATGTATGAGAACAGTGAAACAGCAGTGAGGTGTGCAGTTGGAACAACTGAATGGTTCAAGGTGAAGGTGGGACTCCATCAAGGATCTGCTTTGAGCCCTTTCTTGTTTGCCATAGTGATGGATAGCTTCACAGATGAAGTGAGGCAAGAGTCGCCATGGAGCATGATGTTTATGGATGATATTGTGATATGTGGTGAAAGTAGAAAGGAGGTTGAGTTGGGTTTGGAGAGATGGAGGTATGCATTGGAACGAAGAGGAATGAAGGTGAGCAGTAGCAAAACATGTGCATCAATGAGAATGGGGATGAGAGTGTAGTGAAGATGCAAGGAGTAGACGTAAAGAAAGTTGGTGAATTCAAGTACCTGGGTTCAACTGTGCAGGAAAATGGGGGCTGCGATAGTGAGGTGAGAAAGAGAGTGCAGGCAGGGTGGAGCAGTTGGAGAAGGATTTCGGGAGTCGTTTGTGATAGGAAAGTCCCAGCAAAAGTGAAAGGTAAGATGTATAAGGCAGTAGTGAGAGCAGCTGTGATGTATGGATTGGAGACCGTACCCTTAACGAAGAGACAGGAGGCAAAGTTGGAGGTGGCGGAGTTGAGGATGTTAAGGTTTGCGATGGGAGGTTGGACAGGATAAGGAACGAGCACATCAGAGGGACAGCACATGTGGAGAGCTTGGGAATTAAGCTCAGAGAGATGAGACTGAGATGGTATGAGCACATCCTGAGAAGAGATGCAGAGCATGTTGAGGATGGAGCTGCCAGGCACACGAAAACGAGGAGATACATGGATGTGGTGAGAGAGGACATGAAAGTGGCAGGTGTGGTAGGGAAGGATGCGGAAGACAGGGAGCAACGGAGACGAAAGATCCACTGTGGCGACCCCTAATTGGGAGCAGCCAAAAGAAGACGAAGAAGATTAATTTCCATTTTGTTTTACTGATTTACAGTATATTTACAGAAAATAATATCAAGGAATAATAACATTTATGGGCGGCACGGTGGTGTAGTGGTTAGCGCTGTCGCCTCACAGCAAGAAGGTCCTGGGTTCGAGCCCCGTGGCCGGCGAGGGCCTTTCTGTGTGGAGTTTGCATGTTCTCCCCGTGTCCGCATGGGTTTCCTCCGGGTGCTCCGGTTTCCCCCACAGTCCAAAGACATGCAGGTTAGGCTAACTGGTGACTCTAAATTGACCGTAGGTGTGAATGTGAGTGTGAATGGTTGTCTGTGTCTATGTGTCAGCCCTGTGATGACCTGGCGACTTGTCCAGGGTGTACCCCGCCTTTCGCCCGTAGTCAGCTGGGATAGGCTCTAGCTTGCCTGCGACCCTGTAGAACAGGATAAAGCGGCTAGAGATGATGAGATGAGATGAGAATAACATTTATAGGTAATTATTCTTAAAAATAGTAACAATTTAAGTGATTTTTTTCCTATTTTTTCACATTTATTTATCGGTTTTTCTAACTACATTTTTATGACCTTGTTTAAATATTCTATATAGGGGGGCGTCGTGGCTCAGGTGGATAAGGCGCCATACCATAAATCCGGGGACTCGGGTTCGATTCCGGCCCGAGGTCATTTCCCGATCCCTTCCCGTCTCTCTCTCCCGCTCATTTCCTGTCTCTACACTGTCCTATCCAATAATAAAGGTGAAAAAAGCCCCCCCAAAAAATTAAAAAATATATATTCTATATAGCATTTATAACTAAGCACTGTATATTAGCATTAGTAAACAATTTGTATTATTCTATCCACATTCACTGGATATGAGCAATCACGTGCTCTGATTGGCTACTCTACTACTAGGATATCAGCTCATATACCATGAGTAGAGAAAAACAAAACAGTGGAGCGTGTTGCTGAACCAATCGAGGACGAAATAAAAACTCTACTCGAAAACAAAACCCCCCAAAATACAAAAAGCTCAATAAAATATGGAATAAAAATATTTGATAGTAAGAACGTATCTTTTTTTTATTTTTAAAGAATTATTATTATATTATTATTATCATCGCATTTTTCACAAATTGCTCCTGTCATTTCGCCGGTTCGTTTACATTCTAAGCGGAAATGATTTTGTCGGTCGTTTTGTGTAAAGTTTTTATTTATCGAATTTGCAAAAAAATAAAATAAAAATGCTGTGTTTCTCAAAATCCCATGAATGTGGATAGAATAAAACAGTTATTCCACTCAATCTCGTCATATATGGATTATAGCTATCAGCTCATGTACAATGACTTGATTTCTTGGAATAACTGTTAAATATATTATTGAATGCAGATTTTGTGCGTTTATAAGGAAATTCAAGAATAAAAATCAATTGGGTGTTTTTTGCATGATTATAATGATTAGTATTTCTGTTACTTCATCTGTTTTATTATTATTATCACCATCTTGGTGGCACGGTGGTGTAGTGGTTAGCGCTGTCGCCTCACAGCAAGAAGGTCCGGGTTCGAGCCCCGTGGCCGGCGAGGGCCTTTCTGTGCAGAGTTTGCATGTTCTCCCCGTGTCCGCGTGGGTTTCCTCTGGGTGCTCCGGTTTCCCCCACAGTCCAAAGACATGCAGGTTAGGGTAACTGGTGACTCTAAATTGACCGTAGGTGTGAATGTGAGTGTGAATGGTTGTCTGTGTCTATGTGTCAGCCCTGTGATGACCTGGCGACTTGTCCAGGGTGTACCCCGCCTTTCGCCCGTAGTCAGCTGGGATAGGCTTCAGCTTGCCTGCGACCCTGTAGAACAGGATAAAGCGGCTAGAGATAATGAGATGAGATGAGAAGTTACAGCTCTCTGAAAATCTGTGACCTTGAGTTTGACCTTTCAAGGTCACTCAAGGTCAAAGATCATGGTGCCAAATGAAAGGCCATATTGGAGTTCCTATATGCTCATAATAGTAAACATCTGTCTATCTGCCGCAGTTTTTGAGTTATAATGGAAAATATGTTATTTTGACCGAATGGTTGACCTTTCCAGTGACCTTGACCCAATTACCCCCAAAATTTAATCAGGTAATATACGGACCATTGCCTACCTACCCTAACAATTTTAAGTCACTCAGTGCAACCGTCTAGACGCTGGTCTGTTAATAGACAGACAAACAAAGTGCACTGATTACAATACCTCGCCCTGCTTACTCTGTCGCAGGCGAGGTAATTACACAACCATTGACTAAAAAAGACTTTCAGAAAGACACATACAACAACGTTGTTGCAAACGAGTAATTCTAACAATTCTTACTCAATAGATGTGTCTTTTAAGTGTTTCTTAAATCACAGTCAGTTTCAAAACGAAGAGCATCTGGTAGTTCATTCCCAAGTGTTGGCGATGAGTAACTAAAACTCCAACCACCAAATGTCGTCCTCTTTACATCCGGAGCTTTGAGGCAGTTCTTGGCGTCAGCTCTAGTTCCCTTGTTACAGCATCATTAAACTCAACAATACGGAGAAAATTTTTAATTTGTTGTTGATTACTCTCCCTCTCATAACGAGCAGTCTTCTTAACGGCAATATCGTTGGCCCTCAGTTTAAGAGACTAGTGAGGTGTAGATTGGGAGTGAACTGGCATGAATAATAGTATGTCGGGGGTGTGTAAGGGGTGTAAGAGGGTTGTGTTTGGTATGTGACACCATTTCAGGAATCTGTGTGTCGCGGACTCATCTCTTCACTCTTCACACACCCCGACTTTGCCTGCATTCATCTACAGGAGCGAGTGTGACAGAACGTATCCATGCCATCCCTCTTAACACTCAACACATGGGTGTGAACAAGACGCAGAGCAAGACATCAAGAGGCAGTAAATGGGAATCCAAGGCCTGGTCCAGATCACCAGCTTTGTTTCTCAGCTGTGCATGAACTTACAAAGCAGATATTTCTCCAGAGATGACATGCATACTTGATGTGTTGTAAGATCTGCATTTGTGTGCTCATTAAATGTGTGCATCTCTCAACACAGGAGGGTCAATAACAGCTGCAATGTGAGCTGCGTCTGGTATCTATTAAAATAAAAAAATAGTCAGACTCCAAATCATGGTTCAAAACTGCGTCTGGTATCTATTAAAACAAAAAACATATAGTCAGAATCCAAGTCATGGTTCAAAACTTCGGCATCAGACAGGAGAAATCTGTAATCAGTAAATGAGAAAAGGAGGTGGAGGTCAAAACAAGAAAGTAGAAAGAAGATAGGAAATTAAAGTGCATATCCTGGACCAATTTCGTGTTTTTTTTTTTTTTTTTAATATGAAAGTATGTCCCTTTACACACTCATCCAGAAGGGTAATTTTGCACAAGGCCATCTGTCTACAGCAGAAAAAAATAAAATAACAAAACGTGTCTGGAAAAATCCCAAGGGAGTCTGGAGCCAGATTCGTGACGTCACCTGCGGAAGCGCCAGCAGGCTGCGAGAGCTTTGCACGGTTTCAGTGCACAGCCTGTGTAGACCAAGCGCTCCCATTTCTCTCTCATTGTCCGGTCTTTTGGAAAACGATGAGCACTAATCCCATCAAGATTGGTGTTGCTACACCCTCCTACGATACATCTGTTAACCATTTTAATAATTACGCGATAATGTTGAAGAAATTTGCAGAAAACCACCAGGTCGTTTTCTCATAAACAAACCAGCGCTGACGTAGGATTCAGAGGGAGGCGTCCCGCACGCAACGTCACGAAAATCAATGTTTCCCGGGAAATCCAAATGCCAAGTTTTTTCAGAGGCGGACCAATTCAACTCAAATGGCTCGATTTCAACTGAATTTTTCTGGTATTGCGCAAGGGAAAAAATTGCACAAAATGCAAAATGTTACAGATATTTGACCAAAGTTTAATATAAAATACGAGAATTACATTGATCTTGCTCCTGAATTTACCCGTGATATGCACTTTAAGGCTTGGCCATGGGTGGAGCCATGGCCTGAAGGTTAGAGAAACAGCCTTGGGCCCAAAGGGTTGCTGGTTCCATTATTGGGACCAGCAGGAAAAATGTGAGGGGGGTTGAGTCTGGTACAAAGCACTTTCCCCTCCCTCTGTATCATGGCTGAAGTGCCCTTGAGCAAGGTACCTAGCCCCATGCCCACTGCTCTGGGTATGTGTGTGCTTCAGATGGGTTAAATGCAAAGGAGGAATTTCACTGTGCTTGAGTGTACATGTGACAAAAATAATGTCTTCGTTATCTTCATAAAGATACTACTAACACGAAACAGGTGAACACAGTAGGATAACAAGGCAGTACTATCTATGAAAAAGAAGGAGCTGTCTTCTCACCATGTCAGACGATTTCTGGTCTTTAAAAAGCAAGGAAAAACGAATGGTCTTCATGTCATCAGAAGCTTGATTGGCAGCACCTATTAAGCCGAATTCCTGCGCCATCCTGAAGCTGATTAATGGTTGAACCAATGAGCTTTTCCAGGTATTTTTTTAATGTCACAGTACTAATACTCAAGAGAGATGGACTTTCGATTTCATAAAATCGGTGAAATTTAGTTCCCTCTGAAATGTGGTCATTGTGATATATGTTTATTTCTGTAATACCTCACAAAAAATCAGGCCATTCTATGGCTGGGAAGTTATTTATTTTGAGGGGATTCCCGAGCAAATAATGTGCATGAAATCACTCGCTTCACGCAGTCAAGCAGACAGAGGAAGTCCGTGTGCGCATGTGCAGGTTTACCTTCTTCTTCTTTTGGGTTTTACAGCAGCTGGCATCCACAGTGTTGCATTACTGCCATCTACAGGTTTACCTTTGAGCGTGCACTGACAGTTCCATCATTCTGTCGCTAAACGAACAGCTGATCACACTGAGGTGCTCGCTGAGCGCCGATATTTATTAGTTTGGTCCTGCGTTTCCTTTCCTTCGTATATAACATAACGTCTTTTCTTCTCGCTTTCCGTTACTGTAGTCGGTCTTTCACGTTTCATTCTCACACTCACGTCCTCCATTTTTCTCTCCCGTTTCAAATTTGTATCCCACAATGCCTTGCGCAAATGGGGAAAGCCCACCACATGATGCATGACGTAGTATCTTGAATTGGGTCATGGTGAAGCAGGAAAAAATAGTGGAGAATTTAGGGCCACATGGCCTTAAATTCATTAATTGTTCTTTTTAAAAAGAACTAATAAAATTGGAAGTCTGTGATTTGAATTCAGTAGCTTTCGGTCCACTAAACAAACATAATTTGGTGTCAGGGAAAACTCTTTTTGAAAAATCTGAAAGGCAGTCTAGCTTTAACACAAGGTTCCCATTCAATCCAAATGGACGTAACAAGTCAGAATGATACTTTCGAGTAAATATTTGAATAATCAGTTTTTTGAGTTAACTTTAATAGGAAGTATTAGTTACTAAAGCTATGTACTCGATTATGTTTGATGCCAGCTTTTGCGACCGTACGACGGCTGTTCATACGAACAACATCCATCCACCACCACAGGGAACCTGATCATAAGTGAAATGCAACGGATCTCATAAACACTTGAGCATCGGACAATGAAATTGATATCTTTTATTTACATAAGATAGATGGGTTTTTATCCAGCGCTCATTTTTAATTTGCTTTGTAGAAAATGACATGGGATTGTTTACGAACACATTTTACAGAAAATATCCACGCAAGTTTCATATAAAACAAGTGTTGCCAGGCAAAACAAACTTCGCCCGGTAGCACTTATGATGAATATGAAGGAAGATATTGCGAAAAAAATGATTTTGACCTTTTTGGTGACCTTGACCTTGATTTTGACCTTGTGTGTGAACATACTTGGCCAATAAACATGGTTTTGATTCTGATTCTCTGCTGCTCTCAGCCAATCAGAACACACCGTACTGTGTAATTGTTACACTCTTACAGCACGATGACATGGTGGCTACCGCCTCTATATGAAGCAGTAGCCACAAAAACCTTGACCTTGACCGTATGACCTCCAAAATGTTGGAGGTTCTATTTGAGACCAATGCCCATCTATCCTGAAAGTTTCATGAAGATTGGTCCAGCCGTTTTCCAGTAATATCATTAACAAAGAAACAAACAAAGAAAACAATACCTTGCCCCCTGGTGGACTCCGTCCCGGGCGAGGTTACGATTTAAAACAGCTTTATTAGTCCACTCACTTGTTGTAACCAGACAACTATTTAACATCAAGTTTGAAATATCAAGATTGCAGCTCGAACCCTCGGAGTTCAAATGGTACATTCGGTTGAAGAGGACGTTTTTCAGTCTGTGTTTTCTGATGATATTCAATCGTAACTATAGAGTAATGATGTAAAGTGAAAGCGCTGGTTCACTGCTGTCCACCAGGCACCCAGCACACCATAATAAATGTCGTGTTGTTTCTGGTGCATGGAATGCGGTGTCAAATAAAGGGATAAATATGTATTCGTAACTGTGATGCGTATCTCATTATTGGTCTCACAATAATGTCAAGACAATGCAGCGATTTATTGACGTTAAACACATGACACTGCACAATTCAGTCGTTCGACGAGGTCATTATGGGTGTTTTCACACTTGGTCCCTTTCAGCCATCTAACCGAACTCAGATCGATGACTCAGCATTTTTTGCGCATATGTGAACACTCCAACCGTACCCAGACCCCGTTAAAGCGAACCGAACTGAGACCACCTCAGGAGGTGGTCTCAGTACGGTTCGCTAAAAATCAACGGTACGGTTCGCCTAATCTGCGCATTGTGAACAAAAAGCGCACCGGGTTCACTTCGCCTTTTTCACTGTAGTTTAACCTTCTTCGTTTGCTGTAGTTGGTCACGTGACTGTAGCAGGGAAACTCAACTTCCTTTTGGAACTTACCACAGCCGCTTTACAGTTCTCTGAACTTACTGACTGATGAGTCGGCCACAATAACATATATATATCTGGGCAATTCCATGTAAATGTCAACCTCACCATGCAAAAATAAAGCAACATGTAATACATCAAAACCACTCCCAGAGATATCACCTAGGCCTGTATTTTACAGATGTGAATAAGTTGAACCAATTTGTCACAAGAATTGTTCCCTTCGCCTTCACTACTTTAGCTAATGACACGAATAACTTTGATCATGTACAATTCTATATTATTGCCACAAGCCACAGAAATGTATGCTAAAATCCACAAAACAGCAAAACAATAGCCATCCTAAATATTATTTAAGAACTTTGATAGTTTTAGCTGATATTTAGAGAGTTTTTCAAAGGGTTATGGTGGTTAAATTGCTGATTTTCTAAACATACGCCATGTCTATTTCAGACGCGTCACATCCATAACAGAATTTCGTCACATCCATAACGCTGACTTTTCCTTCCGAAACTCTGCATAAAATACAAAATATTTTAAACAAAGATTTTTTAATATTCACCTTGGACCCCTTTATCAAATAGATATCTCCATTTTGACATTAGGTTTACAATTTCACAGAGTTTGATAAAAATGTACAGTCACCCAAGAAAAGTGATACTTTTTCTGTCACATCCATAATGCATCTTTTATTGGCATTTTCTGGCATGCCCTAGATGTACTATGGGAATTGTTCTTGTTCTATCACTTCTCCAGTATGGTACAGCCTTAGTAAAATATGCAACACCTGTTTAAATACTGGGAGACAATAAAACATGCACTGGGTCATTTGTTGCCATTTTGAGTTCAAGTGTCACGTCCATAACGCTGGAAATGCTCTATATATATATATATATATATATATATATATATATATATATATATATATATATATATATATATATATCACATCGCATCGTTTGAGATGCGATGGTTTCATGGACTCATTGCTCAGAACGTCCCCGCATACAACACACTGCGGCCTGGGCAGCTCCTCTGTCCCGCTCCAAATGAATCCCAGTTTTATGTATTTTTCGTCATACTTCCTCCTCACTGGTTTCTGCCGTTTGCTAGCAGTTCTGGGGCTGTTTTTGCCACTGTTGTTAGCATCTGCGCTCGGCTCACACACGTCCTCTTCAGTTCTCCCTCTCTCCGGATCCACGCTCCCATTCGCGGATATAAGCCACGACAGTAATTTTGTCGTACTCGTCATAATTAGCAAAGCCACCTCCACCTTTTCCCATCACAGCCTAGTCTACCAATGGCGGATAACCGTCTGTCAGCGGAACCGGCGGGAATGCGTACGTATGCTACGTATGGCTACCCAGAAGCACTTGCAAACTTTAAATTATTAAATTCATTTGTATTTCCGGGCGGCACGGTGGTGTAGTGGTTAGCGCTGTCGCCTCACAGCAAGAAGGTCCTGGGTTCGAGCCCCGGGGCCGGCGAGGGCCTTTCTGTGTGGAGTTTGCATGTTCTCCCCGTGTCCGCGTGGGTTTCCTCCTGGTGCTCCGGTTTCCCCCACAGTCCAAAGACATGCAGGTTAGGTTAACTGGTGACTCTAAATTGACCGTAGGTGTGAATGTGAGTGTGAATGGTTGTCTGTGTCTATGTGTCAGCCCTGTGATGACCTGGCGACTTGTCCAGGGTGTACCCCGCCTTTCGCCCGTAGTCAGCTGGGATAGGCTCCAGCTTGCCTGCGACCCTGTAGAACAGGATAAAGCGGCTAGAGATAATGAGATGAGATGAGATTTGTATTTCCTTTCATTTTCTTGTCATCGGTTGATAAGATATTTTCATCCATTCGGATATTATGGATAGTATTTCACTTGTTTTTTAAATTTATATTTAATTAAGTGATTCTTTGGCGTACCACTAGAATGGAGCCCGCGTACCACTAGTGGTACGCGTACCACAGTTTGAGAATCTCTGCTCTAGAGGACCTGGTGTGAACAGAAAGAGGACTGAGGCCCCATCAAAGCTTAACTGGACCAGAAAGAGAACCCAGTCCTCTTTGTAATAAATTCACAGTGTGAACACAAAAAGAACTGAGTTATTTTTCTGTTGGTCCACTTTTTGGTCCACTTAAAGAGGACTGAGTCTGGTTCCTTTAAAGGGGACCAGGTGTGAAAACACCCTATGATCCTCAGGTCTCCACTGTGTCTAGATTTACCACCGAGTTTAACAATAAGGAGAAGACAAACACATCAGATGGCTTTTTGCAGATAGACAAACCAAGACATTACCTAAACCGACCTCCGGCTTTTGCGATACAACTTTTGTGGAAAATGACTGTGATAAAGATCATATCACAGCTTTATTTAGTTGAAAGAGACTCAGTGATGCAGCTTTGACAGCTGTAGAAGATAATCCTGATTGAGCGCATTCAAACACTGCAGCACTATGACCGGTGTGTTTTTGTTTCCTTGCTAGCTTTTTCATGTCGCTTACATCATCGTGAAGTTTGCCAACTCGCCACGACCAGATCTGTGGGTGCTCGAACACTCCGTCGATCACGGCAGGACCTTCATGCCCTGGCAGTATTTTGCACGTGAGTTCATGAACATCAGTCTGTACTGATATTTAAATCTGTAAATCTAAAATATGTGTTGTTGTTTTTTAACCCCATTTCCATGTTTTCTTTTTGATTTATTAGTTATTTATTTTTATTCTATTCTATCCACATTCGCTGGACGTGAGCAATCATGCGCTCTGATTGTCTACTCTACTACTAGGATATCAGCTCATATACTGTGAGTAGAGAAAAACAAAATGGCAGCGCGTGTTGCTGAATCAACCGAGGACGAAATAAAAACTACTCAAAAAAAAAAAAAATACAAAAAAAAGCAACAAAATATGGATTGAAAGTATTTGATGATAAGACTGTATCTTTTTATTTTTCAAGAATTATTATTATTATAGCATTTTCACAAATTGCTCCTGTCTTTTCGCCAGTTTCTTGAAGCGGAAATGATTTTGTCGGACATTTTGTATCAAGTTTTTATTTATCGAATTTGCAAAAAATAAAAATAAAAATGCTCCGTTTCTCAAAATCCAGTGAATGTGGATAGAATAAAACAGTTATTCCACTCAATCTCGTCGTACGCGGCTTATAGACAACTCAGTGCTCTGCGCCTCATCGGCCCTCAGCTCATGTACGACTCGATTTTGTGGAATAACTGTTACGTATATTGTGTTTTTACCCGTTTTATTGTAGGAACATATTCAGTAAAAGCTTTGGCAGTAACCGAGTGAGCTGAGCTAGTGAACAGTGTAAAAAGTTATCAGGATAATTTTGTGCCCTGAATTTAGCAGCTAAAATTGGTCTCATCAATAAGTTCAGAGACCCCACTTATGCTTTTTTTTTTTGTAACATTTAGTTTTGTGCTGGGAAAAAAAAAAACGTTTGGAACTCTAAAGTGTTTTTGTACTGACTCAATAATGTAGACGTTGAAAAAGGAAAAAAAAGGGGGCGCTAAGACTTTTGCACAGTACTGCATTTTTGTATATTCTGGGACATACTGTACAGCTTGGACTTTGAAACAACCCATGCACATACTCTTTTAGATACGTCTCTTTTTCAAATTGTACATTTTAGATTCCCACTTATTTTTATACCCCCGCTCCAAAGGGGGTGGGGTGGGGGGGGTGGTAATACTGGTTTATTTACCTCTGTTCTTCCGTCCATCCATATCTCTGTCCATCTGAAACACCCTTTTTCTCAGCAACCACAAATCATAGCCACTTGGTACTTGGTACCGAGCTTCAGCTTGGGGTTCTATACCATGTGTACCGTTTTCAGGTCTGTCGCACATCGACTTCCTGTTTACCAACTGAATGTATTTACGAAACATATAGCGTGGATTTACAAAATTTTCGTAACACTTTTCTCAGCAACTACAAATCACAACTGCTTGATATTTGGTACCGAGCTGAAGCTTGGGGTTCTATATTGTGTATGCTGTTTTCAGGTCTGTCGCACATTGAGTTCATTTTTACCGACTGAATGTATTTACGAAACATATAGCGCGGATTTACAAAATTTTCGTAACACTTTTCTCAGCAACTACAAATCACAACTGCTTGATATTTGGTACTGAGCTTCAGCTTGGGGTTCTATACTGTGTGTACCATTTTCAGGTCTGTCGCACATCAACTTCCTGTTTACCGACTGAATGTATTTACGAAACATATAGGATGGATTTTGATGCTATTTCAAGGAAGCAAAATGCTATTTCAAAATGACAGTTTGCCAGGATGCTATTTGAAATCCCTGGGGAGAGACACGGCTCTTTACTTACTTGTTTCAGGGTTCATTATTTGTTAAAGTCAACATTCATAATAAATGTCCTATACCTTCGATCGCTCGCATTCTGATACAAGTGAGAGTGGGGTGGGATACGTAAGTGAGCAGTAGCTCACAGTTGATCTTGTTTTTATTCTATTTTCTAATGACTTCTGTCTATTTTAAAATTCTTTTAACCGTTCAAGCACCAACCATCAAAGCAAATTCCTTATCTATGGCAATAAACTTGATTTTGATGTTTTTTTTTTTTTAAGTGCTATGGATGTTGCTAGGTCACCCAGTGCAAACCAGTTCAACATCGTTTTCAACGTTTTATGCAAGTGGCTAACCTACGTGTTGAGACAGAGACAAAGACAGATATGCTTGTTCGGATATGTGATATGGGTTTTGTGTGTCTATTTTACTAAAGCAGACTATATATTGGGTTCGTTTGATTTTTCTTCAGATTCAAAACAGGATTGTATTGAAAGGTTTGGTAAGGAGCCTAACAGCAGAACTGTTCGAGACGATGATCAGATCTGTACCACGGAATACTCACGGATCGTCCCATTAGAAAACGGCGAGGTGAGTTGTTGTTGTTGTCATTCTTATACTTTGTTCCTTTTTTGAGTGTTATAGTACAGACTGGTTTTACTGACATGTTGTTCATTAATAAATAAAAATACAACCCCAATTCCAAAAAAGTTGGCACGCTGTATAAACTAGGGTTCATTTTGAAAGAGAAATGTTGTCCCATTCTTCCCTTATATACAATTTCAGTTGCCCAACAGTTTGGGGTCTCCTTTGTCGTATTTTACGCTTCATAATGTGCCAAATGTTTTAAATGGGAAACAGGTCTGGACTGCAGGCAGGCCAGTTTAGCACCCACACTCTTTTACTATGGACCCATGCAGTTTTAATATGTGCAGAAAGCAGTTTGGCTTTGTCTTGCTAAAAGAAGGAAGGCCTTCCCTGAAAAAGATTTTGTCTGGATGGCAGCATATTGCTCTGAAATGTGTATATATCATTCAGCATTAATGATGCCTTCCCAGATGTGCAAGCTACCCATGTCATGTGCACCAATGCACCCTCATACCATCACAGATGCTGGTTTTTGAACTGTGCACCGATAACAAGCTGGATGGTCCCTCTCCTCTTTAGCCTGGAAGACGTGGTGTCCATGATTTCTAAAAAGAATTTCTACTTTTGATTCGTCAGACCTTGGGACAATTTTCCACTTCGCCTCAGTCCATCGTAAAAGAGCTCGGGCCCAGAGAAGGTGGCGGTGTTTCTGGATATTGTTTATATCTGGTTTTAACTTACATTTGTAGATGCAGTAATGAAGTGTTTTCACAGGCGATGGTTTTCTGAAGTGTTCCTGAGCCCATACAGTGATTTCCACTACAGACACGTGTCTGCTTTTAATGCAGTGTCTCCTGAGAGCCTGAAGATCACAGGCATCCATTTTCAGTTTTCAGCCTTGTCTCTTGCATACAGAGATTTCTCCAGATTCTCTGAATCTTTTAATGATATTATGTACCATAGATGATGTGAGTCACAAATTATTTCCAGTTTTACACTGAGGAACGTTATTCTTCAATTGTTGCATTGTTTGTCCACACAGTCTTTCACGGAGCGGTGAACCCCTCCCCATCTTTACTTCTGAGAGACTCCGCCTCTCTGGGATGCTCTTTTTGTACCCAATCATGTTACTGATCTGTTGCCAATTAACCAAATTAGTTGTTTTTTAAATTATTATTATTTTCTTAGCATTACACAACTTTGTCAGTCTTTTGTTGGCCCTGTCCCAACTTTTCTGAAATGTGTTGCTGACATCAAATTCAAAATGGGCATATATTTAAAAACAAAAAAACAATAACATTTCTCAGTTTGAACACTTGATATGTGTTTTTTGTACTATTTTCAATGATTTTCCATGATTTGCAAATCTTCACATTCTGTTTTTATTTATGTTCTACACAATGCCCCAACTTTTTTGAAATTGGGGTTGTAGATAAGTCAAGTCAATTCAACTTCATTGTCAAATATGGTATACATGCCTGACATACAGCACAGATGAGCCATATTAATCCATATTCTCTAACATTTACTGGTGTTTTCAGATCTTCGTGTCTCTCGTGAACGGTCGTCCCGGATCGAAGAACTTTGCCTACTCTCCAGCTCTGCAGGAATTCACAAAGGCCACAAACATCCGCCTGCGCTTTTTACGCACCAACACACTGCTGGGGCATCTGATCTCCAAGGCTCAGCGTGACCCCACTGTGACACGCAGGGTGAGTGTGTGTGAGTGTGCCATTAAATATGCACCATATCATTGTAAAATTACTTGCACTGAGACACAGCT
The DNA here is from genome assembly GCF_027579695.1 of Neoarius graeffei. Taxonomy (NCBI): domain Eukaryota; kingdom Metazoa; phylum Chordata; class Actinopteri; order Siluriformes; family Ariidae; genus Neoarius; species Neoarius graeffei. The sequence goes on from NC_083569.1 coordinate 100,223,163, forward strand.
GAAACTCGTAGTCCTGACTCAGTTTGATCCAGCCTGGCTGGGAAATGACCATCTGTTTTGTTTGATTCACTACATTTCATTTCATTAGTGCATAGAAATTTGTGAAAAGTCCTGGGATGTGTTTTCAAGCTTCTGTATAAAGCCTAAAGTGTGACGCTCGGGGTGTGAAAAGCCTGGGTGAGATAAGAGTGTGTCAGTGGATTGAGGAAACTATTTCGATGATTTCTCATCGCTAAAGTTTACTGAGCAGCTTTCACACAGGTGGTGGAGATGTTTAAGGAAATATATATCAAGTCACGTCAAGTCAACTTTATTGTCAAAGTTGACTTGACTTGACTTGATATATTTCCATCATATTGCCCAGCTCTAGGTAATTTAATAGTTTTTATAATTTAATTTCATCATATGTATCACCTTAAACATCTCCGCCACCTGTATGAAAGCTGCTCAGTAAACTTTAGCAATGAGAAATCATCGAAATAGTTTCCTCAATCCATTGACACACTCTTATCTCACCCAGGCTTTTCACACCCCGAGCGTCACACTTTAGGCTTTATACAGAAGCTTGAAACCACATCCCAGGACTTTTCACAAATTTCTATGCACCACAGTATGATTTTCTCCTTTGACTTTCTCTGTTTTTTTTTTTTATGTCACAATACTAATACAGTACTTAAACATGCAGTATATACTTTTTTTGGTTTTTGCTAAACTAAACTCAACAAATACATATCACTTTCATGGCATTCAATTTTTTGCCATGTTGCCCTTCCACTGCTTTAACACAGGGTCTCATCTCATCTCATTATCTCTAGCCGCTTTATCCTTCTACAGGGTCGCAGGCAAGCTGGAGCCTATCCCAGCTGACTACGTGCGAAAGGCGGGGTACACCCTGGACAAGTCGCCAGGTCATCACAGGGCTGACACATATGGCCCTTTTCCACTACCCTTTTTCAGCTCACTTCAGCTCGCTTCAGCTCACTTCAGCCCGACACGGCTCGCGTTTCGACTACCAAAGAACAGCCCGACTCGGCTCGCTTCAGCCCTGCTTAGCCCCTAAAACTCGCACGGTTTTGGAGTGGGGCTGAAGCGTGCCAAAGCGAGCCGAGTGAGGCTGGGGGCGTGAGCAGACACTCCCCTGTGCACTGATTGGTGAGGAGGAGTGTCCTCACATGCCCACACACGCCCCGCGAGCACGCTGGGATCTGTAAACACCGCAAACCCGGAAGAAGAAGAATTACGAATTACGAGAATTTCTGAAGCCTTATGCGCCTCGCCTCATCTATACGCTCTTGCCAGTATCTGTTGGCGTTGTCGGTGACAACAAGCCACAGCACCAAGACCAGCAACACTAACGACTCCATGTTTATTGTTTACTATTCGGGTCGTGAGACTACTGCTTAAAAGCCCACTGATGTCACTGTGTGCGCTGCTTAACGACATCACGTGACGTCCACCCACTTTCGCTAACTCCACCCAATGTGTCCACCCACTTCCAGCCAGCACGGTTCAGCGCGGTTGTAGTCGAAATGCAACTCCAACAGCCCTGCTCAGCTCGACTCAGCCCAACTCAGCACGGCACGGCTCAGCCCGACTCAGCCGCGTTTGTAGTGGAAAAGCGGCAATAGACACAGACAACCATTCACACTCACATTCACACCTACGGTCAATTTAGAGTCACCAGTTAACCTAACCTGCATGTCTTTGGACTGTGGGGGAAACCGGAGCACCCGGAGGAAACCCACGCGGACACGGGGAGAACATGCAAACTCCGCACAGAAAGGCCCTCGCCGGCCACGGGGCTCGAACCCGGACCTTCTTGCTGTGAGGCGACAGCGCTAACCACTACACCACCGTGCCGCCCCTGTAACACAGGGTTCCCATTCAATTAGTAACAAGTCAGAATGATACTTCCTATTAAAGTTAACTAAAAAAATCGATTAATCAAATATTTACTCAAATGTATTAGTTATTAAAGCTACACTGCCCTGGCAAAAAAAAAAAAGGTTGGCCCACCTTTAGCTTTGATTACAGCATGCATTTGTCACCGAGATCTTGTATTGATGACAGGAGAGACGAACCATTGCGTAAAGTCTTCTCCAGCATCCCAAAGATTCTCAGTGGGGTTAAGGTCGGGACTCTGTGTGAAGATGATTCCTCGTGCTTCCTGAACCAGTCTTTCACAATCAGAGCCATCAGGGAAGAAAAATCCCATTGATGTGATGAGAACCTGGTCATTCAGGTCGTCAGCTGACTTTATTTTATTGCCCTATAACGTTGTTGAGTCTCGACCTGACCAATTGAATCAACTCCAGATCATAACACTGCCTCCAGAAGCTGGTACAGTGACCACCATGTATGATGGGTTCATCGCTTCATGTGCTTCCCTTCTTACCCTGACAAGACATCACTCAGGAATCGGGTCAGTCTGGACTTATCAGACCACATGACTTTTTCCCCATTGCTCCAGAGTCCGATCTTTATGCTCACTAGCAAATTGAAGCCTTTTCTCCTAATTAGTCTTACTAACAAGTGGTTTTCTTCTGGACACACAGCTGTTTAGTCCCAATCCTGTGAGTTCTTGTCACACTGTGAGTGTGGAAATGATCTTAATTTCACTATTAAACACAGCCGTGAGTTCTACTGTCAATTTTTATTTATTTTTATTTATTTATTTTTAAATGGTTCAACTTCACTAAACATGTAAGTGATCTCTGATCCTGGTCAGTTGGGATATTTTTCCCATCACATTTCTTCTGTGAAGTTGATGGTTTGCTATGATCCTTCCAGGTTTTAATAATGCACTGGACAGTTCTCAACCCAATTCCAGTCATTTCAGCTCAAATCTCCTTAGTTGTTTTCTTTGCTTGATCCAGGGCAATAATATGACCTTCTGAACCATAACCATGTGGGATACGTCTTCCAACATGTTTGTTTAAGAAATGAGAAGCTACTCACTGCATCAGTTTGGGTTAAAAGAATTGTTGCAGCTGAAACATTAATCACTGCAGTAATTATCCAATCAAAAGCTCTGGAGTATTTGTGTATTTAAATCCAAATGGTGACTTTTTTTTTCTTTTTTTTTGACCAGTCAGTGTATTTACTCAATTATTATATTAAAGGAATATGAATATTAAAATACAAATCAATGCTATTTATTTGCTTGTTTGTTTTCTGAAACTTTTCATTAAAGTGACTTTAAAGCTATTCTTTGAGGAAGAATGATTATGGATTGTGATTTTTTTAAAATATATACTTTAGTTAATAATAATAATAATAATAATAATAATAATAATAAACAGAATGATAATAATGTTAATATCAGAGTCATAAATGACTCAGTTTAAATTAAATGATATATCACTCATGGTGTTTGAGATTTATAACAAGTACATGGAAGATCTAAAGGAAATTTAATGAGTCAAAAAATAGAGAATTAATTTTCACAAGCACTGTGAAAATTTGGTTTCACCAAAACCCCTTATGGATAACAATCTATCAAGGACCGTGACGTCTCCGGGATGGCGCAGCTGGGGCCCCACCCTGGAGCCAGGCCCGGGGTTGGGGCTTGTATGCGAGTGCTTGGTGGCCAGGCCTTTGCCCACGGGGCCCGGCCGGGTTCAGCCCCAAGCGGTGACGTGGGCCCGACCTCCTGTGGGTTCACCACCCACAGAGGTAACCGTAGGGGGCCGGTGCAGTGTGGATTGGGCGGCAGTCGAAGGCAGGGGCCTTGACGACCTGATCCACGAACACAGCAGCTAACTGCCGGAACCCAGCTCCTCGAGAGGGGCTGGACTCTCCACTTATCTGGAGTCGCCCATGGTGAATGGCGGCGGGCTGGTGTGGGCTTGCTTATAGCTCCCCAGCTCAGCCGCCATATGTTGGAGTTTACCCCAGCAAACGAGAGGGTCGCCTCTTTGCGCCTTAGGTTCGGGGAGAGGACTCTTGCTGTTGTTTGTGCCTACGGGCCAAATAGCAGTATACCATAGAGTATCCGGCCTTCTTGGAGTCCCTGGGAGAGGTACTGAGAGGTGCTCAGACTGGGGACTCCATTGTTCTACTGGGGGACTTCAACATTCACGTGGGCGACAACAGTGACACCTGGAGGGGCATGATTGGGAGGAACGGCCTCCCCGATCTGAACCCGAGTGGTGTTTAGTTATTGGACTTCTGTGCTAGTCACGGTTTGTCCATAACGAACACCATGTTCGAGCATAGGGGTGTCCATAAGTGCACGTGGCACCAGGACACCTTAGGTCGGAGGTCGATGATCGACTTTGTTGTAATTTCATCAGCTCTCCGGCCCTATGTCTTGGACACTCGGGTGAAGAGAGGGGCTGAGTTGTCAACTGATCACCACCTGGTGGTGAGTTGGATCCGCTGGCGGAGGAGGAAGCCGGACAGACCTGGCAGGCCCAAACGTATGGTGAGGGTCTGCTGGGAACGTCTGGCTGAGCACTCTGTCGGGGAGGTCTTTAACTCCCACCTCCAGGAGAGCTTCTCCCAGCTTCCGAGGGAGGCGGGGCACATTTGAGTCTGGGTGGACCATGTTCTCTGCCTCCATTGTCGATGCGGCTGTTCGGAGCTGTGGCCGCAAGGTCTCCGGTGCCTGTTGTGGCGGCAATCCCTGAACCCGGTGGCGGACACCGGAAGTAAGGGATGCCGTCAAGCTGAAGAAGGAGTCCTATCGGGCCATGTTGGCCTCCGGGACTCCTGAGGCAGCTGATGGGTATCGGCAGGCCAGGCGTGCCGCAGCTCAGGCAGTTGCGGAGGCAAAAACTCAGAACTGGGAGGAGTTCGGTAAGGCCATGGAGGAGGGCTATCGGTCTGCCTCGAAGAAATTCTGGCAAACCTTCTGGCGCCTCAGGAGGGGGAAGCAGTACTCTGCCAACACTGTTTACAGTGCGGGTGGGGAGCTGTTGACCTCGACTGGGGACATTGTCGGGCGGTGGAAGGAATACTTCGAGGATCTCCTCAATCCCACTGTCACGTCTTCCATTGAGGAAGTGGAGGCTGATGACTCAGAAGTGGACTCGTCCATTACCCAAACCGAAGTCACTGAGGTGGTTAGCAAGCTCCTCTGTGGCAAGGCACCGGGGGTGGATGAGATCCGCCCCGAGTATCTCAAGTCTCTGGATGTTGTGGGGCTGTCTTGGCTGACACGCCTTTGCAACATCGCATGGCAGTTGGGGACAGTGCCTCTGGAGTGGCAGACTGGGGTGGTGGTCCCTCTTTTTGAGAAAGGGGACCGGAGAGTGTGCTCCAATTATAGGGGAATCACACTTCTCAGCCTCCCAGGGAAGGTTTACTCCAGGGTACTGGAGAGGAGAATTCGGCCAATAGTCGAACCTCGGATCCAGGAGGAACAATGCGGTTTTCATCCTGGTCGCGGAACACTGGACCAGCTCTATACCCTTCATAGGGTGCTCGAGGGTTCATGGGAGTTTGCCCAACCAGTCCACATGTGCTTTGTGGATTTGGAAAAGGCATTCGACCGTGTCCCTCGTGGTATTCTGTGGGGGGTGCTTCGGGAGTATGGGGTTCGGGGCTCTTTGCTAAGGGCTGTCTGGTCCCTGTACGAACGGAGCAGGAGTCTGGTTCGCATTGCCGGCAGTAAGTCAGACCTGTTCCCAGTGCATGTTGGACTCCGGCAGGGCTGCCCTTTGTCACCAGTTCTGTTCATAATCTTTATAGACAGAATTTCTAGGCACAGCCAGGGGCCAGAAGGAATCCTGTTTGGGAACCACAGGATTTCATCTCTGCTTTTTGCAGATGATGTTGTCCTGTTGGCTTCTTCAAACCAGGACCTTCAGCATGCACTGGGTGGTTTGCAGTTGAGTGTGAAGCGGCTGGGATGAGAATCAGCACCTCCAAGTCAGAGGCCATGGTTCTCGACCAGAAAAGGGTGGCTTGCCCTCTCCAGGTTGGTGGAGAAGTCCTGCCTCAAGTGGAGGAGTTTAAGTATCTCGGGATCTTGTTCACGAGTGAGGGAAGGATAGAGCGTGAGATCGACAGGCAGATCAGTGCGGCCTCCTCAGTGTTGCGGTCGCCTTACCGGTCCGTCGTGGTGAAGAAGGAGCTGAGCCAAAAGGCGAAGCTCTCGATTTACCCGTCGATCTACGTTCCCACTCTCACCTATGGTCATGAGCTTTGGGTAATGACCGAAAGAACATGATCGCGGATACAAGCGGCCGAAATGAGTTTTCTTCACAGGGTAGCTGGGCTCTCCCTTAGAGATAGGGTGAGAAGCGCAGTCACTCAGGAGGAGCTCGGAGTAGAGCCGCTGCTCCTCCACATCGAGAGGAATCAGCTGAGGTGGCTCGGGCATCTCTTTCGGATGCCTCCTGGATGCCTCCCTGGGGAGGTGTTCCAGGCATGTCCCCCCAGGAGGAGGCCCCAGGGAAGACCCAGGACACGCTGGAGGGACTATGTCTCTCGGCTGGCCTGGGGATGCCTCGGTGTTCTTCCCGAGGAGCTGGCCGAGGTGTCTGGGGAAAGGGAAGTTTGGGCTTCCATGCTCAAACTGCTGCCTCCGCGACCCGGCCCCGGATAAGCGGAAGAAGACAAGACGAGACGAAACTGAGTGAAAGTGCACTAAAATATTATTATATAGTGTAGTAATATAAAATAATTATAGCATATTTCAGTTATTCCACAAAATCGAGTCGTACATGAGCTGATACCCGACGAGGCACGTAGCACCGAGTCGGCTATAATCCATGTACGACCAGATTGAGTGGAATAACTGTTTTATTCTATCCACATTCACTGGATTTTGAGAAACAGAGCATTTTTATTTTTTTGCAAATTCGATCAATAAAAACTTTATACAAAATGTCTGACAAAATAATTTCTGCTTCATTGGCGAAATGACAGGAGCAATTTGTGAAAAATGCGATAATAATAATTCTTGAAAAAAAAAGTTCCTACCATCCAATACTTTCATTCCATATTTTGTTGCTTTTTATTTTTTGTATTTTTTGGGATTTTGTTTTCGAGTAGAGTTTTTATTTCATCCTCGGTTGGTTCAGCAACATGCTCCGCCATTTTGTTTTTCTCTACTCACGGTATATGAGCTGATATCCTAGTAGTAGAGTAGCCAATCAGAGCGTGTGATTGCTCATATCCAGTGAATGTGGATAGAATAAAATGAAATGCTCTCTATTTACTAAGGATGGAGGAAACAGTGACTCATCAGCACCAAAAGCAGATCCTTCAATCATCTCTTTTCTCTCAGAGCCTGATCCAAGAGCCATAAATACGGGTTTATTCACTCTTTTTCTTCATTGTGTATTTTATCCAGAGTTGTTTAAACTTTATTTAAAGTGACCTACCCTGACAGAGATACAGGCTACGACATGTGGGATCATTCTTCTCCTCTGTAAGGCAGTTTTCCCTTCACTCTTCATGCACATGGTCACAAGTTTGAACACGACCGGCGTGTGTTTTAAACCGTGCTGCACAAAGGATCAGAGATTTGAAGGTGAGCTGAGAAAACAGGAGATAAAACTGACTTAATCTGGTGAATGTTTGGTTAAAGGACATTTTGGTCTGCTGTATGTGGTATTCGTTTTGTGAAATGCGTTTACAGTTCGGTGAGTTAGATACGCATTTACACGGCCGTGTGCACTTTCATTGCAAGATGACTCAGGAGGAATGGCTACGTCCTGTACAGAGACGTAAATCCCGAACGCAGGGAACAGGATCCTGTCGTGTAATTAGCATGGAGGTAATTAAACATGCCAGGTCTCCTGTAATGCAAGACTGAGAGGGTTTTCCCTTCGGTCTTGAGGTACACCGTATCCCAGGATGCTCTCTGCTCAGGCCTGGGATCAGTAATTAAACTGATGAGGAAGTGCCCAAGTCATTCAAAGCCTTTTTAATGGAAAGTGCCCTAAAACATTACATACAAAATAAGTTACATACAAAAAACCTCCCACAGCATTCAACTTTTCTGGCTACAAGCTTCAGGATCTTGAAGGCTGCAATCTGATTGGCTCTCGACATTTCTCGCTGCTGGTTCTTCTGAAAGCTGCTACACAATGAGCTTCTGAGAGTCAGACACAGACACTGAAGTGGAACAAAAAAGAAAAACTCCACTCAGTCTTTTTATTAAAGGTTATTAGAGTTCTGTTTGAAGATGTTAGTGGTGAGTAAATGGGAATACATTTGCTGGTAAGCTGTGGGGGGAAATCTAATTACTGCCTTCTGTAAAAGTACACGGTTCATGATGAAATGTACCAGGTTCTCTAGAAATTTCCAGAAGTCTGGCTTATCCGACTTGATGAGCGTTTGAATTTGGTTGTTGGACAGAGGTTTGTTTGGAAATTTCTACCAAGTGCATGAGGATCTAAAGAAAAAGAAAGGAGTAAAAAAAAAGTAAATACGATTAAAAGGGCCATTCATTTTCAATTAGAAATTTGTCATTGGTATGTACCATAGAGCCCTGCGTGTGTGTGTGTGTGCGCGTGTGTGTGTGCGCGTGTGTGTGTTGGGGTGTCAAGGACTCAAGAAGGAGACAGGCGAAATTTTGTCAGAGCTTCAGGTTCCTGTTATTTTCTCACGAACGTTTTTCAACATGCTTTCAAAAACTCAACAGAAAAACAAGCAAACAAACAAACCAAAATGTTGTCTCAATACTTCACTGCTTTCATCTTGTTCGAGTTCATGCATGGTTTGTGCACGAACTCTCTGTCTCTGTCTCTCTGACTCCATCTGTCTGTCTGTCTGTCTGTCCGCCTCTGTCTCTCTGTCTCCATCTGTCTGTCTCTGTCTCTCTGTCTGTCTCCATCTGTCTGTCCTTGTCTCTCTGTCTCCATCTGTCTGCCCCTGTCTCTCTGTCTCCATCTGTCTGTCCTTGTCTCTCTGTCTCCATTTGTCTGTCTCTCTATTTGTCTGTCTCCATTTCTCTGTCTGTCTGTGTGTCTCCCTCCATCTGTATGTCTGTCTCCATCTGTCTGTCTCTCTGTCTCCATTTATCTGTCTGCCTCTGTGTCTCTGTCTCCATCTGTCTGTCTGTCTATCTCTCTGTCTCCATCTGTCTGTCCTTTTCTTTCTGTCTCCATTTGTCTGTCTTTCTATCTGTCTGTCTTCATTTCTCTGTCTCTGTCTGTCTGTCTGTGTCTGCGTCTGTCTCCATCTGTCTGTCTGCCTCTGTCTCCATCTCTCTGTCTGTCTCTGTGTCTCTGTCTGTCTGTGTCTGTTTCCATCTGTCTGTCTCTGTCTGACTCTCTGTCTCCATCTGCCTATCTCTCTGTCTCTGTCTATCTCTCTATCTGTCTGTCTCCATTTCTCTTTCTCTGTCTGTCTGTCTGTCTGTCAGTTTGTCTGTCTCTCTGTCTCCATCTGTCTCTCTCTCTCTCTGTCTGTCTGCCTCTGTCTGTCTCTCTGTCTACATCTGTCTGTGTCTGACTCTTTCTCCATCTGTCTGTCTGTCTATCTCTCTGTCTCCATCTGTCTATCTCTCTGTCTCCATCTGTCTGTCTTTGTTTGTCTGTCTCTCTATCAGTCTGTCTCCATTTCTCTGTCGCTGTCTGTCTGTCTGCCTGCCTGCCTCTGTCTCTCTGTTTCTGTCTGTCTGTCTCTCTGTCTCCATTTATCTGTCTCTCTGTCTGTCTGTCTCTCTCTCCATCTGTCTGTCTCTGTCTCTCTGTCTCTTTGCTTGCGCTTCAAGATTCGTTGAAGAATTCGTTCAAGAATATTTTTCATGCTTCAAGATTCATTGCTTATGATAGCTGTCCTTGGTTACCTTTTAAGAATTTACACTTTACACACCTCAACTCTGCATGTGTCTGAGAGGAAGAGGAACAGTCATCCCTCAAGTGCTATTTCTCTGTTTACCGACAGAACGTTGTCTGGCCTCCGCTGTCTCTCCCTTCCAGTCTAACATTCCTTCACGCTGGGCCGTGTGCCAAGCCGAGAGCCTCTTGTCAAGCCGAGTGTAGAGTAATGCAGGCACTCAAGGAGAGTGTTTAGACCTGCTTGGGCAGTCAGTAAGAGCCTTCATCACCAGTCTGTGGAGTCTGACATGCTTGGGCACAGGAGAGAAGCCATGAGCAGTGCAGAACAATTTATTAGTGAGCAAATATTTCCTAAATTCAGCTTAGAGCTCTGTGGATGGAGAACAGGACTAGTGAGTGAGGCTACTGGGTGATTGTTTCTTAAATGTCTTTAGAAACAGAAGATGTTCCAGAACATTGAATGTAATCATAAGTGAATAAATATGAAACGTTCAGCAAATTGCTGTGGTATAAAAGGAACAAAACATTTCAGGACATGTTGTTGTTGGAAAGTGATCATTGTTGATTGTTGATTATTTTCCTATCAGAGCACATCATGCTATAGTGTTTTATTCCTTACTTAGGCTGGTCTAGTCCTGGGTATGATTTACTTTAAACTGCAACCGGTGGTGAGTCTCAGGTCTGGGAGGACTTGAGTATTGGGGAAAGTGGAGTTACCCCTTAATCACCATTGCTCCCAGGTCCGCTCTGACCCAGAGTGGTAGCACCTGCCTGGGTTCCAGCTATGGGTTAAATAGTACATCACCAAAACGGCACTGGCAACAGGGCGCTTTTCGATGCAATGAGGCAGATGAAACCAACAGGGTCAATGGCACACCACCAGATGGCATGCAGAAGAGTCACTCAAATGGCCAATGGATGGCATCACTCAGCAAGTCAGTTGTCACTGCGGGGCAACTTCCATACCTGTCAGGTCTGTGGCACTTTATGCACCGCTTGGCATCAGGTCTGGAGGTCCAGAGAGACAACACGATGGGGGCACAGCATCATTTGTCTTATCTTACTGTGCAAGGCGCTTCATTAGGAGAGGAGAATAGTATACGAGAGCTCACGAGGCGAGGCATTCCATGGCGGCTTGGCTGGGCCGTTCATACCGCCACTGTAGATGGCTCTGTCGCTCTGGTGTGGGCCTCGCAGCCCATCTGTGTTTCTGTGCATCCTAATGAAGCAGTCATCATTGCTAATGATGAACAGCTGATGAAGGACTTAGGCTTGTGTGTACATCAAAATCAAATCAATTTATTTGTCCAGCATTTGTAACAATAGACATTGTCGCAAAGCAGCTTTACAGAAAAAAATATAGATTTTAAACATATAAATTAGGCCCTAAAGAGCAAGCCAGAGGTGACGGTGGTGAGGAAAAACTTCCTGAGAAGACATGAGGAAGAAACCTTCAGAGGAACCAGACTCAAAAGGGAACCAATCCTCATTTGGGTGATAACAGATTTGCAGTATATTTCCCTCACAGGGTTTTTACATGTGCTGTAAAACTTCATTATCACCTTTATCACTTGCTCGAAGAATGAATAACAATGACAACCAAAAACAGTCAATTCTTTCTAAAAGAATGGACATGGCGTGCTAGTCGAAATATTATGTCAATTTTCTGCAGTGCTATAGACACTGTTTCATGATTAAAAAAACGAACTTTCTTCTGAAACTGGCGATGAGCCTAAAGTCCATGTGGGAAGAAAAAAAAAGATTTATAGCACTCACGTGCTGCAATTTTGATTACTCAGCTTCTGTGACACGTGATAAGTGGGTGGAGTGCAAGCCTGCACACAGAGATCAAGGGAGAGACAGACAGAGAGAGACTTGCGGTCAGTATACAGTCATGTGAAAAAGTAAGCACATCCCATGGAAATTGTAGACTTTTCTCAACATGTTTAAACATGCCAACCATTTCACCCTTTTGATAAAGGTGATTAACAAAACAACAAGGAAAATTAGCTCTTTCAATCACTTGTTCAACAAAAATATTATCAATAGATGTAATATTCTTCTGTGGAGAAAGTAAGTACACCCTTGGCTTCAGAAGGTAGTACAGTATCGATTCGCCCCCTTTAACAGAAATAACTTCGAGGTGTTCTGTATAATGGTCCACCAATCTCTGACAGCAGCTTGCTGAAATGTTTTGGCCACTCTTCTATGCAAAATTCCTTCAGCTGCAAGATATTTAAGGGTTTTCTTGCATGTCCTGCCCTTTTCAAACCCCCCAGCCACCCAACATTTCAATGGGGTTCAAATCTGGGCTTTGACGAGACCTTTCCATAACCCTCCATTTCTTCTTTTTGAGCCATTCATTCCTTGGTGGAGTTGCTCATGTGCTTCAGATCATTATCTTGTTGAAAGGTTCACCTCAAGGTTTAACTTCAGCTTTCGAACTGATGGCCTCACATTACATTATGTCTGTGAAGGTTCTCAGTCATCCAGGTCATCGTAAACCGTAAGTGCTAAAGAAGACAACTGGACTTGCTTGAAATTCTTGAAGAAGTTTCTCTCTCTCATCCGAAAGGCTTCTTCAGTAGGTGTTAGGGTCACTGGAGGCCAGGTGTGTAATGACCCTCTAGACTGCTAACACCATTCACACCCGGCCTTTAGTGACCCTAACACCTACAGGATGACTCAGAGTATCAACGACCCATGTGACCTCAATGATTCTCCTTAGGGTTGCTTTTGGTCCACTAGAGGATAAATACCTGGAACTGCCCAGTAGTCAGGCAGAACTGAAGAAGCCTTTCGGATGAAAGTAGAAACATCAATAATTTCAAGCAAGTCCAGTTGCCTTCTTTAGCACATACCGTACGGCCTCACATTATCTTCAAGCACTCTTTGATATGATTCAGAATTCAGAGTTAAGTCAATGAATGAATGAATGAATGAATGAATGCAAGCTTCCCAGTCCCTGAGGCAGTGAAACAACCCCAAATTATAACACTTCCACCATCATGCTTCACACTTGGTATGAGGTTCTTCTCCTGAAAAGCCAGCTTTGGTCTGTCCAGAGCATGTTATTTCAAAAGGCCTGGTCTTTGCCGATAATGTTCATTGTCAAACTCTAGTCTTGCTTTAACATTCCTTTTAGCAAGCCAAGGCTTTTTCCTGGAACGCCTCCCATCAGATCAAATCTCTCCAATCTCTTTCTGATTGTAGATGTTTGCACTTTCACACCAACCATTGCAAGAGTTACCTGCAGATCCAGTGATGAAAGATTGGATTCTTGGAGACTTGTTTTAGCATTAAACATCCTGCTCTTGGGCTGAATTTGCTGCCAGTCCTGGACAAATTGGCAGTTGTTTCAAATCTACACCACTTGTAGATGATTTTCCTTACAGTGGAATGATTTATCTCATCTCATCTCATTATCTCTAGCCGCTTTATCCTGTTCTACAGGGTCGCAGGTGAGCTGGAGCCTATCCCAGCTGACTACAGGTGAAAGGTGGGGTACACCCTGGACAAGTCGCCAGGTCATCACAGGGCTGGAATGATTTATTTCTAATAATTTAGAGATCTTTTTAAATCCCTTGCCAGATTCAGAGGCATCCACAACTTTTTTTTTCTTTTTTTCTTTTCTGAGGTCCTAACAGAGCTCTTTAGATCTTGGTATTATGATCCCACACACTTCAATAGCAAAGAGAACACCAGACCCTAGATATTGTCACTAGTAATCAGAGTTCGTGGCAGCCTTCAAGCATGGCCGCCACGGACTACAACTCCCAAGCACCACAGCGCCCTCCCTCTCCTGAGTTCTGATTACCACCACACCTGTTCCAAATCACAATCAATCAGTCAGTCACACTACTTGAGGACCACAACCACAAACTCTCAGTGCGAAGTATTGTTCCGTGCCTCTGTACCTGTTTTGTGTCCCATGCTGACTTTAGTTACATTGACCCTGCTTTTGTTTACATTCAGACTCTGAGCTACATTACATTAACACTCTGTTCATGAATCGACCAACCATGAAAAGACGGGTTCCACCTGCACCTCCACCTGCAGGAGGTTCGAACCAATGGCACCTAATCTGGAACACCTGAGTCTAATTTTATAGACTTGAAAGTGTGATAAAGGTGCGTAAGGGTGCACTTACTTTATCCAGGGTGTCCTTTTTTTTGTTTGTTTGTTTGATTTTTAAAAAAAATTAAATTATGAAAATGTTTACAAAATGTCATTTTTATGTGGCATTTATTGGAGTATATTACCTTCATCTGTCGGCATGGTATCAAAGAGAGTGGAATGTTTGCTTGTTTAAAGGTAGACTGCCTTTCAGATTTTTCAAGTGTAGGTCATAAAAAAAAAATTTTCCCCAACACCTTGTTATTTTTGTTTAGTAGACTGAAAGCTACTGAATTCAAATCACAGACTTCCAATTTTATTCATTAAAAAAAAAATAGAACAATTAATGAATTTAAGGCCACGTGGCCCTAAATTCTCCGCTATTTTTTCCTGCTTCACCATGACCCAATTCAAGATACTACATCATGCATGACATGGTGGGCTTTCCTCGTTTGCACAAGGCATTGTGGGATACAAATTTGAAACAGGAGAGAAACATGTAGGACGTGAGTGTGCGAATGAAACGTGAAAGACCGACTACAGTAACGGAAAGTGAGAAGAAAAGACGTTATGTTATATATGAAGGAAATGAAATGCGGGACCAAACTAATAAATATCGATAGTCAGCGAGCACCTCGGTGTGATCAGCTGTTCGTTTAGCAACAAAATGATGGAACTGTCAAGAAACCTGCACATGCGCGCACACACGGACTTCCTCTGTCTGCTTGACTGCGCGAACCAAGCGATTTAATGCACATTATTTGCTTTAATCCCCTCAAATTAAATAACTTCCCAGCCACAGAATGGCCTGAAATTTTGCGAGATGTTTCAGATATAAACATATATCACAGTGACCGAATTTCAGAGGGAACTAAAAATTTCAGCGTCTTGTCTCGGCTTCTTCCGCTTCTTCCGGGACCAGGTCGCGGAGGCAGCAGTCTAAGCATGGAAGCCCAAACTTCCCTTTCCCCAGACACCTCGGCCAGCTCCTCGGGAAGAACACTGAGGCGTTCCCAGGCCAGCCGAGAGACATAGTCCCTCCAGCGTGTCCTGGGTCATCCCCGGGGCCTCCTCCCAGGGGGACATGCCTGGAACACCTCCCCAGGGAGGCGTCCAGGAGGCATCCGAAAAAGATGCCCGAGTCACCTCAGCTGATTCCTCTCGATGGGGAGGAGCAGCGGCTCTACTCCGAGTTCCTCCCGAGTGACTGTGCTTCTCACCCTATCTCTAAGGGAGCGCCCAGCCACCCTGCGAAGGAAACTCATTTCGGCCGCTTGTATCCGCGATCTTGTTCTTTCGGTCATTACCCAAAGCTCATGACCATAGGTGAGAGTCGGAATGTAGGTCAACCGGTAAATCGAGAGCTTCGCCTTTTGGCTCAGCTCCTTCTTCACCACGACGGACCGGTAAAGCGACCGCATCACTGCGGAGGCTGCACCGATCCGCCTGTCGATCTCACGCTCCATCCTTCCCTCACTCGTGAACAAGATCCCGAGATACTTAAACTCTTCCACTTGAGGCAGGACTTCTCCACCAACCTGGAGAGGGCAAGCCACCCTTTTCCGGTCGAGAACCATGGCCTCAGACTTGGAGGTGCTGATTCTCATCCCAGCCACTTCACACTCGACTGCAAACTGCCCCAGTGCATGCTGAAGGTCCTGGTTTGAAGAAGCCAACAGGACAACATCATCTGCAAAAAGCAGAGATGAAATCCTGTGGTTCCCAAACAGGATTCCTTCCAGCCCCTGGCTGCGCCTAGAAATTCTCATCTCATCTCATTATCTGTAGCCGCTTTATCCTTCTACAGGGTCGCAGGCAAGCTGGAGCCTATCCCAGCTGACTACGGGCGAAAGGCGGGGTACACCCTGGACAAGTCGCCAGGTCATCACAGGGCTGACACATAGACACAGACAACCATTCACACTCACATTCACACCTACGGTCAATTTAGAGTCACCAGTTAACCTAACCTGCATGTCTTTGGACTGTGGGGGAAACCGGAGCACCCGGAGGAAACCCACGCGGACACGGGGAGAACATGCAAACTCCGCACAGAAAGGCCCTCGCCGGCCCCGGGGCTCGAACCCAGGACCTTCTTGCTGTGAGGCGACAGCGCTAACCACTACACCACCGTGCCGCCCGCCTAGAAATTCTGTCCATAAAAATTATGAACAGAACCGGTGACAAAATTTCACCGATTTTATGAAATCGAAAGGCCGTCTAGCTTTAAATGTGTTGAGAAAAGTGTACTCATTTTTTCACATGCCTGTACTTTTTCTGTATGTCTCCTTTTCAGATTTTCTTTTGTCACAGATTATATATGATCATATTGCGCAGCCCGAGTTGTAACTGTTTTCTCAGAAAACATACGGTACCTGTCACAAACCAGCGTAATGCATAAATACAGGCTAAGAAGCCTTATTGCACAATGCCCTGGACTTACTGCACTTTAATTCTGACCCACACACACACACATTATCAGATTACCATAAGATATCCATTATCCCATATCCAAAACAACCTGTGGGAAAATGACATCTTTTCTGTTTCACTGCACATCCTCCAAAGTCTCTGTTGCAACTGTGTTAACACCAGGATCCTGATCTGAAACCATCTGATTGAGTGGTGATTGATCGGACTGTAATATATCACCACCATGATCAAATATTCAATATGATTTCATCAGTCCAAGTAAAATCACCCAACCTTCCCTTTGCTGTATCAGTACTGTCAATTTATTTGATTTATTTTTATATGATTTACATTGAGGCCATTTGGTTCAACATTATCTGTACTCAAGCACACTTATACGAATGGACGATTCACACTTTTTAACTCTCTCTTTCTCTCTCACCTCTTCTTGCAGTACTATTACAGCATTAAAGACATCAGTGTCGGTGGACGATGTGTGTGTCACGGCCATGCCCATTCATGCGGAATGCGAGTGCCAGGCCGCCAAGATCAGTGAGTAACTGTATCCACTGGGATAACACTGCTGAACATGTCCATACGTGAACAACATCTGGAACCTCACGGTGTTTTAGAGAACGGATATTTTGATGTCCTTCAAGTGTGTTCTTTCTTTAAATACACCTTCAGGTCAAGAGATATATGGTGGCGACGTCTGTGTAATAAATCAGCCAGGTTTTTTTTTTTTTAATATCAGAGAATTGACTATTATTTGATACTTGATACTACTGTAGTACATTTTTTGTTTTACAGTGGTGCTTGAAAGTTTGTGAACCCTTTAGAATTTTCTATATTTCTGCATGAATATGACCTAAAACATCATCAGATTTTCACACAAGTCCTAAAAGTAGATAAAGAGAACCCAGTTAAACAAACGAGATTAAAATATTATACTTGGTCATTTATTTATTGAGGAAAATGATCCAATATTACATATCTGTGAGTGGCAAAAGTATGTGACCCTTTGCTTTCAGTATCTGGTGTGACCCCCTTGTGCAGCAATAACTGCAACTAAACATTTCCAGTAACTGTTGATCAGTCCTGCACACTGGCTTGGAGGAATTTTAGCCCATTCCTCCATACAGAACAGCTTCAACTCTGGGATGTTGGTGGGTTTCCTCACATGAACTGCTCGCTTCAGGTCCTTCCACAACATTTTGATTGGATTAAGGTCAGGACTTTGACTTGGCCATTCCAAAACATTAACTTTATTCTTCTTTAACCATTCTCTGGTAGAACGACTTGTGTGCTTAGGGTCGTTGTCTTGCTGCATGACCCACCTTCTCTTGAGATTCAGTTCATGGACAGATGTCCTGACATTTTCCTTTAGAATTTTCTGGTATAATTCAGAATTCATTGTTCCATCAATGATGGCAAGCCGTCCTGGCCCAGATGCAGCAAAACAGGCCCAAACCATGATACTACCACCACCATGTTTCACAAATGGGATAAGGTTCTTATGCTGGAATGCAGTGTTTTCCTTTCTCCAAACATAACGCTTCTCATTTAAACCAAAAAGTTCTATTTTGGTCTCATCCATCCACAAAACATTTTTGCATTAGCCTTCTGGCTTGTCCATGTGATCTTTAGCAAACTGCAGAGGAGCAGCAATGTTCTTTTTGGAGAGCAGTGGCTTTCTCCTTGCAACCCTGCCATGCACATCATTGTTGTTCAGTGTTCTCCTGATGGTGGACTCATGAACATTAACATTAGCCAAAGTGAGAGAGGCCTTCAGTTGCTTAGAAGTTACCCTGGGGTCCTTTGTGACCTCGCCGACTATTACACACCTTGCTCTTGGAGTGATCTTTGTTGGTCAACCACTCATGGGGAGGATAACAATGGTCTTGAATTTCCTCCATTTGTACACAATCTGTCTGACTGTGGATTGGTGGAGTCCAAACCCTTTAGAGGTGGTTTTGTAACCTTTTCCAACCTGATGAGCATCAACAACGCTTTTTCTGAGGTCCTCAGAAATCTCCTTTGTTTGTGCCATGATACACTTCCACAAACATGTGTTGTGAAGCTCAGACTTTGATAGATCCCTGTTCTTTAAATAAAACAGGGTGCCCACTCACACCTGATTGTCATCCCATTGATTGAAAACACCTGACTCTAATTTCACCTTCAAATTAACTGCTAATCCTAGAGGTTCACATACTTTTGCCACTCACAGATATGCAATATTGGATCATTTTCCTCAATAAATAAATGACCAAGTATAATATTTTTGTCTCATTTGTTTAACTGGGTTCTCTTTATCTACTTTTAGGACTTGTGTGAAAATGTGATGATGTTTTAGGTCATATTTATGCAGCAATATAGAAAATTCTAAAGGGTTCACAAACTTTCAAGCACCACTGTACATTCAATAAATGTACTGTCCTGCTAAAAAAAATATAGGAGTAGATCAGTTTGAGAAATATTTCAAATCCAAGTCAATACATTCCTAAAATAAATAAACCATATTCATAAAAAGTGTTTGGTCAAAGTTTTATGCATACCTGATATTTTAGCTTTAAAAAAAACGACCTCATTGGAAATATTCTAACAATTACAAACATTGGAACCAGGTCTAAGTGAATGGATAGTGTTTTTTTTAAATTAAATTCTATTTATTATCAAATTATTAAAAATGAAATTGATTATTACTAATCATTTCATTAATTTTGTTAAATATTATTATTATAATAATAGTTATTATTATACTAAATTAAAAATGGAATTAAAGGGGTACCAAATATAATATATACAGTTGCTGATGTGACAAAGTAACGTATTCTTAAGTATTCTATCAAATTTATATACTAGAAAACAACAAAATATCTTGGTAATTGTAAATATAATAGTCGGTACGCTAAACGGCACAAGAGTCGCAATTTTTAAAAGACCGTGACGTCAGCCCTACCCACTGCACTAGGAGAGAAGCGTGTAATCATGGCGTCGGGCGCATCAAGTGAAACCGACAGCTCTGTCGAATCATACGAAGAGATCCCGCAAGACACACTGCAAGCAGGCTATGGCTTAGAAGGGTACCAGTTTGAACCAGTTTGTGTAGCCGATCACTTACAATTCATCCTACTTTCTGATTCACACATGCTAGTCCCAACCTCAATGAGCTAACACAACTGGGCACATACATACATCATGAGTGTTACGCAGAGAAAATGAACGTGCATTCTGATTGGATAAAATTAATATCATGGCGGGCTGTTCAAACTGCAGAAATAGTTTGCTCGAGCTACTTTCAAAACACTATAACTTTCCAACCTTAGAACAAAAAAACCTTTTGTAAGTCTTGAATAAGGTTCGTTAATGTGTGTTATATTTACTCTATATATTGCCCTCTTTTCCCCTTTAAGCTAGATTTTGAAGGTATCCAATTGAAAAATCCCACCCCTTCCATTCAGCCCTTCCTCTAAAACCACTCCTCCAGAACACATGAACGCGCACTGCCTGACTACTGCTGGAGCATGAGTCCATGAGAGAGAGAGAGAGAGAGAGAGAGAGAGCACTGGAGGGCAGAGCATAGTGTATAATTGTAATAGCGGAGCTACTCGTGCACAAAACAAAGCTCCATACTTAAGAGAATATAGTAAAACAGCGACCTGATTTTTGATGGCTTTTGCAACCATACGACATCTGTACGAATGTACATAGGAACGAAGTATGTGTACCATCATAGGGAACCCGATCGTAAGTGCAAGGCAATGTATCTCATAAACACTTGACCACTGGACAACAAAATCTGTATCAATATTTATATAAGATAGAAGGGTTTTTATCCATTACTTATTTTTAATTAGCTTTTTAAAAGAATAATGTAGGATTATTTACTAACACATTTTACACTCATCGGGAACTCTGCTTTCAGGCAGTGCATGTATATATGCATATATCTATATCTATATCTATCTATATCTATCTATATCTATATATATATTAGTGCTGTCAAGCGATTAAAATATTTAATCGCGATTAATGTCGCGACTGTCATAGTTAACTCGCGATTAATCGCAATTTAATCACACATTTTTGTCACATGAAAAACCATTGTAATTCTCTTATCAGCATAAAAAAGTGAATGGGCTTGCTCACCGTTCGAACTACGGGGGTACTCGGGGGATCCGAGATCCCCTAAAACAGACATGAGATCCCTTGAAAACATGATTTGGAAAATGTTGGGGGGTCTCTAAAATATTGGCAAAATGATGTTTATTGACATAGCAATCGTGTGTAACGGGAAGCATTTGCATATCCGAAGTGAGCGCGCGATGGAGAGCCGCGCTCTGAGACAAGCGCAAGCACCCCCCCCAAGGGAAAATAAGGGACCCCCCCCCGAAAATATCGGCATAGTTCGAACACTGGTTGTACCAATGTTTTTTTTTTATTGCAGAGCATAATACGTCTTGTCACAGCCACTGCAAAGTGGGGCTGGAGCCGCCGATGGGAAAACGAAACCTAAGCCGAGCACCGTGGCTCTTCGGGGGAGGGCAGAGGACTCTGGCTGTGCGGGGCGTGGCATCATGTCACAGAGCGTTAATCTCGCGATAAAAAAATTATCGCCGTTAAAATTGAGTCAAGTTAACGCGTTAATAACGCGACATTTTTGACAGCACTAATATATATATATATATATATATATATATATATATATATATATATATATATATATATATATATATATAAAATCCAACTATTTCATGTCTTATTCACATGTTAGAAAACCTCTAACATTTATCATAATGAATGTAAACAACAAATGTGGTTATTATTAGCCCATCTGGCCGACAGGTGAGGTCCATCGTGTGTTGTCCGTCCGTCGTCTGTCGTCCACATTTCACAAAAATCTCTTCTCGTCTCTCAATTCTTCACCGATTTTTATTCTTTTTGGCAGCAAGGTCGGTCTGCCTGGGGTGCATATGGTTTCCACCCAAATTTGCATAATTGCAATTAATAATGAAGATATAGAGTAATTAATCAATCCCTAACGAGCAGTTTCCACACAAACTGCTTCTTCTCCCTCAATTCTTCACCCATTTTAATTGTTTCCGGCATGAAGGTAGGGGTACCTAGGGTGCGTATAACTTCTACCCAGATTTGCTTCATTACAATTATTAATGAAGTTATGGACTAATTAAGCCTTAATGATGAGTTCAACAAAAATCGCTTCTTCTCGGTCAATTCCTCACTGTTTTGGATTCTTTCTGGCAAATAGGTCAGTATTCCTAGGGTGGATATAACTTCTGTATATAGCTTGTATATAGTGTATATACAGTAGCTTGCAACATTTATTGCGCAAGGTGGCCCACTTTAGATCGTTCCTTCTGGACTAGACGGGGCTGGAATTGAGCTACACCGTCATCGACGGTCTCGTTATTAGTACTCACAGCTGTAGACTAGCTCACTAGCTTTAGCAGTATGTCTACCTAGCCTTGTGGAAAACTCAGTTCATGTGCCATGAGTGCACAGGCAGTGTGTGTGCAGGTAGACAGGCAGGAAGGCCGTCCAGTCATTTTATTTGGACTGAATGGAATGGTTAGACAGGCTTTTTAGAGCCCTATGACTGGCACAGATGACAGATTTTTTTTTCTTTTTATTGTCAGAGCATTTCATTGCTGTCAGGATAACTCATCTCATCTTATTATCTCTAGCTGCTTTAGCGCTGTCGTCTCACAGCAAGAAGGTCCGGGTTCGAGCCCAGCAGCCGGCGAGGGCCTTTCTGTGTGGAGTTTGCATGTTCTCCCCGTGTCCGCGTGGGTTTCCTCCGGGTGCTCTGGTTTCCCCCACAGTCCAAAGACATGCAGGTTAGGTTAACGGGTGACTCTAAATTGACCATCAGTCAGTGCGTTTACATGCACATCCAAATCGAGCTACTGTCGGTAATCGAGCTAAGGGTCCCAGCAGGGATGCCAGAGAAATCCAATCCTACATGCACACAAGGAAATCGAGCTATTGTGTGAGGTGCATTGTGCACCCGAGCCACAGGTGGCGCTACACGCCCCATCGTGTTGGTACACTTCCGGTTGTCGTCATGAAGAAGAGCTATTCAAGAGTATAAACAAAGTTATCAGTTCTGTGTTCACAAGAAGAACGACGACGAGGACAGCAACATCGAGAGATGTTGTTCCTCCTGACCTCTTCTGCTGCTCGCTACTACTACTGTTGTCATGCCGACCGAGGCTGTTGTGTTTCCCGCTTGTGGTCTCGTCACTCGTCACTTCCGGAAGGGCAGTGCTGAAGTAAGTAGCTCGACTGCGTAGCTCGATAGGGTTTACATGCACTAAGTAGCTCGGCTACAATCTCATAATCTAGGTCGCATAGCTCGACTACGAGAAATCCAGTTCGGTTCGATTTCAGCCGAGCTAAGGTGTTTCCATGGCATTTAGAACTTCGATTTCAGTCGAGCAACGGCAGAAATTCGATTTTCTCTATGTGCATGTAAACGCACTGACTGTGAATGTGAGTGTGAATGGTTGTCTGTGTCTGTGTGTCGGCCCTGTGATGACCTGGCGACTTGTCCAGGGTGTATCCCGCCTTTCGCCCGTAGTCAGCTGGGATAGGCTCCAGCTCACCTGCGACCCTGTAGAAGGATAAAGCGGCTACAGATAATGAGATGAGATAACAAAAATGCTTCCCAAAATTACCTACCCTAGCTTTAAGAAATATTCAGAATGGATTTATTTTATTCGCACTATCTGGACCTAATCAGAAAGGTGAATAATAGTGTTCTGTGTAAGTGTTTTATCTATAGGTTTAATGTGCATGTTTTTAATAAAATTTAGAGTGGCATTACGATCCGAGAGCAAGTGTTTAATACGTTTCATGCAGATTTGTGCAGATTCATGCAGACTTTTTTTAAACTGTAGTAAAATGTAAGACTCTCCAGGATTTTTGAAGCATTCTGACTGGGACTATGGATAAACAAACCAAATTCTGCAACTAAATTTGATCATGTCATGGTCAAATTTCTCATTTGAATTGAGATTCTAAATTTTGTGCAAAGGTCGTAACACATCCAAATGAGTGTCTTGAATAATTCCTCGGGAAGGAAATGTGTGGTCTGGTGGTTTATTTGTTTTTTTTTCTCTGCCACAACTTTAGTTCCCATTTTTATGAAGGAAAATCATACCCATGGTTTCATCTTATCCTGTTACATATGACATTTAGTGTGTAAAGAAACATTACGGGGCGGCACGGTGGTGTAGTGGTTAGCGCTGTCGCCTCACAGCAAGAAGGTCCTGGGTTCGAGCCCCGGGGCCGGCGAGGGCCTTTCTGTGCGGAGTTTGCATGTTCTCCCCGTGTCCGCGTGGGTTTCCTCCGGGTGCTCCGGTTTCCCCCACAGTCCAAAGACATGCAGGTTAGGTTAACTGGTGACTCTAAATTGACCGTAGGTGTGAATGTGAGTGTGAATGGTTGTCTGTGTCTATGTGTCAGCCCTGTGATGACCTGGCGACTTGTCCAGGGTGTACCCCGCCTTTCGCCCGTAGTCAGCTGGGATAGGCTCCAGCCCGCCTGCGACCCTGTAGAACAGGATAAAGCGGCTACAGATAATGAGATGAGATGAGAAACATTACGAAGAAGCTTGGCAGGAAGTAGCAGTGATCATTGGTGCCTAGTACAGCTAGATTGCTTTGCTAATCTACAGACAGAGCTAGTGCTGGTATGATGATTAGCAACCTATAAACAAAAGTGATGTAAAGGCCCCAGTCCCTATACCTATAACTCCAACTCTGACTATCCATCTGCCTGAATTGAGTTCCAGTCTGGAGCAGAAACACCACAACTATAATCCTGACACTCAGGGAAATAAATGCATGCAACTTAGGAATAGTCATAAAAGTTTGTTCCAAGTAGTAGCACATTATTCCGGGTCGTACTGTACAGCTTGGACTTCAAAACAACCCATGCACACACTCCGGTGGATGATATAATACAGATAGAACACGGACTACAGAAAAATACTACGTGGTTACGGATTTTACTACAGATGCTAATAATTTACGGATTGGTCACGGACGTTTCAGTATATTACAGATTGGTCACCGATTTCATACGGATGCTGCATCACGGATAAAAAAAAAAAAAAAAATTAAGAAGTCTAAAACAATTAAATGTTTAGACTGCTGAAGTTCATAATTAAAATACCTTACCTGCATTTATATGTTTACTTCATTAATTTACTATTGATATTTCATGGAAAAATCACATATCTGTGAATAAAAGATCCATTCTTTGTATTATATTTTTTATTTTCCATGAATCCGTATTCCGTGACTTCATGATGCAATAAGGATGTATAAAGATGCCTGGGGAAAATAGCACTTGCTTAGACAACATCACATGGAAACAATTACCTGATTGGTCAGATGTTTTATGGGATGAGGTCCAGGTCTGGAAAAATGGTTCCAGAAGCAATCTCACCGATACGGATAAAACCAGGGCTTTAGGTATTGTTATCGGTCTGGTGTGAGCACCGACCACATAAACTGCAGGGGACTGATTTATTTAGAGTTATCATTATAGTTATCGGTATTGTAGGACCGGGCCTTAAACCGTATACTCAGCTGTAGGCTGTACAGTGAAGCATGGTGGTGGCAGCATCATGCTGTGGGGATATTTTTCATCTGCAGGGACAGGAAAGCTGGTCAGGACTGGCGGAAAGATGGATGGTACTAAATACAGGGCAATTCTGGAGGAAAACCTGTTTGAATCGGCCAGAGGTTTGAGACTGGGACGAAGGTTCACGTTCCAGCAGGACAATGACCCTAAACATACTGCTAAAGCTACACTGGAGTGGTTTAAAGGGAAATATATTTAAATGTTTTGGAATGGCCTAATCAAAGCCCAGACCTCAATCCAATTGAGAATCTGTGGCATAACTTGAAGATTGCTGTACACCAACGCAGCCCATCTAACTTGAAGGAGTTGGAGCAGTTTTGCCTTGAGGAACAGGTGAAAATCCCAGTGGCTAGATGTGCTAGAGACTTGCAAGAGACTTGCAGCTGTGATTGCAGCTAAAGGTGGCTCTACAAAGTATTGACTTTGGGGAGGTGAATACCTATGCACACTCCAGATTTCTGCTTTTAATCTTAATTATTGTTTGTGTCACAATTTAAAAAAAAAAAATTTCACCTTTAAAGTGGTAGGCATGTTGTGTAAATCAAATGGCCAAAAATCCATTTTAATTCCAGCTAGTAATGCGACAAAACAGGACAAACACCAAGGGGGATGAATACTTTTGCAAGACACTCTACATTACTATGTTTACCATTTGACCTAAAGAAATGCTGGAAAGTCCCAAAAGTGACAACAATCTTGGACAGTGAACACAACCAAAACAGACTAACTACAACCGACACAAGGGACTACAAGTGTCACTTGCTAATCTGAACCCAGAGTTAATTTTGCGTCAGTGTGATCAACTGTATAATCTCATCTCATCTCATTATCTCTAGCCGCTTTATCCTGTTCTACAGGGTCGCAGGCAAGCTGGAGCCTATCCCAGCTGACTACGGGCGAAAGGCGGGGTACACCCTGGACAAGTCGCCAGGTCATCACAGGGCTGACACATAGACACAGACAACCATTCACACTCACATTCACACCTACGGTCAATTTAGAGTCACCAGTTAGCCTAACCTGCATGTCTTTGGACTGTGGGGGAAACCGGAGCACCCGGAGGAAACCCACACGGACACGGGGAGAACATGCAAACTCCACACAGAAAGGCCCTCGCCGGCCACGGGGCTCGAACCCGGACCTTCTTGCTGTGAGGCGACAGCGCTAACCACTACATCACTGTGCCGCCCAACTGTATAATACTTTTGGATTTCAAGGAGTTAATAGAGCAGGACTGGTGCTTTAAACATGCAGGAAACACACTTTATAAAGGAATTCATTTGAAGTTTGCCTCTTGGATATGAAAATATGAAAAACTGTCTGTATCTTTGATGTTTTGGGATTTTTGCCAACCGGGAAAACTAAATTCCAATCTGATTAAAAAAAAAAAGCTCTGGAATTTTAATTCTGCATTTTTTTAAAAACGTTTTTATACATGCTTTTCAATGCGTCACCGACAAAAAACAGCAAGCAGTCTAGTAGTACATGTCTTATCTTGTAGTATATAAAGGGGCTAAATTACAATTATTGGACAATGAGGCATGAAACCATCGAAAGTTTTCCTGTATGAGCCATTTTACAGAATTATAAATGTATGTCTCTTTTCAGACTTCAGTGCGAGTGTCAGCACAACACCTGCGGTGAGTCATGTGATCGCTGTTGCCCTGGATACCACCAGAAGGCGTGGCGTGCGGCGATGGCCGACAGTCCCAATGAGTGCGAGCGTAAGTTTGAGTTTCTATGTATGATGAGATTTAATGTTTAACTGACGTCAGTTGTTATTATTGTAGCTTTTAAAGCTGTGGATTTAATGTTTTACACTGAACAGGCACTGTTTCTGCATCAGAGCTCCAGGGGTATGCTGTTATAGGAAAATAATTAACTCTGGTTCATTTTTGGTTCCATATCACACCACACCACACCACACCACATCACTGGATGTTGATTATTTTCCTATAACTACATGCTGTAATTTGGGTTTACGTCGTTGATTTGTGCACAGCAGAAAAAATGGTGAATTTCTAATGTTCAGAGATTAAATTTGAGCCTTACTGATAAATGCTGGTGTGTGTGTGTGGTGTAAGATGGAATTATGTTGGGTTCTTCTTGCCCGAAGCAGTGTTGCTCCGACAGTGTTTAAGCCAGACTATTACAAGAATGCACAGGCCCGTTTTGGCACACTGGGCCTCAACAGCCGTCTCTCCACTGGCTGAGTAGCTTCAGGGTAGAAAATAAAAACTTGAAGGAAAACTCCACCCTGAAACACATCAAATATGTTGATATTGAAGTATTTGCAATGTGTTTAGTGACTCTGGTCCTGAGTTGTTGAGAAGCTGAAGGATATGTGGGTCGCCCTGAAGTCATAGGCAGACATTTTTGTTGTTAGTGCAGTCAAAATGGCACTTAAAGCTAGACCGCCTTTCAGATTTTTCAAGCGTGGGTTATAAAAAGAATTCTCCCCCACACCCAATTATGTTTGTTTAGTGGACTGAAAGCTACTGAATTCGAATCACAGACTTCCAATTTTATTAGTTTTTTAAAAATAGAACAATTAATGAATTTAAGGCCCTGTGGCCCTAAATTCTCCGCTATTTTTTCCTGCTTCACCATGACCCAATTCAAAATACTACGTCATACATCACGTGGTGGGCTTTCCCTGTTTGCGCAAGGCATTGTGGGATACAAATTTGAAACAGGGGAGAAAAATGGAGGACGTGAGTGTGAGAATGAAACGTGAAAGACCAAATACAGTAACGGAAAGCAAGAAGAAAAGATGTTATGTTATATACGAAGGAAAGGAAACGCAGGACCAAACTAATAAATATCAGCGAGCACCTCGGTGTGATCAGCTGTTCGTTTAGCGACAGAATGATGGAACGGTCAGTGCACGGTCAAAGGAAAACCTGCGCATGCACACACACACACACAGACTTCCTCTGTCTGCTTGACTGCGCAACGCGAGCGATTTCATGCACATTATTTGCTTTAATCCCTTCAAATTAAATAACTTCACAGCCACATAACAGAATGGCCTGATATTTTGTGAGATATTACAGAAATAAACATATATCACAATGACCAAATTTCAGAGAGAACTAAATTTCACCGATTTTATGAAATCGAAAGGCCGTCTAGCTTTAAATATGAGAAAAACATTCATCAATCTCAAACATAAATGATAGTCAGGTCAAACTCGCCGTTTTCCAGCAATGTTAAATGTCCTATGAATGAGAAGTAGTGGAATCGTTATACATTGGACTCAACGTTCCAGGATACAACGTAGCTACTCGAGTAGCCATGATTATTGTCCCTCCCTTGTAAAGATTAGTAGAAAGAGTTAGAACAAAATCCACCTTTTGGTGAAGTCACTTCATCTCAGGCTGAAAAAATGAGAAAAATCCAACCTTTAATTGAAATAAATTTGTTTAAAAAAAAAATCGCTCATCAAGAGAAAAATTATTTTCAGCAATAACACGATTATTGGCACCCCGGCATTTAATACTTTGTACAACCTCCTTTGCCAGTAAAACAGCACTGAGTCTCTTCTATAGCATGTTATCAGGTTGGAGATGAGCAATTCCAGCGTTATGGACGTGACACTTGAACTCAAAATGGCAACAAATGACCCAGTGCATGTTTTATTGTCTCCCAGTATTTAAACAGGTGTTGCATATTTTGAGGCTGTACCATACTGGAGAAGTGATAGAACAAGAACAATTCCCATAGTACATCTAGGGCATGCCAGAAAATGCCAATAAAAGATGCGTTATGGATGTGACAGAAAAAGTATCACTTTTCTTGGGTGACTGTACATTTTTATCAAACTCTGTGAAATTGTAAACCTAATGTCGAAATGGAGATATCCGTTTGATAGAGGGGTCCAAGGTGAATATTAAAAAATCTTTGTTTAAAATATTTTGTATTTCATGCAGAGTTTCGGAAGGAAAAGTCAGCGTTACGGATGTAACGAAATTCCGTTATGGATGTGACGCGTCTGAAATAGACATGGCATATGTTTAGAAAATCAGCAATTTAACCACCATAACCCTTTGAAAAACTCTCTAAATATCAGCTAAAACTATCAAAGTTCTTAAATAATATTTAGGATGGCTATTGTTTTGCTGTTTTGTGGATTTTAGCATACATTTCTGTGGCTTGTGGCAATAATATAGAATTGTACATGATCAAAGTTGATTTTAGCTTGGGTTTTACATTATAAGAAAGAAAGACTGACAGTGACATATTAGGTTGGTTACAAATTGGTTCAACTTATTCACATCTGTAAAATACAGGCCTAGGTGAGATCTCTGGGAGTGGTTTTGATGTATTACATGTTGCTTTATTTTTGCATGGTGAGGTTGACATTTACATGGAATTGCCCAGATACAGAGCAGGGCATCTGAGACCAGTCTTCTTTACACAATCTCTCCAGATCATCCAGGGTCCTCGACCCTTTCTTGTGCTCTCTCTCTCTCTCCTCTTCAGCTCACCCTACAGGCTTTCGCTGGGGTTCAGGTCAGGGGACTGACATGGCTAGGGCAGAAGCTTGATTCTCTGGTCAGTGAACCATTTTTGTTTTGATTTGGACTTCGGATCATTGTCCTGCTTGAACATCCAACGACGACCCAGTTTTAGTTTCCTCTTAGAAGCAGCTAGATTCTGATTTAAAATGTCCTGGTATACTCTAAATTGACCGTAGGTGTGAATGTGAGTGTGAATGGTTGTCTGTGTCTATGTGTCAGCCCTGTGATGACCTGGCGACTTGTCCAGGGTGTACCCCGCCTTTCACCCGTAGTCAGCTGGGATAGGCTCCAGCTTGCCTGCGACCCTGTAGAACAGGATAAAGCGGCTAGAGATAATGAGATGAGATGAGATGTCCTGGTATTTCATGGAGTCCATGATGCCATATACCCGAACAAGGTTTCCAGGCCTTTGGAGGAAAAACAGCCCCAAAACAAACATCACAGAACCTCCACCATATTTTACAGTTGGGATTGGGTTCTTTTCATTATAGCCTCCTTCTTTTTACACCAAGCCCACCTTGAGTGTTTATTACCAAAAAGTTCTGTTTTTGTTCCATCAGACCAGGGAACACAGATCCAGTCAAAGTTGTACAGTAGTGCTTGAAAGTTTGTGAACCCTTTAGAATTTTCTATATTTCTGCATAAATATGAACTAAAACATCATCAGATTTCCACACAAATCCTAAAAGTAGATAAAGAGAACCCAGTTAAACAAATGAGACAAAAATATTATACTTGGTCATTTATTTATTGAGGAAAATGATCCAATATTACATATCTGTGAGTGGCAAAAGTATGTGAACCTTTGCTTTCAGTCTCTGGTGTGACCCCCTTGTGCAGCAATGACTGCAACTAAACGTTTCCAGTAACTGTTGATCAGTCCTGCACACCAGCTTGGAGGAATTTTAGCCCATTCCTCCGTACAGAACAGCTTCAGCTCTGGGATGTTGGTGGGTTTCCTCACATGAACTGCTCGCTTCAGGTCCTTCCACAACATTTCGATTGGATTAAGGTCAGGACTTTGACTTGGCCATTCCAAAACATTCACTTTATTCTTCTTTAACCATTCTTTGGTATAATGACTTGTGTGCTTAGGGTCGTGGTCTTGCTGCATGACCCACCTTCTCTTGAGATTCAGTTCATGGACAGATGTCCTGACATTTTCCTTTAGAATTTGCTGGTATAATTCAGAATTCATTGTTCTATCAATGATGGCAAGCTGTCCTGGCCCAGATGCAGCAAAACAGGCCCAAACCATGATACTACCACCACCATGTTTCACAGATGGGATAAGGTTCTTATGCTGGAATGCAGTGTTTTCCTTTCTCCAAACATAACACTTCTCATTTAAACCAAAAAGTGATCAAACTGCAGATGAGCAGCAATGTTCTTTTTGGAGAGCAGTGGCTTTCAACTTGCAACCCTGCCATGCACATCATTGTTGTTCAGTGTTCTCCTGATGGTGGACTCGTGAACATTAACATTAGCCAATATGAGAGAGGCCTTCAGTTGCTTAGAAGTTACCCTGGGGTCCTTTGCTCTTGGAGTGATTTTTGTTGGTCGACCACTCCTGGGGAGGGTAACAATGGTCTTGAATTTCCTCCATTTGTACACAATCTGTCTGACTGTGGATTGGTGGAGTCCAAACTCTTTAGGGGTGGTTTTGTAACCTTTTCCAGCCTGATGAGCATCAACTACGCTTTTTCTGAGGTCCTCAGTAATCTCCTTTGTTAGTGCCATGATACACTTCCACAAACATGTGTTGTGAAGATCAGACTTTGATAGATCCCTGTTCTTTAAATAAAACAGGGTGCCCACTCACACCTGACTGTCATCCCATTGATTGAAAACACCTGACTCTAATTTCACCTTCAAATTAACTGCTAATCCTAGAGGTTCACATACTTTTGCCACTCACAGATATGTAATATTGGATCATTTTCCTCAGTAAATAAATGACCAAGTATAATATTTTTGTCTCATTTGTTTAACTGGGTTCTCTTTATCTGCTTTTAGGACTTGGGTGAAAATCTGATGATGTTTTAGGTCATATTTATTCAGAAATATAGAAAATTCTAAAGGGTTCACAAACTTTCAAGCACCACTGTAGTTGCATTTCACAAACTCAAGTTGCTTACTTTTATGGTTAACTGACAGAAAACTGACAGGCTTTTTTTCTGGCAGACCTTCCAGATAATCTGTTGGTATGGAGATGGAGTCTGATGGTGGTTCTGGAGACTTGGAAACCTCAAGATTTTACTTTTTCTTGTAATTGACCAACAGTGATCCTTGGGGATTTTTTACCTCTCTTACTCTCCTCCTCACTGTATGTAGGGCAAAATAAACTCAGGTCCTCTTCCAGGCAAGTTTGTAACAGTTCCAATTGGTGTCAAGTTTTTAATTTGTGCTAGCAGCGCTGGTACAAATTGTTACTGTCACTCAGGATCTTTCTACTTTCTTCTTCTTCTTCTTCTACTTCTTCTTATTATTATTATCCTTACCTTTTTTAGGATGCTATTTCTCCCTCAGTTTTCAAACAATCATCACCAAATTT
This sequence comes from Neoarius graeffei, assembly GCF_027579695.1. Taxonomy (NCBI): domain Eukaryota; kingdom Metazoa; phylum Chordata; class Actinopteri; order Siluriformes; family Ariidae; genus Neoarius; species Neoarius graeffei. The sequence goes on from NC_083569.1 coordinate 100,255,184, forward strand.
TACATGGGCTGAATTAAGTTGCTGTGACTTTTGATGCTGATCTGGATCACTGAACCGGAATGATCCATGAAAAACGGGCTTTTTTCCTCACTAAATGTCATTCTCTATCGCTTACCATTCTGGGTCTATAGGATACGGTGACCAGACATCCCGGTTTGTAAGCGCTAGCGCAAATCATTGTGACATTAGTCACAGTATCTACAGTTGTGGTCAGAAGTTTGCATACAAAGACATGAATGTCATCTTGGATATGAATGTCATGGCAATTTTGGGCTTTCAGTAATTTCTTTGAACTGTTCTTTTTCTGTGACAGAATAATTGTACAGCATACAGCTTTAATTTAAAAAACTAGAATTTGGTGCACAAGTTTTAATTTTCTTTGGGTTTTCTGAAATCAACACAGGGTCAAAATTATACATACAGGGTCAAAAATGTACATACGCTCACTTAGATTATTAATTCAGAGGTGCTGAAACTTCCAAAATGTCTCTTATCTTGCCAAGGCCGAGGTCTCAACTTCCTGTTAGTGATCATGATTGACTACAGCTGGTAGCTTCTCTGTGCCTTCATAAAAAGGGTTTCTTCACAGCACTCACTGGATTGACCAACACACAGTAAAATGGGAAAGTCCAAGGAGCTCAGTGCAGATCTGAGAAAGAGGATCACAGATATACACAATTCCAGAATGTCTCTTGGAGCCATTTCTAAAGAACTGCAAATTCCAAGATCAGTTCAAACAATTGTATCCAAGTTACTGGGAAGTGTAGTCACTTTGCCAAGCCACTTTGCTTGAAGAAAACCCAAACTGTCACCCTCAGCTGAAAGGAAATTGGTTCAGATAGTCAGGATCAACCTGGGAACCACCATGGCACAGCCCTGCCATGAACTGGAAGCTGATGGATCACTGTCTACAGTTCAGATCACCATGGACTAAGAGGCTGCTAGCCAAGAAATAACCCCCTGCTCCAAAATTGACACCTTAAAGCTTAACTAAAGTTTGAAGCTGACCACACGGACAAAGAAAAAGTCTTCTGGAGGAAAGCTGTATGGTCAGATGAGACAAAGATTGAGTTGTTTGGCCACAATGACCACCATGTACAGAGGAACACTGTACCAGCTGGTGGTGGTGGTGGTAGGATCATCATGCTGTGGGGCTGTTTTGCTACCAGTGGAACTGGTTCATTGCACAAAGTGGATGGAATAATGAAGGAGGAGGACTACCTCATAATTCTTCAGCATAAACCATCAGAAACTTGAACATGACTCAGGACTTGGGAGTTCCAACAGGACAATGAACCCAAACACGCATCAGAGCTGGTTGTGGAGGATAAAGCAGGCTAATATTAAGCTTAAGACAAGTCCTGACTTCAACCCTATTGAAAATATATGGACCGTGCTCATAAGTAGTCCATGCCAAGAAAAAAAAAAATTAACTGAACTCTACTAATTCTACCATGAAGAGTCGTGAAATATCCAACCAGAATTCTGCCAGAAGCTTGTTCATGGGAAACAAAAATGTTTGGTCAAGGTGAATCTTGTGAAGAGACATTGTACCCAAATATTAGGTGTGCTGTATGTATAATTTTGACCCTGTGTTGATTTCAGAAAGCCCAGAGAAAATTAAAACTTGTGCACCAAATTCTAGTGTTTTTTTTAATTAAAGATGTATGCTGTACAATCATTCTGCTAACTTCTGACCACAACTGTATCTAGTTTTATTATTGCCCTAACAGTAGAAATGGATATTTTCAGGCAAATAGCTATTTTTTTATAACCATTCCCTGACTTATGAAGGTCAACACACTTCTCCCTCATGTGCTCTGTTATCTTTCCTATATTGATGGATGACTAAGGGCCTCTGTGTCACCTGTGTTCCCCAGTTGATCAGGAAGTCATGGATTACAGTGAAAGTTCCTACACACTCCAGTCAACTCAAAAATACTGGACAATTTAAATGAGAAACATGTTTCACTGACATATCTGTGAAGATACTCAGTCATCCAGGTACATAGTAATCTGTGGTTGGTAGAAGAGAGCAACTGGACTTGCTTGAAGATTCTTGAAAATGTTTCGCCTCTCATCCGAAAGGCTTCCTCAGTTCTGTCTGACTAATAGGGACTATCAGGTATTTATCCTCTCATGGATCATCATAGAATCCGAATCAGAATGCTGATGGCTGCATTGTAGGTGGCTGATAAAAGATGTCTTAGACACCCACCTCTGTTCAGTGATGGTTGTTCCAGGTTGACAAAAATGAACGATCCTCTCTGGCTAAGATGTCTGCCAGTTTTCTGGAAGTCCTCTCATACTCCTGCACCAGTCGAAGGGAACTCATCCCAAAGTGCGTAGAAACATATCTGTGAAGATACTCAGTCATCCAGGTACATAGTAATCTGTGGTTGGTAGAAGAGAGCAACTGGACTTGCTTGAAGATTCTTGAAGACGTTTCGCCTCTCATCTGAAAGCCTTCCTCAGTTCTGTGTGACTAATAGGGAGTATCAGTATGTTTCACTGGCATTATGTTCACCGTCATTTCCAGGGTGCCAATAATACAGTAGTGATAGTGGCACGTGCGTTTTTGTTGAAAATGATTCAAATTGGTCTAATCAAATCCATACCAATTTTGCATGGATGCTGTAACCAACAAGGTCACTTTGTTTATTCGTCTCACTTTATATCAGTAAATTATAATTAGTTTAATTCTTTAAATGTGGATTTTTTTTAAACTTCTGCTCAACTTCTACTTGAGTATCACTTAAGCATACTCTCTCATTATCATTTACATCGCTTCATGAAGCATGAAGTGTGATTGTAGCTTAGGGAGATATACCATACCCTGCATTGACGTTAAAAAGCAGTTGTGCTCATTCAGGCCCGAGATCCCAGATCCAGGTGTGAAACTCATTATTAAACGCTCGTTATATCAGATGATGATTTCAGTAGCAAACAACATGTTGTGTCTTGACTGTGTGGTCCCATGGGTACATTTGTGGATGAATGTGTAAGCATGTTCCCCCCCCCCCCCTTGCAGCTTGCCAATGCCATTCGCATGCCACTGACTGTTATTATGATGCTGAAGTGGAGCGCAGGAGAGCGAGTTTGAACATACACGGCAGGTACGACGGCGGCGGCGTGTGCATTAAATGCCAGGTAGGAATCCTGAAGTCTTAAGAAAATGCTTGTTCTTGCGTATCAAATCCTGTTTATTCTTAAATATTGTGTGTGTTCAGCATAACACAGCTGGGGTGAATTGTGAAGTGTGTGCTGAGGGCTACTACAGGCCACATGGCGTCCCTCGAGAGTCTCCTACAGGCTGCATACGTACGTATCATTGCATTACGCACTTTTCCAATTTGTCGTCTTCTGCTTTTAGATCGTCCCCTAGAGACTTTTAGGTTTTTTTCTTTTTTTCGCGTTTGATGTATAATATATACAGTGGTATGCAAAAGTTTGGGCACCCCGAGTCAAAATTGCTGTTACTGTGAACAGTTAAGCAAGTTGAAGATGAAATGATCTCCAAGAGGCGTAAAGTTAAAGATGACTCATTCCCTTTATATTTTAAGCAAAAACAATTTTTATTTTCATCTTTTATATTTTCAAAATGACAAAGGAAAAGGGCCCGATGCAAAAGTTTGGGCACCCTGCATGGTTAGTACCTAGTAACACCCCCTTTGGCAAGTATCACAGCTTGTAAACACTTTTTGTAGCCAGCTAATAATCTTTCAGTTCTTACCTGGGGGATTTTCACACATTCGTCCTTGCAAAAGGCTTCCAGTTCTACATGTTTCTTGGGCTGTCTTGCATGCACTGCTCTTTTGAGATCTATCCACAGATTTTCAATGATGTTTAGGTCAGGGGACTGTGAGGACCCGGGCAAAACCTTCAGCTTGGGCCTCTTGAGGTATTCTATTGTAGATTTTGAGGTGTGTTTTGGATCATCATCTTATTGTAGGACCTGTCCTCTTTTTAACTTCAACTTTTTTACAGATGGTGTGATGTTTGCTTCCAGAGTTTGGTGGTATTTATTTGAATCCATGCTTCCCTCGACCAATGAAATGTGCCCTGTGTCACTGGCTGCAACACAACCCCAAAGCATGATCCATCCACACCCATGCTTCAGAGTCGGAGAGGTGTTCTTTTCCTGGAATTCGGCACCCTTTTTTCTCCAAACATACCTTTGCACACTGTGGCCAAAAAGTTCTATTTTGATTTCATCAGTCCATGGGACTTGTTTCCAAAATGCATCAGGCTTATTTAGATGTTCATTTGCAAACTTCAGACGCTGAATTTTGTGGCTAGGATGCAGGAAAGGTTTTCTTCTGATGACTCTCTCATGAAGGTCATATTTGTTCAGGTGTCGCTGCACCACCACTCCAGGGTCTGCTAAATCTTTCTGAAGGTCTTTTACAGTCAAACAGGGTTTTTTATTTGCCTTTCTAGCAATCCAACGAGCAGTTCTTTCAGAAAGTTTTCTTCATCTTCCAGACCTCACCTTGATCTGCACTGTTTCTGTTAACTGCCATTTCTTAATAACATTACAATCTGAGGAAACAGCTACCTGAAAACACTTTGTAGCCTTCTCCTGCTTTGTGAGTTTTTATTATTCAGAATGCTCGTTAGTTGCTTAGAGGAGCCCATGGCTGTTGATTTTAGGGACAAGTTTGAGGAGTCAGAGAATTTATACAGCTTTGAAATCTGCATCATCTGACCTTTCCTAATGAAGAATTTGAACAAGCCACAGCTCAATAAGCTAATTAAGGTCTGGAACCTTGGTAAAAGTTACCTGAGAACTCAAATGTATTGGGGTGCCCAAACTTTTGCATGGTGTTCCTTTTCTTTTTTCACTCTCCAATTGTACAAAACAAAAATAATACACAAATCTTGCAGAAAACGCTGAAAAGAAATGTCTCGTCTTTACCTTTATGCCTTTTGGTGATCAGTTCATCTTCTGCTCACTTAACTATTCACAGTAACAGACATTTTCAGTAAGGGTGCTCAGACTTTTGCACACCACTGTATTATTATACATACAGGACACTTTTTCCATGGAATAAAAATGTGTTCTATTCCCTCCTAGCAGGTTTCATTCATTTGGTTGTTAGCATGCAATATTGTTACCATATCACTTATCCTACATGTGTTACATCTCTTTACCCAATGGAGAATGAGCGTTGAATATGGTTTACAATTTTTCATGGTTGTCAAGGCAACATGACGTCACATGTCAGAGCTGATGTGAATATCCAATGACAAAACTTTTCTGCTGCACAAGAATAAAAGCATTTCTTTGTTCGCCAGAAAAGAGAAAGACGCATTGACCACCCGAAAGGCTACCAAAACTTCATTATATATTCTTCACGCATATTTACAAGAGAAAAGCATACCAACAGACATCGAAAAACTGGAAAAGAGACACATCACAGGTGTAAAACGTCAGCGCTAGTGAGCGACTGTGACAGTTTATAAACAAACATGGCCGCCTATTTTACTTCATTCAGAACAGAAGATTTTGAGAGAATTTTGGCTGCCAGGTCACTCCATTGTGTGTAGTTGTTGATGTTGATTTTAAAAGTAACGAAGTAAATTACACAGGGAAATAAGTGTGAGTGAAAAATACTGTCGTGAGCGTGCAGCATGGAAAAAGAGTCTGGAGACAGAAATCTTAGTTTCTCAGTCGTTCGCCTGTGTTGCTTGCTCTCGATGGCACTGGCTTGACCACTTTATTAGCGTTCGCTAACACTACTGATACACCGGCTGGAAGGTGACTTCGCTGCCGCGCTAATGGTGCTGACTCGCAGGTAAGCTAGCGTTGGCCTTCAAGAATGCTGACATGTTTGGGCCTTCTCTGAAGGCCTAGAAGGCCCTGACGGTTCCCCTCTGTTTACAAGAGAAAAACATACCAACGGACATTGAAAAACTGGAAAAGAGAGCGTGTATGTATAATAATAATAATATTGGCTGGATTTTTTCATGGTTTATCAGATATATTCCATTCAGCTACTCATATTCAGCTTGTTCAAGATCATGCTACCTGAATGGAATATATCTGATATACCACTCAACGCCAGCCAATATTATTTAAATGTGTCACCCAGATCCACGATGTATTTCGTATGAAAAAATGCAAGTTTTTCAACATGAGAAGATAAACTTCATATCCTCAAGCCAACCTGTGATTTATCTTTTTATTATATAGACACATTCCCAAACAAAAAGTACCCAAATTTATCAAAATAATTCATTGATATTGGAAAATATAATACTCAATGTCCTGGACGTAGTTCGTATGAAAAATATGAGTGGTATATTTCCTAGTAAAACACTTGTGTCTGTATAATAATGTACTTTACAATATCAAAGTCATACACCTAACATGATGAAATTTTTCAAGAAACTGAAGGGCAGGTATTAAACGCACATATTCAATGTATTATCAACTCCGTGACCTTAAAATGTTTGTATAAGTTGAGTGTTATATATAAGTGTGTGGCAAAAAGAAAATTGAAACACCTCCATCTGACCTATCTGAATATTCTAATGAGCGAAGGTAAGGAGTGTGATAGTCAGAGATCTGGAGATTTTTGGTGGCTTAAAAATCATGTGGAAAAATCTTGGTACGAATGGTTACCTTTGGCTGAAACCCAGTCAAACTCCTTGTACTTGGGTAGAACATCATTCCCACAGTGAAGCGCGGTGGTGGAAGCATCATGTTAATGGATATCTTTGGATTCTTCTCTTGCATTGCTTTTCTGACCAACATCATGCTGACTTTCTGTGGACGCTCCTTTAGGCAGAGTTATGGTTGAACCATATTCTTTCCCTTTTTTAAATAATAGATTTTCTGGTGCTGTACAGGAAGTTCAAAGTTTGTTTGAGGTTTTTTTTTAATGATATAATCAAACCCTGATGGATACTTTTCCACAAGTTTGTCCTAAACTTGTTTTGATGTGTGTGAGACAGCTTGCCGGTGTAACGAAAGGACTACAAGCGGCTGTGAGATGGGTTCAGGACGGTGTCTGTGCAAACCCCAGTACAGCGGAGACCACTGCGATCGCTGTGCCTTAGGCTACCATGGTTACCCACAATGCACTGGTACAGCTTTATTCTTCAAACTTCCTAATCACTGGTGCCAAAAGGCTGATTGCTCAACATCCTACATTGATTATAATCACAGCTTTACACTCAGCCATCCAGGAATGGAAACGGACCGAATCTTTGATTGCGGATGCTCTAAATATAACTCTAGAGGAAAAGCATCAGTTTATAGGTGCTGGGTCACGTTCTGTAATTCAACAGGAAGTTACAAAACCAGCAGTAACTGGCCAGTTTTAATTAGAGCCACCGTAAGCTCTCTACACTGGCTGTTTTAGTTATTCATTTCATATTATCTAAACGAAACTATACGCTTATAAAAAAGAAAAGGGCTTCCTTAAGGGGTTTGTTTGAGTCGGTGGATTTAGCTTTCTAAAAACTTTCTATTTAAAGGTTCTAGGTTCTAAGTGAAAGCTGTAATGATTTCTACAAAGAGACAAAGTAAAGGAAAAGCAAGTAGAAGTTGATGCTAATAATAGGTACATCAGGTGAAAATTCAAACTCAATCCAAGTTGCTTGAAACTGCTCTTACTGAATTCTGTTCTCGAAGATATTACAAATCAAAGATTGAAGAAACAGCTTAATTTTTCGGAAACTGGCGTAATATTCTGTATGAGGATCACATGGTCCAAAATGGGCCTCATTAACCAATGAGATCAAATGTTTTTTTTTCTTAATAACTTTTCTATTTTTCAAGATATTTACATGGAAATTGGCAGGAACATAGATGGTTGGATACTGAATACAAAGTTTGAAAATGTAGTAAACCCAAATTATGCAAATTAGTATTTTATTAGTATTAATTATGCTAATTTGGTAAAAACATTAAAGGTCCCATGGCATGAAATTTTCACTTTCTGAGGTTTTTTAACGTTAAAATGAGTTCCTCTGACCTTCTTAAGTCACTCCAGTGGCTAGAAATGTCATAATGTGTAAACCAAACTATGCCCACCCTTTGTCAACATTTGAGAATGGCGCGTCAAAATGGCGCGTTGATAGGCTCTTCCCTTTACTACGTCAGCAAGGGAGATGATCCCCACGCCCTTTGTCAACATTTGAGAATGGCGCGTCAAAATGGCGCATTGATAGGCTCTTCCCTTTACTACATCAGCAAGGGAGATGATCCCCACGCCCTTTGTCAACATTTGAGAATGGCGCGTCAAAATGGCGCGTTGATAGGCTCTTCCCTTTACTACATCAGCAAGGGAGATGATCCCCACGCCCCCCCCTCTGGATTCCCACCCACTGTATGGATTGCCCGCCCAGCTCAAAAGTTGCCACTATAGATACGTCACTTCAATTTTGTAGTGAGGAGACCATAGAGGACACAACAACATGGCACCACCTAAGCGAGCGAAACATGGAAATTGCGCTGTACATGGATGTGAAAACACAGAAAGGAGTCTGTTTTTACTGCCGACGGGAGAGCCCCTGAAGACGCAGTGGCTTAATTTTATTTACTCCAATAATACGCCATCGAGTCTACCTAAGACAGTGTATGTTTGTCGGAAGCATTTTCCTGAGGAATGTTTCCACAACTTGGGACAGTACAGGGCAGGTTTTGCACATCAACTGTCACTGAAGCCTGGGTCCGTACCAAGCATCCCTGCCGCATCAGCAACAAACACCGAACAAGTAAATGTATAACTGTTAAGTCGTTTTTCCGTGTTTTAAAATTGGGTCGTTAGCCTAGCAATGGCTACATTAGCTGTGCAGCTAACCGCTTCCTGCAGTTAGCCAGGTACTCTGCACTACAAAACCAAAAAGCATGCAGCATGCTCTGTTAAACTGAGTTTAGTCTGGAAATTGACTGTAACTTATGAGCTTATGTTTGCCTATTGCTCCGCAATGCATGTCTTCTGTTGGATAAGCGATATGTTGCTGTAGTTGCTGCTTCTATCCTCTTTGGTTATGGAGTGCGTGTTCAAGCCTAGGGTATTATACGTTCGTAAACTACCAATCCGAACACTCTCACTCTCTGTTCTCTGTGTCACGTTGAGTTTACGAAAGGAGTCCGAGGGAGAACGGAGTTTTGTCTTAGCAGCGTGGCTACAGGTGCTGATAGCAGCGAGTATGTGTGTACGCAGCTTGGTCAAGCCCCTCCCCCTCCCCCCATGGCCCGCCCCCACCCTCTACCCTTCCCCGCCTCCATGCTTCTCATTAGCAAAACGACGCACTGGGAAAAGGGCTGAAATGGGGCTTTCTCCCAGGAGGCTATATCTACGTGCCGAGGGTTCATTTCGAGAAAGGCTGCGGATATAACATCCGGAAGCCTCCACGAGCCCATTTAAAGCATCAACAAACCACCATGCCATGGGTCCTTTAAATCGGTACACTCAAGAAAAAAAGTAACAAAAGATTATTTCTAATACCCTCTTTGTGCTCTGTAGGCCTTTGCATTTCTCAGAAGTAGAGCCTACTAGTTTTTATATGAAAGAATATAAATGATAATATTTACAGCTTTCAAGGCGAACCTCAAAAAACTGTCTGATCCACATCCAATAAACAATTCACATAAACTGAACTGAAATTGACACTCACGTTCTGACTTCCGGTCTTTTTTTTAAATCTCATTCCGACCACTAAGATCTCAATATTTTTCATCAAAACAACTACAGTCATATTCTAAAATAGTTATTTATTGACATGAATCAGTAGTGATTTGAACAAATAAGTAGGTAAAGCTATGAAAACTCACTTCAGTCTCCCGTGAATCATAACATCAAAACTAGCTGACGGAAAATTTTGCTGAATACTTCATCAGAAACAGTGAGAGCGAGAGAACATCCCTATAAGAGTTATCTGATTGATATTCACGAGTAATCCAGTCAGAAACCGATCAGAAGAGAGAGAGAGAGAGAGAGAGAGACTGACCGCTTTCCCATGATTCAAAAAGAAAAGCACCGTCAGTTTCCCGACATCCTGCAAGCAGAGTTTTTACTCTGTTGTACCAACTTCAACCTGCCATTACTCCCAAAGTACTGAACAGATCTTCACCATGCATTTCTTTGGAAAGCAGAAATTATAGGCTTTTTAATGATAGTATTTACAATAGAAAATATTCAAGAGTTAAACAATGACAGATTTGGAAACTTAGATGAGCGTCTGCATGGACAATTTTCACAGCACGGCCAGCGAGCGTCTGATACGCCTACTAATGGAAAGTCTAGTCTTTTTTTGTTACTAATTTGTAAAATATACTTCAAACAGAAAGGAAGCTATCGAAGAAAAATGAATTCAGACATTTGACCTTGCTGTGACCTTCAGCTTGTTTGAATCAATTCCAAAATCTAGTTCAAAAATCTAGTTAAAAAAAAAATAGATATGGTACGAACACGATACATAGAAATAAATCAAATAAATAGAAAACAATGTAAATGTGTGCATGTTTAATATTGTTAGTCAGTAAAGTCATTATTAATTACTCATTAAGTTTGAAAAGTAATAAACTAATTTTAACACAATATTAATGAGTTGAAAATAATAAGTCAAAAATGAATACTTCAAATGAAATAAAAAGGTTAGTTTTTAGCTAATAAAATTAATAATAATACATGTTGGCTAAAATGAAAGTCTGTACACAACAACAACGACAATATAATTTCCCCATGCTTTGTACAGAGCTGGACAGTTATATCATAGAAATAAACATCATTTAACACAGTGTATGACGAGCAGTAAGTTTTATTAATGCACAATAGCGATACCACGCCCAATTTGCTGTCTGAATGAAACAGGAGCTTGTTTTGACCTCTTGTCCCTTCATGTTTCCTGAATATCTTTCATTATTCTTTTTTTTCCCCTCAACTGTTGAATTGAAACACTCGTGTGATTTAAAACTGACTGAATTTCTACATTCTTTCAGCGTATATAGATCACCTGATTAAGACTCCTGCACCGCCAACTGGCAATGTTGTTGGTAAATATCAAACATCTTTTACTTTACTCTTACAAGAAGATTATTACACCAGGAGATAAAGAGCTTAAAATATTAAAGACAGACGTTTCTGGTTACATTTTTTTTTTAATATATAATGCTCTCAAAGTCTGAACATATTTTTAGTATGAAGTGATTTAATGAAACCGTTGTTAAAAATAAGACTTGTGTTTCTCTCAGATTGTCCTGTGGGGTTTTTTGGCGCACCGAACTGTCAGCGTGAGTGTGTAAAGTTTCTATTGATCACTTCAAATGACTAATACATGAGGCCCATATTCATAAATCATTATATAGCATTGTCTGGTTGATATTGATTCCATGTACGCATTTTTATAAACTATAATAGAAAGTAGAATAGTTTAATTTCATCTCCTTTCCAAACCTTTTCGAAGCTTTTATTTCCAAACTTTTGCAACCATTTCCATTCCATACATTACCTTTCTTTTCCTTTCCTTTTCTTTCCTTTCCAAACCTTTTATTTCATTTAATTTAACTTTCTTTCCCTTCCAACCTGATTTACAGTGTCTCGCAAAAGTATTCATCCCCCTTGGTGTTTGTCCTGTTTTGTCACATTACAAGCTGGAATTAAAATGGATTTTTGGAGGGTTAGCACCATTTGATTTACACAGCATGCCTACAACTTTAAAGGTGCATTTTTTTTTTAAATTGTGACACAAACAATAATTAAGATGAAAAAACAGAAATCTGGAGTGTGCATAGGTATTCACCCCTCAAAGTCAATACTTTATAGAGCCACCTTTTGCTGCAATTACAGCTGCAAGTCTCTTGGAATATGGTTGCGTTGTTGTACATCAATCTTCAACTTATGTCATAGATTCTCAATTGGATTGAGGTCTGGGTTTTGACTCAGCCATTCCAAGACATTTAAAGGTTTCCCTTTAAACCACTGCAGTGTAGCTTTAGCAGTATGTTTAGGGTCATCGTCCTGCTGGAATGTGAACCTTCATCCCAGTCTCAAACCTCTGGCCGACTCAAACAGCTTTTCCTCCAGAATTGCCCTGTATTTAGTGCCATCCATCTTTCCTTCAGTCCTGACCACCTTTCCTGTCCCTGCAGATGAAAAACATCCCCACAGCATGATGCTGCCACCACCATGCTTCACTGTAGGAATGGTGTTCTCAGGGTGTTGGGTTTGCGCCACACATGGCATTTCCCATGATGGGCAAAAAGATCAATTTTAGTCTCATTTGACCAGAGAATCTTCTTCCATGTGTTTGGGGAGTCTGCCACATGCTGTTGGGCAAACTCCAAATGTGTTTTCTTCAGCAATGGCTTTTTTTCTGGTCACTCTTCCATAAAGCTCCGCTCTGTGAAGTGTACGGCTTAAAGTGGTCCTATGGACAGATACTCCCATCTCCAATGTGGATCATCCAATGAAGATAATCCTTCAGCATTATCTTTGGTGTCTCTGTTGCATCTCTGATTAATGCCCTCCTTGCCCGGTCTGTGAGTTTTGGTGGGTGGCCTTCTCTACAGGTTTGTAGTGGTGCCATATTCTTTCCATTTTGCTATAATGGATTTAATGGTGCTCCGTGGGATATTCAAAGTTTGGGATTTTTTTATAACCCAACCCTGATCTATACTTCTCCACAACTTTGTCTCTGACCTGTTTGGAGCACTCCTTGGTTTTCATGTTGCTTGCTTAGTAGTGTTGCAGAGTCAGGGTCCTTCCAGAACAGGTTGATTTGTACAGACATCATGTGACAGATCATGTGACACTTTGATTGCACACAGATGGATGTTAATGAACTAATTATGTGACTTATGAAGTGAATTGGTTGGACCAGCTCTTATTTGGGGGTTTCATACGAAAGGGGGTGAATACTTATGCACACTCCAGATTTCTGTTTTTTCATGTTAATTATTGTTTGTGTCACAATAAAAAAGTGTGCACCTTTAAAGTGTAAATCAAATGGTGCTAACCCTCCAAAAATCCATTTTAATTCCAGCTTGTAATGCGACAAAACAGGACAAACACCAAGGGGGACGAATACTTTTGCAGGACAGTGTATATTTTTAACTTTTTACTCTTTTATTGTAAACTTACAAATAACGCTGCCTTGCCTTGCCTTTATGAGGCATTTCTAGAGTATATGAAACGCTCACAAGGAATCATTACCATCTTACAGGCAATTATTATGAATTTATTAAGGGCTTATCGAGTGACATTTCCTTTCACTCACTTCCTTTATCATCTCTTTTTGTCTGATCCTGACTCTTTTGCTATGTTCATGTCTTTCTCTCTTTGTTAATCTGTATAAAAGTTATAGTTTAGTGTTTAACTTTAAACACTTCCTGCTCTGGGTTATAATATAATAGCTATGATGTGAAACTCTGTTGGCTCTTTCACACTCGTTTCCATCCTCCTCTGCTGTGCCAAACATGAAGCTTTGGAAATTCTCGGAAATTCTCATTCCTACGGGACACGCAGGTCTAAAGTCCAAGATTTTGTTCCCCCCCATCCATTGTTTTGGTCACCAACTGCGAGTGTTTTGCAGGGAATATTGACAGTACCTTAGCTCACACACCACTCGCTCTGCCAGCATGACTTCCTGTGTCGTGCCCTCAAGACAAAAATATATTGTGTAAAACCTCCTGTACTGACATTGAATTAACAGGGATCTAAAACATTCGAGCAACTTAAAATGCATGAGGGTAGCATTAGAGTTACTCTGTAATCTATATTTACTGTAATGCTTCATCATTTGGGCTTCAGTCATTACAATGTGATTTTCAGTATTATATAATACTGATAATGATAATGATGATGATTTTCTTTCACACACTGTGCTGAAGAGAGAATAACACTCGTGCTGTTTTTCTTTGCAGCGTGTGTGTGTGAACGAGGCGGTACAGTCCCAGAGATCTGCACTGTGTCTGGACGCTGTTTATGCCGTCCTGAGGTTACAGGCCAGAGATGTGACCGCTGTCGTCCGGGCCGTTATTCCTTCCCGTACTGCCACCGTATGCTTCCTGACTTTATAAACATGACCCCTCACTCACTGCTGCAGTGTAAAACCTGATGAACCAATCAACAAATCTCCAGTATTTTGTACAAAAATGCCCTTCTTTCTATAGACTCAGAAAAGTATGGATGCAAAGCTGTTGTGTTCTCAAGGTATCATGGGCTCAAAACACTAATGTTCTAAAGCTGAAGACTGGCTTAATGCAGATTAAGTTTCATGCTTTTCTTTTATAGATAAAACAATTTGAAAACTAAATGCATTAAACAGACTGGAAAGTAAAGAAAAAAAACTTGAAAAGGTGTGGAATGTTTGTAAATGAGGAAAGTTTAGTTTTGTACAGGGTGTGAGTTGAGGGATTTTGACTATTGGTTATGAAAATAGTCCTTTCTTTTCTGAACTGAACCTTTCCTTTCCTTTCCTTTCCTTTCGGAACCTTTCCTTTTATCAAACTTTATTTTATATTCTGAAACTTTCTTTTGCCTAATCTTTCCTTTCCAAACCTTTCCTTTTCTGAAACTTTCCTTTCCTTTCTGAACCATTATTTTCTGAACCTTTCTTTTCTGAACTGTTACTTTCCAAACCTTTCCTTTCCGTACTTTTCCTTTCTGAACCTTTCCTTTCCAAACCTTTCCTTTTCAAAAACTTTCCTTTCCATACCTTTCCTTTCTGAACCATTACTTTCTGAACCTTTCCTTTCTGAACCTTTCCTTTCCAAACCTTTCCTTTCTGAACCTTTCCTTTCCAAACCTTTCCTTTTCAGAAACTTTCCTTTCCGTACCTTTCCTTTCCATACCTTTACTTTCCAAACTTTTCCTTTCTGAACCTTTACTTTCCAAACCTTTCCTTTCCGTACCTTTCCTTTCCATACCTTTCCTTTCTGAACCTTTACTTTCCCAACCTTTCCTTTTCAGAAACTTTCCTTTCCATGCCTTTCCTTTCTGAACCTTTCCTTTCCTTACCTTTACTTTCCAAACCTTTCCTTTCTGAACCTTTCCTTTTCAGAAACTTTCCTTTCCGTACCTTTCCTTTCCATACCTTTACTTTCCAAACTTTTCCTTTCTGAACCTTTACTTTCCAAACCTTTCCTTTCCGTACCTTTCCTTTCCATACCTTTCCTTTCTGAACCTTTCCTTTCCAAACCTTTCCTTTTCAGAAACTTTCCTTTCCATACCTTTCCTTTCTGAACCTTTACTTTCCCAACCTTTCCTTTTCAGAAACTTTCCTTTCCATGCCTTTCCTTTCTGAACCTTTCCTTTCCGTACCTTTCCTTTCTGAACCGTTACTTTCCATACCTTTACTTTCCAAACCTTTCCTTTCTGAACCTTTCCTTTTCAGAAGCTTTACTTTCTGAACCTTTTCCTAACTTTTCCTTTCCTTTCTGAACCTTTCCTTTCTGAACCTTTCCTTTTCAGAAACTTTCCTTTCCGTACCTTTCCTTTCCATACCTTTACTTTCCAAACCTTTCCTTTTCAGAAACTTTCCTTTCCATACCTTTCCTTTCTGAACCATTACTTTCCGTACCTTTACTTTCCAAACCTTTCCTTTCTGAACCTTTCCTTTTCTGAAACTTTCCTTTCCGTACCTTTCCTTTCCATACCTTTCCTTTCCATATCTTTCTTTTACATTCCTTTCCTTTCCAAACCTTTCCTTTTCTGAAACGAACCTTTACTTTCTGAACCGTTACTTTTCAAACTTTTCCTTTTTCGAAACTTTCCTTTCCTTTCCATACCTTTCCTTTCTGAACCTTTACTTTCTGAACCTTTCCTTTCCTCTCTGAACCTTTACTTTTCCAAAACTTTACTTTAGTCTTTAGTTTACTTTAGTTAGAAAAAGTCGTAACCTTTCTTTTACTTTCTGAAACTTTCCTTTTCTCAAACTTTGTTTTACATTCTGAACCTTTCCTTTTCCTAACCATTCCTTTCCTTTCTGAACCTTTCCTTTCCAAACCTTTCCTTTTCAGAAACTTTCCTTTCCGTACCTTTCCTTTCCATACCTTTACTTTCCAAACTTTTCCTTTCTGAATCTTTACTTTCCAAACCTTTCCTTTCCGTACCTTTCCTTTCCATACCTTTCCTTTCTGAACCTTTCCTTTTCCCAACCTTTCCTTTTCAGAAACTTTCCTTTCCATGCCTTTCCTTTCTGAACCTTTCCTTTCCGTACCTTTACTTTCCAAACCTTTCCTTTCTGAACCTTTCCTTTTCAGAAACTTTCCTTTCCGTACCTTTCCTTTCCATACCTTTACTTTCCAAACCTTTCCTTTCTGAACCTTTCCTTTTCAGAAACTTTCCTTTCCGTACCTTTCCTTTCCATACCTTTACTTTCCAAACTTTTCCTTTCTGAACCTTTACTTTCCAAACCTTTCCTTTTCAGAAACTTTCCTTTCCATACCTTTCCTTTTCTGAACCTTTGCGTTCTTTTCCAAACCTTTCCTTTCTGAACCTTTCCTTTCCTTTTCCAAACCTTTCCTTTCTGAACCTTTCCTTTCCTTTTCCAAACCTTTCCTTTCTGAACCTTTCCTTTTCCGAACTTTTCCTTTCTGAACCTTTACTTTCTGAACCTTCCCTTTTCTCAAACTTTATTTGACATTCTGTACCTTTCTTTTTCCTTATCTTTCCTTTCCTTTTCTGAACCTTTCCTTTCTGACCTTTTTCCTTCCAAATCTTTCCTTTCTTTTTCCAAACTTTTACTTTACTTCCTGAATCTTTCCTTTTCTTTCCAAACCTTTCTTCACCAAACCTTTTCCAAACCCTTCATTTACTTAACATTCCTTTCCTTTCCTTTCCTTTCTTTCCAGACCTTTCTGAAACTTTCCTTTTCTTTTTGAAGCTTTCCTACATATTTAAAGTGTCATCACTGAAGACTTTCAAAAGTGACAGACACACATCTATATGTAGCATCAAGTAGCTTTCCTGTTGTGTTTGGGTTTGAGAGCCATGTATCTGGTGTAAACATAAATCCAGTATATTTTATAAATGAAATTATAAAACTATAATTAGTAGAAATGAACTGAGGTGAAGGGGTCAAACTAAGGAAGATAAACTTACTCTGGTTTCTCTCGTTAGCGTGCCGGTGTAATGGGCGTGGGGTGGCCGATCAGCTGTGTGAACCGAATGGTCAGTGTCACTGTCAACCCAACTACATCGGCCTACAGTGTGAGGAATGCGCCGCAGGATACTACGCATACCCGACATGCTCCTGTACGTGTGGTATCTTTTGTTTTGTATGTAGTAATTTGATTATGATTAAGGTTTTTGGTTCACTTCAAGATTTATGAAAATCACTATTTTCTTCTTCTCAGCATGCCATTGTTCAAGAGAAGGCTCTCTTGATGGGTCATGTGACCCAAAGACGGGTCAGTGCATGTGTAATC
Source organism: Neoarius graeffei (assembly GCF_027579695.1). Taxonomy (NCBI): domain Eukaryota; kingdom Metazoa; phylum Chordata; class Actinopteri; order Siluriformes; family Ariidae; genus Neoarius; species Neoarius graeffei. Next base: position 100,272,570 of record NC_083569.1, read on the forward strand.
CTGGCGTGACAGGACACCTGTGTGACCGCTGCGCTGAACCCGACCAAACCTTTCCTGATTGCTTTGGTAATTACAAAATAGCGTATTTACAGCAGCATAGTTTCATCTCACGCTCATCTTGTTCCCACATGCATCACATGCCATACTCTTGGAATATTCTTTGCCTTGTATTGATATAGAGAATGTTGTGAACATGTCTTGGTTGAAGTGCTTCTCTGCATGACAGCTCTATGTCTACACCTTCAGAGGAATGCAGTTTTACGAAGTAAACACTGTAGTATGCGATTCCTACACTCGTGTGCAAACACAATGTGTACTTTTTCTTTTTGTTATTAAAAAAGTGTGTATGTGTGTGTGGTAATTTTTCAGACCTCTCCAGCTCCTGCAATCCTGCAGGGTCAGACGTTGGCACGAAGGATCCATTAATGGTGTGTCACTCACACTCGATTGATTTAAACACTACGGATTTCACAGATTCAGAGTTTTGTGTCTTATGCCTTAAGTACTGCAAATGACAGAAGAGATTTTAGAGAAAATGTCTGTAGATTAATAATAATAAGAACGAAACCGTCAGTGGCGTAGGCGTAGCTCACTCCGGCTCCATCTAGTCCAGAAGGAACAATCTAAAGTGGGCCACCTTATGGGCGCAATAAATGTTGCAAGCTATATACACTATATACAAGCTATATATAGAAGCGATGTCCACCCTAGGAATACCGACCTATTTGCCAGAAAGAATCCAAAACAGTGATGAATTGACAGAGAAGAAGTGATTTTTGTTGAACTGCTCGCTCATTAAGGCTTAATTAGTCCATAACTTCATTAACAATTGTAATGAAGCAAATCTGGGTAGAAGTTATATGCACCCTAGGTACCCCTACCTTCATGCCAGAAAGAATCAAAATCGGTGAAGAATTGAGGGAGAAGAAGCAATTTGTGTGGAAACTACTTGTTAGGGATTGATTAATTACTCCATATCTTCATTATTAATTGCAATTATGCAAATTTGGGTAGAAGCCATATGCACCCCAGGCAGACCTACCTTCCTGCTAAAAAGATTAAAAATCAGTGAAGAATTGAGAGACAAGAAGCGATTTTTGTGAAACGTAGACAATAGACAACGGACGTTGGACAACACATGATGGCATAAACTCATCACCTGTCGGCTGGATGAGCTAATAATAATAAGTTCAACTTGTATAGCACGTTTCTCACGCCAAGCTTTCTTTACAGTAATAATAATAATAATAAAAAGTCCACCAAAAGAGGCTCAGCATGTAATTCCAGTGGCGTACCTGCCCACAATCCCACCAAAAGGCACCCGAAGGTATCCCACACCGCCTCCACAGCCACCACGATGCCACCGGGCAACATCACTTGGAACACTACGCCATGAGCACAGAAGCACCACCGCACAGAGTGCTGGACAGCCATGATGTTAAAGAGAGCAATGAGCTCACTGCAGTCCATAGCGAGGAGAGTACAGGCATCACCCATGGTGGACCAAGGCCTGGGGAAACCGATGGCCACAATTGGGTCTGAAACTACGCCACAGCCGGCAGACAAAACATTCAAACAAACATCAAGCCATGCAAAAAAAAGGGTGGGGGATTAAAAATGAGAAATAAAAAGCTCTGGTGAGAAGCAGCAGCCAAAACGCACACAGCGTGCTCTCAACTGGAAGCATAGCACAATATTAGATGAGTTAACGACCTTTAAAATCTTGCTGTACACCAGGAGGGAGGATTTATCTTATCAGCAGGACGTTAACTCTGAAGCCAGAACTTTAGTAAGTAAGTCACTCTTCACTTTATTGGATGTAAATCTGTGAAAATCTGAAGTCAGAAGGTGTTGACTATTTTTCTGTTCCAGCCACTTTAACAATAGATTTGGTTGTAATTCAATTAGCCGATTAAGGCCCGGTCCCACTGCACTTACGGATGCAAAGAGGATGTAAAACGTAAAAAAATCTTTGCCATCCACTGGAAAACGCTATGCATCCGTTGTGTACTCATTGCATACGTGCTTCATACGCTCTATCCATCGAGCATCCGTCCACTGTGATTTCATCCGCGCAAAAAGTTTTGAGCTGCACAAAACTTTTAGAACGGATGAACTTTCCGCCGTGTACGATGTAAATCCGCGACATATACGAGCAACAAACGTTCTATGTCCGTCATCATCTGTTAAACGTCTGCTGTATCCTCTCTGCATCCTCTGGGCATCCTCGCAACTCACATCCGCTGCAGCTGAAAACGGAAAGAGGGAGGAAAGATAAGGTACATGAAACGTCTATTCATCGTTAGTAGCACGGAAATAGAACGGATGTAAGCGTATGCATCTCGTATATAAAGTATTCAAAACGGACAAAGCGTTTATATCTGGGATGTATCTCGTATATTTAGGATGTCTGGAGTATGTCTAGAGTATGTAGAAGGACACCTAGCGGACAATCGATATTTTGTATAAAAAGGGGGAGAAAATCATCTAGTAGTAGAGATGTATCGATGTAGCCGCCAGCACGTCTTTCCGCTTTATGCTGACGGCGTGCGTGCTGCATTCCTTTATATCCGCGGAGCAGACGCAATTCATACCCCCCGCATGCGCAGTGAACGGTCTGCATCCGATATACATCCGCGCAACATCCCCTTTGTTTCCGTTAGGCGTACGTGATGCATCCTCTTCATCCGCTATGCATCCGCTCTTTCTGCTATGCGTCCGCTTCTCAGTTATCACCGGTAACCCCTTCGGAGCTGTCATCCACTTCCATCCGCTTTCATCTGCTAGGCTTCCTATGAACATGCGTTTAACATCCCCGCTATATACTACCCACGTCCGTTCTTTTCCGTTCTGTTTTCGCAAATTTTCGCCAATTTTGTCCATTTCTGGAGCGGATGAAAACGGATAGAGCCACCCCCGAAATTTTGCTCGTCCGCTGTGTCCTTTTTGCATACGTTTTGTGTCCATCGGCCAGTGGGACCGGGCCTTTAACGATCTTGCTGAAGGACCCAGCAGTGGCAGCTTGGTGGTAGCAGGATTCAAACTCATGGCCATACAATCAGTAATCCTATAACATGATCGTATTTATAGTAGCACATAGAAGGACATGTTTATGGATGTTCTACATGAACTAAGACTGATACTCAAGACATTAAAAACATATAATCGATATGGTGAAGTTTTGCAGGGTGAGCATTTTTATTTTAGTGGGTTGTTTTATAGGATGCGTGTATCTGCCTGCCGTATGTAGAGGGACCTGAATGTGAACGCTGCAAACCGCTTTACTGGAACCTGGATCCTGAAAACCCAGCTGGCTGTGTTGGTGCGTCCCACTTCACACTCACCCATGTCTTAATTCCATTCAATTCGATTTGATCTGATTTTAAATCAAAATCATTCCATTCCAGTCCATTTGATTCAGATACATTAGATGAAATTAAATTCCATTCTGTTTCATTAGATTGAAATTATCTTCTATTTAAATAAAATGAATGAAAGTATATTTTAATTAGGATATTGCATTTGAATCAGATAATTTATATATTCAACTTGTTTAGAATAACAGCATGAATTCGATTTCGGGCGGTACGGTGGTGTAGTGGTTAGCACTGTCACTTCACAGCAAGAAGGTCCTGGGTTTGAGCCCAGCGGCCAACAAGGGCCTTTCTGTGTGGAGTTTGCATGTTCTTCCTGTGTCTGCGTGGGTTTCCTCCGGGCGCTCCGGTTTCCCCCACAGTCCAAAGACATGCAGGTTCGGCTAATTAGTAGCTCTAAATTGAGCGTAGGTGTGAATGATTGTCTGTGTCTATGTGTCAGCCCTGTGATGACCTGGCGACTTGTCCAGGGTGTACCCCGCCTTTCGCCCGTAGTCAGCTGGGATAGGCTCCAGCTTGCCTGCGACCTTGTAGAACAGGATAAGCAGCTACAGATAATGGATGGATGGAAATTTTGTTCCATTTAAATAAGTTCCAGTTGGTTATATTCTATGACATTTTATTTGCCTTGATTGAAATACATTTTATTTCGTTTCATTTGGTTTGATTCAAATAAATTCCACCAATCAGCCATAAAATTAAAATCACTGACAGGTGAAGAAGTAAATAACACTGATTATCTCATTACAATGGGATGTGCCAAGGGGTGGGATATATCAGGCAGCAAGAGAACAGTCAGTTCTTGAAGTTGATGTGTTGGAAGCAGGAAAAATGGGCAAGTGTCAGGATCTGAGAGACGTTGAAAAGGGCCAAATTGTGATGGCTAGATGACTGGGTCTGAGCATCTCCAAAATGGCACATCTTGTGGGGTGTTCCCGGTATGCAGTGGTTAGTACCTACCAAAAGTGGTCCAAGGATCCAAAGGACAACCGGTGATCTGGCAGCAGGGTCATGGGTGTCGAAGGCTCATTGATTAGCATGGGGTATGAAGGCTAGCCCATATGGTCCAATCCCACAGAAGAGCAACTGGAGCACAAACTGCTGAAAAAGTTAATACTGATACCTTTCTGATTTAGCCAGCATTAACTTTTACAGCAGTCTGTGTTACAGTAGCTCTTCCATGGGACTGGACCATATGGGCTAGCCTTTGTGCCCCATGTGAATCAATGAACCTTCGACACCAATGACCCTGTTGCCAGTTCACCGGTTGTCCTTTGGATCCTTGGACCACTTTTGGTAGGTACTAATCACTGCATACCGGGAACACCCCATAAGATGTGCCATTTTGGACATGCTCAGACCTAGTCATCTAGCCATCACAATTTGTCCCTTGTTAAAGTCGCTCAGATCCTTACACTTGCTCATTTTTCCTGCTTCCAACACATCAACTTCAAGAACCGACTGTTCTCTTGCTGCCTAATATATCCCACCCCTTGACAGGTGCCACTGTAATGAGATAATCAATGATATTCACTTCTTCACCTGTCAGTGTTTTTAATGTTATGGCTAGCTGATCAGTGTGTAATTAGTTCATGTCCATCATATTCAATTTACATTGATTTCAAATAAATTCTGTTCCATTTCATTTAATTTCCTACTGTCATTGCACACAATTATGAACCAAATATTGCCTTACATTCAGGTCATTCACCATGTTTGTTGGACTTTGTTTCTTGTAGGCGTGTGGTATCTGCTCTCGTTATTGCCTGTGTGTGTCCCGCCCTCCTTTTTTGTTCCAATATGTAGTGTTGTAGTACTTGATGCCAGTCTCAAGGCCACTTTTTGAAGGTTTCTGTCTTGTCTCAGAATTGGCCACATTTTTCTCGGTCTTGTTTTAGTCTCAGACATAGAGACTCGGGATTTTATTTCAAGGACAGACAAGACCACAACTATGGGGATTTCACTAAATTGCCTGTGTATTGTGTGATTTATTTGTTAATATCATTACTGTGATGGCGGCACAGTGGTGTAGTGGTTAGCGCTGTCGCCTCACAGCAAGAAGGTCCGGGTTCGAGCCCCATGGCCGGCGAGGGCCTTTCTGTGCAGAGTTTGCATGTTCTCCCCGTGTCCGCGTGGGTTTCCTCCGGGTGCTCCGGTTTCCCCCACAGTCCAAAGACATGCAGGTTAGGTTAACTGGTGACTCTAAATTGAGCGTAGGTGTGAATGTGAGTGTGAATGGTTGTCTGTGTCTATGTGTCAGCCCTGTGATGACCTGGCGACTTGTCCAGGGTGTACCCCGCCTTTCTCCCGTAGTCAGCTGGGATAGGCTCCAGCTTGCCTGCGACCCTGTAGAACAGGATAAAGCGGCTAGAGATAATGAGATGAGATGAGATTACTGTGATTGGATGTAAAACTTCCTGCTTCAAATGTGACCAATAACGTGACTCATTGCGAATTTTAACATTTTCTTTCTGTTTACAGTTCTCACCTCTCCCCGCCGCATTCACACACACTGGTCTGGTCGTGAGCTTGACTTGGTCTTGCCCTGCCTTTGTCTTGGTCTTGACTTGATCTCAACCCCTCAAAGTCTTGGTCTTGTCTCGGTTTCGATAAACTCTGGTCTTGGTCGTGACTTGCTCTCGGTTTAGGTGGTCTTGACTGCTACACTACTAATATGAGATGGTGGTAGCCAAAATTCTTTCTGCATGTTAACACTGGAAATATCCCAACAAAGTAGCTTAGAAACGGCATTGTTGTCATCATGTAGTACAGAAGCAGTGAAATATCTCTCAATGGCTTTGTTGGGGTTTTTTTGTTCATCATATTCCCTTCTTTCCTGCTCTCACTGACCTCTTGAGTCTGTTTCATTATCAGAGGAGAAATGTTGCTAGGATCTATTGTTTCAGTTTATAACCTCTCTGTCACTGATTCGTATACAGGAGCCACATATCTGTCATTAAAACTCCTGACGTTCAGCAGCTTTTCATAATCCTTCACCTGATGATGAAAATAAACATGGGGAAATATGTGGACACATTCCTTCAAATCTGAGTGTTTAGAGAAGAGATAAGTAAGACTGGAATAAAATTTACTTTCAAAACTATAATAAATTATAAGATACTGTAGAATAGGTTGGAGTGTGTCGCAAATTTTGTGTTTTTTGATATATTGTAGATTTATATTCATTTCATAATTATTATTTACTGCAGCTTACAGAAGCAGGGATAATTCCTGGAACAATTTTAGTCAATGTTAATCAACCACAGAACATTTGTCAAAGCTGATTTAACTGGCTTTTAATTCAAACCTCTCTTATTTGGGGGTTAGAGTTCGAAATATTGCACATGGTGTTACTGTATAAGTGGTTAGTTGTTGACAGGTAATATATCCATCCATTATCCGTAACTGCTTATCCTGTGCAGGGTCGCAGGCAAGCTGGAGCCTATTCCAGCTGACTATGGGTGAGAGGTGGGGTACACCCTGGACAAGTCACCAGATCATCACAGGGCTGACACATAGAGACAAACAACCATTCACACTCAGTCAATTTAGAGCCATCAATTAACCTAACCTACATGTCTTTGGACTGTGGGGGAAACTGGAGGACCCGGAGGAAACCCACGCAGACATGGGGAGAACATACAAACTCCATACAGAAAGGCCCCCGTTGGCCACTGGGGTCAAACCCAGAACCTTCTTGTTGTGAGGCAATAGTGCTAACCACTACACCACCATGCCACCTACAGGCAATATATGCTTTTGAAATTAGATTCTTGAAACTTTTTTTCTGTTCAAACACATAGTAGTCATAATGTAGATTCTTAGCCCTGACTAGACCTTCTGTTGTTCAGCTTGATCAAGATCAGGACTTGAACGTGAATTATTTCCTGACCAGTCATTAGCAGCTCAGTGAAATCATGATTTTAACATGGTACATCATTTGTTTGTCAATGTGGTCTTATGGTAGCATCCTTGGGAGAGTGTGATCTTACAACCTGATAAGATGTGCTAGAGGCTTGCCTTGCTTTGGACAGAGGGAGCAGCGTTTTTCCTGACCAAACCACAGATGCAGGTTCAGTGGGCAGGGAAGTGTATTTCATGTTGCCCTGATGAGGAAACTGAGCATTGCCTGTGGGATCTTCCATACGTTTGCCATGCTGATGTTTCTGCTAATGATGTCTTCCCACATTGTCTAGCTCCCCTGTCATCTCTGTACCAATACCTGGATCCTATAGCACTCATTCTCTATCCTTGTTACCTCAGCCACTACCAGCTCCTTCCTCTCTTTCCTGCTGGCCTTGGACCAGAACCACGGGGCTTCTCCCCACGCAGTACCTGCCCTTCCTGTCTGGACCTTGCTGATAACCTCTTTGTGATGCAGCCTGCTAATTGCCTGGCTGACTTCAGCACGGGCTTTCCACTTGGGGACAGTGCGGACCTGGATATTTACATTCCTCACTGCCTAATCAGTAGACCATGCTGATTGATTGCAGTGGCAACTGGCTTGCATGAGGGGCCACAGTAGTTTCAGTAGAGTGAGGAAGTTCTTATCGAGCTTGTAGGGTATCCCATTGGGGCCTGGTGTTTCCAATACTGTGGTCTTTCTCACAACCTTTCTGACTTTGCTGAGCTTGGCGGGAGAGGGGTTAAACTGGGATATGGGTGGGGCTGGGTGAGGCACATACCCTGGTTACCCTCAAGGCTCCCTCCTTGCTGGGCCACTGCCTTCTGATGTGCTCTTCCAGATCCTTCCTGATGATTTCCAGCATCCCATTCTTTACTTCCTCCACAAGTTGCCTGGCATACTTGCAAGGCTTCTTGTAGAAGTTGGCCCATTTGTTCTACTTCCTCATCCTGTGCTTTCAGATGTGCTCAGCTCTTTATAGGCTGGCTAGCCTGTGCTTGATCTCAGCCCACAGCACATTGAAACCTTCTTTCTCACTCAGAGTTGCCATTACACCAGCTTCTCAATCTCTCTCTTTCTCCTCAACTGATTGCCTTCCCTCAGCAACTGTGAGTCTGTTAGTGTTGTGGTTTTCAGCCTGGCCTTTGGTCCTTCTTGTCTGATCTGGTGTTGCAGTGCAAGGTTGTTGTTGGCCTTTCCCTCCATATGTTGCTCTTCCCTGGTGGATTCGTAGTTTCCTGAATGGACTTACCTTTTCCCACCATCACCCTGAAAGCTCTTCTTGTTGTCTGTGTTTGTTCCTGTCATTTCCATGTGATCCATCCAGTTAGGCCCATCTTGCATCCTTCTTGTTGTCTTCTATTTGTAGGCTTTAGGATTTTTTGATTGGATACTTTTGAACACTATCATACTTTTGCTGGTTTCTCCAAAATTACCTAGCTTGCCTTTAATGAAGCCATTTCAAGCTCATGCAGTTTTTTTTTTTTTTTTGAGTAGTTGAATTAATAAAATAAGGTAAATGTTTCGGTTAATTCCATGTGCTTGTCTGTGTAGAAAATATGCCCACAGGTTTAAGGATAAGCTGACCAAGCACTCATCTCCCACACAAAGAAGACAATATGTTAATTAATAACTTTATTAATTACAAAAATCATTTTATGAGATGGTGTCTCCTCTGATGTCCTCCATGTAAAACAAAAAGTTTTTGTCTTTAAACAGACACAACTATTTGATAATTAATCATGTCACATTTATACATGGTGGTGTAGTGGTTAGCACTGTTGCCTCACAGCAAGAAGGTTCTGGGTTTGAGCCCAGTGGCTGATGGGGGCCTTTCTGTGTGGAGTTTGCATGTTCTCCCCGTGTCTGCATGGGTGTCCTCTGGGTGCTCCAGTTTCCCCCACAGTCCAAAGACATGCAGAATAGAATAGAATAGAATGCCTTTATTGTCACTACACACATGTACAATGAGATTAAAAGCAACTACAATCACAGTGCAAACAGCATAGAAATATGCAATATAACACAGAACAAAAAATATAGTGGAAAAAAAAGTATTGTGTTCCACATTATGGAGTGGGGTACTGCAAATTATAAGTATTGCACAGAGAGAGTCCAGGTATTGCACATTCTAAGTATTGCACAGGGAGAGTCCGGGTATTGCACATCATAAGTATTTCACAGGGAGAGTCCGGGTACTGCACATTCTAAGTATTATAAGTATTGCACAGGGAGAGTCCAGGTATTGCACATTATACGTATTGCACAGGGAGAGTCCGGGTATTGCACATTATAAGTATTTCACAGGGAGAGTCCGGGTACTGCACATTATAAGTATTGCACAGGGAGAGTCCGTTAGACTATAAAGTCAGTGCATATTCGAGTGGTGGTTATGGCTTTTGGAAAGAAGCTGTTTTTGAATCTATTTGTTTTTGTCTTGATGCACCTGTAGCACCTCCCTGAGGGCAACAGGTCAAACAGATCAAAGCCAGGGTGGGAGCTGTCCTTGGTAATGTTCTTAGCTCTGCTGAGGCAGCGGGAGGTGTAAATATCCATCAGGGAGGGGAGAGGGCAGCCGATAATCTTCTGTGCTGCCTTTACTACTCTCTGGAGCCTCTCCCTGTCTGCAGCAGTGCAGCTGCCGTACCATACTGTGATGCAGTATGTCAGCAGGCTCTCAATGGATGAGCAGTAGAAGGTCAGCAGCGGGTTGGAGTCTAGGTTGTACTTCCTGAGGACTCTCAGGAAGTGTAACCGCTGCTGAGCCTTCTTGATGACTGCCATGATGTTCTCTGTCCAGGAGATGTCGGCGGAGATGAGAACGCTGAGAAGCCGGAAGGTGTGGACCCTCTCCACACACTCGCCGTTGATATGAAGGGGGGCTAAGTCAGTGCTGTGCTTCCTGAAGTCAATGATGATCTCTTTGGTTTTCTTGGTGTTCAGAGCAAGGTTATTCTCCGAACACCAGGCTGCCAACTTCAGGACCTCCTCTCTGTAAGCTGCCTCATCTCCCTTCGAGATGAGCCTGACCACAGTGGTGTCGTCAGCAAACTTGACGATAAGGTTGTTGTTGTGGGTCGAACTGCAGTCGTGGGTGTAGAGGCAGTACAAGAGGGGGCTCAGCACACAGCCCTGTGGAGAGCTGGTGCTCAACGTGCGGGTGGAGGAGAAGTGGAGGCCAAGTCTCACAGTCTGGGGCCAGTTGGTGAGAAAGTCCTTTATCCAGGCACATGTGAGATGGGGGAGGCAGAGAGTGTCCAGTTTTCTGATGAGAATGTCCGGGATTATTGTGTTAAAGGCTGAACTGTAATCCACAAAGAGCATCCGGACGTAGCTCTGGTGCTGCTCCAGGTGGTTCAGCACAGAGTGTAGAGCTACGGCAATGGCGTCCTCTGTGGATCTGTTTGTATGATATGCAAACTGGTGGGGGTTGAAGTCTGGGGGAAGGTAGTCCTTGGTGTGCTGAAGAACTAGTCTCTCGAAGCACTTCATGATCACCGTGGTGAGGGCCACAGGACGGTAATCATTCAGGCTGGTGACGGGAGACTTCTTTGGCACTGGGATTATTGTTGCTGATTTTAGGCAGGGCGGGATGATTGCCTGAGACAGGGAGAGGTTAAAGATCCTGGTGAAGGTGAGGGCGAGCTGATGGGCGCATGCTCTAAGCACCTTGCCAGGTACACCGTCTGGGCCGGTAGCTTTCTTGGTCTCCTGTTGACGCATCACAGCCTCTAAAATTTGTGATGTCTTGTATACCCCGCCACACCTCCCGTGTGTTGTTGCTGGATAGGTGGGACTCTATACTTATCCTATGGTCTGCCTTGGCTTTTTTAATTCCTCTTTTCAGGTCAGCTCGAGCAGCTCTGTACAGAGCTCTGTCACCTGACCTGAAGGCAGCGTCGTGGGCCCTGAGGAGTGAGCAGACCTGGCTGGTCATCCAGGGTTTCTGGTTTGGGAAAACCTGGGCGTTTTTGTCCACTGTCACATTCCTGATGCAGAACTTGATATAGTCCAGTACCGTTCCTGTGAATATCTCTAGCTCCTGGTGTTCAAATAAGTCCCAGTCTGTCTGATTGAAGCAGACTTGTAGTTTGGAGAGTGCATTGTCAGGCCAGGTTGTAACATTCCTAATGGTGGGCCTGGCTCTGCGTCTGGGGGGTGTAGGCTGGGGAGAGCAGGAGGGAAAGATGGTCTGATTGGCCAAGGTGGGGGAGGGGTATGGCTCTGTACTGATGTTGGAGTAAACATGATCCAGAGTGTTCTCCCCTCTAGTAGAACACTTAACATGTTGATAGAACTTCGGCAGTACAGTCTTTAAGTTGGGCTTATTAAAGTCTCCTGCATGTGAACACCATCGGGGTGGGCTCGCTGCTGTTCGTTTATGGTGTTCAGCAGGAGAGAAAGCGCTGTGTTTACACTGGCATCGGGTGGAATATACACAGCCGTGATAATTACTACAGTTAGCTCTCTCGGGAGAAAAAAAGGCTGGCATCTTACAGAGATGTACTTGAGGTCTGGGGAACAGTGTTTGTCTATAATTGTTCCGTTGTTACACCAGTTATCATGCACGTAAATACAGAGCCCCCCTCCTCTGCTCTTACCGGAGTCCTCAGTCCTGTCCCAGTGGAGTAGAGTGCGACCTGCTAGCTGCAAGCTAGCATCAGGAATTCCCGGGTGAAGCCAGGTTTCGGTGATAATCAAAATACAGCAGTCATGAACATAGCGATTTCCAGCGAGTTGTAATTCCAAATCGTCCGTTTTATGCACCAGGGATCTGGCATTGGAGAGATACAGGCAAGGTAGAGGTGGCTTGTGTGGTTGTTTTCTTAGCCTTAGCATAATACCGGACCTGTGGCCCTGCTTCTGCTTCCTCTCCCTCCTCCGTCTGCGCCGCCTTCTAGACCCGATAACAATCCATGGAGAGCCCGGTGGTCTCGCTATGTCGTCTGGGATGTTATGCGTGTAGTGAAAATCGCTCGAAACAGATATCTGGTATTGATCACCGATGTCCAAAAGTGTCTGGCGGGTGTACTGGATGTTCTCAGAACCGATGGTGCACAAACAAGCAAGAAAAAAATACAATAACAAAAAAAAAGAGCACTGAAAAGGAGAGCCGTGAGCCGCTGCAACCATGCGCGCCGCCATCTTGGAAGGATGCAGGTTAGGCTAATTGGTGGCTCTAAATTGACCATGTGTGAATGTGAGTGTGAATGGTTGGTTGTCTCTATGTGTCAGCCCTGCGATGACCTGGCAACTTGTCCAGGGTGTACCCTGCCTCTCACCCATAGTCAGCTGGGATAGGCTCCAGCTTGCCCACAACCCTGCACAGGATAAGCAGTTACGGATAATGGATGGATGGATGGATGGATGGATGGATGGATTTAATGACTTGTGGAACAGGTGTAGTGTTGTCAGAGAGGCTGAATATCAGCCTGAGCTGTAGCTGGCCATAAGCCACCAATTTTTCTTTCCTCTCTGATGTTTCATCCTCAGATTTTCTGTTTTGTGCTACGTAGAGCACCTTTTTTAAATAGCATTGAATACACAGCCAGTGCAGGTAATCAGGGCCTATTCATCCAAATCCATCTTTCTCTTTCTGCTTTCTTTCTTGACCATGTTCATCTGCTGCTTTTGGTGCCTCAGTATAGATGCTATCCACATCCATTTTCAACCCAAAGAATAGGCTAGGATGTTCTTTTTATGAATTCATTAGAGGAATAGACTTGACTGATTTGCAAATATGCAGACAGTGAAAAGAGCTGAACAAAGCAGGATCTTTGTACCATTATGTTCACTTAAGCCTTATAGTACCCTAATAACACTTACCGTATGTAAGATATAAGCTCAATAAAGGTCATGCGGTATCCAGTGGATTTTGGACATTATTCTCCACATGGATGCTAAAAAAATAATGTAGCATCTCTTAGTACCTGGGGGGGGGGGACCTTATCCATATATGCAGGGTGCAATTTGTCAAAAAACCAGAAGGGGGGATGTTTTTTTTTTTTTTAATCATGAAACGCCACAAAATTAAGGTAACAATAGGCTAACAGCTCAATAACATCCAATGATATCAAATGAATAACACTAAATGAAAACGAACACTAAACCAGAGATAGTAAATTCATCTTCCTATCTCTCTGACTAAATACACGAACACTAACACACAACAAAGTTCGCATTGCTTGTCGCGTTGCTGTGATGTTTCTCTCCCTCCGGATTAAATGGACAGTGACTCGAAAATCACTAAAATACATGAATACTAAATGAACAGTTTGCTCTGATGGCGCAGTTCACATTGTGTGCAGCTTTCTGATTTAAACTGTTTTTTTCTCATCCTTATACTTCCTGTTTCATGGACTGTAACGGATTTGCTTATTTAGCAATTTTAATGCAGAATTTACTTTGAAATTATAATCAGACACTCCAACGCCCCCCCTAAAAAAAAAAAATCGGCCGTGAAAAAGGCGGCATCCGCCAAAAGGCGCGCTGTCACACACACTCACTTTCAAAATGACCCGAAGTGGCAGCTTTGATGTTCACGAATGTCCCCAGCAAATAGATACATTGTAGATAATAACAATATCTTTGTGTTCTGAGAACGCAAAGATATTGTTATTACAATGTATCTATTTGCTGGGGACGTTCGTGAACATCAAAGCTGCCACTTCGGGTCATTTTGAGTGCAATGTAGACCATAGAAAACTGTCACAACATGCCTGTCATGTTAACTTTTTTTTTGATTTGTTTGTTTTATTGACGGGGTTGTCCCTGAGGATTTTTTTTCAGCAGAGATAAAAACCAGAGCAAACCATCACCCCCAGCAAATCGCACCCAGCATATATGACATTCATAAAGTTACATTTGATCTCCTGATTGCATTATGACACTATTTTCACATCTATAGATTAGCATAAACCATTGTGCGAATCTTAACTAGCTTAGCTTGTGTTACCTCACCTCACTAGCAGTAGGTATTTGATATTTGTACTGCTAACTGTGCTCACTAATAATCTAGCTAATATTCGGCTAATTATAACATTACGTACAATAAGTAAGGCCAGTAGTCAGTAAAGTTGGTTAGCAAGCTAGCTAAACTTATGTCAACTATTTTGTTGTGGAATAGGGAGAATAAGAGTAGCTAAGTCTGCTAGCCAGCTAGTTGAGGTTGTTATTGTAAACCTTTAGCTAGCGACTAGCAAAGTATCTAACGTTAGGGATTACATTAGCATTGACTTAACTGGGACCAAAAAAGGCACCAGTTGTGCAAATGACTAGCTTCGATGTACAAGTAGCTTTGACTGATAAATAAAGTCATTTTATTTACAATTTATTATCAAATTAAATACATATCGTTAATGTCAAGGTGGGTCTGAAAAATATTTAGCCGTACCTTGGACTCGACGTGGGTAATTTTTGTATGAAAAAAGTGAATAATGTTCAACTCTCATGCATCCTGTACTATATCCTGTTCTATACATGGTTCAGTGAAAATGTCATTTATTTATTTATTTTTATTTATTTTCCTTTTCAGAGTGCATGTGTGATGTTAAAGGGACTCAGAGTGGTGTGGGTGAATGTCATGAGGTGAGTGGGTTTTAATGAACCTTATTCTCTTCACCAGTAGACAATGAACTTCACTACAATCCAGGTTGCCAGATCTAGAGAATTATTCCAGCCACATTCACTGGATATGAGCAGTCATGCGCTCTGATTGGCTACTCTTCTACTAGGATATCAGCTCATATACCATGAGTAGGCGGCACGGTGGTGTAATGGTTAGCACTGTCGCCTCACAGCAAGAAGGTCCCGGTTCGAGCCCGGTGGCCGGCGAGGGCCTTTCTGTGTGGAGTTTGCATGTTCTCCCCGTGTCCGCGTGGGTTTCCTCCGGGTGCTCCGGTTTCCCCCACAGTCCAAAGACATGCAGGTTAGGTTAACTGGTGACTCTAAATTGACCGTAGGTGTGAATGTGAGTGTGAATGGTTGTCTGTGTCTATGTATCAGCCCTGTGATGACCTGGCGACTTGTCCAGGGTGTACCCCGCCTTTCGCCCGTAGTCAGCTGGGATAGGCTCCAGCTTGCCTGCGACCCTGTAGAAGGATAAAGCGGCTAGAGATAATGAGATGAGATGAGATACCATGAGTAGAGAAAAACAAAATGGCGGAGCGTGTTGCTGAACCACCCGAGGACGAAATAAAAGCTCCACTCCAAAACAAAATCCCAAAAAATAAAAAAAGCGCATCGAAATATGGAATGAAAGTATTTGACAGTAAGAATGTATCTTTTTTTTTTTAATTTTCAAGAATTATTATTATAGCATTTTTCACAAATTGCTCCTGTCATTTCACCGGTTTGTTTACATTCAAAGCGGAAATGATTTTGTCGGACATTTTGTATAACTTTTCTATTTATCGAATTTGCAAAAAATAATAATAAAAATGCTCCGTTTCTCAAAATCCGGTGAATGTGGATAGAATAACACAGTTATTCCACTCAATCTCGTCGTACACAGGTTATAGCCTATCAGCTCATGTACGGCTCGATTTCGTAGAATAACTGCTAAAGATAAGTATCACAAACAAACAAAAAAAAATCGTAGTGTCAGTAAAACACGTCTAAACACAGTTATCTTAAATAGTTATTTCATTACGGTCCTGAAATGATCTTGTACTATGAGATGTCGTTAAGAAATTAAGAATATCTATGAGAATGTAGAATAATTACATAAAACATTTATGGGAGCTAATGTGTGCTTTAATATATTGATAGAATGATTCTAATGTGTGCAAAATGCCCAAGCTTGAACTTATGGGGGGGAATCAAAAATTGCCCAACAAATACTGCAGGTAAAACAAAATTTAATATTCGTTAACATATTAAAAATAAAAAAAAAACTGTCAGGAAAAATGATAAAGAGCCAAAAATTTGTATTTAAAAAAATAAATTTAAAAGAAATTGCAGGAAAACAGAATTTAAAAGTCTGCAAAAAATAAATAAATAAAAACCCTACATGAAACAAAAGGGCAAAAAAAAATCTCAGGAAAAAACAATAAACTTGGCCAAAAATTTGCAGGGAAAAAAATAATAAATCAGAAAAAAAACTTGCAGGAAAAAAAATATTTAAAAATCAGCCAAACCCCCACCCACACACACACACACTCCTGCACCACTCTTCCCTCACCTGTGTATAGTTAAATTCAACTCCATGTTATTTGTATATGGGTCCGTCTCAGAAACTGGTCTCTCATTTGGGACATTATTGTCAAAAAATAAATTTTCTAATTTTACTTTTTTTTTTTTGCATTTACCTAACACTCAATGTTTCTTTCGTCATGTTTAATAAGAATAAAGATAGCATCTTGCTTTATCTGGCCTCCACTGTGGAAAATGTTTTTGATGACAATTCAAATGCTTTTGTAAACTTGATTTCCATATAAAATAATTACATCATGAAGAATTAAAGCTCCTCCTTCACAGATGAGTGAAAATATTGAATAAATTTCCTCTTTTTGATTGCTTGGGTTAAAAATGCCAAGTTATGATGACTGAATTGATTATTCACTTAAATATGAATATTATGATACAGTTTGGGTATTTGATATGGTGAAATAGGACACAATGGAAAAATCAAGAACACACCGGAAAGATGAGAATAACAGTGGTGGTAAAAGAACAGCGACTGTACCGGCTGAAGGTCGCGCGGGTCTCTGCTGCGGCGCGTGAGCAAAGGGACATCACTACTGCACCGGACGGAGCGCGAGGCGGGGGCGGGGCAAAATGACTGGCTGGATTCGATCAAAAGTTCGATCTAAATTGACCATGGTCACAAAATATTGGCCAAAAATACTCAAACATTACGAAATATGAAAGTAAGATGAAAAAGAAACAGTCTATTGCCTTATACTGCAAGACTAAAACAAAATAAAACTGTCAAAACTCACCTTTTCAGTGATAACGTCCGAACAGATCACCCGCGTAACAGAAAGACCGCAAATGGAAGCACGATCAACTTCTAACTGTTGGAGTGGAAAATTCCATTCTACACATGCAAATTGTTAATGTGTGTCCTTCCCCGCACACAAATAACACGCTACGGTAAAAAATAGACCACGACTCATTTTATAGCTCAGAAATTCATACAAGACCAGCTACCATCGTAACATATTCTGTAAGAAACATATTCTATACCGAACTTTCAGCTTTCATTTTAAAAAACTAAATTGCAGATTTATAACTAAATGTTTATATGGCGTAGTGATTTTAAGTTACTACTTTTGGTGAGGTAGTGACCTCGACCCTGAGGCTTTCCGTTTAGATCAAAACACACGATCGTATTGGTTTTGGGTCTGCGGAAAATGCAGTTACAACGGTGATCAAATATTTTGCATGATGTTTTATTACGGTTATGATTATTCTGTGAGCGCACCAATCCTTAGGTGTATAAAGTTACAACTTAAAATACAATTAGTGATAACTGTAGACTTTTCAGTGGACTACAGCCTTTTTAAGGGAACGCGATGTTGTCAACCATTTATCATGTCCCAGATAAGCCGCCATTTTTCCACAAATTTGCAGAATTTTTGCCAAATTCTGAATAGAGTATTCATGTCAAAGATTTAGTTTTATCTGTATTATTTCCTTCATCGGGCGGCACGGTGGTGTAGTGGTTAGCGCTGTCGCCTCACAGCAAGAAGGTCCGGGTTCGAGCCCCGTGGCCGGCGAGGGCCTTTCTGTGCGGAGTTTGCATGTTCTCCCCGTGTCCGCGTGGGTTTCCTCCGGGTGCTCCGGTTTCCCCCACAGTCCAAAGACATGCAGGTTAGGTTAACTGGTGACTCTAAATTGACCGTAGGTGTGAATGTGAGTGTGAATGGTTGTCTGTGTCTATGTGTCAGCCCTGTGATGACCTGGCGACTTGTCCAGGGTGTACCCCGCCTTTCTGGGATAGGCTCCAGCTTGTCTGCGACCCTGTAGAACAGGATAAAGCGGCTAGAGATAATGAGATGAGACTTTACAGCTTTAATTTATAAATCTATAAATGATGAACTGAATATCTAACGAGTAACTGATTTGGAGTTAAGGAAAGATTGTGTGATGCGTTTCTATTTCAGGAAAGTGGTGAATGTTCCTGCAAGCCAAACATTTGCAGCCACGCCTGTGATGCCTGTGATGACGGCTACTTCCTGTTGCAGGAGAAAAACTATTTTGGCTGCCAGGGTGAGTGAATGGAGTGGAAGGCAGTAATCGGTAATGATTAATCAGAGCAGGAAAACACACCCTTCAGCGTTTCTCAATATGTGTGTGTGTGTGTGTGTGTGTGTGTGTGTGTGTGTGTGTGAGATACTGATATACATGTATACTTACATTATATTTGTGTGTATATTTACAAACACACACACACACACACACACACACACACACACACACACACACACAATGTGTTATTGTGAATTATTGAACTGAAGTGAACTTTATTGTCCTCTCTCATGGAAATTTGGCTTTGGTCTCACCTGCTGGTCAACATTTCACAACCGAAGAGATCAATAATGACTGTCGTCACGGGCTTGCTCATTGGGGATAGATTAGGGATAAAATTGGCTCATGTCTTGGGTCATTCAGATTCTGTAAAGCTGCTTTGGGACAATGTCTATTGTTAAAAGCGCTATACAAACAAACTTGACTTGAATTTATAAAGAACAAGAGTTTTGTGTGTTAGAGATGAATGTACGCTGTTGTGTCAAATAAGCAAAGCTGTTAAACTTGTGATTGTAATTGCTTAAAAACAAAAACTATAACTTGTTCGAACTTGCAAATGGACTTCCATGATCACACTACAGTCAGCAACCTGAGGACGGACCATAATATTCAGTCCAGGGTTGCCAGGTGTATCATAAACATAAAAATCGTGACTAGCATTACTAACTATAGTGTACTATTTACAAAGTAACCTCAGGCATTTTTGTTGTATTAAAGATGTACAGTTTTGCTCACTAAATAGTCCTGCGTTATTCGTCGTATGCCACGAAATGATGATTTTTAGATCGGATGAGCTTATGCGATCATGAGTCGTCCGTCCAGAATTTACAAAAATCGCTGCTACTCCTACAGGATTGATCAGATTTCGATCAAACTCCCATCCAATGTTCCCCAGGTGGGTGTGTATAAAAATTTTCAAGACAGTGGCGCCACCTGTCATATTAACAATTTCATGGGCGTCTGAAATTTTTGGGTGACTCATCACATTAAAGCTCGACTGCCTTTCAGATTTTTCAAGTGTAGGTCATAAAAAGAATTCTCCCCGACACCCAGTTATTTTTGTTTAGTGGACTGAAAGCTACTGAATTTGAATCACAGACTTCCAATTTTATTGATTTATTTTTTTAATAGAACAATTCATGAATTTAAGGCCATGTGGCCCTAAATTCTCCGCTATTTTTTCCTTCACCATGACCCAGTTCAAGATACTACGTCATGCATCACGTGGTAGGCTTTCCCCGTTCGCGCAAGGCATTGTGGGGTACAAATTTGAAACAGGAGAGAAAACTGGAGGACGTGAGTGTGCGAATGAAACGTCAAAGACTGACTACAGTAACGGAAAGCGAGAAGAAAAGATGTTATGTCATATACGAATAAATATCGGCGGTCAGCGAGCACCTCGGTGTGATCAGCTGTTCGTTTAGCGACAGAATGATGGAACTGTCAGTGCACGGTCAAAGGTAAACCTGCGCATGCACATACACACAGACTTCCTCTGTCTGCACGAAGCGAGCGATTTCATGCACATTATTTGCTTTAATCCCGTCAAATTAAATAACTTCCCAGCCACAGAACAGAATGGCCTGATTTTTTGTGAGATATTACAGAAATAAACATATATCACAATGACCAAATTTCAGAGGGAACTAAATTTCACCGATTTTATGAAATCGAAAGGCCGTCTAGCTTTAAAAGCTAGTCTTTGTAAACTGCTGGGATGTTTTCACTGAAACTCACCCAGAAGACTCTAAAGACATATTCCAACAAGAATTGTTCATCAGGTGGCGCCACCTACCATGGATGAGGCTACACAGGGGTCACATGCAATTTCATTCAAATCGCTACTCCTCCTACAAGAGTGATCAGATTTTGATTAAACTATGGAATGTTCCCCAGGTTGGTATGGATAAAAGTTTTCAAGATGGTGGCACTACCTCTCATATTTAACATTTTATGGGCGTTTGAAAATTTTGGGTGACTCGTCACATTAAACAATACTGTTCATAAACTGCTGGGACGTTTTCACTGAAACTCACCCAGAAGAATCTAAAGACATATTCCAACAAGAATTGTTCACCAGGTGGCGCCACCTACCATGACTAAGGCTGTATAACTTGTATAACTTTTATAAAAAATTGCTACTCCTCCTACAGGATTGATCGGATTTCAAATTCGCACAACAAGTCGCCGGTATGAACTCCAACCTCACTGAGTTTTTTTTTTTTTAAGAAACAATAAACAACCTAATTGTGTCTAATGTTTCTGTTCTTCATGTTTCTGAAACTTTTGGAAAATTATTGTGCGTGCCTTCTTGAGTTTGTAATTGCGTGCCAAAATTGTCTTTCCAAAACCTAGAAGTGGAGATGAACGAAGCCTCAGTAATGGGTAACACACTTGACGGTGTGCTGTTATGGGAAAATAATCACATGTGGTGCATCCTGGTGCCAAATGGAGTTACTTTTACCAACCGGAAGTTAATTATTTTCCAGAACAGCACATTTTGAAATGCTTTATTCCTTTTAAACTACAGCAACTTGCCAGCATTTGCAATTTTTAAACATTTACAACCCCGATTCCAAAAAAGTTGGGACAAAGTACAAATTGTAAATAAAAACGGAATGCAATGATGTGGAAGTTTCAAAA
This sequence comes from Neoarius graeffei, assembly GCF_027579695.1. Classification (NCBI taxonomy): domain Eukaryota; kingdom Metazoa; phylum Chordata; class Actinopteri; order Siluriformes; family Ariidae; genus Neoarius; species Neoarius graeffei. The sequence goes on from NC_083569.1 coordinate 100,293,744, forward strand.
TTCCATATTTTATTCAGAATAGAACATAGATGACATATCAAATGTTTAAACTGAGAAAATGTATCATTTAAAGAGAAAAATTAGGTGATTTTAAATTTCATGACAACAACACATCTCAAAAAAGTTGGGACAAGGCCATGTTTACCACTGTGAGACATCCCCTTTTCTCTTTACAACAGTCTGTAAACGTCTGGGGACTGAGGAGACAAGTTGCTCAAGTTTAGGGATAGGAACGTTAACCCATTCTTGTCTAATGTAGGATTCTAGTTGCTCAACTGTCTTAGGTCTTTTTTGTCGTATCTTCCGTTTTATGATGCACCAAATGTTTTCTATGGGTGAAAGATCTGGACTGCAGGCTGGCCAGTTCAGTACCCGGACCCTTCTTCTACGCAGCCATGATGCTGTAATTGATGCAGTATGTGGTTTGGCATTGTCATGTTGGAAAATGCAAGGTCTTCCCTGAAAGAGACGTCGTCTGGATGGGAGCATATGTTGCTCTAGAACCTGGATATACCTTTCAGCATTGATGGTGTCTTTCCAGATGTGTAAGCTGCCCATGCCACACGCACTAATGCAACCCCATACCATCAGAGATGCAGGCTTCTGAACTGAGCGCTGAGAACAACTTGGGTCATCCTTCTCCTCTTTAGTCCGAATGACACGGCGTCCCTGATTTCCATAAAGAACTTCAAATTTTGATTCGTCTGACCACAGAACAGTTTTCCACTTTGCCACAGTCCATTTTAAATGAGCCTTGGCCCAGAGAAGACGTCTGTGCTTCTGGATCGTGTTTAGATACGGCTTCTTCTTTGAACTATAGAGTTTTAGCTGGCAACGGCGGATGGCACGGTGAATTGTGTTCACAGATAATGTTCTCTGGAAATATTCCTGAGCCCATTTTGTGATTTCCAATACAGAAGCATGCCTGTATGTGATGCAGTGCCGTCTAAGGGCCCGAAGATCACGGGCACCCAGTATGGTTTTCCGGCCTTGACCCTTACGCACAGAGATTCTTCCAGATTCTCTGAATCTTTTGATGATATTATGCACTGTAGATGATGATATGCTCAAACTCTTTGCAATTTTACACTGTCGAACTCCTTTCTGATATTGCTCCACTATTTGTCGGTGCAGAATTAGGGGGATTGGTGATCCTCTTCCCATCTTTACTTCTGAGAGCCGCTGCCACTCCAAGATGCTCTTTTTATACCCAGTCATGTTAATGACCTATTGCCAATTGACCTAATGAGTTGCAATTTGGTCCTCCAGCTGTTCCTTTTTTGTACCTTTAACTTTTCCAGCCTCTTATTGCCCCTGTCCCAACTTTTTTGAGATGTGTTGTTGTCATGAAATTTCAAATGATCCAATATTTGGCATGAAATTTCAAAATATCTCACTTTCGACATTTGATATGTTGTCTATGTTCTATTGTGAATACAATAGCAGTTTTTGAGATTTTTGTAAATTATTGCATTCTGTTTTTATTTACAATTTGTACTTTGTCCCAACTTTTTTGGAATCGGGGTTGTATTACAGAATAACGTACTTTTTATCCATTAAAAGTTACATTTAATATAATGGAAACATTTTTGAAAGTTTCAAAAACGGATATAAACAGATCTTTCAGTACGCCAGCTTCTCCTTTTCTCTCTTGAAATTAAGTTAATAAAACAAAAACACTGTATTTTGCGATGTTATGTGTATTATGTTTATTGCACCTGGAAATTGTGGCGTAGAAGAAAATAAGTTTTGTTCTAATGATGCACTTTTGGATCGTTTGCTTCTCTTTAACCTTTACTTGACATGGTGTTATCTGTGTGTTTGTTCAGGGTGAGGTCTCCATCCATGAGTGTACGTGTATGAGTAACATCCTGTTTAATCTTGTTTCTTTAATAGGCTGCCAGTGTGAATTGGGCGGGGCTGTAGGGCGCAGCTGTGACGCGCTGACTGGTCAATGCCAGTGCAGGAAGCACATGCGCGGCCGAACGTGCTCTGAGTAAGCACTTAGAGAGGGTTTTTTTTGTTTTTTTTCCCACCAACACTGTTAGAAAAGTAATACAGTGTACAAGCAACACAAGAATAATCTCTCTCCCTCTTTCTCTCTCTCTCACACACACACACACACACACACACACACACACACACACACACACACACCCCATATCCTTCACACCAAAAGTGTTCATCTCAGAAGTGAGACATTTCTGATTTATGAATCTCTTTTCACTCAGCTGCTATTTCTGTCACTCCTGTGCTGCTTTAGTGTGAGTCAGTTTATCTTCCTGATCAAACCCTCACTCTCTCCACCGTGTGTGTGTGTGTGTGTGTGTGTGTATTGCAGGCCAGAGCCCAACTTCTACATCCCTGACCTCCATCATCTAAAGTTTGAGGCGGAGAATGGCATCACACCCAATGCCCGGGCCGTGCGCTTCGGCTACGACTCAAACGAGTTCCCAGAATTCAGCTGGAGAGGCTACGCTACACTCTCACGTGCACAGGTAACCTGACACAGTGAGACCATTTCAACTGAGTTACAACCCCAATTCCAAAAAAGTCGGGACGCTGTGTAAACTGTAAATAAAAACAGAACGCGATACGTACTTCGCAAATAATGAAAACCCAATATTTCATTGAAAATAGTACAAAGACAACATATCAAATGTTGAAACTCAATTTTTTTTTTGAAAAATATATGCTCTTTTTTTAAAATTTGATGTCAGCAACACATTTCAAAAAAGTTGGGACAGGGACATGCTTACCACTGTGCATCAGGAAGACAGGTCTGGACTGCAGGCAGGCCAGTTTAGCGCCTGGACTCTTTTACTACGGACCCATGCAGTTTTAATATGTGCTGAAAGCAGTTTGGCTTTGTCTTGGTGAAAGAAGGAAGGCCTTCCCTGAAAAAGATTTTGTCTGGATTTGCAAATCTTCACATTCTGTTTTTCGTTCATGTTTTACACAGTGTCCCAACTTTTTTGGAATTGAGATTGTAGATATACAGTAAATGCACAAAGACAGAGAAATAAACAAATTATCACATGAAGAGGATTATCATGTTTTTCTCTTGTGTTTTTAACTTGATGAAATCAACATATCAGTATCGTCCATTTTAGAAATACATTTTTATATGAAACAAAAGCGATGTAAGCTGTTAATGTTTTATATCAGAGACCCGGCACGGCTTTCAGCGAGTATACAGCACACGGATATTAATACTGACTCAGTTCTGCATTAAACACAAGACTTGCTTATCTATCTATCTATCTATCTATCTATCTATCTATCTATCTATCTATCTATCTATCTATCTATCTATCTATCTATCTATCTATCTATCTATCTATCTATCTATCCTTTCACCCTTCCTTCCTTGCATCTTGACATCTTTATACAATTCCTTCCTTTGCTTCATTACTTCCTCTCTCTCTCTCTCTCTCTCTCTCTCTCTCTCTCTCTCTCTCTCTCGGTGTGTGCCTGTATCTCTCTCTCTCTCTCTCTCTCTCTCTCTCTCTCTCTCTCAGTGTGTGCCTGTGTGTGTCTCTCTCTCTCTCTTTCTCCTATCATTCATTTCTTCCACCATTTCTCCCTTCCCTATTTATTTATTTATTTATTTATTTATTTATTTATTCCTTTCACCCTTCCTTCCTTTCATCCTTACATCTTTCCACAGTTCCTTCCTTTCCTTTTTCCTTCCTCTCTCTCTCTCTATCTCGCTTTTTCCCATCCTTCCTTTCTTCCTTCCACCCTTTCTCCCTTCCCTATTTATTTATTCCTTTCGCCCATCCTTACAGCTTTCTATAGTTCCTTCCTTTCCTTTTTCCCTCCTTTCTCTCTCTCTTTCTCTCTCTCCCCATCCTTCCTTCCTCTGGCTTTCTTCCTCCCATCCCTCGTTTCTTCCTTCCACCCTTTCTCCCTTCCCTTCCTGTTTATTTTTTTCCTCATTTCACACTTTCTTCCTTTACTTCCTTACATTTCTCTCTCTCTCTCTCCTTCCTGTCTCTTTCTTCCTCCCATCCTTCCTTTCCTACTTCCGCCCTTTCTCCCTTCCCTCCTTATTTATTTATTTATTTATCCTTTCATCCTTACATCTTTCCAGAATTCCTTCTCTCTCTCTCATCCTTCCTTTCTTGCTTCCACCCTTTCTCCCTTCCCTATTTATTTATTTATTTATTTATTCCTTTCACCCATCCTTACATCTTTCTACAGTTCATTCCTTTCCTTTTTCCCCTCCTCTCTCTCTCCCTCCCTCTCTCTCCCCATCCTTCCTCTCTTTCTTCCTCCCATCCTTCCTTTCTTACTTCCACCCTTTCTCCCTTCCCTCCTTATTTATTTATTTATTTATTTATTCTTTCTTTCTTTCTTTCTTTCTTTCTTTCTTTCTTTCTTTCTTTCTTTTACCCATCCTTACATCTTTCTACAGTTAATTCCTTTCCTCTTTCCTTCCTGTTTATCTCTCTGTTCCATCCTTCCTTCCTCTCTCTTTCTTCCTCCCATCCTTCCTTTCTTACTTTGACCCTTTCTCCCTTCTATCTATCTATCTATCTATCTATCTATCTATCTATCTATCTATCTATCTATCTATCTATCTATCTATCTATCCTTTCACTCTTTCTTCCTTTCATCCTTGCATCTTTCCAGAATTCCTTCCCCTTTCTCTCTCTGTTCCATCCTTCCTTCCTCTCTTTGTTCCTCCCATGTTTCCTTTCTTACTTTCACCCTTTCTCCCTTCCCTCTGTATTTACTTTTTTCCTCATTTCACACTTTCTTCATTACTATCTATCTATCTATCTATCTATCTATCTATCTATCTATCTATCTATCTATCTATCTATCTATCTATCCTTTCACCCTTCCTTCCTTGCATCTTGACATCTTTATACATTTCCTTCCTTTGCTTCATTACTTCCTCTCTCTCTCTCTCTCTCTCTCTCTCTCTCTCTCTCTCTCTCTCTCTCTCCTATCATTAATTTCTTACTTCCACCCTTTCTCCCTTCCCTATTTATTTATTTATTCCTTTCACCCTTCCTTCCTTTCATCCTTACATCTTTCCACAGTTCCTTCCTTTCCTTTTTCCTTCCTCTCTCTTTCTCTCTCTCTCTCGCTTTCTCCCATCCTTCCTTTCTTCCTTCCACCCTTTCTCCCTTCCCTATTTATTTATTCCTTTTACCCATCCTTACAGCTTTCTGTAGTTCCTTCCTTTCCTTTTTCCCTCCTTTCTCTCTCTCTCTCTCCCCATCCTTCCTTCCTCTGTCTTTCTTCCTCCCATCCCTCGTTTCTTCCTTCCACCCTTTCTCCCTTCCCTTCCTGTTTATTTTTTTCCTCATTTCACACTTTCTTCCTTTACTTCCTTACATTTCTCTCTCTCTCTCTCTCTCTCTCTCTCTCTCTCTCTCTCTCTCCTTCCTGTCTCTTTCTTCCTCCCATCCTTCCTTTCCTACTTCCGCCCTTTCTCCCTTCCCTCCTTATTTATTTATTTATTTATTTATTTATTTATCCTTTCATCCTTACATCTTTCCAGAATTCCTTCTCTCTCTCATCCTTCCTTTCTTGCTTCCACCCTTTCTCCCTTCCCTATTTATTTATTTATTCCTTTCACCCATCCTTACATCTTTCTACAGTTCATTCCTTTCCTTTTTCCCCTCCTCTCTCTCCCTCCCTCTCTCTCCCCATCCTTCCTCTCTTTCTTCCTCCCATCCTTCCTTTCTTACTTCCACCCTTTCTCCCTTCCCTCCTTATTTATTTATTCTTTCTTTCTTTCTTTCTTTCTTTCTTTCTTTCTTTCTTTCTTTCTTTCTTTCTTTCTTTCTTTCTTTTACTCATCCTTACATCTTTCTACAGTTAATTCCTTTCCTCTTTCCTTCCTGTTTATCTCTCTGTTCCATCCTTCCTTCCTCTCTCTTTCTTCCTCCCATCCTTCCTTTCTTACTTTGACCCTTTCTCCCTTCTATCTATCTATCTATCTATCTATCTATCTATCTATCTATCTATCTATCTATCTATCTATCTATCCTTTCACTCTTTCTTCCTTTCATCCTTGCATCTTTCCAGAATTCCTTCCCCTTTCTCTCTCTGTTCCATCCTTCCTTCCTCTCTTTGTTCCTCCCATCTTTCCTTTCTTACTTTCACCCTTTCTCCCTTCCCTCTGTATTTACTTTTTTCCTCATTTCACACTTTCTTCATTACTATCTATCTATCTATCTATCTATCTATCTATCTATCTATCTATCTATCTATCTATCTATCTATCTATCCTTTCACCCTTCCTTCCTTGCATCTTGACATCTTTATACATTTCCTTCCTTTGCTTCATTACTTCCTCTCTCTCTCTCTCTCCCCATCCTTCCTTCCTCTGTCTTTCTTCCTCCCATCCCTTGTTTCTTCCTTCCACCCTTTCTCCCTTCCCTTCCTGTTTATTTTTTTCCTCATTTCACACTTTCTTCCTTTATTTCCTTACATTTCTCTCTCTCCTTCCTGTCTCTTTCTTCCTCCCATCCTTCCTTTCCTACTTCCGCCCTTTTCCCCTTCCCTCCTTATTTATTTATTTATCCTTTCATCCTTACATCTTTCCAGAATTCCTTCTCTCTCTCTCATCCTTCCTTTCTTGCTTCCACCCTTTCTCCCTTCCCTATTTATTTATTTATTTATTTATTTATTCCTTTCACCCATCCTTACATCTTTCTACAGTTCATTGCTTTCCTTTTTCCCCTCCTCTCTCTCTCCCTCCCTCTCTCTCCCCATCCTTCCTCTCTTTCTTCCTCCCATCCTTCCTTTCTTGCTTCCACCCTTTCTCCCTTCCCTATTTATTTATTTATTTATTTATTTATTCCTTTCACCCATCCTTACATCTTTCTACAGTTCATTCCTTTCCTTTTTCCCCTCCTCTCTCTCCCTCCCTCTCTCTCCCCATCCTTCCTCTCTTTCTTCCTCCCATCCTTCCTTTCTTACTTCCACCCTTTCTCCCTTCCCTCTTTCTTTCTTTCTTTCTTTCTTTCTTTCTTTCTTTCTTTCTTTCTTTCTTTCTTTCTTTCTTTCTTTCTTTCTTTCTTTTACCCATTCTTACATCTTTCTACAGTTAATTCCTTTCCTCTTTCCTTCCTGTTTATCTCTCTGTTCCATCCTTCCTTCCTCTCTCTTTCTTCCTCCCATCCTTCCTTTCTTACTTTGACCCTTTCTCCCTTCTATCTATCTATCTATCTATCTATCTATCTATCTATCTATCTATCTATCTATCTATCTATCTATCTATCCTTTCACTCTTTCTTCCTTTCATCCTTGCATCTTTCCAGAATTCCTTCCCCTTTCTCTCTCTGTTCCATCCTTCCTTCCTCTCTTTGTTCCTCCCATCTTTCCTTTCTTACTTTCACCCTTTCTCCCTTCCCTCTGTATTTACTTTTTTCCTCATTTCACACTTTCTTCATTACTATCTATCTATCTATCTATCTATCTATCTATCTATCTATCTATCTATCTATCTATCTATCTATCTATCTATCTATCTATCTATCTATCCTTTCACCCTTCCTTCCTTGCATCTTGACATCTTTATACATTTCCTTCCTTTGCTTCATTACTTCCTCTCTCTCTCTCTCTCTCTCCCCATCCTTCCTTCCTCTGTCTTTCTTCCTCCCATCCCTCGTTTCTTCCTTCCACCCTTTCTCCCTTCCCTTCCTGTTTATTTTTTTCCTCATTTCACACTTTCTTCCTTTACTTCCTTACATTTCTCTCTCTCTCTCTCCTTCCTGTCTCTTTCTTCCTCCCATCCTTCCTTTCCTACTTCCGCCCTTTCTCCCTTCCCTCCTTATTTATTTATTTATTTATTTATCCTTTCATCCTTACATCTTTCCAGAATTCCTTCTCTCTCTCTCATCCTTCCTTTCTTGCTTCCACCCTTTCTCCCTTCCCTATTTATTTATTTATTTATTTATTCCTTTCACCCATCCTTACATCTTTCTACAGTTCATTCCTTTCCTTTTTCCCCTCCTCTCTCTCCCTCCCTCTCTCTCCCCATCCTTCCTCTCTTTCTTCCTCCCATCCTTCCTTTCTTACTTCCACCCTTTCTCCCTTCCCTCTTTCTTTCTTTCTTTCTTTCTTTCTTTCTTTCTTTCTTTCTTTCTTTCTTTCTTTCTTTCTTTCTTTCTTTCTTTCTTTTACCCATTCTTACATCTTTCTACAGTTAATTCCTTTCCTCTTTCCTTCCTGTTTATCTCTCTGTTCCATCCTTCCTTCCTCTCTCTTTCTTCCTCCCATCCTTCCTTTCTTACTTTGACCCTTTCTCCCTTCTATCTATCTATCTATCTATCTATCTATCTATCTATCTATCTATCTATCTATCTATCTATCTGTCTGTCTGTCTGTCTGTCTGTCTGTCTGTCTGTCTGTCTATCTATCTATCTATCTATCTATCTATCACCTTGAAGCATGTTCCTGTATAAATTCATTTCACAGGAAAAAAGATTTTTCTTTGCCCCTCGCATTACATGAATGTAGAAATTAATAAAATATTCATCATTCGTTAATACTGCTCTTATTTAAATAAAAAACAGTACTGTATAACTGTAATATTTACTGTGTAACTGTAATATTTTATACATGCTGCTGTTCTGCACACTGTGCATTTTAAGTTCTGGTTGATTTTTCCGTAACGTTTTTAATCAGTCTTTAACAGATACTCCTCCACGCCTGCTTGACTGCAGTTATTTTCTGAGGAATGAGCCTCTTACTTTTAGTTCCAGTAAACTTTCTTTTTTAATCTGGATCTAATCATGTTTACTCATCATCAGCAGAGCGGTTCTTCTCTGAGACGAGATCCGTCTTCACCGCGGAGCTTGTAACCAGCTGTAATGCAGTGAAACATGCCGTGTGCAGTAATGAGCTCTAACCCTGTCTCTCTTCTCAGCCAGAGGTGATGGTGTATGTCGTTGTCACCTCCCCTGGTCCCTTTACTGTCGTAATGCGCTACGTGACCGCTGGCCTGCACACGCCCGTGCGTGGGAGAGTCTTACTGGTGGCGGGATCGAGCTTATACTCTCACTGCAGCTGTAAGTGATGAGCAGATTGACCACCATCATCATCATCATGACTGTTCTTTCTTTCTTTCTTTCTTTCTTTCTTTCTTTCTTTCTTTCTTTCTTTCTTTCTTTCTTTCTTTCTTTCTTCTATATTCCTCTCCTCAGAAGATCCTTTATCATCTACTGTATTCACTAACAAACAAAATTATTCTTTAAGCGTTATCACTTATGTTATAGCAGCTATAAACATAAACAACTCTCTGGACATTAATAAGAAAAAAATAACGCAATTTGTCACATTACTGAGATTACGGAAAAGAAGAAACTCCACTGTCCAAAATATTAAAGTTACAGCTTCAGCACTGACACTGGAGACTCCTTCCGTTAATGTTAAATAAACTTCAACATATCACTTTTTAACACATAATTTTTAATTGGCTAATGTAGAGTGTCTGCCATACAACTCAATGTGTATGGTGTTACTATAGAAACGGCCACAAGTGCATTAATTATTATTAATCACAAGTACATAAATCAATCAGTCAGTTAGTTAGTTAGTCCTCATGGCATTGAGCAGATGCTCTTACCTAGAGTGACGTACAACAAGTTAGTTAATAAATTAATTCATTAGTTAAGTAACTATTACCAAGCCAATCAATAAAAATAATTAATTAATTAATTAATGAAACACCGTGAGGATAAATAAATAAATAAATTAATTGATTGCTTGATCGATTGACCAATCAATCAAGCAAGCAATCATTCAGTTATTTACTTGCTTGATTAATTGATGGATCGATGATCAATCAGTATATCTTTGTGGCATTTAGCAGATGCTCTTCCCCAGAGCAACATACAACTAGTTAGTTAGTAAATTAATTCATTAGTTAATTAACTCTTATCAAGCCAGTCAATAAAATATTAATCAATTAATTAATCAATTGATTGATTGATTGATTAAATGCCATAAGGATAAATAAATTAATTTGAGTGCTCGACTGATTGACCAATTACTTAATTGATTGATTGATTAATTGGTCAATTAATTGATTGATCGATCAATCGGTCAATTTATCTTTGCGGCATTTATCAGACGCTTTTATCCAGAGTGACGTACAATGAGTTAGTTGGTTAATTAATTAATGAATTAACTGTATTCTTAAATTCCAGCTTGTAGCTGGAACTTATAATAATAATGATAATAATGATAATAATAATGAGCCTTTATTTGTCACACGTACTACAGCACAGAGAAATTGTTTTCTTCACATATCCCAGCTTGTTTGGAATTTGGGGTCAGAGTTCAGAGAGGGTTCAGGGCCTTGTTCAAGGACCCAACAGTGTCAGTTTGGCGGGGCTGCGGCTCGAACCCCCCGACCTTTTGATTCCTAACCCAGAGCCATTAGTAACTCTTGATCCTTCCGTCCAATCAGAATGGAGGATTCGACAGCACTGTAGAAATAATGCTGAGTTAGTTGTCAGATATATTATTGTTGTTCATGCCTGCTTCATTCACATAACTCTCTCATAAAGCAGTCAGTTCTGTGCTCGGATACACTGATGGCATGGTTCTCGCTCCTTCCTGCTTCCTCGGTCATGCTGATGCTTTGCTTGCAGCTTGAGCTTGTTTGTCCTGCACTGAATGCTGGGAAATCGGAGGCTGTTTCTGAGGGGAAATTTAAGGAGAAGTTTAAAAAGGTTCCCACTGAGTGGCCTGTGGCTCCGGAGTCCCCGCTGTGGAGCTGTAGTTCAACACTGATGTGTATAACCTGACCCGTCTGACCCACAGCTCGTGTGTGTGTGTCCACGTTTCACTTTCTCCCTTCAGAGTGAAGTGTGTGTGAGTGTGCATGCCAATGAGACACACCCTCCTCACTTCCTCATGCTGCTGCGCTACGCTAACCCTAATGGAGCCCACGTGAGTGGCCGAGTCACCGTCACCCGCACCCGGGGCACACCAGGTACAGACTCTGTCTGTCTGTCTGTCTGTCTGTCTGTCTGTCTGTTTGTCTCTGTCTCTAACTTAGTGTCTGTTAATATGTGTCTTATGTTTGTATGTCTGTTCGACCATCTCTGTCTGTCTGTCTGTTTGTCTCTGTCTGTTTGTCTCTGTCTGCCTGTAACTCTGTATCCTTGTCTCTCTGTCTGTCTGTCTGTCTGTCTGTCTGTGTAAAGACAGATACAGCTCTATATCCTTATCTATATGTCTGTCTGTGTAAATATAGATACAATTTTATAGCCTATCTATCTATCTATCTATCTATCTATCTATCTATCTATCTATCTATCTATCTATCTATCTATCTATCTATCTATCTACAGTGGTGCTTGAAAGTTTGTGAACCCTTTAGAATTTTCTATATTTCTGCATAAATATGACCTAAAACATCATCAGATTTTCACACAAGTCCTAAAAGTAGATAAAGAGAACCCAGTTAAACAAATGAGACAAAAATATTATACTTGGTCATTTATTTATTGAGGAAAATGATCCAGTATTACATATCTGTGAGTGGCAAAAGTATGTGAACCTTTGCTTTCAGTATCTGGTGTGACCCCCTTGTGCAGCAATAACTGCAACTAAACGTTTGCGGTAACTGTTGATCAGTCCTGCACACCGGCTTGGAGGAATTTTAGCCCATTCCTCCATACAGAACAGCTTCAACTCTGGGATGTTGGTGGGTTTCCTCACATGAACTGCTCGCTTCAGGTCCTTCCACAACATTTGGATTGGATTAAGGTCAGGACTTTGACTTGGCCATTCCAAAACATTAACTTTATTCTTCTTTAACCATTCTTTGGTAGAACAACTTGTGTGCTTAGGGTTGCTGTCTTGCTGCATGACCCACCTTCTCTTGAGATTCACTTCATGGACAGATGTCCTGACATTTTCCTTTAGAATTCGCTGGTATAATTCAGAATTCATTGTTCCATCAATGATGGCAAGCCGTCCTGGCCCAGATGCAGTAAAACAGGACCAAACCATGATACTGACACCACCATGTTTCCCAGATGGGATAAGGTTCTTATGCTGGAATGCAGTGTTTTCCTTTCTCCAAACATAACGCTTCTCATTTAAACCAAAAAGTTCTATTTTGGTCTAATCCGTCCACAAAACATTTTTCCAATAACCTTCTGGCTTGTCCACATGATATTTTGCAAACTGCAGATGAGCAGCAATGTTCTTTTTGGAGAGCAGTGGCTTTCTCCTTGCAACCCTGCCATGCACACCATTGTTGTTCAGTGTTCTCCTGATGGTGGACTCATGAACATTAACATTAGCCAATGTGAGAGAGGCCTTCAGTTGCTTAGAAGTTACCCTGGGGTCTTTTGTGACCTCGATGACTATTACACACCTTGCTCTTGGAGTGATCTTTGCTGGTCGACCACTCCTGGGGAGGGTAACAATGGTCTTGTATTTCCTCCATTTGTACACAATCTGTCTGACGGTGGATTGGTGGAGTCCAAACTCTTTAGAGATGGTTTTGTAACCTTTTCCAGCCTGATGAGCATCAACAACGCTTTTTCTGAGGTCCTCAGAAATCTCCTTTGTTCGTGCCATAATACACTTTCACAAACGCGTTGTGAAGATCAGACTTTGATAGATCCCTGTTCTTTAAATAAAACAGGGTGCCCACTCACACCTGATTGTCATCCCATTGATTGAAAACACCTGACTCTAATTTCACCTTTAAATTTACTGCTAATCCTAGAGGTTCACATACTTTTGCCACTCACAGATATGTAATATTGGATCATTTTCCTCAATAAATAAATGACCAAGTAGAATATTTTTGTCTCATTTGTTTAACTGGGTTCTCTTTATCTACTTTTAGGACTTGTGTGAAAATCTGATGATGTTTTAGGTCATATTTATGCAGAAATATAGAAAATTCTAAAGGGTTCACAAACTTTCAAGCACCACTGTATCTATCTATCTATCTATCTATCTATCTATCTATCTATCTATCTATCTGTCTGTCTGTCTGTCTGTCTGTCTGTCTGTCTGTCTGTCTGTCTGTGTAAATATAGATCCAATTCTGTAGCCTTGTCTGTCTGGCTAGCTGTGAAAATATAGATACAATTTTATAGCCTTGTCTGTCTGTCTGTCTATCTATCTGTCTGTCTGTCTGTCTGTAAATATAGATCCAACTCTGTAGCCTTGTCTGTCTGGCTAGCTCTGTCTGTCTGTATAAATGTAACTATATCCTTGTCTGTCTGTCTGTCTCTGTCTGGCCGTCTGTGTAAGCATAGGTACCGTACAACTCTATATCCTTATCTGTCTGTCTGTCTGTCTAGCCATCTGTGTAAACATAGATACAACTCTATCCTTGTCTGTCTGTCTGTCTGTCTGTCTGTCTGTCTGTCTGTCTAGCCATCTGTGTAAACATAGATACAACTCTATCCTTGTCTGTCTGTCTGTCTGTCTGTCTGTCTGTCTGTCTGTCTGTCTGTCTGTCTATCTAGCCATCTGTAAACATAGATACAACTCTATATCCTTATCTATATATCTGTCTGTCTGTGTAAATATAGATCCAACTCTGTAGCCTTGTCTGTCTGGCTAGCTTTGTCTGTTGGTCTGTCTCTGTCTGTCTGTATAAATGTAACTATATCCTTGTCTGTCTGTCTCTGTCTGGCCGTCTGTGTAAACATAGGTACAACTCTATATCCTTATCTATCTGTCTGTCTGTCTGTCTGTCTGTCTAGCCATCTGTATAAACATAGATACAACTCTATCCTTGTCTGTCTGTCTGTCTGTCTGTCTGTCTGTCTGTCTGTCTGTCTAGCTATCTGTGTAAACATAGATACAACTCTATATCCTTATCTATATATCTGTCTGTCTGTCTGTGTAAATATAGATCCAACTCTGTAGCCTTGTCTGTCTGGCTAGCTCTGTCTGTTAGTCTGTCTCTGTCTGTCTGTATAAATGCAACTATATCCTTGTCTGTCTGTCTGCACACCGTATATTGATAGATATATAGATAGCTCTATTAGATATTTAGATATTTTGTGTGTGTGTGTGTGTGTGTGTGTGTGTGTTTGTTTCTCTCCCTCTGTACTTACAGACCAGTAAGTACAGAGGGAGAGAAACACCCACAGATGTGTTCAGACCAGAACACATTACCCATATAAACCAGATTTCATGCATTAACACGGCACTCTAAACAGCATAATCTCCTGCTTTTACAGAGAGGATTAAAACACAACAAGCAGCTTGTGTGTGTGTGTGTGTGTGAGAGAGAGAGAGAGAGAGAGAGAGAGAGAGAGAGAGAGAGAGAGAGAGACTGTGTGTGTATAAATCTCCTTAAAGGAGGAGTGTGTGTTTTAGTAACTTAAAAAAAATGCCAGTTCAGGTTCACACATAATGAGTTATATGGCATGCTGATTTTTACAGTGCAGTTATGAACTCTAGCTACTTAACATGGGCACCATTTATTCATATCTTAAACTCCGAATAGCAAAATGCAAGCATGAAAAAAAGGTATATCCTTATATTACGAGCTCATGATTTGAATTTACTCCAGCAGTCGAGGGAATAAATGCAGTCTGCTTCATCAGTCTGTGAATCGGTGTAATTTTATCATCCCTGCTTAATTATTAAAGTAATATACACACTGTTGAACGATATACCTCGCTGGTTTTATTGATTTTAGAGTTCACGAAATGAAATACAGTTATGAAATGCAGTGACATTAAATAACTCTGTTGTGGCTATCATGCCTAATTGTTTAGTATATAGCTTAATTTTAAATTATGTTTGGTTTTGTATTCATATTAACTCGTTCTTGGCTAGTAAATTATTCTAATTTCAGTTTTTTTATTTTCATAGTTGGGCCCACAGTAATTGGTCTAGGACTGTTGTGGTTACCCTGCCTCACTTTTTTGTAATAGTTTTATACTTTAGTTTCTATACCTAAATTTGCTTTTTGTTTGTATTATTATTTCTGAGGCGAAGCTAAATAAAAGATAAAAACTCGAGTCGCTATAAAGAGCTGTTTTTAGTCTTTAGTTTATTCTATTTTGCACAAAACAGACCACACACCTGTTATCATGAATACGCCTGAGCATGATGAGGGTTTTTTTGTGTCACACAAACATTATTAGGCATTGAAAAGTAGAAATATTTATGGAGCATTGATTGTTACAATTATATCCAGTATTTTTATCCCCCGCTGGCCGAAAGGCCTGAAGGGGGATTATATGTCGTGGCGATGTCCATCCATCCGTCCGTCCGTCCCGGGAAGGGTGCTCACCTTCTGAAATTAACTCCTCTCGCAATTTTTGGAGGAATTTCACGAAACTTGGCAGGATTCTTTGTTATATGTCGGTAACACACATATTGCAATTTTACTCAATTTAGTTGCATTTTCCCAGAGTTACAGCCCTTGATTAACAAAATTATACTTTTGACAATTTCATGAGAGTGTGTTTTCCTTCTGAAATCAACTCCTCTCACAATCTTTGGAGGAATTTCACCAAACTTGGTAAAAAGCATCGTTATATGTCGGTAGTACACATATTGTTCTTTTGTTCAATTCGGCCACATTTTCCCAGAGTTACAGTTCTTGATTAACAACCTTGTACTTTGACAATTTCATGAAGGTGTGCTCGCCTTCTGACATCAACTCCTCTCATATTTTTTGGACGAATTTCTCAAAGCTTGGCAAAAGGCCTTGTTATATGACGGTAATACGCAGATTGCGATTTAATTTCGTTTGTGAAAATTTTCCCAGAGTTTCGAGCCTTGATTAAATAACTTGTACTTTGACAATTTCATGAGGGTGTACTGTACGTTCTTCTGAAATCAACTCCTCTTACAATTTGTGGAGGAATTTCACCAAACTTGGCAAAAGGCTTTGTTTTATGACAGTTATATACACATTGAAATTTCGTTTAATTTGGGCAAATTTTACCAGAGTTATGCCCTCGATTATTAACAAACTTGTATTTTGGCAATATCATCAGTGTGCTTGCTTTCTGAAATCAACTTCCCTTACAATTTTTATCCCCCGCTGGCTGAAAGGCCCGAAGGGTGATTATGTCATGGCGATGTCCGTCCATCCATCCATCCCGGGAAAGGTGCTCACCTTCTGAAATCAAGCCCTCTCACAATTTTTGGAGGAATTTCACAAAACTTGGCAGGATTCTTTGTTATATGTCACTAATACAGATATTGCAATTTCGTTCAATTCAGTCACATTTTACCAGAGTTATGGCCTAATTAGCAGCGGGGGATATTGTTCTCTTAGAGCACTCTTGTAAAATAAAGAAACGATCCAGGACTACAGATCAGAACGTGAGATGTTTAAACCTATTTTTAATCCTGTATACACTTACTATCCTGTCGCGATTGATCTTTTTTCCTTCTGTAGGGTCTGGAGACAGTAAAGAGGTGTTGTTTCCTCCCAGCCGCTCTCCTGCCTTCCTCACCGTTCCTGGAGACGGATTCGCCCAGCCTTTCACTCTCAGCACCGGGAAATGGATCGTGTGTGTGCAGGCTGAGGGAATCCTACTGGTTAGATTGACTTCCTTATTTTAGTTAAAAGTTGTGTGAATTGACAAATAGTGTGAGAGAGTAACTTATTAGTAAAATCTTGATTCATTATGAAGACATTTTATTTTCACGAATCGGCAAAAACCAAGAAGTTAATTTTCTCAGGTGAGACCTGGGGATAATCTGATTTTATCAGAAAGGTTTATGATATTAAAATATTGAACTGTGAGTGAATGAAGAGGTCAAAGCAGACACAACGGAGTCTAACATTTCCACTTTATGCACAGTATTTGTGTTGTGACGGTCTTAGACACACTATTTTTAGTACACAGTTTGTTATCGAGTTTTATTTTATCGACTCAGTACAAAAACATCATAGATTTCCAAACATTAGTTTTCCAGCACAGAATTAAATGTTTGTATGTCAGTAAAGAAAGCAGAATGTTACTGGATGTAAGAGACACTTTTCAGACAAAACACATAATGAACGCTGCTGGGTTTTGGTGCAAAATGAAGACGCGAGTGTGACAGTCAAAGTGTCCAGAAGAACTGCGGCTGGTTCTGGAAGATGCTCAGTAAAACCTACAGCTCATTTCCGCATAAAACTGCACTCACTGGACCTGAGACTACTATTATTCTTATAAACCAAAGGGTCGTCTCACACCAAATACTGACTTTGTTTCATTTATTCAAGATTCAAGATTTTATTGTCATTCCTTATGCACTAGAGTACACAAAAGAGTGAAATAACGTCCCCCTAACTTGGTCAATACCACACACAAGTCACAAGTAATCTAAGCTTAAAAGAAGTTATACACAATAAATAACAATTAAAAACACAAGGACAAATAGGGTTAAAATCAGGGCTTTGAACCAGAATTTTTTTCCTATTGGTTCGTTCCGAACAGAAACGGAATTTTAACGTTTCCGGTTTTGGGTTCCACCATTAAATAGACGTTCCCGAACCGGTTAGAACAAAAAAATTTCGTTCCCGGAACGGTTAATTACGTTCCCTGTCAGCTGTTTAACAAATGGCTATAAAATTATGTCTCTGTCTCATCCAGCTTAAGCCAAATGTAGGCTAATTCTATTACAACCTTCATTAAATAAGACAAGAAATAATTCAAAACAATTATTATTTCAAATGTTGGCGATTTGGATTCTCAGTATGTCTTCCCATCTACACAAACAGAAAAAGTGCCAAAAATGAAAGAGAATTCGTTTAGTGTGTTACCAAAGGCTAGTCAGGCCCTATGCATTGATAGGCTAACAGAGGTTAACGTCATTTAATGTTCGCGAGCCTCTCATTAACGTGGACAAATATATTGATATCGTGTTTGAAATTGACGTTTTCGAATAACGATAGACTGCAATATTTACCTCTTATTTAAGATGTGGAGACGTGATAGTAGTCCACCCTCCCGCTCTCTCCATTCAGTCAGCGAACGTCACACAGGAAGTGAACCCCAGCGGGTCATAGAAACTTGCGCAGGAGAAGAATGACTTTTTTATTTGTAGGCTACGGAAACTTTGAGGAACGAAATAAAAACCGGTATTAAAAAAAAAAAAAAATCAAGTTTATTTGTATAGCGCTTTTAACAATAAACATTGTCGCAAAGCAGCTTTACAGAATTTGAACGACTTAAAACATGAGCTAATTTTATCCCTAATCTATCCCCTATTAACCGGCTACCATTATTTTTAATAAGCGTTTCTGTTCCGGAACATAAAAAATAATAAAGTTTCTGGTTTCGTTTCTGTTCCATGTGAAATAGAAAAAGTTCCTGGTTTTTGTTTTCGTTCCTTGAACCAGTTCAAAGCCCTGGTAGAAAGGCCAGCCTTTTTCAGACGGCGGAGAGAATGGAGCCGCTGGTGGGCCTTTTTAATGATGGCGGAGGTGTTGGTTGAGAAGGTCAGGTCATCTGCCAGGTAAACACCCAGAAACCTCATCTTCTCAACTCTTTCCACCACAACACCATCAATGATCAGAGGTGTGTGGTGATGTGACGTCCTCCTGAAATCTATCACCATCTCCCGTGTTTTACTGACATTCAAATGTAGATTATGTGAGCTGCACCATGATGTTAATTCCTCCACCTCCTTCCTATATGCAGACTCATCATTGCCTCTGACCAGGCCTACCACGGTCATGTCATCGGCAAACTTGATGATGTGGTTGGTATCTGAACGCGCAGCACAGTCATGGATGAGCAGGCTGAACAACAGGGGGCTCAAAACACAGCCTTGGGGGGAGCCTGTGCTCATATTGATGGTTTTTGAGATGTAGCTGCCCACCCTGACTCTCTGCTGTCTCTGCGAAAGGAAGTTGAGAACCCAATTACATATGCCAGAAACTAACCCCAGTGACCTCAGCTTCTCCACCAACTGTTGGGGGATGATAGTATTAAACGCAGAGCTGAAGTCAATGAAGAGTAGCCTGGCATATGAGTTTCTCTCCTCAAGGTGCGACAAGGTGAGGTGGAGAGCCATAGAAATAGCATCTTCTGTTGAGCGATTAGCCCTATACGCAAACTGCAAGGGATCTAGGTCTGCTGGCAGATGGTGTTTAATGTGCTGTAGGACGAGCCGCTCAAAACATTTCATAACTAATGGTGTCAGCGCCAAATACTCACCAAATACTGACTTTGTTTCATTTATTACTGCTTACTGATCTTCATATTGTAGAATCATTGAGGAAGTTTTTTTTTTTTTTTTTTAATTCAGAGCCCTAAATCCAAATCCCCAAAATTCAAATTTAAATTATATAAATCCCTGAGGGGCGGCACGGTGGTGTAGTGGTTAGCACTGTCGCCTCACAGCAAGAAGGTCCGGGTTCGAGCCCCGTGGCCGGCGAGGGCCTTTCTGTGCGGAGTTTGCATGTTCTCCCCGTGTCCGCGTGGGTTTCCTCCGGGTGCTCCGGTTTCCCCCACAGTCCAAAGACATGCAGGTTAGGTTAACTGGTGACTCTAAATTGAGCGTAGGTGTGAATGTGAGTGTGAATGGTTGTCTGTGTCTATGTGTCAGCCCTGTGATGACCTGGCGACTTGTCCAGGGTGTACCCCGCCTTTCGCCCATAGTCAGCTGGGATAGGCTCCAGCTTGCCTGCGACCCTGTAAAGGTTTTCGACCCACGTGACCGTTGCCATGTCAACAAGTAGATGGCGCCATTTTGGCGGTCACAACAATGGTGACTCCCGCTAGCCCAACATGTCAGAGATTTGTCAAAAAATATGTATTTTCCCTTTTCACAGCATGCATTGTTTGAATGGTTGCCATGACAACATATGCAAAGATTTCCAACAACATTTTGTGGCAAAAAAATTCCATAACAGTCGACTTCAACGTGATACCAAATAAAAGTAAATTCATTGCAGTTAGAAAAATAGTGTCCAGGTTGAGAGAGAGTTAAATTAATCATATAGAAAAATGCATAATAATTAATATGTCTAGTATCGAATTCTAGTTTTGTCCATTGCATATTTACATCTAAAAAGTACAACCCACCCAACAACATGGCTCCGCCTTGCCTGAGGGCACCATGTATGTTAAACCTAGACTACACGTAAGCCGCCCAAACACTAGTAAGAAGCCCGGTGCCAGGTAGCCCCACTGATGAGGCCGAGCGGTCCCCGTCTCACGTATATAAAACCACGGATGTATAAAGATAAAACCATCATAGCCTGACTAGTGGGGCTAGGTGCCAGGTAGCCTGAACACCGCCTAATAGGGCTTACGTGTAGGCTAGGTGCTAGGCTACATGTATAATTTGTCATTCATCTCATATACGATATCTTTAAACTTTTGGAAAAGTTACCTGAGACAAAATGTTCGCCACACAAACGCGTGTGTTCGGTGGGCTGCCAATTCTCTCGCCTGATCGCCGCGATCCACTTTTCGCGACGCTGTCGATCGGCCGGGAACCTATGGAACGTTAATCCAGGTTTATCCCCTCTTCTGTTGTGGCAGCTAACTGCACAACACGTATCAGGCATTCTACGATAAAAGTAAGTGATGAAGAAGATGGATATTACAAGCGTTGTTTGCTGATAAGCGTGGCTTTGTTTGACCTCCAAAATGCCGGCGTAAACAGTATCACGTGACCCTATGACGTCAGGTCGAAAACCTCTGTAGAACAGGATAAAGCGGCTAGAGATAATGAGATGAGATCAGATAAATCCCTGAAATTCTAATCTCAGCAAGTGTTGCCAGACAAAACAAACCTCGCCCAGCAGCACTTGTTTTATATGTTGATAATGGTAATATTTCTCAATCATCAGCTGTCAGATTCTAGTCCTATGAAAATCCATGACCTTGAGTTTGACATTTTAAAGTCATTCAAGGCCAAAGGTCATGGCAGCAACTGAAAGCCCATATGGGCCTTCTTGTTTGTTGATAATGGTAAACATCTGGCTATCATCAACCATTTTAAAGTTATAGCCCTTTGAAAACCCATGACCTTCAGTTTGACCTTTCAGGGTCACTCACTCACTCACTCACTCACTCACTCACTCACTCAAAGATCATGGTGCCAAATGAAAGCCCATATTGGAGTTCCTATACGCTCATAATAGTAAACATCTGTCTATCAGCAAATATTTTTGAGTTATAATGGAAAATGTAATTTTGACCAAAAAGTTGACCTTTCCAGTGACCTTGACCTTCACCTTGACCCGATTACCCCCAAAATTTAATCAGGTAATCTACGGACCATTGCCCACCTACTCTGAAAATTTGAAGTCAATCAATGCAACCGTCTAGACGCCAGATTGTTAACAGGCAAACACACACAAACCAATGAAAAGTCGTGCAGAGCACAATACTTGCGAAAATCACAAAGAAGCAGAAGTTATGGCCGATTTGGTGTTTTTACAAGATTTGACCTTTGACCTTGACCCACCAAAAACTAATGATGTCTTTGTGTGACACTAGTGAGTTGTCCTGTACATTTTGGTGAAGATTTTTCAAACTGAAATCTTACCTCTATCAATTTCAGAACAAATGAAAAAAAAAATCACAGAAAAATCTCATTCATTCAATGTGACATACAGTACTGTGCAAAAGTCTTGGCACCCTAATTTTCTTTTTTTTTTTTTCCATACAAACTTTGTTATAGATTTCTATTTTATGACTTCTACAATATCAAGTCAAAACATTACAGAAACATTTTAGAGTCTGTTTTTTGTTGTTGTTTTTTTTCCCAGCACAAAATTAAATGTCTCATCTCATTATCTCTAGCCGCTTTATCCTTCTACAGGGTCGCAGGCAAGCTGGAGCCTATCCCAGCTGACTACGGGCGAAAGGCGGGGTACACCCTGGACAAGTCGCCAGGTCATCACAGGGCTGACAAATAGACACAGACAACCATTCACACTCACATTCACACCTACGGTCAATTTAGAGTCACCAGTTAACCTAACCTGCATGTCTTTGGACTGTGGGGGAAACCGGAGCACCCGGAGGAAACCCACGCGGACACGGGGAGAACATGCAAACTCCGCACAGAAAGGCCCTCGCCGGCCATGGGGCTCAAACCCAGACCTTCTTGCTGTGAGGCGACAGCGCTAACCACTACACCACCATGCCACCGAAATTAAATGTTACAGAAAAAAAAAGTTTGTATCTGAGCAGCATATTCCATAAGAGAGCACTTTTCCGACTAAAAAAGAAAACATAATGAAGGCTGCTGGGTTTTGGTGCAAAATGAAGACGTGAGTGTGACAGTCAAAGTGTCCAGAAGAACTGGGGCTGGTTCTGTAAGATGCTCAGTAAAACCTACAGCTCATTTCTTTATGAAACTGTAGTCATTGTACCTGAGACGGCTATTATTCCCTCGCCCGGGACGGAGTCCACCAGGGGACGAGGTATTGTTTTTGGCGGGGTTTCTTTATTTGTTTTTTTGTTAGCAACATTATGGGAAAACAGCTGCACTAATCTTCATGAAACTTTCAGGATAGATGGGCATTGGTCTCAAATAGAACCTCCAACATTTTGAGCATCATCCAGTCAAGGTCACCAGATAGGTCAAAATCTTTTTTTTTCCCCACGATATATTCCTTCATAGTCATCATATTTACTTCAAACCACTTCCAAAATGTTCATCTTTCAATTCTGCTTCCATTGATATGTTACATGATGGGGTATCGCTCATAGGTTTCTTCGCAGTTGGGGGTCAAATGTCGGGGGGGTCAAGGTCATTGCTAAAATTTGCATAACCATTATAACTCAAAAATGGTTAGAGATAGAGAGATGTTTATCATCATCAACATATAGGGAGTCCTATATGGGCTTTCATTTGGCACCATGACCTTTGACATTCTTTGTTTGTTTGTTTGTTTGTTTGTCTTTTAACAATCTAGCATCTAGACAGTTGCACTGATTGACTTCAAATTTTCAGAGTAGAGGTCAACCTTTCGGTCAAAATAACATATTTTCCATTATAACTCAAAAACGGTTGCTGATAGACAGATGTTTACTATTATGAGCGTATAGGGACTCCCATATGGCCTTTCATTTGGCACCATGATCCTTGACCTTGAGTGACCTTGAAAGCTCAAACTCAAGGTCACAGATTTTCAGAGGGCTGTAACTTTAAAACGGTTGATGGTAGACAGATATTTTCCCATCATCAACTTATAGGAAGTGCCATACGGGCTTTCATTTGGCACCATGACCTTTTGACCTTGTATGACTTTGAAATGTCAAACTCAAGGTCATGGATTCTCATAGGACTATAACCTGACAGCTAATGATTGAGAAATATTACCATCATCAACATATAGGTATAAACTAGGTGCTGCCGGGCGAGGTTTGTTTTGCCTGGCAACACTTGTGCTTTTTTTTTATTTTTTATTTTTAAAAGCAAAGGGTCGTCTCACACTGAATATTGACTTTGTTTCATTTATTATGGCTTACTGATTACTGTTTATAGTATTTTTTTAAATGTTGAAACATTTCATTTCATTATTTTTAAGCCATTTTTGCTCAGCAGCATTTCTTTGCATGTGCCTAAAGGCCCAGTCACACAGCCAAAACTTACGATTTACGCATGAATTGCGCATAAATTTCGAGTCGTGCGCGATTCATCAGTGCTGTGCGTAATTCATAAGTTTTTTTGACGTGGAGCATCAGTAGTTGTCAGTGGATGTTCGACGAATCGGGTTTGTGCGCGATTCCAGGTTTTGAGCTGCTCAAAAATATTGATCACGCACAAGTATGCGCGATTGTGTGCCGTTTAACGTAATTCGTGCGTCCTTTACCATAGTTCTGACGCGGACAATGCGCGACATATGCGTGGACCGTTAGTGGTTGATCACAAGAAATTTACTGCTACCGCGCACGTCGATGACTTTTCACTGACGAATAACGCACATATCACGCATGTCTCGCTGTAGTAACACGTACATTTCACTGATATCCACTGACATGCGCGCTCTATGCGTCGTTCATCAGTGCTAGTGTGCGGTTCATGCGTGCTTATACGTGGTTCATACGCAGTTTATGCGTGGAGTGTTCGTCAATAAAAACCAGAAATTGTCCCTCTTTTGACCCTATGCGCTGATGTGCGTGATTTGTAAGTGATTGTAAGTGATTTGTACGTAGTTCGTGCGCAATTAATCGGTGATTTTCGACCACGCACACCCCCAAAAAATGGTCAATTTCTCCACTGACAATCACGCACAAGCCAACTTTATACGTGATTTATACGTGATTTATGCGTGATCGGCTGTGTAACTGGGCCTTAAGACTTTTGCACAGCACTGTACAATCTATTATGTTATATAATTTCCACAGTAAGCGCTTACACAGTATTTACATTTCAGGATTAAAAGTTAACGCTTTGAATGAAAATTTACTGGAAAACTTTTGGATAAGTTTTATTTTCCACAGCAAAAGCAATCATAACACTAATAAGAGTACAGTGCAAATAAAATTATTCTGATTCTGATACATTTTATGTCCTCCGATCAAAAAAGTCAAGACTTTAAACTTGACATTTTTATAATTTACATATCTAAACAATTATTGCAACTTGAGTTTGACTTTTGTACCTTATTAAAAACGTGGTAGACCAGAAATAACTCAACTAACCTACATGTATAAATAAACCAGTGTGACTTTCTCACTTATTTCGATCGTAACTATTGTTGGGTTTGTTTGTTTTTTAATTGTGATCTCAAAGTTGAAATGTTTGAATTGAAATCATGCTAAATAAGCACACAACTAAAGTGTGTGTTGTGTTGCAGGACTACTTGGTGCTGCTGCCCAGTGCATATTATGAAGCTCAGATTCTGCAGCAGGAGATCACAGAGCCGTGTACTTACAAGTCCAGAGATGGCAAGTACGTGTGAAACCGTTACATCACCAGTCATTAAATCACTCCGTCTGATTTTCTCTAATTTCTGAGCACGTGATAAGTTTGGACCCTAAAGCCGGAGTTCAATATCGTTATATTCATCATTTATTAAAATTTAAACGGCTTTGTTAAATACTGACCAGACTACTGGGTGTCATTATTCACTGATTAAAGTAAGTAAAATTTATTTCTAAAGCACACTTAAACACAGTTTACACTGACCAAAGTGCTGTACAGAGTGTAAAAATAAATATACTCAACAAAAATAAAAACTTTACACTCATTTCAAAGTCAATAATTTGAACATTTTGGAAAATAGGTTTGAAATAACGATTGTATTCAATTATCTTGTCATTAAAGATGCTATAGCATACAGATCATGTTTGTCATGGAATCGGTTCCACCGGAAATGCGACGACAATGTCCATGATCAAAAACTGTGAGTCACAACTTAATGAAATCATGTCAATATCGGGTGTGTCCTCCATGGGCGTTCACAACTGCGATACGACGTCTCCTCATGGATTGGATGATGCGTCTGAACACAGCTTGGGGAATGCGCCGCCATATTTGTACCAACATGGCACCAAGCTCCTGCAAGTTCTGTGGAGGGTTCCTTACGGTCGGCTGTGGTGCCAGTTTGATGGAGACGTGTCTGGAGATTATGGATGGTCTGTCGACTGCATCCCATAACCCTCGCAACGTCAGTGACGGATGTTCCCGTATTCAGCATGCCAATGGCACGTTCACGCTGAATGTTTGACAGTCGTGGCATTGCAAATTAACGAATAATTAACCATAAAACCTTGTTTTTCTGAGATGACACTCTACTCTGCTACCGTGAGATCAATTGCACGTGTATCAATAGGTCACGTCACTTGTGTCACGTGGAAACGTGATTTTAGCGTGCAGTGCTCTCGCACGTGCTACGTAGACCCGACCAGTAGAATAAATGTGTGACGTAATGCCCTTAACAATGCATTTAACCATAATCACAACAAGAACTCTTTCAAGAAAAGTTTCTAAACACTATTTGAAAAATAATGAGTGTCAAGTTTTTATTTTTGCTGAGTATAGATATAAAATATATAAGGGGCGGTACAGTGGTGTAGTGGTTAGCGCTGTCGCCTCACAGCAAGAAGGTCCGGGTTCGAGCCCCGTGGCCGGCGAGGGCCTTTCTGTGCGGAGTTTGCATGTTGTCCGCGTGGGTTTCCTCCGGGCGCTCCGGTTTCCTTTCGCCCGTAGTCAGCTGGGATAGGCTCCAGCTTGCCTGCGACCCTGTAGAACAGGATAAAGCGGCTAGAGATAATGAGATGAGATGAAATAAAATATATATAAAGAAACAAAAACAACTGATTTAAACATCAGCAACAAAAGACAAACACTTAGTTATTTTCAACTGCTTACACACATTTTCAAAGCTCTGTGTCTTTTTCTCAAAACTTTACGCACAAATCCAACTATTGCTCACACGAAATGCAAAAAGCGCCCTATCTCCTGCAAAATGAAGCACAGTATTCAGAATATTCTAAACACACCTCAAAAGCAAGCATTTGTCTCACATCATAAACACATTTCCCATAGTATCACATACCGGTACGTGTGTATATCATTTACACACTGTTGCTCTAAATCTAAAGCTCTTTTGTTTTTATGTTTTTTTTTTATATATTGCCATACAAGAATGAAAATACAGTATTATGCAAATAGAAGTCAACACAAGCAATATTGGAACCAAAAATATTAAATTTTCTGAATAAATCGGTTGCTGTTGTGAACGCAGTTTTGTAAAGCATATAAGAAAAAAAGAAAGCAAAGTGCACCAACCACCACATTTGGTGATACAGCAACCAAAAAATACTGTAGACATGTATGAAAAAGTGTGTGTGTGTGTTTGTTGATGGGGAGAGCAAATTGGGTGTGTATTTAGGATCAATCTCTCCTCCGGGCTGGGTCTGGTCACAATATTTCATCAACATCGCATGCTATATTCTCTTGCCAAACATCGAGGAAAGAATCGTCTTGTGTGGCGTATCCAACCTTGGATAGAAGCAGCATCAGTGTCACCACATGCTTCCTCCATTGCCTGGAGAAGTGTAAGGCGGGCATAGGGACGATGATCATACACTTTCCAACGCCATGTTGAGAAGAATTCTTCGATCGGGTTAAGAAATGGTGAATATGGAGGCAGGTTGACAACAGAAAAATGGGGATGGTTGACAAACCAATTTTGGACCAGCTGGGAACGATGAAAACTGACATTATCCCATATAACCACAAATCTTGCCTGTTCTGGATTCTCTTCCTTTGGAGCAAGAATACCTTGAATATTGTCCAGAAATGTTAGGATATGACCAGGGGCCAAGTGTTGCATGGTGGTGCAGGACACCATTCTGTGTTATGGCAGAATGCGTTGGCCTGGGACATTGACAATTGCTCTCTGTCCAATGATGTTTCTCCCCCTCCGTCTTGACTTTGTGAGGTTGAATCCCACCTCATCCACATAAATGTATTCATGGAGGATGGGGTGGGCATCCATCTCCAAAAT